>NC_080853.1:5000-616723 GCF_030435755.1 Ochotona princeps | reverse complement strand
CTTAAGAGTTATATTCCTAAGATTCAAAAATTCAATATAAAACTTTAATAGTTAGAAAAGAGATGTTAATTATGAAAAAACATTGTTTATGAAGTACAAGAGGCTAGGTGTTCTTTTGGGGACCCAGTTTAGTTTATCTCCCATCACTCTGCTCTTGGCTAAAAAAGGATGGAGGAATGCTTGACAAAGGAATTAAAACAAAATACCTGCTGAAGAGAAGAGAATTTAACCCTGAAGTTGCTGGGCAGGAGGAGGAACTTCTGTAGAAGATGCTTGCTGTGAAATGGCAGGGGGGTGGAAATGTAAATTGGATAAGATCTAGAGCCCTAGTCAGCAATCCACACCCTGTGGAAAAAAGAAAGCATTCCCTCCTCCAAAAGTTACAAGGAAACCATGTCCTTCCCATTGGCCTGTAAGGACGTTTTCAAAATCTATGATTAAAGAAGTTGTTTTGTTATATGACCATCTGTAAAGACTAAAGAAGCAGGTTAAAGAAACAAAAAAGGTTAAAAACAAAAGGAGTTAAGAAACAAATCTTTTGAAATATAACCAAATGACTTTTAACAAAATGTAAGAGAGGATTTTCAGCTAACTGGTTTGAAATTGAATCTACCAGGGTTAAGAGTGCTATTTGTCTTATCTCAACCTTGGATATTAAAAAAAGTAAGCTGTTTAGAGCTATAAGGAATAATTATTTACATCTTTGCCAAAAAAGCTCCTTATTCTTATGACAGCTCTTTGTAATTAAGGTGGAGCTCAAAGCACAATAAGTAATAATTTTTTATACATGAAAAGAGATGGAGCCACTCTAATAACCCTTGTTGCTACGAGCATCCAGTTGGGATACGAACAGTAGGTAGTATAATTAATTGCCAATAAAAATACCAACTTTTAATTAGCATATCCACAATCAATATCAGGTTTTAAGTCTGTTACTCTTCTACAGGCACAGCTTGGGTAAGATAATGCTGTCTTTCAAACCTCTGATTGTTCAAGGCCCAAGACTGGCCCCGCCACGAGTTTCCTGACCACAGGCGCTGGCCATTATGATCAATTTTAGATTTGCATTTACATACTTTTGCCCAATGATCCTTAGCAGTATAGGTGCCACATTTTTGAGCTAAAAGAGATGCTGTTCGGCATTGCTTTGGAAGGTGGCTGGGTTCCCCACAATTATGATATTTAAATCTATTTTGCTTTAGTCTATTTTGCTTTAACCCATTGCTTAATGTAGCACTCAACATTTTAGTTTTGTACCTTTCAGAGACAATATCCATACATGACCCTATTACTTGGGGGGCCCAGGACTGGGCCCTCCCGCTTCCCTGCTTCTGACCCTGTACAGACTGATTACTCAATTTAGATCGACTGCGAGGCAATAGAACTGTTCCATTCTTGTGGAATTTAGACTGACAAGCCTTCTGCCAATGAAATCCCTTCTCACACCGCGGACAGACAGTGCGAGGAATATTTAAATTGGGTCTAGCAATGTCCCTATAAGTTTCTTCCTGTTTGAAATTTTGAGATGAGTTTCTGGCAGGACAACTGTGGCTAAAATGCCCTACTCCACCACAAGAATAGCAATTGTTTCTTTTTTTACGTCTTTGATTGCCTCTTATGTTCTTTAAAATCTGAATCGCAGTTTGACCTTGAAGAGCTGCAGCAATAGTTAACCCTTGAACGTAAGATGGAGTTACCTCGGCACAAGCTCGAACATAGTCTGACAACTTTCCTTTCCTTCTCACTGGCTGAATTAACGTTTGGCAAGTTGGAGTAGCATTTTCAAAAGCTAACTGTTTAACTATAAGATCTGTAGCTGTACTGTTAATTACTGTCCGGCTCACCGCTTCTGTGAGTCGAGCTACAAAATCTTCAAAAGGCTCCTCAGCTTTCTGTTTAACATTTATAAAACCTGAAGACTTTTGATCTGGAGGTGGCAGGCGTTTCCATGCTCCCAATGCCAGGGAGGAGATAAGCTGTAGAGTCTCCTTAGGCAGAGTAAGTTGTTCTGGAACGCCAAGATGAGTGCCCTGTCCTAAAAGCATGTCTAAGGTAAAAGAAGGTTTGCCACACCTCACAGATCCCTGAGACTTTACTTCTGCCTTAGCTAATTCCTCATACTCCATTTTCCACACAAGGAAGTCTCCTCCTGTGAGGCAAGCCTTGGCAGTCTGAAACCAATCATATGGAGTCATCCACTTTGCTCCCAAGCTCTCCACCATTGCCATAGTGTACGGGGAGTTTGGCCCGTAGTCTGAGACAGCATGCTTTAGTTCTTTAATAAGCTTATAAGGCAACGGTTCCCATTCAGGTTCATCCCATTCGTAAATCACAGGAAAACAGAAAAAATCGCCTTCCTTATGAGCTTGCTGCATTGCTCCTTTAAAACCAATCTTTGCTATATCTAGTCTATCTGGAAACGGCTTGGAATGCTTAGCCGAATTCCTTGAAGGCTTGTGATTAACAGCAGGAGACGTTTTATCGTGTAATTCAGCCATTTGCCCCTTTTCACAATCTCTAACTCCTGGTTCAAATATTTCTGGTTTAAAAAAATCTTCCTCATCTGTTAAACCTTCCTGGTCAGTTTTACAATATTTTACATTATCTTCAGGACAGACACTTTCTATTGAGCCATAACTAAGGCCTAAGCCTCCCTTCTCAGGATCAATAAGGGGAGTATGTTCTCTCCGCTGAGATGAAGGTGTGGGATAAGGCTCGAGTCCCACATCTAATGCCTGCCTTAAAGCATTCCAGATGGCATATGCAGAGGATGGCATGCCCACTCTTCCATTATTCCGATACCACCTTTTCATATCATTCCCTACCTGATCCCATGTGTGTAAGTCTAAACTGCCCTGCTCAATAAACCATGGGCTAACTTTTTGCACAAATTGTAAAAATTCCAACAGTTGCTTTCTGCTAACTTTAATGCTCTTCCTATGCAAGGTATGTTTAATAATATCAGCATATAAACTTCTTTCACTAGAATCACTCTGGCCCATTTTTACAGCACAGAGGGTACACGAATTCTCAATATAAGTTCTGACTATTCACCCCTCCTAACCTGACCTTCTGTCAGGGGGTCTGCAGTGCCCTGGGTGAAGTCCTGTCCACGCCGCAAAGAGAAAGAAAAGACCTACCTTCGTCGAGTCACTCACGTTGGGCGCCACTTGCCGGAGTCCAGCTCCAGCCTGGGTTTCGGAACTCGGGAAGGGTGCGTGGACGAGGCGAAGAAAGAAAGAGACGGACCACTAGGATTCCATGATGATAGTGGACACGGCAATAAAGCCATCCGCTTTATTTATACAGAATCAGTTAAACTCTGGCTCAGACTTTCCACGTCATGGTCAAGTGGGTGTTTCTAAGGACAACCATGCCATCTGCTTTATCCAAAAACAATAGAAATTCCTGCTACGATTCTTATCCTACAACCTAATCTTGTATTACAAAGAAAAGGAGAACCTAAAGATTAAGGAAAGAATGAAACCCTAAACACAGGTCCTTTGATTAGCATAAGGTCAATGGGGACACCCAAAACAGCAGGAATAATAGAAGGCCCTTTTGTAAGACATTATCATTGACATTAACCTCCAAGCTCACATTGTGTAAAAAGCCAGCCTCACAGTAGCAAAAATGCCTGGACAGATTAGAATTCTTCTGCTGAGCCGGCATAGTAGGCACGGCGAATGTCCAAGCGAAAAGCACCGACACACGGAGACCATGATGGTGGTAGAAGTGCTGGGAGCCATCTGCTCCTAAGCCTCTTTGTTACATATTATCTCCTCTTTCCCACAAGTCCACCAATGAGTCTGCAAAGGCCAGGTGCTACTGCCTTAGGCCTGATTCCTGAGTGCTCAGCTAAAGCAATGAAAATCAGCTCCACAGCCCACAACACACAGCCCTGTACACACACAGAGCCTGTACACACACACAGCCCCCCCCACAGCCCTGTACATACAGCCTGCACACACACACAGCCCCGCACACACAGAGCCCTGTACATACAGCCTGCATATCAGAGCCCCGCACACACACACAGCCCTGTACATACAGCCGCACACACACACAGCCACACACACACACAGCCCTGTACATACAGCCGCACACACACACAGCCCTGTACATACAGCCTGCACACACAGAGCCCCGCACACACACAGCCCTGTACATACAGCTGCACACACACACAGCTGCACACACACAGCCCTGTACATACAGCCTGCACACACACACAGCCCTGTACATACACCTCTCCTACCACACACCCTACACACACACCTCCCCCCATATGTCCCTTCTCCCCCAAACCCCCACACATGGCCCCTCAGAGCCCGGTGTTTCCAGGCTGCTCTTGGGCTGGCAGGAATCGGCCTTCCCGGCAACCGGCTGACATACGGATCTGGGAACACATCCATTTCCTCTCCCCTGAGATAGGCATGGCTGGAACGGAGAGACCCCACCTTGGGCTGATGGCTGCCCCTCCCCGACCACAGCCCAGCTTCCCCACAGTGCAGGGCTGCGTCCACCACCCACCCGAGCCTGGCCAGGCACCGGCAGGACCTGTGGGAGGCTGGCCCTGCCCTTGCTGACTGTCCACTCAGCCTGAGCTCTGGAGCCCCCAGACTTGAGAGCCCGGCCAGACGCCTGAAGGCAGCATGGCCACCCCTTGTCTCAGCTAGACTTGCCAGCATGGCAGGGGTCTTCTGTTGGTACACATGGGCGTGTCTCGGTGGAAGACGAGAGGGGAACCAGGACAAACACTGAAGTGCAGGAGCAGAGTGGCCCCCATCACACATGCTTCTAGGCCAATTGTCCTTGGCCCGATGCCATCAGGGACCCCCGAGGAGCATGGCGTGGCCAGGCAGGACACCCGTACTCCCACCATGGCCCTGCCCTGGCTGTGTCTGGGCATCTGCTGGTCCCTGCCTGGTGGGGTCAGTCCAGCCCGGAAGAGGCCACAACAGCCACGCCCACTGCGGCCTGCGTGGGACTCCTGAAGATGCTGGACCTGGCTGGGCACCTGTCACGTCTCAGGGCAGTGTTTTGAGATCCCCCACACGTCAGCACTGACAGGAGCGAAAGCAAAGCAGCGGTCAGTCAGTGCCCGACGCTGGTGTATGTGCGTGTGTGTGTGTGTGCACGTGTGCAGAGACACAGTGAAAGAGAGGCTCTGTGTGGCTGAGAGCCGGCCTGCAAGGCTCCTGGCCCTCCGTGCTGGCTGAGTGCACTGCTGGCAGCATGTGCTCCTGACCACGTAACATGGCATGAATGTAGGGGAGGGCTCACCCTGCATGAGTGGGTCACATGTGCCATCTGTGTGATGTCAGCTCCATGAGGTCACACGTGCAGCCTGTGTATGTGTGTGTCTGTGAGGTCATGTGTATACATGTCCATGAGGTCACACGTGTCATCTGCATGATGCTGGGTCTGTGAGGTCATAGGTGTGCCTGAGAGGCCACACATGTCATGTGCACGTGTGTCCATGAGGTCATGTATGTATCATATGTCTGCATGTCTGTGAGGTCACATGCATCCTGTGTGTCTGAGGTCACGTGTGTGTCCATGTGGTCATGTGTGTCATGCTGCGTGAGCCTCTATGAGGTCACATGTGTTACTTGTATGTGTGTCAGGTCACATGCGTATCATGGGTGTTTGTGCCCGTGAGGTCATGGGTATGTGTTCATGATGTCACACACGTATCACAAGTGTGCATGTCCATGAGGCCACACATGTGTGCCTCTGTGAGGTCACGCATGTTGCCCACGGGTGCTGGCTCCAGGACCTGGTGAGCTGACTTGCGTGCAGTCCCTGCTTGTGCTGTGTGCTTCCCTGTGTCACGTCCTCTAGGCTCACGGAGTTGCACTTGCTCAGACGCTGTCCTGAGGGCATGGCAGCTTTGGCACTTCCCAGGAGGTGGGGCGTCTTGGGGCAGGGGCAGCAGGCGTGGGGAGGGTCTGTGTCTCCTGCCAGAGTTGGCATGCCTGGCATTGAGGCACCAAAGCGAGACGTGGGGGTGCCGAGAAAGCTGCTGCAGCCCTGGTGACGGACAAGCTCTATGCGTTGCCCTGGGGTGGGAGGGGGGCAGCCCCCTCTCCTGACATCTCTTCATTTCTGACCTGTGACGGGTGTGTCAGGTCTGAGAATACAAATGAATTTTGGGAGGCGGGCTACTCCTCGCGCTGCCCCAGCTCACACTCTGCCCTGTTCATTGGCCTGGAGTCTGGGGTTCCCCCAGGAGATGAGGGGGACCATCACCACAGCCACAGGAGGCTCCCAGGTCGGTTAGCCATGCAGGGCCCCCCCCCCCCCCGCTTCAGATGGAAGCCCAGGGGCAAGGCCTCGACCCAATGCTGGGGTCACCTGCAGCAGCAGCCGGGTTGCAGCACACCCACCTCTGCCCGGCGCCCCCCAACCCACAGCCTTCTGCGGGTGAGGCCCAGGACATGCTGGCCCAGGTCCTTGTGGTAAGTCTGCCCCACCCATGTACTGGGTCTTCCTCCAACCCTGCCGTGCCCCCGCCGTGCCCCCGGCCATTCCTGCCGGCCCAGGGTGGGAAGCTGGAGGGGACACCCCAGCTTCCGCAGGGCCCCAGGACAGTTTTCCCAGCAACCACACGGTGTCTTCAGCGGTCTCTGCTCCAGGCTTGGGGCTCACGGGACGTGGCCGCCCTCTCCTGGCGGGACTTGGGACCTGAGCACACGCTGCCTGGGGAGGCTAGCAGGGAGCAGAGCAAACCCCCAGGGACCTCGCGGATGGGTCTCCGGGCGCTCGGGGCCCCAGGGTGTCAGCAAGAAGCAGCTGCAGAATGCGTCTCCCTCGCTTCACACGAGGGAAGCTGGTCCCAGACAGGCTTCGAGAGGCACGAGGGGCCCTATACCTAGGGCACTCACTGGGCATCCCGGAGCCTGCTCAGTTTCGTGTGAGGCTGGGGCCTTACAGCTGGTGTGGCCAGCATCAGGCCTGCCCCTCAGGGCCAGGCAGGGCTGCCCCAGGGCCTCCTCCTGTGAACTGTCTGGCAACCCAGGCCCTGGCAGCCTGTGGAGCCATGTACCTGCTGGTAGAATGTGCCGGATGGGCTGCCCAAGACGGCCCCACTGAGTCCACCCCAAGGGTGACACTGCCAGGGAGAGCATGGCAGAGCCCCCACTAGGGACACACAGCCACTCCCAGCTCTGCCCCCAGGCCTCTGCCTGGGTATCCAGCTGGGCAGGAGAATCCTCCAGGGAAGGGCCCTGAGAGGGACGCCTGGCTGAGCCCTCAGGTGCTCCCCAGGGCTACGCACCATGTCCACACCGCCCCCTCACCAGTGCAGACAGGAGCTGGTCCTCGTGGAAGCCCCTGCCCCACCATGGGCAGGAGCTGGTCCCCAAGTGTGGACGGGTGTGGGGAGCTGTAGGTCCCCAGAATGAGGGACTGCTCTGGGTGTCTGGGCCCGGGGGCTGCTGGGCCACCCACCATTGGCAGGGCCCTCTAGAGGCACCTGACACCTCCATGTGGGGACATTTGGGGCTGGGGACATGCCAGGAAGCGGTTCTGGGCTTGTCTAACCCATCTGCTCTGAGCTGCCCTCACTTACGAGGAAGGCGGTGTTTGTGGCTGTGCTGGGGGTGGGGTATTGCTGTGTCCTCACCCACACAGGCGGGAAAGGGCAGGTCACACTGTCAAGGCCGCTGGATGACATCACAGCAACACTGTGTGTGGGGGGGTCCTTGTCCCTCCCCAGAGGAAATGCCGGGCTCTGTGTGGCCAGGTGCGGGCCAAGTGGGTGGGCACCTCTGCTCACTGGCTGTGGTGGCCTGGGCCTCTGGGCCCCTTGGAAACTTCTCAGGGCAGTGGAAAAGTTGTGCTCAGGCGACGGCCACAGACTCCGCCCCTTCCCTTCACCCGCCACCTCGTGGGGCCTTCCCGGGAGGTGACTCATGGCCAGGGGGCAATGGCGGAAAATTCCCACTGGGGTCATCAGCCCAGGGGAAGGGGTAGCGATGGTTCCACCTGCCTGGAATGTGAAGGAAGCTGGCGCCCTTTGCCCTCGCTGGACAGCTGGGGGCGGGACTCCCACAGGCCCTGATAAATGCTGGCGCCTGTGGGACCTGCCACTCCCTCCCTGGGTGTCCCCGAGAGGAGTAAGACGCAGCCCAGTCCATCACACCCCAGAATAATGGCCTGGAGCGGCCTGGTGCCACACCCCTCGAGTGGACCCCCACCACGGCCTTGGCTCCTGGCAGGTGTGTGGCTGTGCTTTCCCGCCTCCAGGACTGGGTGCAGGCTCCACTGGGGCCATACTGACTGGTGCTGGGGTCTTCTCAGAGAGCCCCCACACACTAAGGCCAGGACCCAGTCACATGCAGGTGCCTCCCCAGCGTGCAGCCCGTCTGTGGGGCCCTGGCCCTCCTGCAAGGGCCTGGCTGGCTGCGTCTTACTCCAGTCCAGGCCAGCAGCAGAGCCGGGTCAGTTCCCACCCAGCCTCCTGCTCAGGCTGTGGGCTGTCCCCACGGCAACTGCCCTCCCCCCAAGGCCTCTAGTCGCTACCCTTCCCCCAGGAAATTGGGAGGGAGCAGGAGGCACATGGCCTGGCCCTGGCAGCCTGGGGTCCGGCTCCCACTCCCATCCCTGGGGGTGCAGGACAGGCCAGCAGGACCCTGGCCAGGGGCCCACAGGATGCCATGCAGCCTTCAGAGGACCCCTTCTGTGAGACTAGCTGGGGCCAGGGAATCCCCTTGCAGGCTGAGGCCGACCAGGAAGCTGCACCCCTCTCTTCCTGGCTGGAATTTTCCACGTTGAAAATTGCCTCTTGGGGCAGGAAGGACATCTGGGCAGTGGTCACTTTGGGGCACAGAAGCCTCGGCCAGCAGAACTTGGGGCTGGAGGACATGCGTGGAGCGCGAGGCAGGTGCTGCCGGCTGTGTCACTTGCGCCACGTGGGGGGGTGCATTCTGGAGAGGTGCTCAGGGCGGAACTCAGGCTCAGGGTTGTGAAAGGGCGCATGGCGTCGGGAGCTGGACCTGGCTACTTGTCACCATGCACCCAGGGAACATCACTGATGTCCCTCATGACCAAGGGACACACGTACGGAGCCCCAAGCTGCCTTTGTGCGCTTACAGTTCAGAGGAGGTAGAGGGAGACAAAGGGGAGGGGGGCGGCGGGCGGCGCCCGCTCTATGGGGCTGGGATCCCAGGGTGCGTGGCCAAGGCGGGTGCTCATGGCTGGGTAAGTATTTGTTCAGGACTAAAGGTGCCCAGGCTGCGTCAGTGGGCAGCCATCCAGGAGCTGAGATCACAAACAAGGTGGAGCCAGCCTCAATGCCGCCTGGACTGGCGGTCAGACACGCTCATGGGGAAGCTGGGCGAGGGCGCAGGGCTGGCAGGGGAGGCCACCGGGAGGGCAGGGCTTGACCAGGCAGGGCCTGGTGTGCGGGCATTTCCCGAGGACATCATAGGGCAGCTGCCAGCAGGCCAACTGGCTGCTAAGCGGAGAGCACCTGTGTGGGAAATGCAAGCCCTGGGGACACGTGGGGAGCCCAGCCTCCAAGAATCTGCGTTGGTAATGGGGTCACAAAGGGCAGCATGAACCCGAGGGGATCCGAGGAGGAAGCCTTGGATGTGACAGGGCTGTGGGGGTGATTCCAGAGGGGGGGACGCGTGCCGGGTGGGGGAATCCGCAGGATCTGAGGGTGGAGCCTGGGGATCATCTGGTCACAGACCAGGAACATAAGGGTCACCAAGGCCAAAGCTGTGTTAGAGACATCGTGATCAAGCCCCTGGAAGGGCAGCCATGTCTGGAGGGACTCCCTTGGCACGGGAGACACGGCCTAGGGGGCTGAGCCGGCCTTGGGGCAGCGAGCACCCGGGCCGTGGCGCCTCAAAGCTGCTGCTGCTGAGGCATGCGAGCGGGGCTGCCAGGACAGGGCTAGTCCGGCCACCGCCAGAGGTGTCCAGGACAGATGTGGTCTCGGCCACTTGGCCAGGAGCAGCGGGGCAGCTGCAGTGGCACAGGGGCTGGGCAGGGGTGGCAGGGAGGATGGATCGGGCCAGCTGGCAGCACCCAGGGGAGGCCATACCTGACCCTGGGCCTGGGAGAGCTGCGAGCTGGCCCTTCCTGCAGGCAGAGCAACTGTGAGGGCTCAAGAAACCCTGCGGTGCAGGCAGTGCCCTGGGCATCCACGTTTAACCAGCACCAGGTCTCGCAGAAAGCCAGACGACTGCAGTCCACCCACGCGGGACAGGGATGACGAAGGTCTGAGGCCCTGGGGCACGGAGCTCACAAAGGCCACGCACAGGGCTCTGGGGTGGCCCTGGATGTGCAGTTCTGCCCCCTGCGCCCCTTGCACACACACACACACACACACAGAGCTCTGCCCCCTGCACACACACACACACACAGAGCTCTGCCCCTTGCACACACACACACACACACACACACACACAGCTCTGCCCCCTGCACGCACACACACACACACACACACACACAGAGCTCTGCCCCCTGCGTGTGCGCGCACACACACATACACACCAGAGCCCAGTATGGAGCCGACCAGGTGACCCACAGGCTCACAGAGGCTTCTGCTGAGAGACCCGCAAGTGGTCCCTGGGGAAGTCAGGTGAGCCCGGGGTGGGGCAGTGCTGGCCGGGGCGGGCCCCTACCCAACTGCTGATGCCTAGGCTGCAGGGCTGCTGGCGTTGGGGGAGCGGTCAGGCAGGATGGGAAGCCGGTGTCCTGAGTGCAAGCCGACCCCACCATGGCGCACACCTCTGAGTCATCACCTTTTGCAAACCTTGGGCTCACCGAGAGGCAGGTGGCTACGCGTGCAAGGTGCCTAGGGAGAGCGGGGTGATCCGCAGTGACGGCACCGATGCAGGCAACGATTTGAGCATTCGCCAGGACAGAAGCGACAGTGGAACATGGCATACGAGGTACCGGAAGTGCTCGCCAACTGCTCTGGTTGTTGGGGTCCCTGCCAGGCATGGAGCTGCTGTCCCTCTAGAGCTCCTGCCACTGCCATCTGCCCTTCCGGGGCCACGCTTGGGCCCTCCTGAGGCGACATCAGAACCAGAATTTGCAGAGGAAATGCGGACTGCAGTTCTCAGCCCCGCCCCCAGCAGGCCCCAGACTGTGGCTTCCTTCTTTCAATGATTTCCTCTCCCAGACAAACCCCGCAGGGCACAGCTTAGTGAGTTCAGAATGTTCCAGGGCACAGAATCTGGCTGCCTGGTTCCAAACCGAGGCACCACTGCCCCAGCCCTGCCATGCCCACTGGCCAGCAGAGCCTCAGGCAGCAGCTGCACCCCTGGTCCCCCGATGTCCCCCGATGTGACCCTGTGGGCAGGTTGCCCAGGGGGCAGAGTCCCAGGACAGGCTCAGGTGCCTGGGCGCTGGAGCAGCCTGTGGTGCAGTGGCCTGCCCAGCCAACAAAACCCAACCTTCCATCAGGGCCCATGGAGGAAATGGGGGGTTCTCAGGGGTGGGGAGCCTGTCTAATATAGCAGATACGGATTTACCTTCACTAAGACACAGCTGTCCACACGCCGCAACATGAACGGGCTGAAGGAATGTGGCACACGCAGCAACACCCGCAGGCCCGAGCACAGGCCCAGGAGGCGTGGAGGCCGGGTGTCCCTGTCCCCATCGGCCCCAGGAGTCGCTCTGCAGACCCAGGAGGTGTGGAGGCTGGGTGTCCCTGTCCCCACCGGCCCCAGGAGTCGCTCCGCAGGCCCAGGAGGCGTGGAGGCCAGATGTCCCTGTCCCCACCGGCCCCAGGAGTCGCTCCGCAGGCCCAGGAGGCGTGGAGGCCGTGTGTCCCTGTCCCCACCCGCCCCAGGTAGGGAGCCTAGTGCCCAGGAGTCACATTGGTGACAGGGCCGGGCACATGGCTTCGGGGAGCACAGCCTTATGGGGGGATGGCTTCAGGGGTGCCCAAGACCTCAAACAGGGAGGAAGAGGGCAGGCCCTGCCCTTCAGTGACCAGCTTTGGCAGAAGGGCGGTTGGGGCCTTGTCCCCTTACTGGTGTGACACACGCACCTGACTTGTGTTAACTTCTAGCAGATTCAGCCTGCACCCACTTGGGAGACCCAGAGGGAGTTTGTGGCTCACAGTGCTGGCCACTCCCACCACCGTGTGAGTGAATCTGTCTCCCCTGCGCCCTGTAATTCTGTCTTTCACATACAACAACCTTAAAAAAATAATCGTAAAAGGAAGCTGTGGAGAGATTGGTGGGCAGCTGCCGCATGGCAGGAGTGGGCAGCCTTGCGCCAGCCGGGCTCCACGGCAGAAGTTGTCCACGTGCCCATTTCAAAGAAGAGGAAGTAGAGGCTCCAGGGGCTAAGACCACACAGCAAAGAGCCCTGGGGCAGTCCAAGGTCATTCGGTGAGGGAAGGAGCTGGGCGGGGGCGCGTGCGCACACAGATACCCCGAAAGAGAGCAGGCAGCAGCGGCAGGGTGGGGGTGACTTCCCTCCATCCCCCCACAAGGTGGCTCGACCTACCAGGCGGCTCTACTGGGCTCCTGTCCCCGGTCCCGCGCTCCGCGTCCGCCTGGCACCTCAGCCACCCGCACCTACCTCTCCCACGGCCTCGGACCCCCAGCCCGAAGTCGCCTCCGTGCGTGGCCTCGGGACCGGGTCGCCTCGCTGTCCCAGGTCTCCACCCCCGGCCCGGCCCGGCCTCCCGTTCCGGGGTGCAGGCAGCCCCGCCCCGTCGCGCGCCGGCCCCGCGGTCACCTGAGCGCGCCTGGCCCGGACGCGCTGCCAGTGGCCGGAGCAGGTGAGGTGGGGAGCGGGGGCGGGCCCGCGCGGATGAATGGAGCGCGGGTGTGCGGCGCGCCCCGGGCAGAGCGGAGCGGAGCGCGGCGGCTGCTGGCTGGGGACGGTGAGCGGGCCGGGCGCGGGGCTCGGGGCGCGGGGCGCGGGGCCGGGACGCCGATCGCCGCGCACGTGCCCGGGGGCCCGGGCTGCTGTCAGGAGCGCAGGTGCCCGCTGACCCGGAGCGGGTCCGGCGGAGCGAGGCGGTGCCAGGCGGGGCAAGAGGCCTGGGCACCGGCAGTGCGAGGCGGAAGCCAAGGAAAGTGGCACGCTTTGCCCTTTCTCCACGCCACCTCGCCATGCCGGGACCCCGAGTCTCGAGGAGGCGGGCGGAGGGGTTAAGGGATGCAGCGAGCGGCGGGCGGGCAGGGGCTGGGCTAGCGGCGTAGGCCGGCGGGTGGGGACCCCAAACTGCAGGGTCTCAACGGGTCACCCACCTGCGGCAGATGCGGCCGCTGAGTCAGAGGGGAGCGTCACGCGCCCAGGTTTCCCACCGGACGCCGCGCTTTTCGCGCCGGCAGAGGTCCGGATGCCCTGGACAGGCGGGCGCGGGCGGAGCGGTCCCCACGGACTCGGCTCAGAGCTGGGGCTGGGAGGGCATGGGATGCTGGAGCCCCGGGTCTGAAGGGGAGAGCCGGGCTCCTGACCCCGTGGGTGCGGGTCGCCCCGCATTGTGTGCCCCCCTTGGCTGCGCACAGGGAGCCCGCAAGACGGCTCCGGGATTTCCTCCTCTGCAGGCGCCTGCTCGGGCGAGGCGGGTTCGGCGCAGCCTCGGAGGGGAGGAGGCACACGGGGCCACACTCCAGGCGCTCCAGGCGGGCTGCAGCGGCGCCAGCCTCCCTGGACCTCGGTCCCTCCCCGGGACCGCGGTACTTTTCCGCGCAGAGGAGCCAGCTCTCAGTGGGTTCCTCGAGGCTGAGCGTGGAGTCAGGTCACCTCTGCCTTTCCTGGGAGAGCCGGGAAGGGGTGCCTGGGCTTACCGCTGAAGGATTTACCCTAAATGACTGTGACAGCTAAACCTAATGCGGCCCCTTTAATCCCTTGGGGCAGCTCCCTCTTCCAGGTGGGTGAATCCAGGCCGAAGCAGCCAAGCTGTTGGCCCCAGGTCGCACGGGGCTGGGGGGAGGGCAGCGTGGCATGGAGAGGATCCTGGCCCAACACAGCCCAGAGGAGAGCTATGGAAGAACTTGCGTTCGGGGTTTGGAGGACACCTGTCCCACTCTCCCGCCAGGCCAGGCCAGCAGGCACTGCTGGGGACAGCCTTCCTGAGCTGCCACCGTGCGCTCATCGGTGGCTCACAGGGTGTGGCCGGTGGAGCAGGTGCTGGGTGGGTCCCAAACCCCTCCCTATCAGGTGGTGAGGTGGCCCGGCACAGATGGAGGCGGTTCCAGATTTGCCAGAGAAGCCGCCCTCCAACCCTGGGGACTGAGTGGAGTGGGGATCCTGGCCGCAGCTCGGTTCCGGGTCTGTGACAGCAGATGGCGAAGTGTCTGAATGCCAGGTGAAGCTGGAATCGGCACACGAGTTTGGCCCTGTGCTGGAAGCTTTGTGAAGGGCTGGGGACTGGGGCCAAACCAGCTCCCCATGGGCTGAAAGCCGATGGTGGGAGAAGGGCCAGTGCTAGGCTAGCAGACAGCAGTGGGAGCAGTGGGCACCTGTGGGGGGGCCACACCCGGGCACCCTGCTTTCCTGCAGCGTCCCTAGGACACAATCCCTGGAGCCTTGCAGCCACTTCTGCCCTGCGACCCACTGCTTGTGGGATCTGGTGTGGTCATGGGGGTGTGGGAGCTAACCAGGGAACCCTGCTGGTCAGGCTGCAGGTCTGTGCTCAAGTGTCACACTGCCAGGACCCATGGACACTGGAGCCCAGTATCCCCCCTCCCGGTCCTGCATGGGGTCTCTGGCCTAACCTCCACTTAACCGAGGCCCACAGTGTCCTGTGCTGAGCCATCTCCACAGTGTTGGGCCACGTGTCCCTGGAAGGGCACATGTGTTCTCCAACTTCTTATCTTTTGCAAAAGCCACTGCTGAGCAGCCCAGAACCGGCCCGGGCATGGGAGGCAGGGTGGGGCTGCCCCCTTTCCCTCTGGGAAGCATTACACTGGCTGAGCTCTGTCTTTCCCTGCGGCACCGTCTGTCGGGCCTGAGGATCAGCTGCCAGAGCACTGTGCCCTGTCTCCAGCCTGCATGGGGCCCACATTTTATCCCTGGGGTCTAGGCCCCAGCAGACCCCATGGGCCTGATATTTGGACGTAAGGTCTACGGGACCACCTGGTGGGGGCTGGGCCCTTGGCCAGCAGAGCCTGTCCCCCAGAACTCTGCAGCACCGCAGGTCCCCAAGATGGAGCATCACACAGCCCAGACTACGTAGGGGTGGGCACAGGTGCAAGCAGGAGCATCCAGGAAGCCCAGCAGGGACAGACCCTTCTGGGGCTCGTGCCCTGCTGTGGGCCCCTGCAGAGGCTGGCTCTTGGCTTTCTCACCTGTGCCTGGTCCCCAGGTATGCAAATTGGGCTACACCTGGCACCGTGGTGGCTGCCCCAGATCCCAGCCACCCCGCTTTATGAATATCTTTGCATTCCTCTTCTGCCTCACCAGGTGCGGCTAGTGGACAGGACAGCATGCACACTCAGGGGCTGAGCTGGGGGCTGGGCGGGAGCCCCCGCAGCCCAGGCTGTGGCTGCAGGCACGCAGGCAGCCTCGGCCTTGGCCCAGGCGCAGTGAGGCTCCTACTGTTTCCTGACTGCAGCCCAGAGACAGAAGCGACATGTGTGGCTCCACTCAGCTGCAGAGTTCCTCGTGGGAGACACAAGCCCAGCTGGAGCCCTCTGGCACAGACCTGGCACTGCCCACCCCACACTGGTTCCAAGCCTCCCTGGGCCTCCCTGAGGAATGGATCCCTGTCCAGGGGTGTAAAGTTCCCCTCTGGGAGCCCACGGCCAGGTTGCCTCCAATCTGCCACGGATGGCCTGTGCTGGCTTCTCAGCAGGCAGCTGCTGGCCCAGTGGCCACGGAGCTGGGCACTGGCCAGATACTGCAGGTGCAGGAGTCAACGTTGCCATTCTCACCTATGATCACCTCCTAACACTAGTGGGAACACCCACAAGCAAGTGCACACGTGTGTGCAGGCACGCACAGGTGTGTGGTGTCCACGTGTGTGCAGGCACGCACAGGTGTGTGGTGTCCACGTGTGTGCAGGCACGCACAGGTGTGTGGTGTCCACGTGTGTGCAGGCACGCACAGGTGTGTGGTGTCCACGTGTGTGCAGGCACGCATAGGTGTGTAGTGTTCACACGTGTACACCGCCTGCTGTCCCTGCTGAGATTCCTGGGCACAGGCCACCCTCCCCACAATGGCCTTGTCCTAGTCTGCAGGGCCCCGCGGGTGTGGGCAGAGCTTCTGGGCCACCGGGTGAGGGGACCTGCCTCCTGCAGGGGTAGGCCCAGGAGCCCTGCGCAGGACTGCTGTTCGAGGCTGCTGCTCAGCCCGACTCCTAGGGCCTTCGGGGATGGCTAAGGCAGCTCTGGCCGCTGGCTTCCCCCTGAGCCCCCGCACAGGGCTGGGGGCATTGAGGTGTCCTAGGGCCTCTCCCAGAGCAGGTGTCACTGACACACAGCAAGGGACGTCAGGAGTGAACCAATGCATGGAGTCTCTTATCCCTCTGCCTCTGTAACTGCATTTCAAATAAAATTGGATCTTTCAAAAAGGTTTTGCTGAAAAAGCTGCCTGGTATGGGTTTCGGGAAGAACCAGATTCCCTGTGGGCAGTAACATGGGGACCAAGTGTTAGAAAACGGTTAGGCTCCCCTCCCCGGCCCAGGCTGGCCAGAGCAGGTGGGCACATGGGTCAGGACCCAGCCCCGCTCACCACTTGGCCCTTGGCCCAGCGCTAGCCCAGGTGGGGGGCTGAGCTCCTGAGGCTGGGCCAGGCTGGCCTGTTGTCAGGTGGACACCCAGTAGGTGGGTCTGGCCAGGAGCAGGGAAGTGGACCCCTGGCAGGCAGGGCCCATGGACGACCCCGAAAGGTGGGAGTGTATGGGGCCCCACTCAGTAACAGAACTTCTCCTTCCAGAGTGAACGAAAACCCAGCAGGCCAAGTCCCTCGTCACCGCCAGGTTCCAGTGATGCCCTTGAATTCAGTGGGGGACACGCCCTTCGACCCAAGATCGCAGCTGCTCCTCCTGCGCTCAGGCACGGCCTCCGAGCTCGGACCCTCACTTGACCACTTGCCCACCAGTAGAGGGCCGAACCCGGGCCTGGGCCTGCACCGCAGCTCCCCACACGTGCCCACCAGCTGCCTCCTGGACTCCAGTGGCCAACACCTGTGCCAGGTGCCCGCCGAGCCGCAGGAGGTGGGGTGCGGCTGGCGGGCCTGTGCCCCCACCTGCCTGCAGGTGCTCCACACACCACAGGGCTTCCTGTTCTTCCTCTGTGTGGCGTCCTTCCTGCAGGGCGCGGCCGTCAATGGCCTGGTCAACACCGTCGTCACCTCCTTGGAGCGCCGATTCGACCTGCACAGCTACCAGAGCGGCCTCATCGCCAGCTCTTACGACATCGCCTCCTGCCTGTGTCTCACCTTCGTCAGCTACTTTGGGGGCCAGGGCCACAAGCCGCGCTGGCTGGGCTGGGGCGTGCTGGTCATGGGAACCGGCTCACTTGTGTTCGCGCTGCCCCACTTCACCGTCGGCCGTTACCAGGCGCAGGTGGCAGAGGGGGTCGGAGCCTGCCCCGCTGACCGGAGCACGGGGTGTGCTGACCATGCCTCTGGCCTGTCGAGCTACCGGCTGGTCTTCATGCTGGGCCAGTTCCTGCACGGCATGGGGGCCACGCCCCTCTACACACTGGGCGTCACCTACCTAGATGAGAATGTCAAGTCCAGCCACTCGCCCATCTACTTCGGTGAGTACGGGCCAGCACAGGCAGTGGCCCTGCCCCAGCCCAGGCACCACAGTGCCACCTCACGTCCAGGGTCTAGCCGCCTGTCCTGGTCTTTGGGGACAGAGCTAGGCAGCCTGCGGGGGACATCTGGGAGGACTACTTCTGCCATCCCCTGAGGCTGGCGTCACCAGGTGCGAGATCTCTGAGCCAGCTGCCTGGGCAGCATCCGTCCACACCCTCTGCCCCTCGCTCCGGCCCCGGGTGTGTGGGTGGTCCAGCAGGCCACTGCCTGGCCCCTGGACAGCTGCTTAGAAACTCATGGGTGTTGGGGACACGGGGCCTGTGCTTCCGTGGGGACGACCTAGCATCCTGGGTCACCAGAGCTTGCCACACAGGGACCAGGGGAGTCAGTCCATGGTCACTGCCAGAGACGGCAGCCCTGGCCTTCCTCCAGAGACTGTTCCTACCGGGGGCTGGGGAGGGTCTCTGCTCTCCGCCGAGGGAGGGGCTGGGGCACCTGCCCTTGTCTGGAGGGGGACGTCTCTTAGGACTTTGTGCTAGCGAAGTCGGGGTACCTCTCGGGAAGGTGGGGGCCCTGTGGGAAGACAGGGGGACGTCCCTTAGGTTCCATGCTGGCAGAGCGGGAGCCCTCTTGCAGGGGCCCAACACCTCTTCATGTCCCGCAGCCATCTTCTACACCATGGCCATCCTGGGGCCTGCTGCCGGCTACCTGATCGGAGGGGCGCTGCTGACCGTCCACACTGACCTGGGCTCCCGGTGAGTGCCCCTCCTGCTGAGGGCCCCAGGACTGGGCAGGGCCCAGTGTGGGCAGGTCCCGGGTGCCGTGGGCTGAGCCTGGGCAGGTGGTGAGATCTGCGAACTGGACACTGGCCTGCACGGGGCTGGAAGTGGTCAGCCCGGCCGTGTGCCCCGAGGGCCCTTTGTTCCTTTGACTGTGTCTTTTGTTTGCGTGACAGTTTGTTGAGATTTTAGCAGGAGAGGGAGGAAGAGAGGAAAGCTAGCCCACCCTCCCCTGCCCTCCCCTCTCCCCACCACCCCAGCAGGACCAGTCCTTTGTCAGCCCACAGCCCTGGGCTGGGGGCTTGGTTCCTTCCCCTCTGGGATCTGGGCCCCCACCGCACCCCTTCGCTGTACCCCACACTGCACCCTCCCATGACACCCTCAAGTGCACAAAGAGAGGGGTTCCTGGGGAGACCTGGACCTGGCCTTGGTGGGCCCCAGACTCCCCGCCTCCTCGCCCAGGGTGTACCCCTGCAGCCCTGTCTCTATCTCTTGCACTTAACCTTGACCCTGAAAGGGCAGTTTGGCAGCAGCTGTGTTGGTCATTCTTGGTGGTTCCCAGCAAGCTCCAGCCAAGCCCCAGGAGGCCCCCGGGGACACCCTCTGCCAGCCCACTGAGTTCTCACCTGAGTGGACCACCCTCCAGGCCCACCACACGCAGGGCATGACCAAGGTGCCCTGAGAGGATGGGTTCTGGACGGGCCTGGTCGCCTGCAGAGGTCGCCCTGGAGGAAGAGTCATTGGGCTGACTGCTGACCCAGAGCCACTGGCCCTGCAGGACGGAGCTGAGCACCTCGAGCCCCCGCTGGGTTGGCGCCTGGTGGGTCGGCTTCCTGGGCACGGGGGCCGCTGCCTTCCTCCTTGCCATGCCCATCCTCGCCTACCCCAGGCAGCTGCCAGGTGAGTCTTCCTGCAGGCACCGGGGCCTCACCTGCGGGACTGCCCCATCCCACGCCAGTTCCCAGCAAGCAGGACACCCTCCCCCACCGCTGGCCCAGTCTGACTCGGCAACCCCGGGCTCCACTCCCACCCGGCTCTGCGTCCCTCCAGGTTCCCGGCGCTATGTGGTCATGCAGGTGACAGAGACGCAGCAGCTGGGAGACAGCGGCCACAAGGCCACCAGCAACCAGGACTTCAGGAAGAGTCTCCGGGACCTGCCACTGTGAGGACCTGGGTCAGGGTCAGGGTCAGGCCCCTCCCACATGCCAGCCCCTCAACAGCAACAGAAGGGCTCCGGGCCAAGGTCGCCTGTGCCTGGGCACCTGGCATGGCCGCACTTGGTGCAGGAGCCTGGGCTGTTCGCTGGCCACGGGTGAGCCTCATCTGTACCAGTGAGTTTCCTTGGGCCTGTGCGCCTGGCCCTGAGAGAGCAGGGGACTGTCCAGTAACGGCACAGGACTGACCTGCAGCTCAGATGGCCTGGACGCGGCCACACTAACTAGGGCCAAAGGGGTGTCCAGGCTGAGCCTCATTGAGCCAAGGGTGCAGCAGGGTGCATGGGGTGGGGGCACCTCAGCCACAAGGTGGGGCACGAGGAGTGGGGTACGTGGGGTGGGGGTTGCCTCAGCCCCAGGGTGGGGCACACGAGGGATGCCTCCAGCCTCAGACCAGCCCCCCACTCAGGCAAATCCCTGGTCTGGCACATTGTACAGGACGACCTCAGGCTGGCGCCCTGCTGGTCTGTAAGCAGGAGCCTGGATCCCGTGGGCCACACACTCTACACCCCAGGACCTGCTAGGTTCAGCCTGCCTTGGGCTGACACGGCAGGTATGGCGGTCTCAGCACCCATGGAGCCAGCCTCGGTTTGCCGGCCCCACCTGGGCGCCGAGGCTGTGAGGCCTCTGGCCCAGGCCCCACAAGCGACAAACACTGGGAGTTGTCACGGTCCGTTCTGCTGGGAGCCTGCTGGTGTCTGCTGCAGGTGGAAGCAGCTGTGGGCCACTCTCGGAGGAGTGGCTTCTGGCCAGAGGGGGTGCCCGCCCACGCATCGGGCACAGGCGCGGCTGCCGCAGCCCCCCTGACCCTGGAGACACATGGGGCCACCCCAGCCTGAGTCGGTCTCTCCGGCCCATGCAGCTCTGTCTGGCTTCTGCTGAAGAACCCGGCCTTCCTCCTGCTGTGCCTGGCAGGGGCCACGGAGGCCACGCTCGTCGCTGGGATGTCCACGTTCGGCCCCAAGTTCTTTGAGGCACAGTTTAGCCTCAGCGCCTCGGAAGCCGCCACCTTGTTCGGTGAGAGTCGGTCGGGATCGCCGGTCCCCCTCTTCCTCCTCCACTGCTCTCGGGTTCCCCCCTCTGCTTTTTGTTCTTGGGAGTTCATGGGGTCCCCCTCTGCTTTCTCTGTTGTTCTTGGACTAGGAGAAACCCAGACAGACCCTGGCCAGTCACGGGCCCTGGGGAGGACCCGTTGACGCCCCACGTGGCAGAAAAGGGTGGCCCTAGCTGTCCCCCTCTGCAGCTGCTGCCCAAGCTTGTGGGCTGGCAGAAGGTAGCCCTTGAGCCCCCCAGGGTCTGGAGGGTCTGGGGACCCTCTCACACCCCCTCGCCCCAGCATCTGGGGCACTGCCATTGACACGCCTGGTGGCCATCCTCCCCTCTCCCAGGCCCTTGCTGCCCAGCTGGCCCCATGGCTAACCTTGCCTGCACAGAGCTCTTGCCTTGTGCACCACGGTGACCTCAGGCAGGCAGGGTTGAGCCCACCATGCCTCTCTCCCCCTCTCTTCCCCAGGGTTCCTGGTGGTGCCGGCGGGCGGCGGCGGCACGTTCCTGGGCGGCTTCCTCCTCAACAGGTTCAAACTGCGCGGTCCCAGCGTGGTCAGGCTGTGCCTGCTTTGTACCCTCACCAGCCTGCTGGCCACCCTGGTCTTCCTCACACACTGCCCCAACGCGCCCGTGGCAGGGGTGACGGCCGCCTATGACGGGAGGTGAGGGCCAGGGGGGCTGGCCCAGGAAGCCGGGGCTCCCCGCTCTGCTGCTCTCTGTCTTCCAAGACGGCAGTGTGCCAGGCGGGCGTACCCCGTGTGGAGTGCGCTGCCCGATGCCTCTGGTGAGGGGGAACAGGTGCACGCATCGCCCACTGGTGGAGCGGGAACATGGTACCCACATGAACTGGACATTTGGGCAGGAGAGGAGGAGCCTGGCCCAGAGCTGGGCTAGGGGTCTCCACTCCTTGACTCCCCCATCCCATCCTCCCCACAGCCCCCTGCCCGAAGGCCACCAGAACCTGACCGCTGCCTGCCATGCTGCCTGCGGCTGCCGGCCCGAGCACTACAGCCCGGTGTGTGGCGCCAATGGCCTCACCTATTATTCCCCGTGCCACGCGGGCTGCCCTGCGGCCACCGAGGAGGACCCTGCCGGCCAGAGGGTGAGGGGGCCTGCCTGCAGCCCGGGGCAGGGGGCCCCACAGCCCATTCTGGCTGTAACTGGGCTGTCGTTGGGCCCCCAGGTGCACCGAGGCTGCAGCTGTGTGCCTCGGAACTTGTCCTATGGCCCTGGCCAGGCCACGGCGGGGAGGTGCCCCTTAGCCTGCCACAACCGGCCGCTGCTCCTGGCTTTCACATTCCTTCTCATTTTCCTTACCCTCCTCGGCAGCATCCCGGCGCTCACGGCCACTCTGCGGTAAGCCAGGCCGGACAGAGCCTGTGACCTCTGACCTCCGGCCCCCGGGGGGTGTGGTGTGTCGCAGAGCCAGCCCGCGGGGGAGCTGACGCTGCGGCTTCTGTGGCAGGTGCGTCGGGGAGCAGCAGAGGTCCTTTGCGCTGGGAATCCAGTGGCTCGTGGTCAGGACGCTAGGTACTGTGGGGCACCGAGCCTGTCTGGAGCACCCACCACCCCCGCAGGGGCCCGCGGACAGGAGGAGTCATCCCCTGGCTGTCCACCAGAGGGACCCCTTGCCATGCATTTGACCAAGAGCTCAGCGAACGGGGCGTCTGCGAGTCCCCACCCGGGGGCCCGGGGGGCGTCCTGGACGCAGGTGCGGCCAGCAGCCCTGAGAACGCCTCTCTCCACAGGGAGTATCCCAGGGCCCATCGCCTTTGGCTGGGTGATTGACAAGGCCTGCCTGCTCTGGCAGGACCAGTGTGGCCAGCCGGGTTCCTGCTTCGTGTACCAGAATGGGGCCATGAGCCGCTACATGCTGGGCGTGGGGCTCACGTACAAGGTGGGCAGGCCTGGAGGCGGCGGGGCCTGCCTGAGGGGGCAGACAGGGCTGGGGGCAGGACTGGGTCCAGTCTCCTGGTTTGCCCACAGTCGGGGTCTGTGGGGCTCGGCCACGGCCTCTCCACCACCAGCCCAGCATCTCACAGTCCTTGGTGCCTCCGTGTTGGCCCCCTCCTGCCATGACTGCCCGGGCTCTCCCCATCGGAGGACGGAGCACAGCACACCCCCACTCCGCCCCGTCGAGCCCGAGATTGCCCTAGGTTCCTTACTTCCTTACTGTGTGTGCCAGATGCTCAGATCCCGTGGCCCGGGCCAGCCCAGGGCCGGGAGATAGGAAGCCAGTGCAGGTCTCCAGCCGTTTACGGGCACCGCAGGGTGAGACCCAGGCCCTCTGCCATGGGGCATCCAATGTGGCCCCCACCTACAGGGTCCAGGCCACCCTGGGGACTCATGTCTTCACCCTGGGGCCCTCTGTGGGACCGCAAAGCTGGCCACTCCGTGTCACCATCTCTGGTTTCTCTGGCACCGACCTGCCACCCGTGGGCCCCCAACTCTCCCAAATCTAGATGCCAGGTGCCATGGGGTCAGTCCCTTCCAGGGCCTGAGGACACTTAGATCCCATCCTGTGCCCCCAAACAGCAAGTGGCCTCACCCCAACACCCCTGCGCAGCCATCAGCCCCCGCTTGCTGGGCCCTCGCAGGACACACCGTGTTCCTGGACCTAGCTGCTATGCAGCCTCAGGGGACCTGTGGGCCGGGCAGGCCTGGCCTCTGGGCCCAGCAGCTCTGCCTCCCTCGCCAGGTGCTGGGCCTCATCTTCTTTGCTGGCGCCTCTTACCTGTATAAGCCCCCGCCGGCGGGGTCTCCGGATGGCCTGGAGGCCTCTCTACCCAGCCAGTCCTCGGCCTCCGACAGCCCTGCGGACCCTAACCCCCGGGGAGACGTCTGACCTGCCCCCGCCCAGTGGTGCTGCACAGACGCTGGCCAAGTGGGCCACAACACCCAGGATCCATGGGAGAGCCAACATGGAATACCATTGATAGAGCCACGAGCCACAGCACCTGGAAAGCAGTGAGGGACGATGCGGACAGCACCAGCACCAAAGCCTGGAGGAGCCCCAGGCATCGAGGAGCAGTGGAACCCCTCGGCTGCTGGGCGCTACAGTCACTTCCTGTCCTGGCCCTGGGTGTTGGCGATGCCCCCCGGACCTGGTCGGCGCTGGATCAGCAGGGTGTGTATGGAGGCCACACAGACGCATGGCCGTGTGTGGACATAGTAAAAGCCCATGGTCTGTATCACATGCTTTGTGTCCGCGAGTCTGTCTCCCAACTACACTGCACTGTCCATAGGCACACACCGGCTCAGTCCATGGGCCGGGGGGAAGGGAGAGCTGGGCACGCCCACCGGTGCTGCAGATGGCGCCTGATAGAACCACATGTGTGGCTAGAAACACGTCCACATTGATGTCCCTGCAGCGCTGTCCCCAGGGCAGGCTCGGCAAGGAGAACCAGTCCAGGACTCGCGCCCAGCTGGGGCCAGGGTCCTCCCAGGTACCCAGCAGGACGTCCAGCAGCGCACCTGCCGGACGCTGGCCCGTGGGAGCCGAGCAGGTGAACACAGACATTTCCTCAGAGCACAGGCGCACACCGACGCAGGAGTGTGTGAGGAGTAACGCCCTGGCGTGGGCAGGGTCAGCGTGGGCATTCTTTTGGCACTGCCCCATGACTGGTGGACGCCAGGCCTGCCCGCCCTGGTGGGATGAGCTGAGGAGGCAGGAGGGGATTCCCCTCTCCAAGAGAACTGGCCCCTCTCCCCCAGCCCCATTGGGCACCCCATTGGGCACCTCTGGGATGTAATGTCACCCCATTGGGCACCTCTAGGATGCGTCACAGGCCCCTCCACTGGCTGCCCTCCTCTAGCCCTGTCTGTTCCCGGGGGTCCTTCCAGCGGCAACCACTGCCCAGCTTGGGACAAGTGGACACTGGAGGCCTTCACAGAGCTTGCTGCACCTAACCCGAGCCTCTCCCAAGAAGTGCAGCCCAGACAACTCTCTAAACAGCAACATTTATTGAGGAGGCAGGTGAACAGACCAAGTGGCTGGGTCAGCTCCCCGTTCTGTTAGCTGTGCTGACCACCGAGGAAAGAAAATACCGGCCGACTACAAACAGGCCTTTATTATGCGAAGAGAAGTCTGTTCCCGGGCCTTTCCATGTGCGTGCGGCAGAGGAACAAACAGGAGAGGACCCCGAGCGGGAAGGACAGCTGGGTGGCCGGAACAAAGGTTTTATACCTTCCGACACGGTGCTAGCGTCAGTCCTGCTGGGCCCTGATAGGACAGGGAATGTTGGCCTTGGTCCGGCACTGGCCCGCACGTGGCCTTGGCTGCCTTCGGGGCGTGCCGGATCCCTGGCTGAGGTCACTGTGGTGTCCACCCACTCCCTGCAACTGCAGGAAGCAACACTTTCCTTCGGAGAGTGACCCCAAGGTGAGAGAAGGGTTTGTATAGAAAGAGTGACTTATACAGCCACGGGAACCAAGTGAGGTGGGCAGCTACAGGAGGCCGCCCGGGGACAACGGATGGGTAAATGACACAATATTGATTCCTGGACTGAGGGTGCTGGCGTGCTAGCCTAGTGGTCTGGCCCCAAAAGCAGGAAACTGGCGAAGCATTCTGTACAGAAGCATAAAGAGGTTAGCAAGCTTATGCAGGCCTGAGCCAACGTGACTCCATTTGGTGAGCGGATTTCACAAGCTGTGTACCTGCTCCCACCACAACCCCGCCCCTCACCACCCCGGGAACCGCAGGTCAAGGGGCTCCCATCACGTCCCCCGCTGCTGGGACAGGGTCAGCCAGAGCGCACAGATGGTCTTCTTCCTGTCTGGGGGTCCTGGGCGCTTGTTGGCTGCACCTCGCCAGAGACAGTTCCTTCTGCAGCCACCAGGGAGCGGGCGAGTCCGCCAAGGCACCCTTCAGGACATCAACCCTGCCTCATCGTGTAACACACACACAGCCCCAGCCCTCCACCCAGCAGGTGCTCCTGGGGGCTGGGAGGTGGCTCAGGACCCTGCTAGGGCCTCCTCTGTCATTCTCTGGCCCTGCCGGGGGTGCTGTGGCCTGCAGGTGGCTCAGCTGTGCTCCACATGGGGTGCACGGGGCTTGGTGGGAGCCCAAGGTCCTGCCGGCCCTGTCCCTGCTGCACAGCTCATCCGTGAGCCTGCAAGTGCCCCAGATCCCACCAGGAGCAAGAGGCAGACACCTCTCTTTGTCCTAAATGAAGAATTAAAGGGGAGATTATTGCAAGCAGGGGCGCCTAGCAGGCTGGGGGGCCAGACCTCCAGCACGTCCCGTGAGGGCAGGCAAGCACGTATTCAGAGCGGGCCCCAGGCCGGGAGGGGGGCAGGCAGGAAGTGGAGTGTGCAGGGCCCTACAGGAGAGGCCTCCCTGCCCTAGGGATTCAATCCATGGGGCCTCCCCAAAGCCCCGACAGGCCTGTCTGTGTGAGGCTCTGAGGACAGTCTCTGCTGCCCAGGCACTCCACATGGGCCTCCCTGGGCACTGAGGGCTTCCCTGGGCACCGAGGGCCTCCCTGGGCACCGAGGGCCTCCCAGTGAGACCAGAGGCCCAGTATTCAGGGCAGCCTCCGTCTCCCTTCCCTGGCACCCAGGGCCTCGCTTCACAGGGTGCCAGTAGGGTGTCCGAGGTGGTTCTCACGTATTCCATCAACCCTACCCAGAGCCTGGCATTGTCGGCCAGGCCATGCCACCACCGTCCCCTGCCCACAGCTGCCTGCCCCAGCGCTCATTTCTACAGCACTTTAGGAGTCCTGTGGACGAACCAAAGTGGTTAGTGCCAGGTCGTCCACTTCTCCCATCATGAGGTCAGTGTGGGGATGGCAGTATGGACACACAGAGCCAGGAAGCGTCACAGCACCCAGGGGTCCCTCAGCTCCTCCCCACGGCGGCTTTGTTTTGCTCTGTTCTGGGGAGGAAGCGCGGGGCAAAGTGGGCCGTGAGGCAGCCTGTCCACACAAACCATCTCCCTTAATTGGATTCCCTGTGGCCGTGATGGATGTGCGTTCTCCGTGTGCTGACGGGGAGCTGCCAGAGCGAGGCAGGGAGGCAGGCTGATGTTGGGGTGAGAGGGTAAGTGTTCCAACGGGACGGGGGGAGGAGGCTCCTGCAGCCCCACCCCTCACAGTGCACCTGCAGGGCTCCAACATCTCTCCCCAGCCCTCCTACCCCCGACGGAGCTCCAAGTTAGAGTGGCAGAGAGGGATCCCTCCAGGGCTCAGGGATCTCCGGGGCAGCAGGGCCGGAGCTGTGATGGGGAATAGCCCCAACAGGCGTCCCAGCTTCAGAGGAGCCCCTCGCCCCGCCTGTCTGCTGGACAGGTGGCCAAGAGTCCCTTCTGTGCCTGCTGGGGGCTGTCACTTGATACAGCCTGTGGCTTTGGGAGGCAGGCAGCCACGCTGCCGAGCCCCTCTCCCAGGGAAAGGCTACATTCTTGCTCTCTCTCTCTCTCTCTATATATATATATATATCTGTCTCTCTCACTCTCTCCTCCTTCACTCTTTCTCTGTGTGTCTCTCTCTGCCCCCCCAACTCTGTTTCTCTCCTAATTTCTTTTCAAACTCCCAGGGACAGAGGGGCACAAGGGGCTGTAAGCAGCAACTGTCCCATGGTCTGAGACAGTAACCACCTGTCCTGAGAGCAGCTGGCTGGCCAGGGAGAGAAAAGAGGCAGGGCGGGCAGCACGTAGGGCAGGCAGGTACCCCCGGGCAGGAGCGGGTCAGGCAAAGCTCCGGCTCCACTTTCTAACTGGAGCCAGCCCTGGCCCTGCCCACAGGACAGCCAAGCCCAAGACGATGACCAATGACTGAATGCCCGTGTTGGTCAACATCCAGCTCAGGGCAAGAGGGGCTGTGCCAGCAAGTGCACTGCTTGCCCAGGGCCTGAGTGGTACTTCCTGCTGAGGGCGGGGGAGAGCCCGGCTCCCACACGGCAGCTCCACTGGAGACCCTGGCACAGTTCCCACCCTTTGTGACTGTCAATATTACCACGGAAGCAACAGCCATACGGGCATGTGACAAGAGCCACAGTGAAACCCTGCACCTCAGCCGCTCCCCAGCCCCATGCGTGGCCCCACTGACGGCCAGGATCCCTGGCTGAGTCTGGAGAACAAGCCTGGGCCCAGTGCGGTGGCCTAGCAGCTAAAGTCCTCACCTTGCACGCGCCAGGATCCCATATGGGCCCCGGTTCTAATCCCAGCAGCCTCGGCCCAAAGCCTTGAGACCCCGCACCCACGTGGGAGACCCGGAAGAGGCTCCTGGCTCCTGGCTTTGGATGCAGCCGCTTCAGGAGTGAATCATGGGACGGAGGATCTTCCTCTCTGTCTCTCCTTCTCTCAGTGTATCTGACTTTGCAATAAAAATAAATCTTAAAAAAAAAAAAAAAAAGAATGAGCCTGTTCCAGCCCAGGATGGAGCCGAGCTCGGGGGAGGGGTGCACCCGGCCGATGTTCTAGAACACACGGAAGAGACACGAGAGCCCCAGAATTATGTTTTCTGAAAATTTGTTTTCCTAAGCGAATAGGCTATGTGGGCAGATCCGGTCATTAGCTGTAACAGGAAGAGACTAACGACTCCCCACGCCCGTCAGCAGAGCCAGTCCCCACTGCCAGGGTGGAGCCTCTGGAGGGACCTG
This sequence comes from Ochotona princeps, assembly GCF_030435755.1. Lineage (NCBI taxonomy): Eukaryota > Metazoa > Chordata > Mammalia > Lagomorpha > Ochotonidae > Ochotona > Ochotona princeps. The sequence goes on along the minus strand of NC_080853.1, from coordinate 588,390 downwards.
ACTGGGGCTCACTGCTCCTGCTCGCTCCCAACTGGGAGCCCCCTGTCTGCCTCCTCCCAGGTCTCCCACCCAGTGGAAGGTGACACACACGTAAGTGCCACTGAGCCCAGCCACCATGCTGCGCCCTGGCACCATGCACTGGGGGAGCTGGCCTACTGGTGTGTCCGGGTCACCAGCACAGAGGTCACTGCCATGGCTGGACGCTGGCTGGTAGAAGCAGGGCACAGAGGCATGTCAGCCTGCTCAGGGAGGGAGTGGGAGGAGAATGGTAGCTGGCAAAGCCCCCCGGAGCCCGCCTTGGGCCAGCCTTGGCCACAGCCGTGTGTCCACCTACTGTCAGCCCATGTCTCGGACGATGAGGGGGAGGCTGGGACCCAGCACTGGCAAGAGTGCCACTCAGGCAGCTTTTTCCTGTTGAGCGTTCGTGTCGGTCCAATTAACATGTTCTGGAAGGAAAAACACCCACACCCAGGGTGTACGTCTCCTCAGCCTGGTACCTGGGTCTCAAGTCCCAGCTGGACCAACAGGACGGGAACTGAGAGTGGCTGAGCCCAGGCAGCAGCCCTGAGCCGCCTGGGTGTGAGCAGGCAGAGGTGCAGGCGTGGCCCCGGGTGTGAGCAGGCCAGCGCGGGCCCCAGGTGTGAGCAGGCCCCGGGTGTGAGTAGGCCAGCGCGGGCCCCGGGTGTGAGCAGGCAGAGGTACAGGCATGGCCCCTGGTGTGAGTAGGCCAGGGTGGGCACTGGGTGAGAGCAGGCCCCAGGTGTGAGCAGGCAGAGGTGCAGGCGTGGCCCCTGGTGTGAGTAGGCCAGGGTGGGCCCTGGGTGAGAGCAGGCCCCAGGTGTGAGCAGGCAGAGGTGCAGGCGTGGCCCCTGGTGTGAGTAGGCCAGGGTGGGCCCTGGGTGAGAGCAGGCCCCAGGTGTGAGCAGGCAGAGGTGCAGGCGTGGCCCCTGGTGTGAGCAGGCCAGCACGGGTCCCAGGTGTGAGCAGCCCCCAGGTGTGAGCAGACCCCGGGTGTTAGCAGGCCAGCATGGCCCCTGGTGTGAGCAGGCAGAGGTGTAGGCGTGGCCCCAGGTGTGAACAGGCCCCGGGTGTGAACAGGCCATTGTGGCCCCGGGTGTGAACAGGCAGAGGTGCAGCCCCGGGTGTGAATAGGCCAGCGCGGCCTTCTTTATTCAGGTGAAACATGGAAGGATTCGCCCCTCGAGGTGCCATATGTTGTTTGTGTTGTCTTTTCTGGGAGCAAGTCCCAAGGAGAAAACGCCTCTTCCTGGGGGTCTGGGAGAAGGCAGACAGTGCAGGGTGGAGGGAGGTGGCCGCGGTGACAGCCGGGGACCCGGTCGGTCTCTCACTGGCTGTGGGTGTGCAGGAGGGGTTTGTGGAGCCCCAGACGATAAGCCAAGTGCGGCTCATGGGCATGGCAGGGCTCCTCACAGCAAAGTCGGTGCCCGTCGTAGCACAGCGGAGGGCTCAGCTTGGACCTCCCTGACCATGAAGTGAACGTCCACTCTGTGAGGCAGAAGGGCAGGTGTCCAGGCGCTCAGAGCCAAAGTGAAATGTGAGTTCATGGCCAAGGCCACCAGGGCTGTGGATCAGCCAGTCAGGACACCGCCTGCAGCACTGACATCCCGTGAGGCCACCGGTTCTAAACCCAGCAGCTCCATTTCCCGTCCAGCTCCCTGCTTGTGGCCTGGGAAAGCAGCAGAGGACGGCTCAGTGCTTGGGATCCTGCACCCGTGTGGAACTCCTGGAAGGAGTTCCTGGCTCCTGGCTTCAGATCGGTCAGCTCTGGCCTTTGCCCCCTTTTGGGAGTGGTGTGGTAGATGGAAGATTTCTCTGTCTCTCCCTCTCTCTGTAACTATTTCAAATAAATAAATGACTTTTTCAAACGTATCACCGCAGTTTTAGAGGCAGAGACGTTGTTGTCATGGAGACCGTGGCCCTCCAGGCACTAGCCGTGGGGGCGTGGCTGCGTGTACAGCTCACAGCTGAGGCAGGCGCGCACCACACCGCCACGCTCAGCAAGGGACGTGGTTTCAGCTTTCTCTGAGTTCTCATTGTGCTGGCCTGGCCTCACCCCCACACGGGGTCCCCTGGAACTCCCCCTCCCCTGTGGGTGCGCCCACTGCAGCCTGGCCCCTCCCTCAACATCCCTGCCCCCAGCTCCGACCTACTCAAGGGCACTTGCTGTGGCCGTTGCCTCTGCTCCGTCCTTGGCTCTTGGAAGGCCCAGCCCTGCCTATCCCCGGTTCTGGCTGTGTCCAGCAACGCTGGAGGCAGAGGGCTGGGCCAGCGGGTCTGGGCAGTAGCCAGAGCCTGGGAAACTTGAACTGAGGCCTTCAGCTGCCTCCCCATGCCCCAGCCCCTTCCCTACCTGCCTCCAGGTATGAAACCTGGATCTGCTGCCCCACCCCAGTCTCCCCCCACCATTGGTCTCACCCCCCGGGGGCAGCACCGGCCTCACCCTCACCAGTCGGCCTACTCCTCCACACAGCCGCCCCCCCACCCTACAGCATCCTCCCTATGACTGGCCCTTGGAGCCTCAAGGTGGAACCCCCAGGAGGGTGGCAGTGCCAAGCACGCAGTGCACGCAGTGCTGGGTGCCCCCACAGACCCTGGTTCTGGCAGGTGCTTTCAGTTGGGCGCTCAGCTCTATTGGCAAAGGTGACACACAGGTCGCCCTGTCCCAGCCTGCCCGATCCACCAGAAAGGCCCGAGTTCCCTGGCGGGGGCAGTCAGTATGGCCCAGCAGTCACAGGGAAACCTGCTGAACAGGAGGGGGGCTGGACGCTAGTGAGGGACACCCAGGGCTCACCTCACCCCAGCACCTCTTGGGGCCTCAGCGGACCCTAGCTTCTGGGAGCCCACAAGCACGTTGTGCGCTCACCCACACAGATGTGTGACAGACAGTGCTGAACAGGCTGGGGGTGGGCAGCACGGGTGGGGGGTCATAGACCCTGCAGAAAGAGCCCCCGGGATCCAGGTTGGGTGCAGAGCTGCGGGACCCCTGCAGCGAGCCTCTGTGAAGCCGACAGCCAGGCCGGAGGGAGCCCCGCACAGCCCTTGGCAAAGTGCTCCTGGTCCAAGCTTTGGGCAGTCACGGACCCTGCCCTGGACATTCCAGGCCAGAGGGGCCTGGAGGAGGCATGGAGTCCCAGTGCGAGCCTGCGGGAGGGTGGCCAGACACTCTGGACACTTCATCCACGGTGTGGGGTGTCCTATGGCTAGAAGAACAGCCTGGGGGGGGCAGCAGGAGGGGGAATAAAGAAAGTAAACCCAGAGTCCCTGGGCAGAGGTGGGGTCTGTAGCGAGCCGAGTTCTCCCGCCCCAGCACTGCCCCTCAGGCCCAGCTGCCCCTGGGCACTGGGACCAGTAAACCCCAGTTCCCAGGTCTCCAGGCTTTCAAATCCTGCACCCTCCACCCCACTCCCCACTCTCAGTAGCTGCCCCCTCCTCACCCTGGCTAGGGCAGGAGAAGCGGCTGGACCCCTCACTCCAGATCACACGCCCCTGCGCGGCAGGGTGGAGTACACGCACACGGAGGCTTGGCTGCCCACTCACTGCCCGGGGCCAGAGTCAAGGGCCCACGGAGTTGGGACTCAAGGCCAGCCCTCCCCAAGCCCCAGATGCGGCTCCCAGTTCTGGATGCTGGCACATGGCCAGTGGGAGCCGTGCCCAACAGGCCCCGCCGACAGCCCGCGACGCCAGGTGTCAGCTTGGCACCACCCGCCTTCCCGGCGCATGTGGCACTCTATTTTTAACCACCCCCTCGGAGCGTCATCCATCCCGGAGCAGGCGCCGTTCCAGGCAGCTCAGATCCACAACCGGCCCGGGGATCCCCGCCAGGGCGCCCTGCCTGTGGCCGGCAGCCAGCCAGCCCCTGCCCACCACCAGCCTAACCATCACCTAGTCGGGGGTCCCCAAGTGTCAGGCAGGCAGTCCTGGACGCAATAGTGGGGTCCTGGGGAACCTCATCAGCGTTCAGTGTCTAGTGAACAGAGCGGGCTTAGCGCTGCAGGTTAAGCCTCCTCCAGGGACTCCTGTACCCCCTTGGCGTGCTAGTCTGTGTGCTAAGGCAGCAGTGCAGCCTCAGTGCGTGGGCCCCACACCCGCGGGGAGCTCCAAAGGCAGTTTCAGGCTGCTGGCTTCAGGTTGTCTCGGCTGCAGCTGCAGGCACTGGGGGGTGACCCAGCAGATGAGACCACCCCCCTCACCTTTTATATAAACACGAACACTTGGTGAGTAGCTCTCCCACACGGGGAGCCTGGGCACTCAGTAGAGGGGGCACAGTCCCTGCTGGTGCAACCTCGTGGGGTGGGGGTGTCTTCGCCGCGTGTTCCCCCCACGTGCCAGGTACCACCTGTGTCAGGGGAGCAGGGCAGCTTCAAGGCTGGCTCTGGACACAGGGAGAGCGAGGGGATGGCAGAAGGGCTCCACACGCCCTGAGCCCGCAGCCCTCTTGGACCTCGAGCTGAGAAACGCAGAGGCCCCGGCCAGTGCCCAAAGGACTGCTGCCTGCCCTCCGCTGGTACCGGGACGCTGCGGTCGCCCCGCCCCCGCCACACCTGAGTAGGCTTCAGGGTGAGGCCAGTAGCCTGGCCCCTGTGACAGCTCGCGGACGGGCATAGCTGAGTGTCCAGCAGCCTCTTCTCTGAGGGCTCCAGCAGCTGGACCCCTCCTTCTCCCCACAGAGAAGGTTCTGGCCTCAGCAAGCCGGGCTGTGGGGTCACTGGGGGGCTCCCAGGAAGGTGACATTTTCCTAGCAGGCTTCTAGCAAACGCCTCATCACAATATTTGGTCTTTTCTGATCTCACGCCTCGGTCCGGGCCGGCTTAGAGACCTCGGCGCGGAAGCCCGGCTTAGCAGAAAGGTCAGGGGCTTGCAGACCAAACAGCACGCCAGAGCCGGCGGCCGCTGCTTCTGGCTGTAGCTGGCCGTCGTCTTCCTCTGTGGGCAGAGCTGCAGCCGACGGCGCCAGCCATGCTGGCTGTGGACATTGCGACACCTATCACCCAGAAACTTGGGCCTCCCGTCAGCGGTGACTCCTGGGAGCAGTTATGGTTTGTCCTGACCAGGCTCTGAGGTCAACTGGGCTGTCTCTGCGGTGCTCTCCCTGTCCCCAAGGCAGTGCCTAGTCCATCCCTCTGTGCCCGGACCCCCAGGAGCAGCCCTGGCTAAGAAGAGCACCTGCCCCCTGCCATCCCGTGACAGCCAACACAGGCACCCTGGCACTTCCAGCACTCGCCCAGGCTGCAGGCGGTGGGCCTGGACCCCACCCGCCTGCAGCCTCTGCCAGGGCTTCCGCAAAAGGGCCGTCTGTTTTTCCTCGGAAGGCTGAATTTTTGGGCCTTTATTTCTGTGTGCAGACTCCCTGATGAGTTCGGGTCACGGTTGGAGAGCAAGCCCAAGAAAGGCTGAGAACAGAATAACAAAAGCCGGGCCCAGTAGGGCGCCCAACTGCTCCCCAGAGGCCTAAGCCTGGGCTACACGGGGGTCCTAGACCCTTCCCCCAGCACCCGCAGGTTCCTGCAGGGAGGCCAGCAGGCGACGCGACGCAGGGGAGAAGAGCAGTGCCAGAGGCAGCAGACTGCCCACCTGCACAGGCACACCCCACTGCCTACCGTATCTGGCTCAGGCCTGGACCCCAGGGCCGCTCCGGTGACCATTCCCCCAGAGCGCCGAGCCCAGGGCCGCTCCCTGCTTGTGCTGCCCGTCCCCAGCCCGCCCCGCCTCAGTGGTGCCAAAGCGCCGCTTCCGCCCCCTTCCCCCCCCCCACGGGTGCACGGGGAGAAGGGCGGCCGCCAGCTGTGCAGCGCTCCAGGCACGCCGGCGGGAAGCCTCTTCTGGGAGTGCGGGAAGTTGGAGCGATCTTGGGGGGTGCCCGCAGCCCGGGGGGGAGGGCGCCGGAGAGGCTCGGCTCCCCACAGCGCTGCCACACCCCCTGCCCCCGCAGGATGCTGGTCCCGGGGTCGCTCACGCTCACCGGGGGCCGAGCCTGCCTGAGCGCCCGTGCCGGGGAGCGACCACCCGCCTGCGCTCGGGCGGGGCGGGGACCGCGGCTGCGGCCGCCCCTCTCCCCCGCCCCACGCTGCTAGGCGCGGCCGCGCGCGCCGCGCCGGCTCAGTGGAGGCGCGCGGAGCCAGGAAGGCGCGGGCGCGGCGGGAGGCGAGCGGACCGAGTGCGCTCTGCCCGGCACCACCTGCTTGCCCGCGAAGCGCGAGGGGCCTCGCAGAGCCCGGGACTAGCGCAGGGCCCAGAGAAGGCCAGCGTCGGGAGCGTGAGCCGAGCCCCGCTCCCCGGGGCGCGCACTCTGGACGGCGGCCCCCTACCCTGCCTCGCGTGCCCTCTCTCCGCTGAGGGCTCCTTCCCCTCCGTCCCTGCCTGGATTTGCAGCCGGGAGGCACCCACCCACCATGCACCTCAACAGCTCCGGGCCCAGCGCCCCGGGGGCCGACCTCTTCCCGCGCCCGCAGGTGGAGCTGGAGGCGGCGCTGCCGGCCCCAGACGCCGGCAACAGCTCGGCCAATGGGTCAGAGTGCGCCCACGCGGCGCCCGGCAGCCAGTTGGACGTAAACACCGACGTGTACTCCAAGGTGCTGGTGACGGCCGTGTACCTGGCGCTGTTCGCCGTGGGCACGGTGGGGAACGCGGTAACGGCGTTCACGCTGGCGCGCCGGAAGCCGCTGCAGAGCCTGCAGAGCACCGTGCATTACCACCTGGGCAGCCTGGCACTGTCTGACCTGCTCATCCTGCTGCTGGCCATGCCCGTGGAGCTGTACAACTTCATCTGGGTGCACCACCCCTGGGCCTTCGGCGAAGCCGGCTGCCGTGGCTACTACTTCCTGCGCGACGCCTGCACCTACGCCACCTCCCTCAACGTGGCCAGCCTCAGCGTGGAGCGCTACCTGGCCATCTGCCACCCTTTCAAGGCCAAGACCCTCATGTCCCGCAGTCGCACCAAGAAATTCATCGGCGCCATCTGGCTGGCCTCGGCGCTGCTGGCCCTACCCATGTTGTTCACCATGGGCCAGCAGCGCCGGGGCTCAGACCGCCAGCATCCGGGCAGCGTGGTGTGTACCCCCATCGTGGACACCGCCACGGTCAAGGCGGTGATCCAGGTGAGTCCAGCAGATGTCCCAGGGCACCAGGCCAGGTGTCTCGGGGTGTCCATGGCCCTTGTGGCGGGCGGTGCCTGGGGGGCCTGGCAGGGGGCTGCGGACAGTCCGGGACAGTCCCAGGAGCAGCCCTACCATTTCTTCCCACCCTGCCGTGCAGGGCAGTCGGGCTTCAGCCCCTGTCCCTGCCGAGGGTGACTGGAGTGCTGGTCCCTGTCCTCCCTGGATGGGTCTCAGTGGACCCCGGAGTGTCCTGCACATCGGGACACTGTGTGTGTGCTGTGTCTGTAGAGGGTCCCTTTAGGTCAGCTTCTTAGGGCTTGTGCCCTGGCAGGGGCTCAGGTCCCCCAGCTGCCTGCCCCAGCTCAGACTTCAGACTTGGAGCGGATCGAGTCGACCTCAGGCTTCCTGCCTGTGCAATGGGATAATCATAGCAGCTGAGACCGTGGGAGCGCTCAGGCATGCAGAAGCATGCGCTGGCCTGCCATCGCCGCCTCCAGCCGCGGAACCCTGGCCTGGGACAGCTGTCCTGATGGGGGGGGGGCTGTGACATGAAGAAAGCCGGGCCGGTGACGGGGGAAGGAGGGATGGGTGCCTTGTTGGGGAAGGCTCACAGGACTGGAGAAGGGGTCAGAGGCAGGCAGGGTCGAGGTGGCCTTGAGTGGCACCCTGACCCATGGGGGAGCGACAGGAAAGCAGCTGCCCCCACGTGACTGGCCTCTCTGTGCTGTGCACTGGGTGCGGTGACGGCAGTGGGCAGTGGGGTCTGTTGCCTGCCTTTTCGTCACTGGGCCCTGCCTGACCACTGAGGCAGCTGTAGGAACAGAATCGGCTTGGGGTCTCCGTGCCCCCCATCGGGCAGTCCCTCTAGAGTCCAACTCCCTGCAGCCAGCCCAGCAGTGCAGGGAGAATAGGACAAGACCCCCCATGCCCCCTGGCTCTCGCCTTTGCCAGCCTTACCTAAGGGCTGCCCACAACCAGGTTGGGGCCTCCCCCGTCTGCTGGGGGAGACCATGTGGGCACCCTCCCAGCTCTGGCTGAGCTTCTGCCCCTGGGCTTGTCCCTGCAAGCACTGGCCATGAGCGGAAGTTGTCTCCCAGCTGCTGCTGACGTGGTGTGGTCAGCCTTGGCTGAAGGAGGCAGAAGGTTCTATCTTGGCATGCCGGGCCTGAGCAGGGCTGGGTGCGTACAAGGACGCAGGCGTCGGGACGTTCTGAGGGCCACGGGGTGCAGCCACCCGTACTGTTAGGCAGGCGTCCCCACCCCAGTTGCAGGGCCAGCAGCCAGGAAGCCCTGTGCCATCTGAACCTGGAGTCATCACTTTTCAGCAGGCTGCCAGGGGTGGGGCTGGCGCAGGTGGCCAACAGGACCCAAGAGCCGCATCATAGCCTTGTGCGCCCCAAGAGCTGGGCAGGCATCAGCAGCCCTGGCACTAGGGTACAGGTCCTCGCCTGTGCCTGAACTTGAGGGAAGAGGGAGGCAGCTGACTGCCCCACTCCCAGTGTCCGCTCTTCTGGCCCCAGCCCAGCCTGGCCAACCTGCTGCTTGACTGCGCTCTCAGCCCTGCCACGTGCTGCGGCAGTGGCCTTGGGCTTGTCTGTGTGCACCTTATTCCCACGTGTTCAGTTCCCACGGGCTTGCTGTCAGGGCTGGCCAGGTTCTCTCGTGTGCGCCTCGCAGGTGGGATGCTGGCACATCCGGTTCCCACGGGCTCAGTGTCTACGTCCTCTGCTTTTCCCTTACCCTGAGTCCTGCCACCTCCGTGGTCAGAGCCCCCCACGAGACTGGCTGCTGCTGGCATCTGCAGGCAGGCACGGTTGTGGGTGCCAGAGGAGTTAGGAAAGGAGGAACAAGACCCTTGCGGATCTTAAACAGGATCAAACACACCCTGCGGCTTGATGAAAGGCTGAGCTGAGGTCGGGAGGAATTATAAAAACAATGTTGCAAAGAATACACAGTGGAGGGCTGCCGCTCCATCCCAGAGATGGCTTGTTTGCATTTAGCCATTCTTAGCCTGCCCTCTGCTAAGGGCGAATTTATTGTAAAATTTAATAACTGCTTTGATGGGCTTAAAGGTTAGGAGTGTTCCGGGAGAGTTTTGTGTTCTGGTAACTCCAGCATGGCTCCTGTATTAGCCCAAGTGGGACATGGCTGGGGAGGACACCGGCTGCCCCTGCCGGCTGTGACTGCTCACAGCCCCGCTGCAGGGGTCCCTGAGAGGCCCGGGTGAGTCGGCTCCCATGGTCCGGCGGCGGGGCCGCGGGCAGCCGTCCAGGTCGGGCTGGGCCCCAGCCAGCACAGGGCTTACCTCTCCATCAGTGTCGGGCCCAGCGCCCGGGAGGAAGTGGTTGTCAGGACGGCTGTTTATCGCCTGGGCCTGAGGGAGAAGCCGGCAGGGCTGGGACCCTCTGCATCTCTGTCATGGGTCCCCCTCCAGCCTGCTGCCACTCCTGGGTGTCTTGTACCAAGGGGAGGGGGTGGTCTGCAGTGCAGGGCCCTCTGTGGCCTGCTGCTCCAGCAGGCAGCCGGGGAACCTGGCTTCCCATGAGCCTGGAGCAACAGCTCAGCCGATGGTGGCTCCTGGCTGCCTCCCGACAGCCTTTTGGGAAGGAGCTGTCCTCTCCATGATGCAGAAGAGACTCCAGTGGGAGCGCCGGCTCCCTTGCCAACCCAGACGCCCCAAGGGTGTGGGGAGCAGCAGGAGTTCATTATCCTCCCACCTCGGTCTGGGCAGATCAAGTCCAGCTCCAGCTGTCAGGGCTGTACACAGCTTGCCCAGCACCCCAGCTGGTGCTCCGCGCCTACGCGGCACCACTGCCAGACCCCTGCCGCTACCCAGCACTCCCGCCGGCCCCCTGCTACTCCTTCAGAGTGACTCTGTACACTGCCACCTGTGCCCCAGCATTCCTCTGCCCCCCTCACCCCAAGTTCTAACACACACAGATGCTGAGTGGCCCTGGCCGCTCCTTGGCAGGGCAGAGAAGAGGAGAGACAGGCTGGGATGTACTGTCCCTCCTCCCAGCGGCCTCCCCAGGACAGACTCCGCTCTGGCCACAGCACCCCAGGCAGGGCTGCGGGACCCCCGGCATCAGCAGATGTGGGACGGGCGCTGTGGCCCTGGGCTTGTTTTCCATGTGCATTTTATCTGCTGCAGTGTCTGTCTAGGTCTTTTGTTCAATTTTAAAACCAGTTGTTTGTTCTTTTTTTGTTTAAGATTTTTTTATTTTTATTTGTTTGGAAGGCAGAGAGCGAAGGGGGTGGAGAGAGAGATCTCCTGCCCGGAGCTGGCGCTGTCCTATGACAGGCGGAGCTGCCCGCTACAGCACTGGCATCCCATGTGGGCACCGGCTCATGTCCCAGCTGCTCCACTTCCAATCCAGCTCTGCACTAACACACCTGGGAAGCAGTAGGCGTGGCCTAAGTGCCCAGGCCCTGCCCCCACATGGGAGATGCAGCTGGAAGTGTTGGCCCCTGGCTTTGGACAAGTCCAGCTATTGCAGACATATGGGGAGTGAAGCAGAGGACGGAAGAGCCGTCTCCCTCTCTTTCCCCAGTCTTCTCCCTAGATGTTCCACCCCATAGCCAGGGCTGGGCTGGGCCAGGCCAGAGCCGGGGGTTCAGGGCTCAAGGGGGTCTCCCACATGGGCGGCAGGGACCCTGGTACTTGAGCCGTCGTCTGTTGGCCCCATGGTGCTGCTCAGCAGGAACTGCAGTCAGACTAGGCCTGGGCCTCGAGTATGGCACTCCAGGAGGGCCGCGGGGTGCACAGGGTGTCAGTTGCCAGCCGCCTGCCCGCCCCTTGCCGGGTGCGGCAGCCCTGGCTTGCCCCCTAACAGTAAGGGGGAACTTTAACTTCAGTAAATGCCCTGATTTCTTCCAGCTTTTTCCTTCCCGTATCTTGAAACCCGGGGCCAGGTCCAGCGTTGCCTGGACATTTCTGCCGTGTTGTGAGCCAGGAAATGCACCATCTCGTGTCTTGCGCGCAGGCCTGTGGCCCCCTTGGAATTGACCTCTGAGTGTGTACGAGCCGCCCTGCCAGCCAGCAGGAAAGGCCTGTTCTGTCTTGGAGGTCAGCCTGCACTCGGGGCCTGGCTGTCCTGGAGGAGTCAGGCTGTACTCACGGGTCTTGATGTGCTGGGGGGCCGGGGGGGCCTGGCCACACTCGGGGTGTGGCTGCACGGGGGAGGAGGGTCGGGCTGACTGACCACATGGACTCTTACAGCGCTCTGCTTCCTCCGGGACCCTTCCTTCCCCTTTCTCAGGGCTGTCAGAACGTTCCTAGGCGTTGCTTAGGATTCACAATGAATTTTCACGCAAGTGTCCTGTCTTTGAATCCCATCTTCATGAAGCTGCTGCAGGCTCCGCCTGTGGGTGGGGTGCCAGTGTCTCACATGCGGGTCTCACACACGGGTCTCACACGCGGGTCTCACACAGCGTCTTTCTCACACACGCGGGGTCTTGGTCTCTCTGCACTCAGCTCTTTCTTCACACACGTGTTCACGCTCGTCTAGATGGTTTTGTTTTTCCTTCCGTCCCAATGCTGCTTGCTGCTTTGTGTGTCAGGTTGACATGCTTTGTTTTAGAGTTTTGTGTTTGGAAGTCAGAATTACAGAGAGAGGGAGAGAGAGTTTACTGCTGCTGGGTCTCTGCCCAGATGGCTGCAATGCGCAGGCCTGAACTGGGTGCTTTTTCCAGGTCTCCCACACGTGAGCTGTCTTCTGCAAGGAGCCAAATCAGCAGTGGGTCAGCTGGCATCGTGGGCAGCAGCCTCTCCAGCTGGCACTGCGTCCTGTGGGTAGTTGTTAGTCCCTGAACTTGTTGCTGTCTGGGGCTTTGCACCACACGGGGTGTCTGCAGTCTCTTCTTGCCTGTGTGCTCAGAGATGGACTCGGTGCCCGGAGCCGACAGTGACACAGGTGGACTCCTCACTGATGGCCAACAATGCGTGTATTAACAGCATCAGACTTTTAAAGACAGGTGGTCACTCGGACATCAGGGAGGGTGTGTGAGCTTACGTTTCAACAGCAAGAGGGAGTCTCCTAACAACGTTTTGTCCTTTGCTCGGTCGGCTGGTTCCTGTCCCCTGCCTGGGGAGCCTGTCTCGGACCTGCTCTCTAAACCTGAGAACTGGGGGTTCTTGCCTGCTCATTTCCCTGTCAGCTGCTCTTGGAGCCTTCTGGGCAGAACTGCAGCTAGCCCTGGCTCCACGCCAGCAGGGATCCCCAATGTCCTCTCTTTAATCAATTGTTTTCCTGCAGCTCACCGTTTGTTTTGTTGCTTTTTTGCCGTGGGCCCTCCTTGCTTACTGCTAACTTCAAGCTCAGAGTCCCTGCTGTGGGGCATGGATGTGGACGTAATATGGGTGTGGCATTGTATGGACAGAGCATGGATGTGGGCGTGCTGTGGGTATGGGTGGCACAGGTGTGGGCATAGCATGGCATGACGTGATATGGGTATAACATGGGTGACATGGGTGTGGGCATAGTATTGCGTAGTGTGACATGGCGTGGGCGTGAGCGTGGCATGGTATAACATGATATGGACATGACATGTGTGTGATGTGGTGTGACATGGTATGGCCATGGCGTGGATTGGCGTGCGTTCGTGTGGGCGTGGCATGGGTGTTACTGCCTTGGTGCAGGTTCTGCATTCTGTAGGAGCGTTTCGTGAAGGAACACAAAAGCCGAGACAAAAACACGAATGGTCTTGTTCAAAGAAGCCCGTTCTTAGCCCTTCTCCCCCGCCTTGGAGAGGGAGCTGCTGAGGAGGAGAGAAGCGAGGAAACAGCGTGCAGGGTTAACCCTCATGACATGCATGCTGGAGCTGGTGTCGCTTCGGCCCTGCTTAGATGAGGACTGTTGGCTTGTGTCCGTCTTGGTCTAGCACAGGCCCTGCTGCGTCAGGATCATCCCAGATTTTCTGCTGTCCTTTCTGGGTTCCAGTCTGAGGCCAGAGTGACACACTGGGGTCGAAGCAAGCTCCACCCTCCCCCCCATAACTGTGGCAACCATCACCCACTCCTCACATGGAGTCTCCCTGACTGGGGCGGGGCCACTGTGCTGATGTGTGACAAACACACACGTCAGTGACAGCCACAGGCTGCCTCTCGGCTGCAGGGGCCGGGCTCTGGCACAGGCTCTTATCTTGAGGAGACCCTGGGCTCTGGTTCCCACTTGCTGTGTGCCCTCACCAGGCCTAGCTGTCTGCGAGGACTGGGGTTGCGAGCATCCTGAAAGCGGAGCATGAAAGAAACAAAGCAGACGTAGCCCTGTGCTGGGCCAGCAGAGATAGGAGCCCAGCTGCCACCTGCCTGCTCTGCCCAGCGAGGCTGTGAGCTAGGTGTGGGCTCACGGACACTGCCCGGAGTCAGCCTGTCCCTGCCCGTGGATGTGCCAGTGAGGAGGAGTGGCATGAGGGGCTGCTGAGCCATCCTCAGAGCCAGCTGGCCCTGGGTGCCAAGAGCTGTGGCTCTCACAGCTGCCTGAGATGGCATCCTGTCTGTGAGTGTGGGGGGTGACCCCTGCTGCCTGTGGGAGGGGCGTTCAGGAGCCCAGTGGGGTCCTCAGCTGACCTCTGGCTGTTCCTGTAGGCTCAAATTGCCATAGGTGAGATGTACTGGCTGTTCTCTCAGGGTAGGGTTGAGCTCCTTCCTGTGCTGGGGGGCTGGGGGACCCCTTTAGTCCCCAGGGCCCCTCCTCCACACTATCTTGCACCAGCCCTAATTCTGTTGAGGGGCCAGGCACTGGGCTGAGCGGGCAGCTCTGTGGTGGGCAATGACAAGGGGCAGCATCTTCACCGAGCCGCCTACACCATTACAGGGCAGGAAAACAGGACGCAGCGGGCCGAGGAAGCACAGGGGACAGGTGCCTGGTGCAGTCCCGCTGCAGCCTGCTAGCTACTGGGCCCAGTCTGGGACTGCCAGACCCCAGCAACCTCCCGGGCCCACCCCCACACTTGCTCATGGCTGAGGGTCTGAACAGCCTCCCGGGAGCCACAGGCTCCATCCCATCCCAAGACCTGGTGTGCCCTGGCATGGAGCTGAGAGCTTTGTCCAAGGCTTGGCTCTACTTTAATCCTTCAGAGTCAACGTGGTGTTCGAGTGTGGGAGACTCACAGACAAAGGCTCATTAGCCAACACGGCTGCTTGGTGCGGGTTCTGCGTGGCCAGCTATCGTCAGCTCTGCCGGGCCGAGCAGCCCACGCAGGATTTACTCGGCTGCAAGGAGGGGTGCCACAGCACCCACCCAGGCACTGTTTCCTTCCAAGAAGTGAGGCTGGCAGGGTGTTTACTGCAGGGCAATGAGGCAAATCCCTTGCCGACAGCCACCACCTGACCAGGCCGAGGGAGTCTGCCACCCACTACCACATGGCAGATGTCCCATGGATTTGGGCCTCTGGTATAGCTGTGTAGGTGAGGGCCACGCACAACTGGCTAGTCACTGCTGCAGTGGTGTTGGGAGCTAACAGGGAGGCCTTTCCCAAGACTGCCATCCTGGCCGCCCCCCACTGCTCTCATGCTCCCCGCTGGAGTTATGGTAAAGGAGTGCAGGGGACACAGGAGGACTTGCAGCGACCTGAGGGGATGCAGTAGCCGGTGCCCAGGGTCACGGAGCGGCCGTGGCTTGCCCCACCGCACCTGTGAGCCAGGGCGCTGTCCACGGTGCTGAAGCGCCCGACTGCCTGGGGCACTGATACTGGCCTGGCCTCTCCCAGGATTTTCAAACCGGAAAGCAGGATGGGGTGGAGCAGGCAGGAACATGCGCACACACACAGAGAGGGGCGAGCAAAGGCGCTGGGAAAGTCAGGTTCAAGTGGTCACTGCAGCTGTACTCCACACCCGCTGCTCCCCAAGGGAGGTGAGGGCGGCCCCAGCCCCTCACCCCACCCCAGGGCACACTGAGCAGGCCCAGGGCCCTTCCCCCCACTGCCCCCTGGTCTGCGCCTCGTGGAACTTGCTGGACCTGCCTGTCCTCTTCTGTGAACTGGATAGTAAGGGTTCGACTTGGGTGGGGCTCAGGGCTCTTGGGGGCTGCACCTGCTTGTGGGGCCCTCGCTGTAGCAGCCTCGCAAACTTGCAGAGATCCTCTGCTAGTGCCTGGCCTGTGTGTTAGCTCCTGCACCTCCCATCTCAGGAAGTGGGAGCTGGAGGAAGTCAGAGGGAGTTAGGGGAGTTAGTGGGAGTTGGAGGGATCCAGGCTCCCACTTGCTGAGCAGGGTGGTATAGGCGCTGAGCCCTTGCCTCAGGCTCGCAGAGCAGGGAGCTGCCCTGTCCCTCTGCAGCCCCTCCCAGGCCCTCCAGCTCCAACCCTCTTTCTCTCCATATCCCACGGAGCACCCTAGGACTCTGTGCTGATGGCAGCCATAACCTACCCTGGACCATCACAGCAGCTGCTCCTTGGCAGTGACCAAGGGCAGAGTAAGACTCAGGGACAGAGTGACATCCAGGCTGGCTGCCCCCATTTAGGGTCCCCAGTGCCTTGTGAGGCTGGCTGCCTGTTCTGCAGCCCTATCCCTTCCGTTGCCAGGGGGCTCCAAGCAGAGGGCACCAGGCTGTTCCCAGGCTTGGCTGCCCACACCCTGTGGCGTCGCCATTCACAGCTGGGCCGGAGATGGTTGGCTGCAAGGAGCCCAGGCATCTGCTGCCACGCCAGCCCTGCTGGACCCGAGAGAGCCATTGTCCACCAGGAGGTTGGAAGGGGTTGCTGTGGGGAAGGGCCTGGCTGGGGTCAGCTGGGTGCCAGGCCAGCAGGGCCAGGCCCTCCTGCGCCTCTGAGCAGCCTATATAGCTGTCCCATGACACTACATCCACACCCAGCAGGCCACCGGTTAGTTAGGGGTTAGTTAGGAAACCAGCGACTGCCCCTCCACCCAGGGGAGATGGGGGAGGGTACACAGTGGACCGTCGGGTGTGTGACTAGCCTTGGCCAGGGGCTGCCCTGCCCATTTGCCAGTGTGCCACCTGCCCTGTGTCTGTGGGGTGAGGCCACACCCCCTCTGGCTGCCCTCACACACTTTTTTTCCCCTCCCCGACCCAGCCCAGGAGACTGAAAATGCCTGAGGCCACCCAGGTTCGCTGTGCTGGGACTCACTGCCAGCCGGTGCCCTGCCACCCTGGTTCCCTGTGCTGGGACTCACTGCCAGCCGGTGCCCTGCCACCCTTTTTCCCTGTGCTGGGACTCACTGCCAGCCAGTGCCCTCCAAGACCTACCCGCCTTGCAAGCTGACGCCCTCACCTCCCACACAGCTTCCCTTGTGCCCCTAGGGGTGGGGCGACCCTGGGGCTCCCAGTCCCTGCCTTCAGGCTACCTGCTGTCCTTGCACAGGGCCACAGGCGTCACAGCAGTAGTGTGGGGACCTCATGTTGGGCTGCACACCAGAGGTGCCCCCTAGTGCTGACAGCCCGGAGCTCCAGGCGGCGTGGGCGCAATGGGGCAATGGGGCAGCGTGGGGGCAATGGGGCAGCGTGGGCGCAATGGGGAACCAGCCCCTGACCCAACGCTTGTCCTTCACCCTTCAGGTCAACACCTTCATCTCCTTTGTGTTCCCCATGGTGGTCATCTCCGTCCTGAACACCGTCATCGCCAACAAGCTGACGGTCATGGTGCGGCAGGCGGCTGAGCAAGGCCCCGTGTGCACGGTGGGGGAGCGGCTCGGCGTGCTGGGCTCGTCCGTCGAGCCTGGCCGGGTGCAGGCCCTGCGGCACGGCGTCCGTGTGCTCCGTATGTATCTGCAGCAGGAAGGGGGTGGGCGGCAGACAGGCGGCTCTGCCTGTCTGTCCATTCCCTCGCTCGTTTGAAACCTGGTTGGAGTGTTGGCTCTGAGCAGCAGAGGTGGGCCCGGCTTGGGGGCAGTAGGGAGAGTGCCCTGTGTGCCCAGGCAGAGGGTGCTTTCGGTCACAGGCTTGACTGGAGGCCCGGCACCTGAGGCTAAGAAGGGTGGGGGGCCCCGGGAGTTCCTCAATGTCCATCTGCCGCAGTCCCTTCTGATCGGGGCTGGCACCCCTCTGTGGCTGGGCCTCAGCAGGGCCCTACTCTCCCTGCCTGGCCATGTGGAGCCACCTGGGCAGGCTTCCTGGATCAGCCCGGAGATGGAGTAGAGCCACACAGGATCTCGCCCCCAGCACCACCAACCAGGGACGAAGGCATGAGCCTGGATGTCCAGGTGCCTTCAGCCCACTGTACCCTGGCGGCTCCTTCCTGCCAGAGATGCCAATGACTGCTCCATTTCTCATGGCCGCGGCTGCCAAGCCTCCCTCCCTCCAGCTGGACCAGGGGGCTCCCAGCCTCCACCTTGGGACATGCAGGGGCACGGAACTGTGACCCGTCCATGCCAGACGTGCCGTTACAAGGTTGGTCCTGTGCCTGCTGTTGGGCCTCTCCTGGCCTGGCCTCTACGCTTAGGTCAGCAGTGCCCATCTTAGGGTGTCTTGGCTGATGGCATTCAGCAAGCGTGCAGCTTCGCACCATCCGGCCAGGGGACAGTGTCCGTTCCCCAGGCCTGCCGGTTCTGGGAGCCTCGCTGCGGGTAGCTGACCACGGCAGGTCTGCTGCAGGCTCGCTCTCTGCCATCTGTCTGGGGTCTGGGTGGAGGGGTTGACCCTCTGGGCCGTGGCAGGCCCAGCCCTGCTCCACGAGCAGAGTTCTGAGCCTACACCCATGCCCTAGGCGCCGTGGTCATCGCCTTTGTGGTCTGCTGGCTGCCCTACCATGTGCGACGCCTCATGTTCTGCTATATCTCAGACGAGCAGTGGACGCCGTGAGTCCGGGGGGCCGGGCAGGGCTCCCCAGATTGTGGGTGCAGGGTCGGGGAGGGCAGGGCTTGGAGCACACCCGGGGGGGTGCTCTGATTCCATCACAGGGCCACAGCCCTCTAGTCACAGGAGGGTCCCCCACAAGCGCCCACCAATTGTGCTGGGAACAGGCTGAGACTAGGCTGTGAGAAGGGGGCAGAGGGGGGCACGAGGCAGTCAGGAGAGCCCAGGCCGGCTTCCCAAGGTCCCCCACCCCAGCCCTGACGCACTTCAGAACCGTGAGTTGTGTCAGCCCCCGTGGATGCTGCCAACCGGGGAACTGTGGGGACACAGGCAGGTTCTCATGGAGACTGGTCAGGAGTGCAGTGCCCCCCCCGCCTGCAGCAAGCCAGAGGGAGCTCCAGGAGTCCTGCCCAGGGACAGCCAGGGGTGGGCGGCCTCTCAGGTGCCCTGCCACCCTGCCTGATGCTACTGCCCACACAGGTTCCTCTACGACTTCTACCACTACTTCTATATGCTGACCAACACGCTCTTCTATGTCAGCTCGACCATCAACCCCGTGCTCTACAACCTGGTGTCCGCCAACTTCCGCCACATCTTCCTGTCCACACTGGCCTGCCCGTGTCCCCTGGGGTGGCGCAAGCGGCGGGCGCCAGCCCTCTCCAGGAAGGCCAACAGTGTGTCCAGCAGCCACACCTTCTCCAGCCACGCCACCCGCGAGACGCTGTACTAGGGCCCTGCAAGATGCGGGGAGCCTGGAGCGTGTGGGTCAGCCAGGGGCCAGCAGCCGGCTGGGGTGGCCAGGGGCCAGGGCCTGTACCTTCTCAGCTTCGTCCCTCCCCACATCCTGCTCGGTGCCTCGCGGAGTGCCAGAAGGATGGCCCTGCCCCAGACCCCGGGCCCTGACCCCCGGCCAGCCGGGAGCAGCTGCTCTGTCCCCAGCTAATGGATGTGGCGGCCAGCCATTGTCCCGGGTGACGGCGCCGAGAGCAGAGGAAGCCGGACGGGGCTGCTGGGCCAGGGACGCTGGCGCTGCGCCGGCCTCCAGCTCAGGCCGGAGTCGCCTCACCCTCGGGGGGGGGGGACCCCCGCAGCCACGGGCTCTGCCATTCCCTCTCCCGGGCAGCTCCAGGCGAATCCCCTCTCTCCACCCACACCCCAGTGCCCCAAGAGGCCCAGGCTGGAACCCCAGGGACCTGCACTTGGCTGCCCTCACCCGTGTGGCCTTGGCTAGGACAGGGTGGATGTGTGGGTACCTGTGCCAAACAGATAGCAGAGAGACCGCAAGAGCTGGGAACACAGCCCAGCACACAGGAGGCCCGTCCTGGTCCCAGCCCTGGGCAAGGCTCTTGCTGCTTCGGCTTCCCCACCTGTGGGGGCTGCGTGTGGCCGCTCAGGCCTCTGCTGGGGGCCGGTGCATTCCCACCGAGCCCTGCAGTCCCAGCAGAAGCGGGCAGAAGGGATGACGGCTGCCATCCGGCTTCAGATCGAGGTCCCGGCCTCGATGGGCCAGAGCATCCCAGTCGTGGGGGGTCCCCAACCTCGAGTCCCCTTCGAAGAGACAGTCCCATGTCCCAGCCCCTCGGCCACATGTCGGCCCTGGAGGACGCAGCTTGGAATGGACAAGGCAGGGGCAGCTGTCCCCCAACCCTGCAGCCCCGGGCAGCACCTCTTCCACGCCTCTCCCACCTCTGCCACTCTTCCACGGCGCTGCAGTCTCTCTTCCTGTTGGCACGTGGCGTAGGCAGGGACATGTGCCCACCACCCGGTCAGCGTCCTTAGCCACCAGGCAGGTTATGCGTGACTAGAGGCCGCTGTGGCCGAGGTGGCTCCTGGGATGTCCCACCCCGTCCCATAGCCAAGGCCTTCTGAAGCACCTGCCAGCCTGAGGCCTCTGACCACAGGCAGCCCCTCCCCCACACCAAGGACCACCCCCTCATCTTCCCAATAAAGGAAATTGGACACGCACTGACTGTCGGGGACCTGCGCGTGTCCACCGCTCCTCTGTTTAGGTGCATGTACTCACTGGCCTCCCACCGAAGCTGGGAGCGCTGGGGCCTGGTGGGCTCAGTGCAGGGGGAGGGCCCTGTGCCCCCCACCTCCTCAGCAGCCCAGGTGCTGCAGTCAGGAGCCCTGGTCCTGTTGTGGCCTTGGCAATGGATGGACAGAGCCGGTTGCTAGCCCTACTCCGGGCTCCTGTCAGAGACTCCAGCGCCACACCGGTTCCCCCGGGATGAGGGGGGCTCCCCCAGGGCGGGCGGCTAGAGCCGGGAGGGACAGAGGCTGGGTCTGTGCTGAGGCAGTCCTAACTGAGGGGCCTTAATCGACCATCCACCCTGGAACGTGCACCCCCAGTGAGTAGGGTACGGCGAGCCTTCCCTGCCCACCTTCCTCAGTCGCCCTCCGCTGCTTTGTCCTGCAAGACCCCCTCCCCCGACCTGGCTTTCTTGGAGCTGGCATGGCGACCCTCTGCCAGGCTCCAGCCCCCAAAGGCAAATCAGGTGGCTGCCATCACCCCGAGGGTCGGGGCCTCGTGAACACACGTGCACACGCATGTCACAGGGTGGAGTTCCAGGCCTGTCCTGAAGGCTAGCAGCCCAGACCTGACCACAGTCTGATGCTGTTCCCACCTGGGTGACCCTCCCCGCCAGGGGCCCCCTGCCCGACCGTCGCTGCCGCCCTTGTTACTAGAGGATTCCCTGCGGTTGAGATTCCTCTAGGGACAGAGAAGCACACGGCTGCACCAGGAAAGCTCCCGTCCCGCCTTCCTGCCTCCCCACCATTCCCAGGGAGCACTATAGAAACCGAGTCTCGGTCAAGTGCTTGAAATGGAGCTGCTGGATTGAGTACGGCCGTGGAGGCAGGGCAGACAGGACAGCAGACGGGAGCGGGGCACAATGCCAGGGAGCGAGGGCGCCTGCTCACATGCATACAGCCACACTGGCAAGGGAAGCTGGCCCAGAAGCTCCCGGGTTTAGCCAGCCTCCTGCAGAGCTCAGAGACCAGGGGCACCTCCTGCACCACCTGACCTTGCCCTGGCACCTCCCTGAGAACTGCACCATGCCAGATGCTGGGTGTGGCCCTCTGGGGCACAGGACCCAGTGTGGTCCACAGGGCATAGGGGCAGGTTCTGAACATTGGCACCCACCTGGGCTCCTGGCAGGAGTGGGCTGGCGTCCAGAGGTCAGCTTCAGCAGAACAGCCCCCTGCGCCTGCCCCTGGGGTTCTGGCATGGTCAGGGGCAGGTTCTCCCCTTCCTCCCCCAGAGCCCCTGGGGCAACAGCTGGAGGAGAAGCAGGGGACGCTGACCAGAGCTCTGGGCCCCGAGAAGGAGGGGGGTCCATGAGGATCTGGTGGTGGGAGGGTGGACACCTAAGGTGTGTGGGACAGGATGCAGCTTTGACACCCAGGGGGCAGCCCTCCAGGGCCCACGTCAGGGAGGGTCAGAGAAGAAGGGCAGGTGAGGGGTGGGAGTCTGGCTGCCCTGGGTCACCACATCCCACATCCAGGGCTGGGGCTGAGTCAGCTCCTGCAGGTGCTCGCCCCACAAGGCTCCAGAGTGGGGTCTCTGTACCACCAGGGCACCCAGCCCGTGGCCTGGCCCAGCCCTGGCCAGAAGCTCTGCTGAGCTGGAGCAGCTGCAGTGGGGTGATGTCCAGGTGAGTGGGCACCTGCTCCCCAGGGCCACGCAGAGAAGTGCTTGACCCCAGCGTCCAGCCGGGTGGGGGGGGACACTCCTAGAAGGGAAGGACAACATGAGGGCCTCAGGCAGCTGGCGCACCTAGGGCAGCCCCAAAGCCACACTGCAGTCCCTGCCACGCTGGACAGACTCCAGGGCTGACCCAGCCTGCAGCCTCTCCGGAAGGACAGCAACCCAGGGGGCCACCGCAGGGTGGGGACAACCAGGTGCCGTGGGAGGATTTCCACTCGTCCACACCCAGCAAGCCCTGAGCTGGGAAGAGCTGAACCCCTCACCTGACTCAACCCTTTACCCACAACCCCTAACCCCTCACCCAGGACCTCTTATCCAGGACCCATGAACCCCTCACTCAAGACCCCTGAGCCCTCACCTGGAACCCCTGACCCCTCATCCAAGACCCATAAACTGCTCACCCGGCACCCCTGACCCCTCACCTGAGACCTGATCCTTTACCTGGGACCCCTCAGCCAGGACTCCTGACCCCTCATCCAAGACCTCTCACCCCCCACCTGGAACCTAACCCTTTACCCAGGACTCCTGACCCCTCACCCAGGACCCCTGACCCCTCACCTGGGACCCCTGACCTTCACACGCCCCGGCCTGAGGGCAGACGGGCTCCCAGCCTCAGGGGTATCTGCTGGCACCTGACAGCCAGGGACAGTGACAGTGTGGACGGGCCATGCCCCACCAGGGGGCAGAGCTGCCCTTACACCCACTGGCTGGGCAGACATGTCTTCCCTGTCCTGCCCTTCTGGCTCTCATCCCAGTGTGAGGGTCTCCACAGAGGCCTTGGCTTATTCAGGGCCTACTGGCTAACAAGCTTAGCCCTCCAGGCCGCAGGCCATCCTGCCGTCAGGAACTAAGCAGGAAGTCACGTAGAATCCAGCAACCCTGGGGCGGCCTGCAGCACAGCCGCCCCTTCCCAGGGGTCTGCAGCTGCTGGACCCTGGCCCCACTCCACACGTCCCCACACGAAGAGTGTGCCTCCTCAGGGTCCCTGGGTTCCCCCAGACAGGGCTCTGCTGTACCAGCCTCAGCCTTGCCCCACACTTGTGCCACAGCTGGCTGGGCATGAGGCACACCGCGTGTGTAGCGTGTGTGGTATGAGGCCCAGGTGGGGCATGTTGGACACACGTGGCGTGTTGCATGCGTGATGTGTGCTTGGCTACAGGGTCAAGGTGAGAAACATTGGCGTCCTGAGTACCTCTGCTTAACAGAGGACACGGCCACGCTGGCTGCCGGAGCCCTGAGAACTCAGTGCAGTGGGCACTGCAGGGCCCGGGGGATGCTGCCCCTCCCAGCGCCTGCAGGGGTGCCCGGTGCCCCACTGGCCTCTGAGTCGGCTGTCCCACGCCTGCCCGCAGCCTGCCCTGGTGCCAGCTCTGCAGGTGGGGAACTTTCCCATTCCATGTGGAGCGCGCATTTGCATACGGAAGCCTAAGCCTGTAAAGTGACAGCCTGTGGAGCTCCCCCCCACTCACTGACAGATGGCCAGGTGGCGCCAGCCCCCCGCTCTGCTGCCAGCCATCCACACTGCCAGCCACCCACCCACTGCCAGCCATTCACACACTGTCATTCACACGCTGCCTGCCACTCCCCGCTTCCCAGGTGGGCACGATCCTGCCAGGCAAGGAGGCAAAGTCACCCTATCCCTGCCCCGTGTGTCACGGAGGCCTGGGGGACCCAGCCCTAACCCTGAAGGACCTCCCGCATGGCCACAGGGTGGCAGCGACCTCCACGTGGCAGGCGGACCTGACCCGTCCAGACCCTCAGCCCATTCTACCCTTCTCATTATCTTCCCACTTGGAACCCCAGGATATGGGCTCTCTCCACTCCTGCCCCCCAGCTCCACTTAACTGTGAAAGACAGGCCCCAGCCATTCACAGGCATCTCTGCCCCCAATTCCCTCACAGCAATCCACTTGCCGCAGCCCCACAACCCTGCCACTTGCCGGGGAGCCTAGCAGTCTAGCCCCGCCCCACCCCCTAGTGAGGCATCACCTAACAGGCAGGCTCTGAGTTGGGGAGGGGTCTGGGAGGAAAGTGTTGGGGGAGAGGGTGGATGACAGGGGTCCTTGTGTGAGTTTGGAGTGCAAGAGAATACCAGTGTCAACCACTCTGCCTTGAACCCCCAGCCCCAGGCGCACAGTGGCGTGAGAGGGGTCGTAGGGCTGTGGGCACCACAGAGCCGCCCAGACCTAGCAAGCGACACCCCAGCGAGGCCCCATGTGCAGGGAACCCTGGAAGGCGTCCCCTGATCCGGATGCCCATAGCTGCTTGTCAGTCATCCACCCCGCTGTGCTGGTCCACACACTCGGCCAGCAGCTCTTCCAACTGCTGGTTCATTTCCCAAATGCCTATAACAGCCCTGGCTCCACACCCCCACCCCCACCTGGCCATTGCTGGGCAGCAGAGCCTGGGACCCCCTACTGTGAGGCCCACCCCAGGAGCCAGGACGCCACCTGCCCATGCTGCTCTCTGAACCCCTCCTGCACAGTGCCCAGTGACACCTGAGCCTGTGTTCAGTGGTTTGGCCTGTGTCAGGTCCTGTCGGGGCTGGCCAAGTTCAATTCGGTGGCTCTAAGCAGAGTGGAAGCCCTTCCTACCCTGCACATGGCCCCAGGGTCCTGCTGTCACCGCAGGTGACCCCCAGAAGGCCTCGGGCTGGGCTCCCCTCAGGCTGGCTCGACCCTTCACTGCCCCCCAGCACCAGCCATGGCTTCCATGTGTAGGAGACACCCCGTGCCAGACGAGTGCAGCTGCAGGCTTGGCTCCACGCCTCTGTGGGCAGCTTAGGGGTGCCCCATGGCCAGCTTCCGGTGCCCCTCAAGCTGCTGATGGCTGTTCCCCAGCAGGAAGCAGGGGGATCAGGCTTGGATTGGGGGTGCTGGGGTGGAACCCCCACACCCAGTTGGTGCTTCCTCAGCCAAGAGACCTCAGCCGTGGGAGGTGCTACTGAGGCCCAGTGAGTCTGAGGCTGGCCGGGCCAGGGGCTCCCACACCAGGACGGAGCTCTCCAGGGTGGGGTGGGACTCTGTTCTGTCCAGTGCCTGCCAGGGGAGGACAGTGTGACCCAGGCGTGCCTGAACACAGCACGTGCGCGGCCCAGGCCTGACCCTGACTCCTGCTGTGTCTGTGGCCTCTCCTGAGCTTGGTGATCCTCCAAGCCCCGCCTGGCCCCTGGAGGTCCTGCCCTCTGCCCTCTGCCATCTGCCTCAGCTGTGGTTGTTCCCAATGTCAGAGCTCAGTCTGGGGGTGACTTGGGCCTGTGCCCTGGGGTTACGCTGCCCAGGGCACCCAGCAGCCCTCGGTTCCATGGAGGGTCAGGGTCCTCTGCCACCTCGAGCTCTCCGAACCCCTTCAGGAGGGGACCCGATGCTGGGCACACAGGGCATGGGCAGCCAGCGACAACCGAGTGACAGGCCTGGTGCTTGGGGTCCACCCCACCCCCTCCCTGAAAGGTCCCATGGCAGAGCCCAGGTTCCTGCATGCCAGATGGTGAAAGCAGAAGGCACCCGTGGCGGGACGAGGTCCCCACAGCAGCCACGGGGAACCGGTCCCTGAGGCAGAAGCGCCCCCACACCAGATGCCTTAATCCCAGCTGCATCACCCATGAAAACAGGCAAATGGGTGGAGTTCCAGCAGCCAGGCAGGCAGGAGGGAGCCGCTCCCATGCCCAGCTCACCCATGGGCACCGAGTCTGAATCCAGGGTCTACCTGAAGCCAGCAGAGCTGGTGTCTGGACTGGCACTTGGGGACTGGCGGGGGAACAGACAGGCTCAGGGTTGCAGCACAGATGTGAGGGTGCGGCAGGTTGAGGGGCTAAGCGCAGATGGGGACTCCCTGGCCTGGGCCTCAGGGACTGATGTGAGCAGGGCAGTCCAGCTCGGAGGGTCCACTGCAGGTCCATAGGAAGCTGAGACCAGCAGGCAGATGGACGGAGTGCCGAAGGCGGCAACCCCTTCTCCTGCTGCTCCCCACACACCATCGGAGCCTTCCTAGGGGTCATGCGGCCGGGAGGCACCCTGGACCCCAGGCCAGGACCCAGTGGGCATGGCAGGAAGCAAGAAGGCGGGTGAGAGCGAGGCTGATGGGGTCTAGGCAGGCAGCTAATTTAGGGTCACACCTGCCCTGTCTGTGTCACTGTGTCCCCCATGTCCCTCATGTCTGCTGTGTCCCTCTCTGCTGTCCCCCAGCATCCCCCACGTCCCCCACGTCCCCACATCCCCCGTCCCTCATGTCCACAGTGTGCTTCCTGCATCCCCCGTATCCCCCATGTCCCCCGTGTCCTGCAGAAGCACATGCCATTGGGATGCGTGGCACAAAGGTGTGACAAGCACGGTGCGGCTCCTTAGTTAGCAAGGCCTGGTGGAATATCTCTAAGCACCGCACTGCTGGCTTACCCCAACCTGTGGACAATCAATCACCGCTCTGGAATTCATGGAATTCGCTTGAGGGTGTTGCTGTTTTTCTGCAAATGTGAAATGATTTCTGTAACTGGAAACTGATTTTATCAATCATGTTGTGGTAAAAGAGTTTTTAGCAACTCAAGACAATGACACACAGCTAAAAGCACACAATAGTACAATTGAGTCCATATTGTTTCGAAACACCTTATTATGGCCTATTTTTGTTCTGGAACTCATGTGTGATGTTCTCCATAAGAAATGGCTTGATAATATCTTAGGACAGATGGAGGAGGTACAGAGTTTGTTTACTGTGCAGCCTCGAGCTGCTGCGACCCATGGAATGACAGAGGGACGCGGTCACCTTGGCTGTCCACCACGTGAAGCAGAAAGCATACGGGGTGTCTTCTAAAGGGAGCTGAGCCCCGGAGCCCTGGCTCAGGCTCCCAGGGTTCAGGCTCCGAGGGTGTGGGGTCCTGGGTTGCAGGGCCCTAGGGGTTGAGCCCCTAGAGGAAAATGGTTTGAAACTTCTACCTAATCTTGGCATTTTATTTAAGGAAAGATAAAAAGATTAAAAAAAAAGTTTCTTGTGAAGGTTTTTGGTTCTGAGCAAGGCTGAGCCGCCCTGAACGCCCTCACTGCCCTTTAACAAAAGAACAAAACAATTGGATCAGTACTAGGTGACGGTAGGTAGTTAGGGAATGACTGCAAGACTTCATAAAAATCTATGATATATGCTCTTATAAATTTCATTTATAAACTCTCCTTTTAATTTTGTACTCTTAATTTTTTTAAAGATTTATTTATTTTTATTGCAAAGTCAGATATACAGAGAGGAGGAGAGACAGACAGGAAGATCTTCCGTCCGACGGTTCACCCCCTCAAGCGGCCGCAGTGGCTGGAGCTGAGCCAATTCGAAGCCGGGAGCCTCTTCCAACTTCTCCCTCTGCTGTCCTCCGTGTCCCCCCAAATCCCGTTGTAGAGCCAAATTTAGCTCCAGCAGAAAAAGGGTCAATAGGATGCCTGCAGGCAGAAGACCTTGTGAGATGGAGAGCTAGGAGCCGTTGGGTGCTTTCCAAGAGCTTGGAACAGTAAGTTTCAGTTTCCCAAGTTTCTATTTTACAAAAGAGAGATAAGTTTCCATTTCTCAGACACTGAGCCATGCTTGAAGACTGCTTCAAGCAGGGGCAGCTCCTGTACCAATCATAGCCTTGTGTGACTTAAAGGTGCCAATGGGATCCCTGTAACTATGCATCTGCTTCTGTAACCCCGCTTCCTGCTTCCCATATCCTATAAAAAGACCCAGCTTGTGCGGCTCGGCGCGACTCCTTACTCGATCAAGCAGGAGCGCCCACGAGCCCGTGTGAAATAAACCTTGCCTCATGCGTGACTGCATCTCTTGGTCTCCTGTCTCGTGTCTGCTGGAGGGCTCCGTTCGTCGAGGGGCGAGGGCCAGGCCACTCGGGTTTAACACCATGACCCCCTGTGGTGTCCCCCCGTGTCCCCCGTGTCCCCCGTGTCCCCCGTGTCCCCGGTGCGTCCTCCTCGCCGCCCTGCGCAGCCGGACCCTGCCACCAGAGGGCGCCCGCGCTTTCCCAGCTGCGCCTGCGCCGACGCCGGCGTGCGCCCGAGCCGCCCTCGGCCCGCCACTGCGCCTGCGCCGCGCCCGCCGGGGCCCGGGGCTCGGCGGCCATGGGGGAGGCCGAGGTGGGCGGCGGCGCCCCGGGCGACAAGGGCCCCGGGGAGGCGGCCACGAGCCCGGCGGAGGAGACGGTGGTGTGGAGCCCCGAGGTGGAAGTGTGCCTCTTCCACGCCATGCTGGGCCACAAGCCCGTGGGTGAGCGCGGGCTGCGCGTGGGGGCGGGGCGGCAACCGTCGGGGGGCGGGGCCTGCGGCGGGACCCCCAGCGACCCCGGCCCCGCGCGCTGCACCCGCCGGCGACCCCCGCCCGCGACCCCGGCCCCGCGCGCTGCACCCGCCGGCGACCCCCGCCCCGCGCGCTGCACCCGCCGGCGACCCCCGCCCCGCGCGCTGCTCCCGCCGGCGACCCCCGCCCGCGACCCCCGCCCCGCGCGCTGCACCCGCCGGCCTGCCCTGCCTCCTGGGGGTGGCCATGACCCTTTTCCCCGCTCTTCCTTACCCCACACCTTGACCCCGTGCCTTGCCCACCTGCCCAGGTGTGAACAGACACTTCCACATGATTTGTATCCGAGACAAGTTCAGCCAGAACATCGGGCGGCAGGTGCCCTCCAAGGTCATCTGGGACCACTTGAGCACCATGTACGACATGCAGGCGCTGGTGAGCTGAGCCCCGGAGCCCTGGCACAGGCTTCCAGGGTGCAGGCTCCGAGGGTGTGGGGTCCCAGGGTGTGGGGTCCTGGGTTGCAGGGTTCTGAGGTGTGGGGGTCTCAGGGTGCTGGTGAGCTGAGCCCCGGAGCCCTGGCTCAGGTTCCCAGGGTGCAGGCTCCGAGGGTGTGGGGTCCTGGGTTGCAGGGTTCTGAGGTGTGGGGGTCTCAGGGTGCAAGGTCCTGAGGTACAGGACCCCAGCATGCATGTGTGGGGTCCTGGGGTACGGGGTCTTGGGCACATTGGCCTGAGTGACGGGGAGGAAGAGGTAGCTGTGATCCCTGCTTCCCATGGGCCCCTTTTCCTTAAGAGAACAATTGGCTATCGGAGAGGCAGTTACTGAGCGAGGAGGGGAGTTCTTCCATCTGCCTGTGCCTGGGCCAGGTGGAAGCCAGGCCATTAACAGGGGCTGTGTGAAGGTAGGGGGTTTCATCAGGCCTTGTGGGGGCTTAACTGGGCCCTCGCAGCACCCTGAGCCTGTCTGGTGGACTCCACCCACCAGCACAGCCCCCAGCCATTTAAGTTTTATTTATCTATTTAAATAGATACATCATTGGGGCCTGGGACGGTAGCCTGGCAGCTAAAGTCCTCACCTTGCACATGCAGGGTTCCCATGTGGGCGCTGGTTCTAATCCTGGCAGCTCCACTTTCCATCCAGCTCCCTGCCTGTGGTCTGGGAAAGCAGTCGAGGACGGCCCAAAGCCTTGGGACCCTGCACCCACGTGGGAGACCTGGAAGAGCTCCTGGCTCCTGGCTTCAGATCAGCTCAGTTCCTGCTGTTGTGGCCACTTGGAAGTGAATCATAGGACAGGAGATCTTCCTCTGTCTCTCCTCCGCTCTATACATCTGACTTTCCAATAAGAATAAATATATCAGTAAAAATAAAAGATACGTCAAAAAAAAAAAAGGAAGTTACTTAATTTGAAAGGGTTACAGAGCAAGGGAGAGAGAGATCTTGGTTGGTTCACTCCCCAAACGCCTGCAGCTCCCGGGGCTGGGCCAGGCCGAAGCAGGACCTTGGGCCGTCCTCCACTGCCTTCCCAGGCTGTTGGCTGGGAGCTGGATGGGAAGTGGAGCCATGGGGACTAGAACCGGCGCCCCCCTGGGATGCGGGCACTGCAGGTGGGGCTTGCTGACGTCCAGTTTCTGCCTTGCCGGGGTCGGTGTCAGCACGAGTCCGAGATCCTGCCTTTCCCGAACCCAGAGAGGAACTTCGTGCTGCCAGAGGAGTTCATCCAGGAGGTCCGGGAAGGTGAGGGGCGTGCCTGGCTCAGGGCGCAGGGAGGCGGGCGGCGGGTGGGCCCGGTGCATGTCGCTGTCTTCCCCCTCCCCCAGGAAAGGTGATCATGGAAGAGGAGACGAGGGAGGAGATGAAGGAAGACCTTGACCCCCACAGCGGGGCTGACGATGGTGAGTGGGGGCACACCGCCCAGCAGCACCTCCCCATCCTGGCCCGGGGTGGGCTGGAGCCAGGCGGGCGGTGGGGGAGAGTGAGCCCGGTGGGGCGGGTGGTGGCCAGTGGTGGCCGGCACCCCTCTCATGGCCCCAGGTGGATGGTGGCAGGTGCCGGATGTTCTCAGCTAAACAACACGTTTGTCAGTTTTCTCATCCTCAGGGAGCTTGGGCAAAGCAGCAGAGAAGTCCAGCAAGGACAGGGACAAGGGCTCCGAGCTGGGCTGCAAAGACGCGGCAGACAAGCGCAAGCGCAGCCGTGGTACGGACAAGGTGCTGACGGCCAACAGCAACCCCTCCAGCCCCAGTGCCGCCAAGCGGCGTCGCACGTAGCCCCTGCGTGCCAAGGCCACGGCCATGTGGTCAGCTGGGACCCAGCACTGCGGGGCTGCGTGCCTGTGGCCAACAGCGAGACACTGCAGGCGGCTCCACCGTGGCCGTAGACCTGCGGACCCAGGAGGGGCGCTGGGGCTGGATCTGTGTGCTCTGCAGCAAGCCAGTGGTCCCTGCGCCATCACATCCAGGCCCTCGGGGGCCCACAGGCCGGGAGATACCTGGCCTGGAGCCTGCCTCGCGCTAGCAGCAGCCCTGCACTCCCGCCCCCCCACCGCAGCCAAGCCCCTTGGCTCCCCGGCAGCCTTGGCAGCGCGGGCCTTGGCGTGCACCTGTGGAAGTGGGCGCAGTGAGCACCCAGAGGGCGAGTCAGGCGGCCGTTTCACTCTAGTTTTTCAGGAACCTGTTCTGCTAAGATTTTATATGAGAAAAATACTGCAGACGTTAACCCCTCGTCATATTTTGCAGAAGTTTTGCTTTGGTAGCCACTGAGACGAATGTTGCCGTTTTTGTAGCCACACCGAGGATTTGTAGCAGATATTTTTGTATCACCTGGTAGCTGGGGCTGAGGAGGGGAGGCACTGTGTGCCCACATTAAAGCACAGAATGAACCGGGCTATGTGGTTCCTGCGTGTGCCTCTTCTGGCCCCGGAGTGTTCCCAGAGGTGATGTGCCTGCAGGCCCCTCTGCCCTTGCTACACTGTCCCCGCAACAGGTTATTCTGTTTCCTGTGACAGCCCTAGGGGAGCAGCAGGTCTGGAGGACCTGGCCTGGGCACTGCCCCAGTCCCCCTCTGCTCATGGGGACCCTCAAGCACCTCCCTTTGCCAGGGGGGAGGCTGAAGGCCATGCTGGCCCTGCCCCCAGCCTTGCAAGCCCCGAGTGCCCAGAGCTGCCCTGTGCCAGCCAGAGAGAAAGGGACTCGGGTTGGGTTATCATGGCTTCTGGGAGCTGCCATGGGGGGTGTTGTCCCCTGAGTCCCCTCTCCAAGGGCTGGGACTAGGGCATCCCACTCGGTGACCTCAGAGCCGGTGGAAGGAACCTAGGGGTACATTGGGTCTGCCTTGTCTGGTTGGTTTAACATCTGCTCCCCAGGTGGGGTGCGTGTGTGGTGGCTGTCCTACACCAGCGGGCACAGGCTGAGGGTGGGGCAGCTGCCGCCCTGGAAAGACAGGCGCTGGGCAGAGCTGAGGGGCTGATGGGAAGTCAGAGCTCTGCCTAGGCTGGGGGATGGTAGTGCGGCCATGGCTGGGCAGCTGCAGCTGTCACACATAGGGTACTAGATCGCTATGGGTCTCAACCTGCTGCCCTGGCACTAAGCCTGGACACTTCCTGACCCGGTGGGGAAGGAGTGGTCCCTAC
Source organism: Ochotona princeps (assembly GCF_030435755.1). Lineage (NCBI taxonomy): Eukaryota > Metazoa > Chordata > Mammalia > Lagomorpha > Ochotonidae > Ochotona > Ochotona princeps. The sequence goes on along the minus strand of NC_080853.1, from coordinate 556,931 downwards.
AGCACGGAGATGGTGGGTGGGGCCTGTGCAAGGCCAGCCTTTGAGGGTGCTCCGCAGCCCAGCCCCTTCGTGCTCTGGTGAGGCTGCACCCCGTGTGGCGAGTGGCGCTCTAGGGACCCCACTCCACGGCCCTGAGCGAGGCCCAGCACTCCTAGGGGTTCCCGCTGCCTTCCCCGCCAGGCAGGGGGAGGGGTGAGACGCCGTGGCCACCAAGAACAGGCCATCATCACGGTCGGAGGTCCTGAAAGCTCCCACTGCCCCGAGGTGGGCCTGAGCCTGCTGCTGCCCGGAGCTTCGCGGGGACCACCCCCGGGCTGGGCATATGTAATATCCCCTACCCTGTCACCTCAAACCCCCTCCGGGCGCCGGCACCCCGCAGTGCGAGCCGCGGGACAGGCGGGAGCGCGCACCCCGGGCACCGAGCACCCCGCGCACGCGGCGCCCCTCTGCCGGCCTCGCCCCGGGAGGGGTCCCCGCCCCTCGGACCCGCCCCCCGCCCCGCCCCCGCGCTTCCTCCTCTTTCGCTTTCGCTTCCGCCCAAGAGGTCCCTCCCGCCGCCGACCATGGACGACCTGGACTGCGACTCCACCTGGGAAGACGACGCGGAGGACGCGGAGGACGCGGGGGACGCGGAGGACGCGGAGGACGCGGGGGACGCGGAGGACGCGGGGGACGCGGGGGACGAGGATGCGGAGGAGCCGCGGGTGGCGCGGCCCGGCGCGCTCCAGGTGCGGCCCGGAGAGGGGCGAGGTCCCCGGGGACCCCACGGAGCCCCGGGCTGCGGCCGGACCGGGCCATGTGCGTGCGTCGTCCGCGCGGGGTGACGCGGGAGCCGCGGGCGGCCGGGGTCCTGTGCCAGTGGCGTCAGAGCGCGCGTCCCCAGGCCTCGGGCCGAACCGAGGCTGACCCCGGCCGGCTGCGGTCCCGCGTTTCCTCGCTGCCGCCCGACGGGAGGACCTGGGGAGCCCCATCTGGGGGAACTCGTGGGCCGCGGGGACGCTGGCGAGGCGGCCGCTGCACCTGTCACCGCTCCAGGGACTGCAAGTGCTGTGGCGGCGCCTCTGCCCACACCGGCCTGGGACGAGGACTGGGCAGCTGACCCAGGCAGAGGGCAGGGGACATCGCACAGGCGCCAGGGGCTGCCTCTGCCGCAGCTGCAACCAGGCAGCTTCCCTCACCACTTCCCGTAAATCCTCCCTGCGTTCTGGGGGCTAGGCTGCCCTGGGAGGGGCCAGGGCGCCGGAGGGCTGTGGGGCCAGCCAGTCAGGCTGGAGGTGGGCGACATGGGCTGGGGACAATGTAGGTGGGTGTCCTGCAGGTGGGACACGGCCAGTGTAGGTGGGTGTGCTCCGGGTGGGACACGGCCAGTATAGGTGGGTGTGCTCCGGGTGGGACACGGCCAGTATAGGTGGGTGTCCTGCAGGTGGGACACGGCCAGTGTAGGTGGGTGTCCTGCAGGTGGGACACGGCCAGTGTAGGTGGGTGTCCTGCAGGTGGGACACGGCCAGTGTAGGTGGGTGTCCTGCAGGTGGGACACGGCCAGTGTAGGTGGGTGTGCTCCGGGTGGGACACGGCCAGTGTAGGTGGGTGTCCTCCGGGTGGGACACGGCCAGTGTAGGTGGGTGTCCTGCAGGTGGGACACGGCCAGTGTAGGTGGGTGTGCTCCGGGTGGGACACGGCCAGTGTAGGTGGGTGTCCTGCAGGTGGGACACGGCCAGTGTAGGTGGGTGTGCTCCGGGTGGGACACGGCCAGTGTAGGTGGGTGTCCTGCAGGTGGGACACGGCCAGTGTAGGTGGGTGTCCTGCAGGTGGGACACGGCCAGTGTAGGTGGGTGTCCTGCGGGTGGGACACGGCCAGTGTAGGTGGGTGTCCTGCGGGTGGGACACGGCCAGTGTAGGTGGGTGTGCTCCGGGTGGGACACGGCCAGTGTAGGTGGGTGTCCTCCGGGTGGGACACGGCCAGTGTAGGTGGGTGTCCTGCAGGTGGGACACGGCCAGTGTAGGTGGGTGTGCTCCAGGTGGGACACGGCTGGTGACAGGAGGGGCGAGGTGCAGGTTGGGTGAGCGGCAGCACACAGGGCCCAGGTCATGGTGGGCTTGGGAAAGGAGGTCACTGGGCCCATACCTGTGGGGCAGGGTCAGTCACGGGCCCAGGCCACTGGAGCCCTTGATCTCCCGTCAGCCAGGGGTCCAGTGCTCTGTCCTGTCTGCCCTGAGGTCCCCAAGGGAGTTGGTGCAGTTTCTACTGTGTGCCCACCCGGGATGGGACCTCATCCTCTCTACTTCTCCCAGTCCAGGACATCTGGCTCCCGCAACTGGCGAGCCATGCAGGACCTGCGCAGGTACCGGCATCATTACCCGGTAGGCACCACCCCACAGCCCTTCCACATGCCCGCAGTGATCCTGGGCTGGTCCAGTGAGGACTCCGCACCATAGCCACTGCCTGCCACCCTGGGCTTGGGTTTCTCCTTCGTTCTTGCCTCTGCAGCTCCCCCCATTTCCCCTCTGAGGTACCAGGCAGCCCTGAGCCCGTGGCGTGAGCCCAGGCCAGGCTCTGGGGGTGGTGACCCAGCAGCTTTGCTGAGACCCCCCACCCCAGATGCCCACCCACTCACCCTTTCTCTCATCTAGGATTTGGTGGAACAAGACTGCAGTGGTGAGGACATGCCCAACCTGAGCTTCTACAAGAATGAGATCTGCTTCCTGCCCAACGGTAGGCACGCCTGCCCCACCCGCTGGGCGCCCTGGGCCCCAGGTTGAGGCCCTTTTGTTGCAAATAGCTCTACAGTGCCCCCTGCAGGCGACCAGGGGCACTCCGGGGCCAGGATGGTCACGGCTCAGGCCCTCGGCCACTGCCGGGTGAAGGCAGCCCACAGGGACTAAGGGGAGACCAGAGTTCCAGTGCCCGTGATGGGGGGACTGTGGTTGGTAGAGGCCCCCAAGTGCCCCAAGCCAGTTTGCCCTCAGCAGGGAGCGCCCGGGCTCCATGCCCATCACAGGGGCAGGGTCCCGGGAAGGTTGGGCGGGGAGCAGCTGGGGGCGGCTGTGCTGACCTGTGCCTGGCCCCAGGCTGCCTCATTGAGGAGTTGCTTGAGCAGTGGCAGGGCCGCTACAGCTTGCTGGAAGACAACCACTCCTACATCCAGTGGTGAGCCAACCGGGGGCTGGGGGTCAGCTCTGGGGGAAGAGAGGGCCTCTGTGGTGGGGACAGGGTCTCATCTGGGCTGCCTGTGCCAGCCAGTGCATGTGGTCATTAGCCAGTGCTGGGGCAGGGGCAAGGAGGAAGGAGCTGGGAGAGGCCCGCCCCACCCCTAGTGGCACAGTGGGGCCTGCTGGCCATGTGCCCCTCTACCCCACAGGCTGTTTCCTCTGCGGGAGCCCGGGGTGAACTGGCACGCCAAGCCCCTCACGCTGCGGGAAGTGGAGGTGAGCTGCCAGGGGGGTGGGACAGGGCTGGGGGTGCCTGTCACCCTGAGGCCTCCAAGGGATCCCTGAGCCCGGGTGGTGGCTCAGGGCGGCCACTCTCCAGGCCTTTAAAAGCTGCCCGGAAGTGAAGGAGCGGCTGGTGCGCGCCTACGAGCTGATGCTGCAGTTCTACGGGATCCAGCTGCAGGACCGGGCCACGGGTGCCGTGTGCCGCGCACAGCACTATGAGAAGCGCTTCCACAACCTCAACTGGTGAGCCTGGGGGCGGCCCGGGGGCAGCTGGGCCTTCTGGGACGCGGCAGCTTCTGCAGCGGTCACGGTCACGGCCACTCCCCGGGGGCGGCTGGGCCTTCTGGGACGCGGCAGCTTCTGCAGCGGTCACGGTCACGCCACTCCCCAGGGGCGGCTGGGCCTTCTGGGACGCGGCAGCTTCTGCAGCCGTCATGGTCACGGCCACTCCCCGGGGGTGGGGACAGGGGCAGCCCCCGTTCCCGGATCTAGGCCCCAGCCTGCTTTCCGGGTGAGGAGTGACTTCCCTGGGCCCTGAGCCACTGGAATGCAACTGGACTGGGCAGAGCGAGGTGGCAGAAGGCCCTGTCCCCTCAAGGTGCACCCTGCCCCTCAGCCGCAGCCACAACAACCTACGTATCACGCGCATCCTCAAGTCGCTGGGCGAGCTGGGCCTGGAGCACTACCAGGGACCGCTGGTGCGCTTCTTCCTGGAGGAGACGCTGGTGCGCCATGAGCTGCCTGCCGTCCGGCAAAGCGCCCTGGACTACTTCGTGTTTGCTGTGCGCTGCCCACGCCAGCGCCGCCAGCTCCTGCGCTTTGCCTGGGAGCACTTCCGGCCACGTAACCAGTTCGTCTGGGGGCCCCCGGAGAAGCTGCGCAGGTGCCGGCCCACCGCCAACGCCCTCCGCAAAGCTGGCACCCAGGGTCAACCCCAAGAGCCAGAGCTGAACAGAGATGGGGACAGGGAGCCCCCCTGTCCCCAGGAGGACGAGGCTGAGGAGGGGGACAGTGGGCGGGACAACACAGGCCTGGGAGAAGAGGCCAGGACGAGCAGGGAGGACCAGCCGGAGCCCCCCAGCCCCAAGGAGAGCAAGAAGAGGAAGCTGGAGGCGAGCCGGCAGGAGCAAACTCCTGAGGGGCTGGGCGGCCAGAGCGCCTGTGAGGTGGAAGCCATTGTCCTCAACCTGGAAGGCTGTGCCCTGAGCCAGGGTGGCCAGGACCCTGCTGAGGCCGGGCAGTCCTGCCTCCCCCCGCCGGGAGCCAGGCTGCCGGAGGCCAGGAAGCGGAGGAAGGTTGACCAGCCCGGGTGTCTGGAGGCTGCAGAGGGCAGAGACGAGGAGGAGGGTGGGGCTGGCTCCGTTGGGTTGCAGCAGGGAGCCCCTGGGGACCCCACAGTGGAGAATGGGGCTGTGGCCGACGAGGTGGAGACTGGGTCTGCCAAACCCAGGAAGCTTTAGGGACCAGGGTGGCGTGGGCCTCGGGTATTGTCAGGCCTGCTGCAGGAAGAGGCTGGGTCGGCAGCAGGGCCTGCGCCCCTTGGCGTCCCCCAGTGCACTGGCCTCTCCCAGTGGTCACTGTGACTGCGGGATGGAGGCCCCACCCTCAGGGAAGGCAGGACCTCAGGCTGCTGCTTACCTCAACCCCCCATCTTTGTGCATAGACCCTCAGGGCTCTGAGGGCAGGGGTGAGCCTATTTTCTTACTCTGGTGCAGGGGGAGGGCAGGAGGCCTTTTCTGAATAAACTCGTTCATCTTTGAGGCTCATGGCTGCTCTGCTCCACCCTCGACAGGCCCAGACAAGCGCCCCTGGCAGGACCGAACCCTGACTGGGACGCCCACCTGGGCCTTTAGACACTGGGGGAGGTGGAGCAGGTGGGTTGGGTGCTGCCCGCAGGGCCAGGCCTGTGTCCTGTGCAGTGGCTCATGTGCCCGCTGAGCTAGCTGCTGCCCCCACTGGGCTGGAAGGTGAGGTGGGGAACCAGGACGGGGCGCAGAGTGGATCCGGCATGCTGGTCACTTTAGCAGGAGCTGTTGGGCTGATGCTCCGGGTTCAGGATCTTAGAGACCCTGAGTGCAGGAGGTGTCCTGACCCCCCTAGGGGCTGGCCCCAGGCAGGCAGGAGTGGGGCAAGGGGTGGGTGTCGGAAGGGTGTCGTGGGCACCAGCCCAGTCCCCGCCCAATGGGGGAAGACCAGCAGCAGTCTGCAGCCGCAGGCTGGCGGGGCCTGACCCGGCCTCACCTGCCAGGGACCCAGATCGTGTCTGCACTGCCTCTGAGACCCGTCCCTGCGCCTGCTGATGTGGCTTTCTCCCTTGGTCACCCCCAACACCATGGCGCCTGCTGCAGAGGACAGGGGAGGGTTGCACATCCGGGTGCAGGTGGTGGTTGCTGGAATCCTATGACCTGGGGGTTGTGAGTGTGCCCCCAGACCCCCACCGGGGCCACCTGGCCCTTCCCACTGGGGTCGTGTCTTCGCTTCTGAATGCTGACGTGGGCAGATCTCAGGGTCCGTGCTGGGCACTACCCGCCTGGCACTCGTAGGCCGGGGGCGTGGCGCCGCAGCGCTTCCCACAGGGTCCCTGTCGGCCCCGCCACTGGGGGCGCGCGACAAAGGGTGTCTTTCTTCCCCCCACCGCGCCAGGCCCGGGTAATTTTAACTCTGGCGCCGGCCCGGGGACGCCGCAGTTCGGATCCCCTCCGCCCAGGTGGGCCCGGCTGAATGGGGGTCTTGTGCACGCCGCCCCCGCCCCCTTCCCGCCCCGGACCCGCCCCCGGCTGTCGCCTCGACGCCGCCGCCATCGCCGGGCGCTCAGAACGCAGAGCGCAGCCATGGCCCGCACGCCCGCCTTGCTCCTGCTGCTGCTCGGACAGCTCCTGGCGGCCGGCGCGGCCCAGGTGAGCCGCCCCAGATGCTGCAGGCAGGAGCCCAGCCGGCCACCCGTCCTCGCTGGCCGGGGTCAGCCGCGGCCGGCGGACAATGTCGCCTTTGTCCCCAGAGACTCCCCGCGGGGTCTGGCGCGGCAGAGACCCCAGGCTTCGGCTGTGCACGCCGGCGGGCGTGTGGGTCCCTGCCGAGGGCCCCTCACAGCTAGCTGCTCGGACCCGGTCGGCCCCTCTGGGGCAGCTCCCTTGTGATTCTCTCCGTTTCAGAAAGTCGGACCAAGAGGCCCCCCCGGCCCGCAGGGTCCCCCTGGGAAGCCTGGCAAGGACGGCGTGGATGTAAGTCTGGGATCGAGATGCTGGGTTCCAGCTCCACCCTGCCTCCCCTGTGTGGGCTGAAACCCACCGGAGGCACTGGGTGGGCGCTGCCGGAGCCCATGCTCCACCCTGGGCCCCCGGTGTGCCCTGCTGTGGTCTGTGGGGCCGGGGCGGGATGGAGAGGGGGGCTGAGAGATGCCTGCCGCGGCCCCCCAGAAGCCTGTCCTCGGGTACCCCAGGGACCTCCCTCTGCCCCTCCAGCCCAGCTTTCCCTGACCTGAAACTTGGCCTTGGGATGGGTGGGAGGATTTCAACCCTAACACAGGCCCTGGGGGGCAGAGGCAGGGGCTTCCAGCGGAGGCTGGCGGGAGTCTGGAGTCCCCAGGTGTTGTGGTGTGGGGCCCAGCTGGCCCACCCTGTTCCGGTCCAGGGGTGGGCTGTCCAGGGCTCACGGTGCACATCTCCCACTCTGCAGGGGGAAGCTGGTCCTGCAGGCCTGCCCGGACCCTCGGTGAGTGTCCCTGGCCGGCTGGGGATTGGATCCAGAGAACAGAGGGTCATTGAGCCCTGGGGGTGGGGGGAGGGCGGCGTTTCCGGGCAGGGTCTGGCCAGAGGCTTGCTTTGGACCAGTGCCCAGGTAGGGCCCTGTGGGGAGGCAGGGCTGCTGGGCATTGACCTCAGTATGATGGGGGGGAGGCCAGGGCATGTCCCCCAACCTCACACAGCCTTCTCTCCCCATGCAGGGACCAAAGGGGGCCCCTGGGAAGCCAGGGGCACCTGGAGAGGCTGGACTGCCTGGACTGCCAGGCGTGGATGTGAGTGCGCTGCCCCCCGTGCCCACTCTGGCGGGCATCTCGGATCCCCTGAAGCCCACAGCAGCGTTCCTTGGCCTACACCCCAGGCCTACTAGTGCTGGCCAAAGTCCCCCCCTTACTGGCATGCCCAAATGCCTGTCCGTAGGCTGCTCTGCCCCCCGCCTGTGGCCCTCCCAGCCCCAGCAGCCTGGCCTCCAGAGGGCTTGGCACCTGGCCATGGCATCCCTGGGCATTTGCAGGGCGTGTGACAAGTGACAGCCAGTTGGTGAGGGCCTGCCTTGGTTACTGCCCGGTTACTGCCCGGCCTCCCCCAGAGTATGGGCCTCAGGACCGGCTGCTTCCCCAGGCTCCATACCACTCTGCTCCTGCAGCCCCTCTCTCCCTCCCTTCCCAGGGTCTGACTGGGCAGGATGGACCCCCTGGACCCAAGGGTGCTCCTGGAGAACGTGTAAGTTTTGCCCTGTGTGTCGCCTGCAAGGGCCCAGCCAGCATAGTCAGCAGGACACCTGTGGCCACATGAAGCCAGCAGAGGCAAGGCTGGAGGGGCCACGCTCCTACGGTGGAGGTGTGGGTGGTAGGCATGTTCCACATGCAGGCATTCAGGCAGGGTGCGGATAGGAGCGCAGCACTGGCCACTCGGCCTGCCCCACCTTCCCTTACCCTCTCCTGGCCTGGGCATAAAGCAGTACCTGCAGACAGCAGGTGAGGCAGCTCAGGGCCTGGCCGGCCAGCATGGGCACCACCGTGGTTCCCGGCCTTGGTCCGGCAGCAGGCACGGGCACGGGGCACTCAGATGGGCCAGCTGCACTCCCCACAAGTGTCCTCCTCTGGCTGGGCTGGGGCCATGGGCAGAGAGCCCTGGCAATCATCTTGGGCCTCTGTCCCAGCACCCCTTCCCCCACCTGCAAGGTGAGGCCAGGGCCCAGCATTCATGCCACTTTTCCCTCCACAGGGGAGCCTGGGACCCCCCGGGCCGCCCGGGCTGGGGGTGAGTGCACCGTCCTCCTTGGGGGGGATGGGCTGCGACCCGATCGGGATGGCCACTAGCTGCCCCCCCCCCACCTCTCCCTGGGCGGGTCCACCCGCACAGCTTGTCAGGGATGGCCAGGCTGGCTCTGTGCTGGGTTTTGACCCTACCATGTGGCTTTGCAGGGCAAAGGGCTCCCAGGACCGCCGGTAAGTGCAGACCCCGAGCCAGCTGGGCCTGGTCAGGGTGCTTCCTGGGCTGCCGACAGCTGTTGGTTTATCACCCACTTCTTTTCCTCAGGGAGAGGCAGGTGTGAGTGGCCTTCCTGGAGGGAGTGGCCTCCGCGGCCCCCCAGTGAGTAACAACTCCCCCCACCCCTCCCTCAGCCCCGATTTGGGGAGTGGCTGGGGGTTAGGCAGCCAGGGGCTGCTCTGAGCTCTGCCCCTGCCCTGCAGGGACCCTCTGGACTGCCAGGCCTCCCTGGCCCCCCTGGCCCTCCTGGACCCCCGGTAAGTACTGGGTGGGGCTAGAAAGTGCTAGTCGCTGGCCTGGACCCCATTTCCCAGGGCCGGGACTGCAGCCCGGCTGGGTGGGCAGGGCAGCTTGTGATGCCAACATTGAGGACTGGTTTGTCTGTCACACTCCCAGTGCTGGGAGGTATCAGTGATTTCTTTTTCCAGGGACACCCAGGGGTGCTCCCTGAAGGTGCAACGGACCTGCAGGTGGGTGCTTGTACCTGTGCAGGGGGCTGGGGCGTCCCTGAGGTGTTCTACCTGGGCCTGCTGCTTCGGGGACCCTCTGTGATACAGCCCTACCCAGTGTCCCCCAGACCCACTGCGTACCTGAGTCCTCGCCCCTCCCACCCCTCCTCTGCTGAGCGGCACACACAGCAACTTCCCAGCAGGTGTCTGTCATGTCTGGGCTCCCGTCTCAAGGAGAAAGCCTTCCCCATGGGGCTGAGCCACCAGTGGCCTACCCACCCTGGTCCGCGTGAAGGCTGGACTGTGTCCTGGGAGGGCTAACCCTGCACAGCTGTGGAATGATCTAGAGAGCACCAAGCCTTCAGCCCGTTTTGGGACGGAGGACTGGTGGTACAGGCCTAGGGCCCGGGCAGAGGGTGGCTTGGTGGTACCAAGTGGCTGCTCTGAGTCCCCGGGAGGCTGTGGCCGCCATGCACTGGGCCAGGACGGGGAGGGGCCTGAACACACTCTACTTTTGTTACAGTGCCCTTCCATCTGCCCACCAGGCCCTCCCGGGCCGCCAGGAATGCCAGGGTTCAAGGTGAGAGGCCACAGCCCTCGTGGGCAGGAGCCTGGCCTGGCTCAGGGACCTGTGGGGGGCTGAACGCCAGTGCGGCTGCAGTGAACAGTGCTACCGGCTGCTACCAGTGAGTCGTGTCTGCTTTCAGGGTCCTGCTGGCTACAAGGGGGAGCGAGGAGAGGCCGGCAAGGATGGTGAGAAGGTAGGCAGGGCCCCAGGTCCCAGGTGGGGGTGACCCCGGGGTGCAGCTCAGCCTACGGCAAGGTCGGGGTGCCTCTGAGTAACCCTCACTTTTAGGTCCTGCCGCCCAGCTGTGGGTGGAGGGGTGGAGCAGGGCTGGCAGGGAGGTGACTGCAGGCCCTGCTCACTTGTATTGTGCTCCTCTGCAGGGTGACCCCGGGCCTCCTGGACCTCCTGGGCTCCCAGGCACTGTTGGGTTACAGGTGAGGCTAGACACAAGCTAGCCGGGGCCAGGGGTGGGGTGTGCTGGGCCGGGCACCACTTGCTCCCTGTCCCTCTCTGCCTGCAGGGCCCCCGGGGACCTCAAGGACTTCCAGGGCCACTTGGACCCCCCGGGGACCGGGTGAGTCCTGCTGGCCATGGGGTGATGGGAGGCTGTTTGGCTGGAGCATGGCTCTACCCGGCCAGCCCAGCACTGCTCGATGGAAGACCCAGGCCCCTTGTGTCTCATGCAGGGTCCTATTGGGTTCCGAGGCCCCCCCGGGATCCCAGGAGCACCTGGCAGAGTGGTACGTGTGTTGCTTCCTCTCCCCTGCTGGTGGACCCCTGCTCTGCAGGCAGCAGGGGGAACGGAGAGGCTGTCACCTAGGACCCTGGGTCACACCTGGGCCATACTGAATCCTTCCCCCCTCATTTCCAGGGTGACAGAGGCGAGAGAGGCCCCGATGGGTTCCGTGGCCCCAAGGGTGACCTTGTAAGTGATAAAGAACCTGACCTCCTGGTCCTTTTGGGAGGAACCCTCATCTTGGCCTGCTACCCCAGCACAGCCCTTCCCAGTGGCTCTCAGGACACTGGCGCCTTCTCCTGGGCAGCTTGAGCCGGGGGTGGAGGGAGGGGGCAGAGCCTTCCCGGGGAAGGGGGGCAGGTGCATCTGTGGCAGTAGCACAGTGGGGGGGCAGGTACAGCCTGGCAGGAGGGTCTTCGGGATTCCATCTATAGCCACTTCCCCTCCCTGTGTGTCCTAGGGCAGAGCTGGTCCCAAAGGCATCCCTGGAGTGGCCGGGCCTGGCGGAGAGCCGGTGAGTGCCGGCAGCTGCCTCTAACTCGTCCCTTCTTGAAGTCCCTGCACCCAGACGACTGTCCTGTGCAGTCACAGCACGCACGCCCTCCCTGCCGCTCACATCGGCCTGCAGCGCTGTGGCCACTGTTGCAGTACGGGCTCCAGAGTGGGGGAAGGGGAGAAGCCTTGCGGGGCTCAGCCCTGGCTCCTGAGACTGGAGTGTGGGTCTTGGCAGGCCTGGCCCACTCTTTTCCCCCAACCAGTCCTGGGGGTGGGAGGGGCAGTGAGGTGCTTGGGCAAGCCCAGTTCTTGGTCACCCCCATGCAGCTCTGGCCACAGTTCTCAGGGGAAGAGAGAAGGCTGGGGAGAGGCAGCCCCCCACCCCAGCCTGATGGGCCTGACCTCCTTTCCCTAGGGCATGCCGGGCAAAGAAGGCCGGGATGGTGTGCCAGGCCTCGACGGCGAGAAGGTTGGTGGCTGGCAGGTGGCCTGCTGGGGTGGGCCAGGGAGGTATCCAGCTTTCCCCACTTCCTTCCCACCCACAGGGAGAGGCAGGTCGCAGTGGTGCCCCTGGAGAGAAGGGTCCCGATGGGCTGCCGGTGAGTGAGCAGGGTGGCGGCACTGGTCCAGCCTCTGTGAGTGGCACTTCATGGCTGCATGTGCCTGTGCCCTTCTGACTCAGCGGGGTTGGGGCGCTCTCTGGCCCATGTGTGTCGCCCTGCCCTGCGCACCTAGCTCACTGAGACTTCTCCCGCAGGGTCTCCCTGGCAGAGCAGGCTCCAAAGGCGAGAAGGGAGAACTGGTACGTGGCTGCTCCCCTGGGGAGACCAGAGTGTGGTGGCACCTGGCCCTGGGCAGATGGGGAGTAGCTGGGCACCCAAGGCTCTTTTCTGCAGGGCCGAGCTGGGGAGCTAGGTGAGGCTGGCCCCTCTGGAGAGCCAGGTGTTCCGGTGAGTACTCAGAGCCACCCCCCGACGCGGGGCCTCCCGCCGGCCCCTCCCCTGCACCCCCCCACGCGGGGCCTCCCGCCGGCCCCTCCCCTCATCCATGTCCCCATGCCCCCTGTAGGGAGATGTCGGTGTGCCCGGGGAGCGCGGCGAGGCTGGCCACAGGGGCTCTGCAGTAAGTGGGGGGGTACAGCTCTGGGTGGGCCAGGGGACCTTCAGGGCACACTAGTGGCTGAGCTGCGCATGCTAAGGACTTCAGCTGTGGGGCAGGGGCCCATGGGGAGATGAAAAGGCCACAGGGTCCATGCAGGAAGTACCCTGGCCACTGCCCCATGTGCTCCGGACAGTGCCAGGGTCTGCCCAGCCGCACCCCTCCCTGGCTCCTCAGGCCCCCGGCCTTGAAGCATCTGTACACTCACTCCATTTTTTAGGGGGCCCTTGGCCCACAAGGCCCTCCAGGGCCCCCTGGCATCCGAGGCTTCCAGGTAAGGAAGGTCTGGGAGGGTCAGGCCCAGCAGGGACTGGTCCTGGAGCCCAGCAGATGCTAACATGTGGCCCCATCCACAGGGGCAGAAGGGCAGCATGGGCGAGCCTGGCCTGCCAGGCCCCCAGGGTCTTCGAGGGGACACAGGTGATCGGGTGAGCATCCTGGCGGGCTGGGGCCCAAGGTCAAGAGACCAGTTGACGCAGCAGACAGAGGGGCTCACCCTGTGGGCCCAGTCTGCCCCCCCTGCTGGGTGCAGGCCCAGGACCTCCTGGGTGTGTGCCTAAGGTTCTGTGTGCATGCTTGGCTGCAGGCAAACCCCAGGCCTCCAGCAGGACAGTGTAGCGGGGGGAGAAGGTGCTAGCAGCCCAGAGCCTGAGATGGGAGGCTTGGAACTGTGCACGTGACCCACTGGGGGTGGCCGCATGTGTCCTGGCTCCAGGAAGAGCCCTGCTTCCTCCTGTGGGAAGGGGGAGTGGGGTGGGGCCCCTGTTCCCCTACCCTGCTCTAACCCAATACCTCCTCCCTGTTCTAGGGCCTGGGAGGTGCTGCAGGCCCGAAGGGAGAGCAGGTGAGTAGGCACCGTTCCACTCAGGTCTGGGTCCTGCCAGGGCTGCACCTGCCCATTTTCTGCCATCCCCCCTTACTCACTTGGTGCCATGGTGGGAGCAGGGACCAGCTCTGGGAATGGGGCTGGCCGTGATGTGGGGTGAGGTAGTATTGGGTAGAATAGCCTTCCCGTGGGCCCCACCTCGGGCCTTATCTCCATGCGGAGTCTCGTTTTCAGGGAGTGGCAGGTTCCGATGGTCTTCCTGGGGACAAAGGCGAGCTGGTGAGTGTGTGAGGGGACTTAGGGTCGGTGCCATGGCAGCTGTGGGTGCAGCAGCCACAGGAATGGTGTCAGTGGGTCCTAGTAACCTTAAAGTGGGGCCTGTGGGCGCTTCCTTGGGGGCCCTGTGGTGTATGGACATGGCCAGCAGCTGCGTCCCTCGCCTCCTGCTGGCAATCTCCAGGTAACTCAGGCCAGCGTTGTGGCACTGGCTTCCCATATGGACATGGGTTCAAGTCCCAGCTGTTCAATTTACAGTCCAGCTCCTTGCTAACACACCTGGGGAAGCAGCAGAGGCCAGCCTGCGTGCTGGGCCCTGCACCCACAAAGGAGACCAGATGGAGTCCAGCCTGGCCGTGGGCTGGCTCAGTCACAGGGGTGTGACCCAGCAGATGGCAATCTTCTGTCTCCCCCAGCTTTTCCACACTCAACTGCATCCCCCTTCTCTCTTCACAGGGACCTAGTGGCCCAATAGGACAGAAAGGAGATGTGAGTACCTGAAGTCCACAACAAAACCAGGAGCCTGTGGGCCTGTGGCCCACACTGGGCTGTCAGCCCCCGGGAGCCTGCGGGCCTGCGGCCAATGCTGGGCTGTCAGCCCCTGGGAGCCTGTGGTGCACACTGCACCGACAGTCCCCAGGAGCCTGTGGGCCACGCTGCGCCATCAGCCCTAAGAACACGAGAGCTGCCTCCCTGCAGGCTGGGAGCAGCTGCTGAGGCTCACCTCTTGGCCCCTCATCCCATTTCCCCACAGTCCGGCAGTCGAGGGGAGCCAGGCCCCAAAGGCGTCCAGGGCTCCAATGGCACCAGTGGTGTGCAGGGCGTCCCAGGCCCCCCAGGCCCCCTGGGCATCCAGGGCGAGCAGGGCATCCCAGGCATCACGGGAAAGCCAGGAGTTCCGGTACGTCAGACACAGCAGTGATGGGGAGGCTTCGGGGGCTGCCGGGGCATGGCCTTTGATCTCAGCTCATACCCTGTGGCGGGTGGGCATTGCAGGGGAAAGCAGCCAGTGAGCAGCGCATCCGAGAGCTGTGCGGGGGCATGGTCAGCGGTAAGTGGCCAGGCCAGGCCGCCCTGGCCTCTTCCTCCTCCTCCACTTCCCCTCCCGCCAGGTCCAAGGCCACATCTACCCGCCTTCTGGCGGGGGGCTCATGTCTGTAGGTGGCCATGGACACACCCAGGTGGCTAGCCCTGTCGAGGGGGCTCAGCCTGGGCAGTACCACAGGCCCATGTGGAGGACCCGCCTGCTCCTTCTCTCCCCAGAGCGAATTGCACAGCTGGCCACACACCTGAGGCAGCCGCTAGCCCCAGGCGCCATTGGCCGGCCTGGTCCAGCCGGTCCCCCCGGACCCCCAGGACCCCCTGGCTCCATTGGTCACCCCGGCACTCGAGGGCCCCCAGGATATCGTGGTCCCCCCGGAGAGCTGGGAGATCCCGGACCCAGAGGTGAGTGTCGGCACGTGGACAGCAATGCCTTACCACACGGCAGCGCCCTAGTGTCCCCATGTCCAGCCCCTCCAAATGCAGGGATGGGACAGCTCGTGATCACAGCGACCCTAGGCCACCCAAATGTGACCAGCCCCTCCAAACACAGGGATGGGACAGCTCGTGACCACAGCTCGTGACCACAGTGACCCTAGGCCACCCAAATGTGACCAGCCCCTCCAAACACAGGGATGGGACAGCTCATGACCACAGCGAACCTAGGCCACCCAAATGTGACCAGCCCCTCCAAACACAGGGATGGGACAGCTCGTGACCACAGCTCGTGACCACAGCGACCCTAGGCCACCCAAATGTGACCAGCCCCTCCAAACACAGGGATGGGACAGCTCGTGATCACAGCGACCCTAGGCCACCCAAATGTGATCAGCTGGTGTGATTCAGGTCACACGTGGTACTCGCCACCCACAAAGATGACAGATGCTGTGCTTGTCGGTGCAGTCCTCAGGCCGCCTGGTGGGCTTGGAGACAGCACCTTGTGGAGGCCAGCCCCTGCCTGGCAAGCCGGACCCCAGCTGAACTGGGCACACAGTCCAGCCTCACAAACCCTAAGGAGCCAGATTTTGTGTGGTATTTTCCTTCAACACCATCAGCGCCACATCTGGCGGGGGAGGGCTGGAAGCTGGGAGGCGTGGTGGGCCCCCAGCATGGTCTTGGTGGGCACTGCCAGTTAGAAGCATTTGTGAAAACTCCTTTAATGCTGTCAGAGCTCAGGAGGCCTTGGCCAACAAACAAGGTCAAGTTCAGCACTCGGAGCTGGAGACCTGCAGGGCCCCAGTGCGGCCAGGGAGACCCATCGTCTCCAGCAAGGGAGCAGGGGTCAGCAGGTGGAAGGCCGGGCACTATCCCCAAATGGCCCTCGGCAGCCTCAGCCCCGACATAGGTGTGGGGCTCACGAGTCCGAACCCCAGCAGCTCCCGCAGGCTGCGCTCTGGGTGCCCTTTTGGCCGAGTGGCTTCGTGTCACGTCCTTTTGAGGTAGCTGGAGACTAGAGAACACCGAGGGTAAACACATTAAATCCATCTTGCCTGGATGTATTGTCTACCTCAAGTCAGCAGTCAAATGCTTCCTGCTCCCCGCAAGTTAACCCCAGTTGGGCCTCTTGGCTCTCGAGCCCGCTGAATGCCCCAGGAGGGATCACAGCCTTCCAGAGGCCACAAGAGGTTTTCAGGCAGGGGCCCGAATTCCTAGACTGCAAATGAAATTCAGACAGGGCAGTCAGCCCTCCACTGGCCCTGTCAGAGCCTGACCATGTGAGGAAGCCTGACGGCCGAGCCCCCTCAGCTGGGGGCTTTTCAACAAAGTCAGTGCCCACCGCGGACAGGGAAGACAGCCGTGGCCTCCCAGGTCCCTACACGGTCACCGGTCACAAGCAGTAAATGCCATGGGGTCGGACTGTCCCTGATGGCACCCATGTCCTCACACCATAGGGAACCCAGGAGACCGAGGTGACAAAGGTGCGGCAGGCGCTGGGCTGGACGGGCCTGACGGGGACCAGGGACTCCCAGGTATGGGGACACGCCTTCCTCAGCAGCCCGCTGCCCCTAGGACTGTGTGAGGGCCCTGCTTTCCCTGCCCTGGGAACAGCTAGGCACAGCTGGCTAAATCCTGTTTAACTCTATTTGCTATTTATTCCCGTTAACTGTAATAGTTTTCTAACCGAGGCAAACATAAGTGACTGATGTGAGAGACAGAGAGGACCCCTCTGGGCTGCCTGCCACTCCACACGCACACAGGGGCAGTGGTGGGAGCCCAGTGCCAAGGACTGGAGCAGCTCTCCTGTGCAGGTGGCAGGAGCCCTGTCCCATAGGCCGTGCCCACTGACCCCCAGGCAGGAAGCCAGCCGAGGCACTCCAGTGTGCAGTGTGGCATCCTAACCAGCTCTCTTGCAGACTTCCTGGAAAGGGAGAGAGGAAGAGGGAGGGGCGGGGGTGGGGGCAGGCAGAGGTCTATTCCATTGCTGGGTCACTTCCCAGATGCCCCAAGAGCAGAGGCTTGGCCAGGCTGAAGCCAGGGGCTCCTGGCCCTCACTGCTGCCTCCCAGGGCATCAGCAGCTGAGTGGGAGATGGCAGAGCCAGAATTCACACTGACCCTCTGACACGGCCTCCCGACTGGAGGCTGAGCCCCTACCCAGCAGCTTCCACAGCCAACACCAGGCCCTGGACGGAAGCAGGCGCTCCATGGAGGCAGCAGGCGGCACTGCTGCCCCAGCAGAGGCAGCCCCTCCACCGGCATGCTCACCCCGAAGCCCCTTTCCCTCACTGTCCCAGATCCGTCCCACACAGGCAGCCAGTCGACTGGCATTCACTCCCTGTCCCCTCCTGGCCCTGGAGGCCCCACCACCATGCCTGGGTGTTCCTTGGCCAGACCAGCTCTGCCCACACCTGAGAGGCTCTCGACAGCCTGGCTCCAGGAAGAGTCCCTACATCCTTCTGTGGGGAAGAGGGGAACAGGGCAGGGCCCCTGCCCCCTTGCCTTGCTTCAACCCAATACCTCCTCCCTATTCTGTCGCCCTAGCTGTGGGCGATGCCAGTGCTGGGCATACGTTGGGGTTGGCATACCATCTTGTTGCATCTCAACTCCCCTCCCGCTCTGTCTCAAGGACCACAAGGTGTACCTGGCATCAGCAGAGATGGCCAAGACGGCGCTCACGGCGAGCCTGGGCTGCCTGGTGATCCTGGCCTTCCCGGGGCCGTCGGTGCTCAGGGGACTCCGGGCATCTGTGACACGTCAGCCTGCCAAGGAGCTGTGTTAGGAGGGAATGGGGAGAAGTCGGGCCCCAGGAGCTCCTGAAACAGAACCGGAGGAAGCGAGAAAGCAACGGCCTCTTGGGCAGTGAGTGTCCCACCCCCGGGAACAGGTGTTACCACAGCTGCCTGCAGCAGGAACTGGCCTGGCATGTGCAGGGGCGGCCCGCTGGGGCCCAGGGCTGGCCTGCACAGGGTGATGTCTGACCTCAGACACGGGCCTGGGTAAGCAAGCAGCAGCCAGCATCCATTGATGGCAGGTGAGGAGTTGGCAGCAGCTGCTGTCATGACACGGGGAACATGGCGTAGTCCCACTGAAGTGGCCTGCCTGTTCTACGCATGAGTGACCGCATGGCCCAGCAGGATGCCAACCCATATCTCGTCTATGCCAGCAATTGGACCCCACCTACTTTGTGTGTCAACTGAGCCCGGCAGGCGCGTTTACCCAAGGCCATCTGGTGCTGCACTATGCACTGGCCGCCTCTGTTGCAATAAATAAAGCCACTCACGTGAAAAACTCAGCTCCAAACACTAATTTATTGCACATAAATAATGACTCTCAATAGGAAAATGCACATTTGAGCAATCTACCGAGACAGTATTTGTTCTGGAGAAAAGTAGCATTGAGGGAGTGGGAAGGTCTTAGCACAAAGCTTTCAAGCAGCGCTGTGCCCGCAGCACGGCACCGCACACGGGAGGAAGGGACGCAACTGAAATAAGATTTCTGAACTCCTATTTAAGAACAATTTAACTTGTTCTGCTCGTTAAAGGGGCATTTTTTAAATGTAAACAAAGTAAGTAAAAAGCAGTGTATCTTTTAAGACTAAAGAAATTACAAAGGATGTTCATTTTCAAAGTTATCATGTTGAGAAAACATGATGGAATCAGACAGATAATTGAAAAATTACTTACTAATTGTCAAGATGTCGTCACCCCGAAAGGTCTCAGAGGACATGGATGGACCAGTGCTGGGTGCTAGGTGACACACTGCGCACCACCAGCCCCGACAGGAGTCCCTCACCTGGGTCAGCCCCCCTTGAGTTAGCCGGTCAGCTCCAGGATCCCGGGCCCCCTCGGGGTCACAGGCCGAGGCTGCTCCTGTCCCAGGGGTCCTGCTCAGTCCGTCACTTGATCTCCATTGAGGGGCTGCTCTGTAGGCTTCCCTGTGCTGGACAGGCCATCAAGGAGTCGGGTCTGGTCAGCTTTAGCCTTCTGCCAGTTTTACCGCAAAACACGCTCTCAAATTCCTAGAGTCAAGAAGCGATCGTTAGGGTTAGGGCACAAGGCTATGGGACCGAGCAGGGCTTGCAGCCTCACTCAGCTCCCGTCACCCAGGGGCGAGGGGAGGGACAGGCATGTGACAGGGATCCAAACTTCTCAACAGCTGTCACACCGTTTACAGCCATTTTTAAATTGTGTTAAAATATACACACACTGTGCCACTTGAACCATTTTTGAGCTTCCAGGTCAGTGGCGACACTACCCACTGGGCAGCCCCTGCCCCCCAGCATATGGTCAGGGGGTCACCAGGGCTTGGAAGAGCTGCTGCTACACAGGTCTGCCCTGTGCCTGCTAACAAACACGAACACAGCAAGTCACCTCAAGGCCTCGGGAAAGGAAGCAGAGGGCTGCCATGGACATGCCCACCTCGGGCCAGTCTCCCACTTCTGAATACATGCCACAGAATGAAAGTGGGGACGGGGTCCAGTGTGCCAGCCCAGGACAGTGTGTTTGTGGAGAGGGCCAACGGGGAGGGGGGCCGGCCACCACAAGGGGCTGTCCCCAGCCTGCTTCACTTTCTCTTTGCGACAGGGTGGGCCTGGGTGTGTGCCAACTGTAAACACTTTCAAGAACAGCAGTCCATCCTTCAGGTTTCTGTCTGAACTGCAGTAAAACCTTGCCCATGTACGGCTCAGCATTATCACTCCCCCACGTCAACCACCATGACACCGGACAACGTTTCGTTCGATCAACAACTCTACTTTTATTGAGATTTGTTTGAGTTACAGAGATGGGTAGGGGAGAGATGGCCAATCTGCAATCTGTAGTTCACCCCCAGATAGCCCCAAGGGGAACGCTGGGCCAGGCAGAAGCCAGGAGCCACACACAGGCCCCACCCCCACACCCCCACCCCCGTCTTCCCATCCTCCCTGGGGCAATGCAGGGACCTGGGCAGAAATGGGGCACCTTGGACATGAACAGGCACCCTGGTGGGGCGTGGCAAGGCAGGTGGGGGCCCCCACTTGAACTTATTTTTTTTTAAAGATTTATTGTTATTGGAAAGCCAGATATACAGAGAGGAGGAGAGATAGAGAGGAAGATCTTCCGTCCGATGATTCACTCCCCAAGTGAGCCGCAACGGCCGGTGCTGCGCCGATCCGAAGCCAGGAATCTGGAACCTCTTCCGGGTCTCCCATGCGGTTGCAGGGTCCCAAAGCTCTGGGCCGTCCTCGACTGCTTTCCCAGGTCACAAGCAGAGAGTTGGATGGGAAGTGGAGCTGCCGGGATTAGAACCGGCGCCCATAAGGGATCCCAGCACGTTCAAGGCAAGGACTTTAGCCGCTAGGTCACGCCGCCGGGCCCCACTTGAACTTATTTAGAGGCAGACTGACTCCACAATGCAGGTTACAATACAATCAGAGCAATGGGTGTATCTATAACCTCACACATTCAGTTTGTTTTAAATATTCAAAATCTTTCCTGTTATTTTGAAATGGCCCTAGGAGGGAGGGAGGTGCCTTCATGTTCTTAGAAGTGCATCTCAGCCTAGTGGAAGTTTTACTAATTCTTCCCCGTTGGGCGGCGCCAGAATCCCATATGGGCATCAGATTGTGTCCTGGCAGCTGCATGTCCCATCCAGCTCCCAGCTGCGGCCTGGGAAAGCAGAGGATGGCCAAAGCCTTGGGCCCCTGCCCCCACGTGGGAGACCCGGAGGAAGCTCCTGGCTCCGGATCAGCTCAGTTCCGAATGTTATAGCCACTTGGAAGTGAACCAGTGGATGAAAAACCTTCTCTCCTTCTCTGTAAATCTGATCTGCCTTCCAATAAAAATAAAAAGCTGTGCATCTTTGAAGTTCATGAAATCTCTTCATTTTTAAAAACAGGTTCAAGAAGCTCCTCCTCCTGTACCCCTCCCGCCCCCACACACCTGCAGGCTCTGGCCTTTCTGGGTCCGCGTGCATGCGGAACGAGCCTCCACCTGCTGCTTCCCTCGGACACCTTACCCCATGCATCACTCCCTGCGGCCCCCGGGATGCCTCAGCAGGACGCTGGCTTGAAGCAGAGCCAGGACTCCGCCCTGGGCCCTTCCACACGGGGGCAGGAGTGCCGAACGCCCCACCACGTCCTCAGGGTCCATCCCTGAAGGCCTTCCCTCCTACAGGCACCTGGCTGTGACTAACGTCCCTTCGGCCTCTTCCAAGTGTCTGCCCAGGGAACTGCTGGGTCACGTGTGGCCTTTCTCGTGGGCAGTCTCGGCAAGCACAGTGTCCCACAAGGGCATGATCACTGACAGGCCCCCAGCAGACAGCGGGCCCCTTCTCCGCTTTCACACTCTCACCAGCATCGGCTGTCCTCTCTGGCTCTCCCTGAGCTCTGTCCCTCTGGTGTGCTGAGGGCAGTACTTGGTCAGACCTGCTGCCACATATATGTCCTCTTTGGAGACATGTCTTCACTCCTTCACCCACTGCTAGGCCACAGGACTATTGTCTGCTCGTGGCCACTGAGCTGTCTGTAGGTAGACAGACTTCTGAGGCCTGCGGTGGGTGTCTACCTTCCCTCCTCTGCTGCCCGGGGCTGGGCAGACTCTGAGCTGGTCGGTACCTCAGTGGTCAGTCTTTGCTCCTGCTACGTGTTCTGGGGTCTTACCTGGCCTAGAGTAATGTTCCAAGGTGTTCTCCCTTCACCGTCTCTGGGAGGCTGCCGACTGGGGTCTTACCATTCCAGTCTTCATTTTGTCTTGGTTTGTCACTTGGCAAGGGATAGCTCGGATTTTTTAGCACACACACAGCCTGCTTTCCCAGCACCACGTATCCTAGACTCCCCTTTGCCGTCTCCTTCATCGGCTGGCTGCAGCCCAGATGGCGGGGTCCTCTCCGGCTCCCTAGGCCTGTCTGCGTCACGCCAGCTTGTCCTGTACCGTTCGTCACAGCTAAACAGCGCCTCCCAGCTTCCTCTTTCTGCTCATGGCCACTCCAGCTACTCAGGGTCTTCTGCGGCTCCACACAGGCTTGTTTTGCTCATCGATTTCTCTACAGAATGTTACTGGTATTTTGGTGGAACTGCACTGAATGTGTAAACTGCTTTGGGTAAATCAGACATACAAGTAACATGAATTCTTCCAGTTCAAGAACAAGAGGTACCATTTCACCTATGTCTTTAATTTCGCTTCACTGGTAACAGTTCTAAATTTTATTTTTATTCTTAATATTGTACACATAGTTGAGATGGACACATGCCCATGTGGGCCTCATTAGGGTGGGGAAGGTGAGTGGACACATGTTTGTCTTTTTTTTAAAAAAAAAAGACTTATTTTTATTGGAAAGTCAGATATAAAGAGGAGGAGAGACAGAGAGGAAGATCTTCCATCTGCTAATTCACTCTCCAAGTGGCCACAGCAGCTGGTGCTGAGCCAATCCAAAGTCAGGAGCCAGGAGCCTCCTCCAGGTCTCCCATGCGGGTACAGGGTCCCAAGGCTTTGGGCCATCCTCCACTGCTTTCCCAGGCCACAAGCAGGAAGCTGAATGGGAAGTGGGGCCGCTTAGATTAGAACTGGCACCCATATGGGATTGTGGTGCATGCAAGGCAAGGACTTTAGCTGCTAGGCTACTGCACTGGGTCCTCCGTCTTTTTTTCTCCTGTGTCTGTAAGGGAGGTGGAGAGGGCCACTCCTTGCTGTCCCACACCATCAGCACCCAGCATGGGGTGGTCCCTTGATGACACATCGGACGCCCCGGCATGGCAGAGCACTGTGAGCATTACCTGAGTGGCTTGGTAGCTCTGAGACATCGTCGGTTTTGTTGGGAAAATCCTTCCAAGGTCTACTGGCTGACCAAGTGCATCCACAGATCCAGACAGCTGCTGCAAGCTTGGCCAGGAGAACCGTCCATCCTCCGACAAGGCAGTCCGTATCCCCTGGCGGTCCTCATGTTCTCGTGTGCATCTGGGCATGCTGCCCAGACACAGGCATCAGCAACCCAGGAGGTCACTTTCCCTATGATCAGGGTCTGAGTCCAACAGTCCAGCTGAGGAATCCCCCAATAAACCTTGCCTGGGGTGACCTCAAACTTGACTCTTACATGTGCTGGCCAGTGCAGCGTCAGGTTTGGTCCATCCCCTGAACCAGTGAATGTGCATACCAGTGGGTGTAGCTGCCTGGTTGGTTCTGTCCCCAACTCCATAGCTTACGCAGACTGAGAGGTGCTGTGGCCCAGTATCAGCCCTGGTTCTTGTGTTCACCTGCGACAGGTACAGCCTACCGGAGAGTGCCCACAATTCTGCCAGCTCCAGGTTCTGCACCTGTGAGGAGGTACTGTGGTCCAGCCAGATGTGACTTGCATCCCATCCTGGCATTTGCCCCCTGAAGTCTCCTTGGCTGACCTGTACCCATTCTGGCTCTCATGCATGCCAGCAGGTGCAGCAGCCTAGCCCAGCCCTCATGTGAACTGGCAGCTGTTGTGGCCCAACCTGGCCTGGCCTGCACCCTATCTTGGCTCTCACTCATGCCAGTAAGCATTGCCGACTGATCCTACCTGGCCCACTCCCAGCACAGTTCACACATATGCCAATAGGTGCTGCAACCCAGCTTGGTCTAGACTGCTTCCAGCCTCAGCTCTCAGACTCACCAGCAGCTGTGCCTAGCTGGGTAGTTCCCCTACCATGCCCACTCCCAGCAATGGATCTTGTGTGTGCCCTGGTTGACATGGCTGGGCCCCAGTCCTGGCACTCACCAGAGGGTGCTACGGCCTTGCCCACCTGGTCTGCCCAGAGCCCAGCTCTCACATTCTCCAGTGGAAGCTGCAGCCTAGCAGAGGAGTCCCTAGAGTCCCCCTACCACGCCCATTCCCAGCCCTGGGTCTCACACGTGCTGGTGGTTGCTGCAACACAGCCTGGCATGGCCCACCTGCAGTCTCAGCTCTTGCTGGCAGGTGCTGCAGCCCAGCAGGGCGTGGCCCACATCCTGTCCTGGATGTTGTCCCGGCCTGGCCCCAGACCTGGCCCACACTAAAGCTGTCGTGTGCTGCAACTGTGCCTGGCCTGGCCTGGCCAGCCCCAAGGCCTGGACCCTGGGCTTTCCAGAGGAAGCTACAGACCAGTAGAGGAGTTCCGCTAGTTCCCCTATCAGGTCTGCTCCCAGCCCCCACAAATGGCAGGTGGGTCCCTGACTGGTGAGTTCTGATGGTCCAGCCTAGCTTAGCCCATCACTGCCCTAGCTCTCCACATAACCAGTGGATATTGCAGCCCACAGAGGCAGGCCAACAATCCCCCTACAGAATCTGCTCCCAGAGCCAATTCTCTCGTGTTTTGGTGGGTGCTGCTGCCTAGCCTGACATAGCACACCCATGCTGTTACACTCACGGGTAGGTACTACGGCCTAGCCCAGCCCAGGCCTCACACCTGGGCAGGCCTGACCCAGACATGCCCTCTGGCTTCACCCTCCAAACCACTCCATTTCAGCTCCCTTGCCTGCTTGTGAGTACAGGGGCCCAGTCTGTGGGAGATCCCAGAAGTCATTCTTTCCTGTTAAACACGCTCTCAGCTGCTCCCACTGCAATACATCCCCAGACCCTTTCCCTTGGCAATCTGCAGCCCACCCTACCTGGGGGTAGTGTGTCCTGGCCCAGAGTTCCCCCACTTTTCTTTAAAAAAAGCAGCAGCAGCAGCAACTATTCTGGTACACTGAGTGCACCAGAGTGCCAACCAGTCACTGGCTGCTTTGCTTCCAGCAGTGCGAACACTCACCTAGGGACAAGACAGCCAAGAGAGTTGCCGACAGCTGGAGAGTTCTAACGTTTAGTTTTGGAAATTGAAAGGCAGAATTACAGAGGAGAGGAGAGACAAAGAAATAGAAAGAGGGAGGAGAGCCAGATTCACCTTCCATTCACTGGCTCACCCCGAGCAGCTACAGCACCAGGGGGCTGGGCCAGACAGCAGCCAAGAGCTTTGTCTGGATCTCCCATACGGGCGCAGGATCCCCAGGACTTGAGCCATCCTCTGATGCTTTCCCAGGTCACAACACGGAGCTGGATGGGAAGTGGAGCAGCTGGGACTTGAACCGGCGCCCATGTGCAGTGTCAGCATGGCAGACAGTGGCTTCATCTGCTATGCCCTAACGCTGATCCTGCACTTCTCATTGCAGAGGTCAGCCCCTTCCTTCGTTGGACTGATTCCTGGGTATTTGGGAGCTAGCTATTGTGGATGAGCTTGCTTTAAAATTTTTGTTTTTTATTGGTAAGGCAGATTTACAGAGAGGAGTCAGAAAGATCTTCCATCCACTAAAGCATTCCCCAAACAGCCTCAACAGCCAGAGCTGAGCCGAACCGAAGCCAGGAGCTTCTAGGTCTCCCACACGGGTGCAGGGGACCCAAAACTTTAGACCATCTTCCACTGCTTTCCCAGGTCACAGCAGGGAGCTGGATGGGAAGTGGAGCAGCCGGGACACGAAACAGCGCCCATGTAGGAGGCTGGTGCTTGCAGGTGGAGAATTAGCCAATTGAGTTTCCACACCAAACCCCACTTGTTAATTGTAACAGCTGTTCAGTGGACTTTCAGGTATTTCTAAATACAAGATCCTGTCGCTTGTCCTTTATGCTTTCTATGATTTCGACTGCTTCCGGCACCTCGTGTAAGGTGACGGTCCAGCATTTGTTTACTTCACTCAGCAAGATGGCCTCCAGGGGGTCCGTCCTCCTTCCCTTCCGTGGCCGGTGGGATGCTACCCCACATCTGCTCCTTTCTTCAGCGACCGTGAACGTTACTGCCAAGAACATGCATGTCCAAGTGTCCATTCCAATACTCCGAAATCGATTTGCTAGGGCACACGGTAATTCTAGTTCAGTTCTGAGCACCTGCCAGTTCTCCACGGGCTGGACCGTGTTATCCCACCAACACTGCACAGCGGCACCTTGGTGTGGCCCCAGTGGCTGGCTGGCATCCTCCCCTGTGATTCTTGGCACTTTGTAGATCTTCCTTGGAGAAATGTCTATTTATTTTAAGTCCCTTGTTGGTCTTTTGTTTTTATTTTCATTTTAATTGTTGCTAATAGCAGAGAGAGATGTTTCATGTGCTGGTTCAATCCCCAGATGGCCACAACTGGGGCCAGTAGGAAGCCAGGAGCTTCTTCCAGGTCTCCCTGTGGGTGAAGGGACCCATGCATTGGGCTATCAGCCGTTGCTTTCCCAGGCACTTTCAGGAGCTGGATGGGAAACAGAGCAGCCGGGCCTCCAACCAGCCAGTGGCGCCCTGACACTCTACGCCACGGCCCCGGCCCCTCTACTGATATTTAACTCTAGGCTTGCGCTGCCCTTGGCGTAGCTTCAGAGTGGACACAGCCCACTCATCCACTGTGACCAAAGCAAACTGCCATTGCCGGCAATGTGCACTCAGAACACATCTCCAGTCTTCTCCCGAAACTTCAAAAGGTTCTACAAGACAGCTGAAGATGGCCAGTTCACCAGCGTCCTGTGTCCTGATACCTGTCTCTGTCATTTGGTGAGGTTCAGCTTTCCTTTGAGAATAACTAAACCCCAGAATGAAGCCATCATTCCTCAGATGTCAAAAGCACCTGATTTTCCAAACCACCATGTGCCAGGGCGCGGCTGCAGAGCGGGCAGGCAGCGGGCCAAGACCAAGGCCACGTACCGTCACTGCCCTCTCCCAGCATTTATGTCCAACAACCACACACAAAATAGGCGGTTTTCAAGGGATTTTTACAATTTACCAAAACATCTTGGGATGACATCTGGTCAACAGAATATTCACACTGGATTTGTAACCATGAAAACAATAGCAATGATACAAACTGTATTCCTTAGTAAGAAAAACTGTGGTAATTACAGAACAGATTGGCAGGGCAAGAAGCTATTTAGAAGCTACACAGTCTGTTTCACGGCGAGGACTAAAGGGCACACTGGGCACGGCCGCCAAGGCTCGCGAGGAAACGTGCAAGGCAGAATGTGGCTGACAAAGCTCTGCAAGATGGCGCCCTGCCAGACAACGTCAGGGGAGACAGCCTGCGGGACTCGGACGGGAGACGTGACAGGTGAACACAAAGGCTGGGCAAGGCGGGAGTCCCTCGCCACCTGAGGCAGGCACACCTCCAGACACAGCCCAGTCGGGGACCGGCAGAGTCCCAACATGAACTCTGCTTCTTCTCCCCTCTGATAATTTCTGAAGAGGGAGTGTGCACAAAGGCCCCATGTGCTGGTGGCCCCCTGGAGACCTCCCTCAGCCTCCCATGTGGGTGGCTGCAGTCATCATGACCGCCTCTCCAGCCCTGACTGGAAGCTGGAGCCAGGAGCCAGGAGACATGAGGGTCCCAACCGCTGACACCTGCCCTGCAAGCTGCTTTCCTACACATCTTTGCCCACTGCAAAGGGCAGAGAGCACTGAGATGGAGCACTTCACCTAACCTGCTGCCTTCTCCAAGACAGCGGACATCAATATATGCTTTAATGATTAGAAAGCAACAGACTCGGGCCGGCGGTGTGGCCTAGTGGCTAAAGTCCTCGCCTTGAACGCCCCGGGGTCCCATATGGGCGCCGGTTCTAATCCCGGCAGCTCCACTTCCCATCCAGCTCCCTGCTTGTGTCCTGGGAAAGCAGTCGAGGACGGCCCAAAGCATTGGGATGCTTGCACCCGCATGAGAGACCCAGAAGAGGTTCCTGGTTCCCAGCTTCGGATCTGCACACCGGCTGTTGCGGCTCACTTGGGGAGTGAGTCATCGGACGCAAGATCTTCCTCTCTGTCTCTCCTCCTCTGTGTATATCTGACTTTGTAATAAAATAAATAAATCTTAAAAAAAAAAAAAAAAGCAACAGACTCAAAGTGAAGGACGTAAACTCTCAGCAAATCCGTCAAAAATACAACTTCAGAAAGAAGCAACAGACACAGGGTTCTAAGATAATAAGGTGGAACAGGACTTCCGCCCCAACTCCACCCAAGCTGGCAGCACAAGAAGCCCAGGAGGGCCAGGGATCCATGTCCTCCCAGCGACAGGGACCCACGGCACCCGAGGAGTGCAGGACGGCCGAGGGCAGGAAGGGGCGACTCAGGAACACAAAGAAGATGCGTTCTTTTCACAAGACTCTGCTTTCAAGACAGGACCCAGCACAGCTCACACTCCTCTGCAGGGTGCAGCTCACACTCTTCTGCAGGGTGCAGCTGCCTGCTCCCACACAGACAAGACCTCGCCGCATGGCGTTTCCACAGGCACTGCCCAGCCTGTGGCTCCTGCTTCCATGCCCACTGCCCTCTGCCATCTGGAAGCCTGAGCAAGGAGGCTCACCGGCCCCGTGTGCACCCCTTCATAGGAGCCGTGCTATGCAGAGGGTCCCGACACATGTATGCCAGCTGGCGCACTTGCCACATCCCCCCCAGTGCAGATACACAGGCTCAACCAGCACAGCCTACCTCCTCTTCTTCATGCTCAGTTCCTTTTGCAGTAGTGCTGGCTACAGGGCACAGGGGTTGGGGATCCCCCTAGTTTCTTATGTGGCACAGATGGGGTCCCGCAGTCTGTCACATGGGTGCTCGGGAGAACCAGCTCTTGGGGAAGGCCTGGTCACTCTGTGCCTCACCCTCCCACCTAGAAGGCTGCAGGTTCTGCTGTCTGGACAGTGAAGCGGGGTTTATACCTGGGGTGGCCCCTTGGCCACTGGACTGGGGGTCACAGCATGCCCTGTGAGTGGCAGCCAGCAGGGGGCACCGGGGAGGCTGGGGCAGGGCATGTGCAGCATCTCACACAGGCAGAGGGAAGCAGCATCTGTGGGACCACATGAGGACTACAGCACAGGGTAACACGGCAGGGTGCCAAGCCTCGGTGACAGGGCACGGAGAGTGGGCACCAGTACGCAGGCTGTGCAGGCACAAGAGCCTGACTACAGCGTCTACCACAGCTGGACATGCCCAGTGACTGGGGAGCAGGTTCCCTGCTGGACACAGAGTAGAACTAAACATGAGCCAGAAATCAGAGGCAGGACTGAGTGCGGACCCACGTCCTGACTGCGCCGCTAGACTCGGGGCCCATCGGTGGTGCCCCTGGTCCTAGGAGGCCGAGTTCTGGCACCTGGGTGAGGAAGGAGCACAGTGCGTGTGAACCTGGCAAGGGACCCAGGCATGTGTGGGGCAACAAGAGGAGCACGGCTGACCCATCAGGGGTCTACTCTGGCACTGCCTCTCCAGGCTTGAAATTACAGCAAAAAACCAAAATCCTGCGGCCCAACAGCCCCACCCCTCTACCACCAAGGCCCAGGCAGCACCTCGGGCTCCGGGTGGCAGAGCCTTAGCCAGCACAGGACACGGGCCAGCTGTGTGGCTCCAGGGGTAACGTGCCAAGGCACCTTTACGATATGCTCAGGGAACCTCACCAGGGACCAGGCACAAGATGACCCAGCTGTCCTCAGCCTCCTGGGGCCTGGGCACACCACGGCAGCACGCGGAACACGTGGGCCGAAACACTGAGTCACGTCTGTCACTGAGCTTGCGCGTGGTCAGTGCCATCTGATTCGTGCACTGGCCCCGGCCTCACGCTCACCTAGGAACACGATGTGACCTCCACCTGCCGGCCCTGGGTACAGCCACCAAGTACACCACGCACGATGCTGACTGCCCAGCCCGTGCCCTCCCACCCCCTCTCAACATCCACACAGCCAAGCTGCCCTGGGCGAGGCTCACTTCCCCACAGCAGCGAGTGGGACAGAGGCTCTAAAATGCACCTCAGGGGCCCGTTCTTCCCAACTACCCTCCAGCCTGCAGCGCCACGCCTTGCCAGTCCCAGACGCAGTGAGGCACTGTCCCCAAGTTCCTGCCCATCACCTGGGCCTCACAGACACCCGGCCCAGACAAGCTCAGCTGAGGACCCTGCAGGACCTCCTGCCTAGGCTCTTGGACATGTGCGTGGCTGAGCAAAACATAAACTAGAATAATCCAGAAAAGGCACCTCAAACCCTCATGGACTACACCTGAAGAGCAGATGTAAGAAAAGTCGCCCAGGAAAGGCTCTGGCTTGTGTGTCCCTGGTCCCGGCAGGCAGCCGGTGGCCATGTCCGCCTGTTTCTGACCGGCCTGATGTCCAACCCAGACAATGTATCATTCCCAGCTAATTAAATCATTTGTTGAACGACAGGAAAAGGGCTTTTACTCCAAAGATTATAAACACCATAGTCACATTTGAATGAATCACATAAAACCATCTTTTAAAATATAAAATCTTTATTACAGTAGAACCGGCCACCACCTCCAACACACAATGACTGCATCACAAATGACCAAAAATGCTCCAGGTACAACAAACACGGCTCGGTCGGGCTCGACACACCAGGAAGGACCTGAGAAAGGACACTACATGGCACAGCATGAGAAGCCCAAGACAGACGCAGAGCCCAGCTCAAGCAGCCTGGCACTAGGCGCGGGGGCCCGGGCACACTGGGCCCCCCACCCCGTCCACTGTGCTCCCTCTGCGGTGTCATCTGAGGGTTTGGCCAAGCCACAGATCCAGGACAGTGCGGGGCCCCTCCCGAGGGCACAAGCATTCCTGGAGGAACATGGCTGCTGGCCCCAGCAACCGAGGCTGGCACCTGGGACTAGAGGTCTCCAAGGTGGACGCCGCTACTGCCGTGCCCCTTCCCGCAGGGCCACAGTTTCAAGCCCAGAGCCCAGAGCCCCGGGCAGAGGCTCATCAGCTCTCCTGGGGCTTATCTGAGGACAACGACTGGACGGCACAAGCCCTCCAGGCCCCGGCACACGGCAGCCGCTCCTGTGCTGCCTACACTGCCACTGTGACCTGACCTGCGGCCTGCCCCATGAGCAGAGCGCTCACACATGGGTCGGTACCAGACACCAGGAGACACATCGAGGCTGAAGGGCCACAGCCTGACCAGGCACTGACCTTCTTGAGAGAATCCCCGTGTCTTTCCTGGATGTACTTCAGGAACGCCGTGGTCCACTGAAGTGTCGTCGCCTTGTCTGTCTCGGCGTTGCAAAACGGAACCAAGAGATTCAACTCGTCACAGCAAATCCGGATTCTGCGCCTGCAGTCCAAAGCCAAAGGGGTCACTCCAGAGGCCGGGCCAGCCAGCTCACTCCCAGCCAGGGCCTCCCAGGGGGACGGCGGTGTGTGCGGCAGCCTCCCACTGCCCAAAAAGCACTGGGCCGGGTCATCGGCCACGCAGACGCCCAGCTTCAGATCGGAAGCTAAGCTGGAAGCACAGCACGTGTGCTCTCTGCCCCGGCAGCCCTTCACCCGCTGACTCGGGGTCGGCTCTCCAGGGGCCCGGCGCTGTGCCGGACCCAACACCGACCACCACCAACTCACACGTGGACACAGCTCAACCACAATGTGGCTCTCACTTTCACACTGAAAGTGTTCATACTACACTCAATAAAGTCATAACTAAACTAGCAGCTCATCTCCACACCTGTGGATGTGCAACTACAGGGCCTTTAAAGATAAGGTTTAAAAGTTTGTTTTCATTTTACTTGAAAAAGGAGAGAGACAGAGCGAGGAGTTTCCTCAGCTGATTCAGTCTCCCAAATGCCCCCATGGCCAGGCTGGGCCAACAGCTCCACATCCGGGCAGCGGGCCACGCACCTGAGGCACATCTGCAGGAAGCTGGACCAGAACCCAGCCCGGCCCTGCAATCCAGGCTGCAGTGGGCCACAGTCCTGCGGGCACCAGCTTCCAGCACCAAATGACAGGCCACTGGCCCGCCCCCGCTGACGAACGCACAACACACTCCGGACCAGCCTGGTCACACTCCGCGCCATCCATAGGAGCCCAGGGCTGCTCCCCAGCAGGGAATACATGAACGTCAGGAAGTGCTCCAGTCAGTTTGTGAACACAGCTTTATTGACCCAACAACAAACAAGCTGGCTTAGTTCACCGTTAGCGCCTCAGGAGATGCAGTAAACAACTACATGGGCCCCATAAATACACACAATCTTATGACTCAGACAAAAACAAAAAATATATAAACTACTTGGACCAGCATGGAGCCTCTGCCAGTGGTGCCAGCAACCCACATGGGTGCCGGTTCAAGTTCCAGCTGCTCCACTTCCCATCCAGCTCTCTGCTGATGGCCTGGGAGAGCAGCGGAGGACGGCCCAAGGCCTGGGGACCCTATACCCATGTGGGAGACCCAGAAAAAGCTCTGGGCTCCTGGCTTCAGACCAGCCCAGCTCCAGCCTTTGCAGCTATTTGAGGAGTCAATCAGAGCATGAAGATCCTTCTCTCTCTCTGCCTTTCCAGTACAAATAAATAAATGTAAAAGAAGAAAAAAAATGTAGACACCACTGCAGTTTCAAAGTTGCACATTTAAGTTGGTGTTTGACTGCCCTAGTGACACAGGAAATGGACAGAGTCCTGGGGACGGACGAAGGTAAATGCTGCGTGACCATGAACTTGCAGAGAACGGCAAATAAAATCCTGACACAAAGCACTTCACAGAGCACCTGGAACCCCTGCTTTCCCAGCACTTCTCAAAGAAGCAACACAAACACCAACAGGCCTGCCCCTGCGGCCACTGGCCGTGCAGGCTGCTTCGAGACTGGCCCAGCACTGGCTCCTGGCACCCCGAGCTCAGGGGGCTGGAGGAGGCTCCCAGGATGCAGACCACAGGGGTCATACCCTACACTGCCCACAGTCCCCAGGCACTGGGTCTCCCATGAGCCTCCCTGACTGGCAGCACCCCCTGCACCCTAACACAACACTACTGGCCATGGGAGATGGGACAGGCTTCCGGGCACCTGGCCGGTTCTCCCCCAGGCCCACTGCCCATGCACCTCCCTCTGCAGACTGGGCTCTGGGACCTTTCTCTGCGGTCAGTCACAGGCATCCCAGCCCATCAGTGAACCCAGAGCGGCCTGGGGCCCTGCCCAGCAAGGCAGCCCGGCTCCCTGCTCCTCCCTTCTCAGCAGCAGCTCAGGGCTGCCGGGAGACCTGACCCCGCGAGCGTTACCTCCTGTCCCTCTCCATGCGATTGTGTCTCTCCCGCCGCTGAGACCTTCCTCCCGGGGGCCCGCTCGGGGCCTGCTCGCCCAGCGTGGACTGAGAGGACTCTGAGGCCTGCCAGACACCCTGCGCGGCCGGGGCGCCCTCGCCCACATTCTGAATCTCGCCAAGGGCTCTTCGTTCCATGTTCGTGTCCAGCTGCCGCATCCGACTTCGATTCCTCTTATTGATTGCTTGTTTACATAGCGCTTCTTCTTTGCGAAACAAGGAAAGAGCAGTATTTCAACTTGGTATTCCTAACCAGCTGCCCGTTTCAGCGCGACACACCACAGCACGGAAGTGGGGGAGCCCAGGAACAGCACTGCCTGGCCCACCCCACCAGGTACAGGGAGAATCCCCCTCCCCAGCACTAGGCAGCCTATGCATCGTGTCAGAAGCCCCGAGCTCATCAACAGATGTCCTCCATGAACAGAGAAAACAGGAAGGGCCAGTTCCCCCCTTGCCCGGTTAAGACCCTCCTCAGAGGGTCTGACGCACCAACTGGCCTTCTGGCCGACATTCACAGGAGACCAAGATCCTCTCCCAGCAGGCCACTCTGTCCACAACAAGGACAGTCAGTGGCAGACAGCCTGGAGGCCACATACCACACCACACCACACTGCATACCCACGTCACACTGCCCCGCACCACACTATGCACCACTGTTATCATACCAAACTGTGTAGCACACCACGCTGTGCACTGCACCATGCTGTGGGCCATGCCACACTGTGGGCCACGCTGTGCAACAGGCCACGCTGTGCACACCATGCCACACTGTGTGCCACATCACGTACCATGCCATGCTGTGCAACATGCCATGCTGTGCGCCACGCCACACTGTGCGCCACGCCGTGCATCATGCCAGGCTGTGCGCCACACTGTGTGCCACACCACGCTGTGCACCACGCCGTGCAACATGCCACACTGTGCACCACGCCACACTGTGCACCACGCCGTGCAACATGCCACACTGTGCGCCACGCCACACTGTGCACCACGCCACACTGTGCGCCACGCCACACTGTGCACCACGCCACACTGTGCACCACGCCACACTGTGCACCACGCCGTGCAACATGCCACACTGTGCGCCACGCCACGCTGTGCACCACGCCGTGCAACATGCCACACTGTGCACCACGCCATGCTGTGCACCACGCCGTGTAACATGCCACACTGTGCGCCACGCCACACTGTGCAAATGTCATGCACAAGGCCACACTGTGCGCCACGCCACACTGTGCATGCCATTCTGTGCAACACGCTGTGCACGCCACACTGAGCGCCACACCACGCTGTGCACCACGCCACACTGCAACATGCCACGCTGTGCGCCATGCCACGCTGTGCAAATGCCACACACTATGCCATACTATGTAACATGCCATGCTGTGCGCCACACCATGCTGTGTGCCACACCACTTGTGCACCACGCCACGTTGTGCACGTCACAGAACCTGCCAGTTTCCCTCTGCCAAGCACAACGGTGTCCGAGCAGGGGCACTCCCACGCCCCACACAAAACCTGTCCTCCAGTGTTCTCTGGCATGGGATGACCGGCTAGCCTACCCATGGCTTGAGGAGCTGGCTTTACCCCTCTCCTCCAGCCCTTAGGAACGCTCACAGCAAGACTGGCAGCATGTGCCACGTGTAACGAGAAGCAGTCACACAGCGACATGGGGGCAGCCACACATGCCACCGCCCACCCAGCTGGCTCCGGTCTGCAACCACCGCGCAGCACAAGCTGGGCTGCTTTACTGGGTAGCTGGAGTTTGTTTTTATTTTTTTCCTACAAACTTGCCAGGTCAAGGGTTTCCCTTCTTCACATGGGGCCTCTGGCTCTTGCTCCCATCCCCAGCCTGCCTGCAGGCAGCACCCCGACTGACTTCTCCACCACCTCTTCCTGAGGCCGCCTCCCTGCACTCCCTGCCATGCTCAGCCTTGCGCCTCCGCCCTCGGGGACCTCAGGGCCCCGCACACGTCAGTCATCGCTTACCTCCCACTTTGATCCAAACCTGCTCGGGCAAGGCTTTGCTCCTGCTGCCCAGCGCCTGCTTGGTGGACTCGATCTCCTGCTGGTAACAGAAAGAGAAGGCGCGCGGCAGCCCAAGGTCCTGGTGCTTGGCGGCCTCCACGGCCGAGCAGGAGCTCCCCGAACTCTGCGGGAGACCGACAGCCGCTCAGCGCACGCCCCGCACCCGGGGCCGCTCCCCAGCCCGCGGGCGGCCGCTACCTGCGTTTGCGTCAGGCCGGAGCTGCCCGCGGCCGAGCAGGCGCCGCCGCTGAAGAGCGGGTAGGTGAACTGCAGCGCCGTCGTGGCGGCCGCCGTCTTGTTTTTCACCAGCGCCGTGCACTTGTTGTGCTGATGGAGAGGAGCATTCATCAGGTCGGACGGATGCCGGATCAGAGTCACCAAACTGCCAGACACAGGAGGCCCGGGCCCCGTGAGGCGGCGGGCCTCGCCCCCGGGCCCCGCCGGGCGCCCCGACCCCCCGACGCACTTGTTGAGCGCCACGCCCGGCTGCTCGGCGGGCTCGGGGCCGCGCGGGGCGGGCGGCGGCGGCGGCGGCGGCGGCTCGGCCGGCATGCTGTTGAAGCGGTCCTCCAGGCGGACGCGCACGGCCGGCTTGGCCCGCGCCTCGGGCGCGCCCTCGGGGCCCTCCTTGGCACCGTCGGGCCGCGCCCGCGCCCCCGCGCCCGCCGCGTCCGCGCCGCCCGGCGTCTTGTCGGCCGCGCCCGCCTCGCTCAGCAGCATCATGCGCAGCTCCTGGAAGTCGATGTGGCCCAGGCAGGGCGCGTCGGCCGCCAGCGCGGGCGGGCAGAGCACCGGGTAGACGGGCGGCGCGGCGCCCAGCGCGCCCACGCCCGCCGCGCCCGCGCCCGGCCCGGCCAGCAGTGCCGAGCTGAGGCGCGCCTCGAGCTCGCCGTCGGCCGCCTCCATGTGCGAGTAGAGGATGTGCTGCAGCTGCGTGTACTCGATCTCCGTCATCTCCACCAGGCTCAGGTCCGTGGTGGTGAAGCTCAGCCCCGGCTCGCCCAGCGCCGCGTCCCCGCCGCCCGCGCCCTCGGGGCCCGCGTCGCCGCCCGCCGCGCCCGCCTCAGGCGGCGGCTGCTCCCGCGGCCCGGGGCCCGACATGGCGGCGCGGCGCGGCCCAACGGCGGCGGGGCGCGGGGCGCGGGCGGCCGACGCGGGACGCGGGACGCGGGCGGGGCAGCGGCCACCCGGCCCGAGCGGACGCCGGACGCAGCGCCGGCCACCGCGGGGCGCGCCGTTGGGGGCGGAAACCGCTGGGGGCCGCGCAGCGCGCCTGCGCCGCCCCGCCTCCGCAACGGTAACCCCACCCCGCCCCGGCGAGGCCACGCCCCTCCGTTACCCGCCGCCCCGCCCCAGGCCCAACCGCCCGCCGCCCCGCCCCTCCGGCGGAGGCCACGCCCCCGGGTGGCTGCGCGCGCACTCGGCGGGCGAGAGGCGAGCACGTGCTTCCGGCCTTCAGCGCGACTCGACGCCCGCTGGTGGCCACGCCCCCCGCGGCTGCCGCGCGTGCGCCGCAGGCCCCATCCGGGACATCCCGCGTCTGTTGGGCACCAGGGCGGCGGGGGGAGGACAGAGGGGACGGACAGGAAGGACGAGTAGGACAGAGGGGACGGACAGAGGGGACAGAGGGGAAGGACAGGGAAGGGCCGTGGGGCCCTTGGTGCTGATGGGCACGGCGCCGTGGCACACTCCCACCCTCATGCCCAGCCGTGGCCCCCGAAACACCGAGCAGGGTGGTGGGAAGCCATGGTGTGAGACGGGCGCTTGGCTGTTGTGTGACACCAGCAGCTTCTCCAATGCCCACGGATGCATTTGTGTGTGGGGTGCGCCTGTGGGTGTGTGGCTGTGGGTGTGCCTGTGGGTGGGTTGTGCCTGTGGGTGGGTTGTGCGCCTGTGGGTGTGGGGCTGTGGGCGGGGTGTGCCTGTGAGTTCTGTGCACTCACATAGGCGCTGGGACTTCTGGCTGCTGGCTACCCCCTGTGGTGGTCAGGTTTGTGGTGGAGCTGAGCCCTGATTGCCCCACACTGTGACCTCGGAGCCCCCCAAGTCATGTGCCTCTTGGTGCCCTGGGAGTGAGGGACACGGCGGTGACTTCATCTAAGCCTTGGTTTAGGGGTGAGGCTCCTCCAAGGCCCCCTTCAGCCTGAGCAGCCACCACCACTGGCCCTCATCACTGCTGGGGACAAAGGGCTCTCCTGGTTGACCATGAGCACTTCAGGGCCCAAGAGCCGCTAGCTGGTCTCGGGGTACCCCGCAGCAGGGGTGGCTCCTGCAGAGCCTCGGCACATGGGTTGGCAGCCTACCAGAGCAGGGTGGTCGCAGGAATGCCTCAGCCCTGGCCGCCAGCTCTGACCCCCTCAAGTTCCCCGGGGGGAGCCCAAGGGCTGGGCCTGCATGGCAGCTGTCCACCATGGGCCGGGTGTGTCCAGGAAGTGTGGGCAACAAGCCAGGGGCCCACACTTGAGTGGACCTGCGGCCCAGCCACTGCCACCAAAGTACCCTGGGAGTCCTGCCCACCCTGAGCTCAGTGACATCAGCTAAGACAACGTTGTGTGGATGTTTATTCTGCATCAAGTAACAAAACCTATCAAGTCTGTGTGTCACGTACGTGATACAATACTCTGCAATATAAAATACAATTTACACAAACCTCTATCAAGTAACCCTAAAGGAACACACTTGATTTTTACATTTGTGTATTTAAATTAGAAAAGTCTGCTTTCTATGTAAAAAAGAAAAAGCAACAACAGACACAAAGCCCACTTGGCAGTGGACGCTGGCCCTGTTCCTGCCTGCACCACATGCGGGTGACGGGGCAAGCCTTCTGTGCCCTCCAGGCGGGCTGCGAGGGGACAGACTCTACAGAAGAAATGCATTCTGGTTTTAGGTTTGCAAGAGTCACTTTATGAAAATACGAATTTTTTTACTAAAGTTTTTACAAGGTAAGTGAGCCCAGCCCACGTGGGCTGCCACGTCACTGCTGGCTCCTCCCGCACCCCCCCGACCAACGTTGTGCTCCACCTCAGCCCACACACCGTGTCGCTCCATTTTCAACAATTCATCAACTGAAGAGCTGAACGGCCTGCGATCAGGAAGAGCTGCTCAGAGGGCAAAATCAGACCAAGAAACGTTCCCGAAGGCACACCCACCCTCTCCCGCAACACCACTGTCCACTTTATCTAAGCTTGGTCGAATGGAACCATGTTCAGCAAATCTTTGTTTAAAATGCCAAGTTTCTCTATAGCAGGAAGGTTGCTACTTTTAGCCGCATTCTGAAAAACGAGGTGACAGAAATAAACATAAATTTCTGGCTAAGGAAAGTCGAGGCTGTCCGCTGGGGGTCCAGGGCCACTCCAGTCGGGAGCCCTCGCGTGGCTGTCCGCTGGGGGTCCACGGCCACTCCAGTCGGGAGCCCTCGCGTGGCTGTCCGCTGGGGGTCCAGGGCCACTCCGGGCGGGAGCCCCCGCATGGCTGTTGGCACCAGATGTCAGCAGTGCTGCAGCCACCCAGTCCCCAGAACGTCCCCATGTCTACAACCGTCAAGTCACCACAAAAGAATTAACCTCAAAAAGCAATATGCTTTTAAATGCCTTCCCATTTCTGTAATTTTAAATGGAAATATTAGAGTTCTTATTTTAAAAAAGTATCAGAATTGCAGCTGTGAAATTTTCTAAGAAACCATTATACACAAAACCAGTCATTTCTGAAGTCCAGAACTGCTCTCCCACACCGAGGTCACAGCGGCTCCCAACAGTGTGAGCCGAGGACCCGCAGGGCCAGTGTCGGCGTCTAGGCCTGGGCAGAGGCAGTGCCCACATCCCGGGCATCCCGCGTGCTTTCCTTGCTCTTGCTGTGGTCCCTGTGGTCACGGTCACGGCCACGTTCCCGGTCCTTGTCCCTTGACCTCTCACGGTCCCGGTCCCTGCTGCGGGAGCGATCTCGGTCCCGTCTCCGGTCTCGCTCCCGGTCCCGATTCCGGCTTCTGTCACGGCTACGACTGCGACTGCGACTGCGGCTGCGGCCCCGCTCCCGGCCCCGCTCCCGCTCTCGGTCCCGCTCCCGCTCCCGGTCCCGCTCCCGGTTGGAGCTCCGCTCTCTGCCTCTGTCCCACTCCCGGCCAGCGTCCTTCTCTCTGTGCCGGTCCCACTCCCGGCTCCAGTTCCAGCCTCGCTCTCGCCTGCGGTCTTCGAAAGCCCGGCCCTGCCGACTCTCAGGCACCTGTCCTTCAGGCTCATCCAGTGACTTCTCTCGGGGGCCAGCTTCAAAACGCTCCCTAAGCCGGCCCTCCGTGGCCTGGCCCCTGTACTCGTGACCTTTGCCCTCTCGGAAGTCATTAGCTGTCCACTGCCCATCAGCCTCAGGGCCCTGCCCAGAGGAGTCTGAGGGTGCAGCTGAAGCTGGCCCAGCCTCATCCCAACGGTCCTTCCTGTGCTGTGGGTGGCCAGGGAGCTCGAGCAGAGGCCGGGGCCCAGGGCCAGGCTTCAGCCCCTGTGGGGGCTGGCCCTGGAAGGGGAACCGTGCAGGTACTGCCTCGTTCTTCTCTGAAAAGGGCACAGATCCCCTGGGCCCGCCAAACTGCAGAGGTGCAGGCACTCTCTGACCCCCAAACCTGGGTGGCGAGTTCACCCTCTGCTCCTCAAACGGCTGTGGCTGCACCCCCCTGGGACCTGGTATGAAGGCTGGTGCCTGGCCTCGGGGTCCCTCAAACTGGCCTGGATGGGGTCCCCGTGGGCCCACAAAGTGGCTAGGTGGGGGTCCTCTCTGAGCCCCAAACTGAGATGGAGGCGGGCCTCCCCGGGGTCCCGTGAGCTGGGACAGCAGAGGCCGCCTCTGTCCCCCACACTGGAAGGGCATCCCGCCTCGGCCAACTGAACCTGGGGCTCGCTCAGGCCCCTCAAACTGGGCTGGCGGGCCAGGCAGCTCACTGTACACTGCCTCCTGGAAGTCTCTGCTCTCCCCATGCAGGTCCTGGCGCTCTTCAAACTGGGATGGTGCCACAACTCTGGGGCCACCAAGGAAGGGGGGTGAGGGGCCCCTGGCCTCCCCATAAGGAGGGGGCCCGTGCTGACCAGGAAACAAGGAAGACATGGGTCCTTTCTGGGCCCCGAATCTGGCAGGAGGCCCCCTTGGCCCGTCACTGGGAGCAGTGTTCTCCTCAGAAAACGAGGGGCCTGGCCCCCTGGGGCCCGGGAAGCTGGAACCGGGTAGTCCAGGCACCCCGAAAGCACGAGGCGCCGATTCCCTTGGGCCTGGAAACTGGGGCTGAAAGGGGGCCCCTCCTTTGTGCCCAGGCGGGGGGAAAGGGGTAGTACCCTCCCCCGGCCTGCCCAGAGGCTCCCTGCCCATGTCCACATTGGCCACTGGGCCAGCAGGTGGGGTGTGTCTCGGGCTCTCATAGGGCGCCAAGCCAAGAGGCTGCTCCCCAGGTGTGAATGGAGGAATGGGGTAGGGGCTCTGACCAAAGTTCTGCCCATCGCTGGGCAGCACGAAGCCGGGCTGCAAGGAGGTGCTGGGGGGTGTGGGCAGCAGCACCCTGCGGGCAGGCCTGGCCACGACATCTCCCCCTGCCACAGGATGGATGCCATCCACAAGCAGCTGGCCCGAATTCCCCAAGTGCTCAGCTCTCTGGCTGTCCTGGCTGGCAAGCAGGGGTGGCTTTTCAGGAGGAACCCATGGGGGAGGTGCTGCCTCTTCCTCTTCCTGGGCTTGCACAGGCCCCTGTGGGGGAGCTGCCCTGGCTGCAGGGCCCCCCTGGCTGCTGCCCGCTGGGGCCTCGCTGCTCTCAGCAGCCAGCCGCCTGGCCTGCCGTGGGTCTCGCCGCTGTCTTGCCTCTGTGTTCAGATGTGCTACCTGGGCGGCCGGGTTCGGGGCGACCGGCAAGGGGCACCCCTGCTCCGGCAGCTCAGCCCTGCTCAGAGCTGACTTCGGAGGCGGCGACATGAGTGCGTCGGACACGGAGAAGTGGGCCATGGAGGCGCCCACAGCAGCCCGCTGCTGCCGGAGTGCCTCTTCCTGCTCCTCCAGCTGCCGCTGCTGCTCCTCAATCTGCTTGTTCAGCTCTTCCAGCATCTTCTGCTGCTCCACCAGGGAGGGGGTGGGGGTGTCAGTGGGCTCGCTTCCTGTGCCCGCGCACATCCTGTTGGGCAGGTCCTCCACGGTCACTTTGGCCTCCTCTAGTATCGTCTCATCCTCAGGGTCGTAGGCCACCT
This sequence comes from Ochotona princeps, assembly GCF_030435755.1. Classification (NCBI taxonomy): domain Eukaryota; kingdom Metazoa; phylum Chordata; class Mammalia; order Lagomorpha; family Ochotonidae; genus Ochotona; species Ochotona princeps. The sequence continues at coordinate 516,053 of NC_080853.1, read as the reverse complement.
CCTCCCTCTCGGCAGCCTCGGGGACAGGCTCCCCGGCAGGGCACGCCGGCGGGACCGTAAGCTGAGGGTCAGAAGCCCTCTCTGGGCCATACTCCTCCTCAGGGTCGTAGGGCCTGTCATCTTCCTCCTCCACTGGAACCTTCTCTTTTGACAACTGGCCAAACTGTCGCACAATGGGATCCAGCAGAGGGGCCCTGCTGTCCGGCGGGGCTCCAGGCTCCTGGAGGGGTGTGGGGGCAGTGCCCCCAGCTTCCTTGCCAGGCAGCTCAAAGGATTTCTTCTTCCCAAAGAGTGCCTGCAGGATGTGCTCCAGTGGCGAGGCCGTCTTGGGCGCGGTGGGCGTGGACACAGTGGGCGCAGTGGGCGCCGTGGGCACAGGCGCTGGGGGAGGCCCTGGGATGGAGCCGGTGGCTGCAGACTTGAGGGACACCAGCCCCTTTGAGGTGGGTGGTTCTGGAAGAGGGGGAGGCGGGGGTGGGGACGCAGGGGGCGTGGCACTGAGCACCGGGTCACTTGAGCCAAGCGGGTGCCTGGAGGGCTTCTTGTCGCCTGGGGTGGTAACACAAGTCCTGGGCCCAGCTGACATGTCAGCCTCCTCCTGTGGGCGGCCCCGCCTCTCCTCCACTTTGTCCGACTCCCCGGCGTTGGAAGGACGCTTTATTTTTTGACAGATGACCAGCCCAAGAATGATATTTGGACGCGGAGACTCAAGACCTGAAAGACAAAGTGCGGGCACCAGCATCAGACCCGAACTCCCGTCTTCCCTTTGGGCCAATTGCCCACAGGGATTGCTCATCCAAAGAGCCCAGAATATTCTGGGCTGTGACGTCATTGAGACGCCCACCTGGTCCTGAGCACGGCCATCTGAGGGAAGACCATGACTGACACTGGCCACAGGCTCTGGTCAAGGACCCAAGAGACAGGCCATCAGAATCTGTGTGAGGCACTGCTGCTGGCTGTGTCCAGTTGGCACCATGCCCCCTGCCAGGCCCACCAACTGTCATAAAGGGAACTGCATAATTCTCCCTCATGGAATAATGCCACGCTAAGCGGCCACATGTTCAGAGCAAGTGGCAGGCAGGGTCATCAGGGACACTCGTTGATTACAATTAGTGCAAATAAAATATATGGACTGAAATGGCAGAGTAAAATAAATGCCTTTGAAGTCTAAACATTCCTCGCAGGACCAGGACCCTGAGCTGAGCCGCACGGCTCTGGCAGGCGTGGATTCTGCTGCTTTACAGTTTGGCAACTTGATGTGGAATGTTCTGGATCACGCCGTGCAGTGCGGCCCTCCCACCCCCTGGAAAAATCCAGAACGCCAACAGGAGTTGTCATCCCAGTAACTCAGAACAAAACACAGACCAGAAGGCTCCGCGGCAGGAAGGACAAGACCAACCTAAGTGTAGCCAGCAGGGCACCGTGGCACCTCACAAAGGCATTCACACGAGGTTTCTCCCCTCAAAACAAGAACTACAGGCTTCCTGTGCTCGGAGACTTTAAGGGAGCCAGCAGGTGGTTCCAGCCATGGCAGTGCACCTCCACATTCCAGTCAGGCCGTACTGGGGCAGAGAGGCTCCCACCGTGGTGGGAGGCAGAGACAGGAGCGGGCCCCTACAACAGCACCCCTTGCCCCTTCTGGCAACAGCTGAGTGTGGACAAGGCCGGGCAGGCCCCCACATGTTCCTGCTGCCCTCCAGCCATGATGACCTCAGGACTCCCCACCGAAGTGCCTCACTTCTGCGTACCTAATGGCCCATGGGAGCGGCCAGCTCAGTGGATGGCAGGAAGGCCTTCTGAGCTGGCTCCTCACAGCACCAGCAACAGCCCAGCAGGCTAAGGGACTGATGCCCCTGGCAAAGGAGAAAACTTCTTTGGAAGGGCTTGTGCCAGGTAACAGGCATCCACTGTTAAGCCAATCCTTGGTGCAGGGAGCAAGTCCAGCCAACAGCTGCACCAACCTCCCAGGCACACCCATCTCAACATTACTGACAAAGACAGGAGGCTCCAACCATGTCCCATCCACAATGGTCTGTAAGTCACAGGCCCTGCAGAGCCTGGCTTCCCAGCAGGCCCACCTCCCACTCACCTCCTCCAAGGACCACAACCCTGTCCTAGCCTGACCTGCAGCCGGCCCCTGCACTGCATCTTGGTTGTGCCACAATCAGACACCCACTCACCTTGCCAAGTGGGCGGCAGTGTGCCCAGGGACAAGCTGTGTCTGGAACCGAGTCCACATGTCACCCCTACCCCAACATCCCGGGCCTTGAGAGCGGGCAGAGAGGCCACTCCCAAAGGGCTCGCTTTCCGACCTCACCCCATCTTGGCACCATCCTACTGTGAGCACTCGCCCTGCCCTGGCAGACCATGGTGGGGCCACTGGACAAGCCACCAGGTGCGAGGGATACCCTTTCACAAAACATATCCCGCACTAGGAAACAAACTGCCAGCTCCACATGTCTGCGTCCGAGTTTCCAGCTGGGAGGAGCCAGCTGCAGATGCAGAACCCGGAACCTGCGCACTTGGTGGGACAAGCTCCATAAGCCAGCGGGCAGCTCTGCTTCTTGAAAGAGCTGCCAGGAGTGAGTCCTCCTCACCCAACGTGACTCCACCTAACCCTGAGTTCCGTGAAGATGACAAGGACCCTCCTACGTCTGGTTGGTCACAGACTTGGACAGGACCTGTGTGAATTTAGTCAACAGCAGTTCCTAAGTGTGAGTCTGACAGACTTGGCAAACGTGGAGACAGAGTGCTCCCCTACCCACCACGCACACGTGGTAACGTGCACTCTCACGCACAGACCCCGTGCAGTGTGTGCTACACGCAGCTGCTGGAAGCAGCTCACAGGAAACGTCTTTATTGCTCGAGGAGGACACTGTACATGCCACTGAACACTTGCACTCTGACACACCTGTGCAGGAACGTGTGGGGACATGTAGGTGTGCGCACACCATGGACACTGACACGCAGGAACATGGGGGAACACAGGGGAGCACCAGAGGCCCTGACCTGGAGTGTCTCTTGGTCACTGACCTCCTCAGCCCCTTTGGAGAGCAGTTACTGTGGGTCAGAGTGGCCCTGGCCCTCTCCCCCTCGGCAGGGACAGAACCCTGCAGGTGGCAGTGGTCTCCACTCCCACCCAGGCCAGAACGCGCCTGGTCAGAGAGCCCCTGTAGACACCCCGAGACCTCTACTACTGGAAGCGCCAGGCATGGGGGGTGTCAGCAGCAGCAAGGCGCTATCCTGGCGCAGGCTCCAAGCTGCCGGGGTGGATGGACCTGACCCGAGGCGGCCCTGGCAAACAGGGTCCAGTAGTATGACTCCACAGCCTCACGGCTCTGGCTGAGCTGACCCCCGCAGATGAAGGTGGCCAGCTCTCCTGGAGGACGGGGTGAAGTCCCCAGACACGCCATGGACCCATGATAAACTGGGATTTCTGGGTACAACGGACAGGATAGAGGCCTTGGGGAGTCCAGCTGGCTCCGCAATGCTAGATGCAATGCCATGCAGCTGAAGAGCCATGGGCCCAGCTGGCACTGGCACCCAGTGCCCCGGCCTTCCTCACCACTCGCCAGCATGGACAGCAGAGCTTGGGAAGGGCCCATGTTCCCAGCAGCCCTTGTCCTCCAGCTGCTGAGGGTTCCGGACAGCCATGCAGCCCAGCACCTCCTGGGCATGTGGTCATGGGCAGCACACCCAAGAGAGCCATAGGCCATACCCTTGGCCCTGGCCCATGCTGCCAAAGGCCTTGTGTAGAGAAAAACCGTAACACAGGACCCAGACCCCAACATACAACCATCTGCACACGCGTGCACACACACACACACACACACACACAGCCACAGCTGCACCCTGCAAACACCAGGACAGCTGTCCCATGAAGCCAGGCCAGGCTTGGCTGAGCCATCAGCCATGGAGCGTCTCCTGGGAGAAGGTTGCACAACCTGGGTGTCAGCGTCCACACGGCCAGCACGAGGTCAGCCCTCCTCAGCCTCCTCCATGTGTGCAGGGCCTTGCCCCACAAGGGTTAACCTCACCAGACATGCCTGCTGCACTAATCTTGCTTTTTCTCATACCAGTTGCGCTTGAGAAAGCTTGAGAAACTGCGGGCTGATCAACAGGGCACGACGTCCCCCCGCATGACTGATGGGTTCATGTTGGCCTAACCGCAAGCTTCCTGATACATGCGAGACATACAATGGCCAAAGAGCTGGGAAAAACTCCCCAAGAGGAACTAGTCAGGGTTTATTAAGACAGCCTGGACTTCCAATAAATGGCATTCTTACAAGAATGACCCAGTGTGTGTGTGTGTGTGTGTGTGTGAGATTTTCTTTCTCCTTTTCTTTTTTTATTTTTAACCCTAGTCCATCCGCTCGGCTCGGGGTACCTGGCATGTGGGTGCTGCTCCCCTGGGGTTCAGCCGGTTCCCCGACGCTTCTGGCCCACACCTTGACCCTGCTGCTTCTGGCTGCGTCGTGGGGCAAGAAGCCTCCTGTCCTGCGGAGGCCAGTGCTCGGGACTGCTCTGCCCAGCCGCTTGTGTGACACTGGCCACCTACTGCCTTCTGCTCTCCAGCCCGAGAGCCGGGCACACTGTCTCCACACAGCTGCCAAAGGGGCAGATCTGACAGCAGCCTTGAGCACTGCGCTTCCAGGGCATGATGCTACACATCCTGTCCAGAGGGGCCAGCACCGTGGTGTAGCCAGCTAAGCCTCTGCCTGTGGCACCAGCATACCATACAGACCTTAATTCAACTCCCTGCTGCTCCACTTCCTGACTAGCGCCCTGCTAATAGCCTGGGGAAGCAGTGGAGGATGGCTCAGACTTGGGCCCCTGCAACCACAGGCGAGACCTGGAAGGAGCTCCTGGCTTCAGCCTGGCCCAGCCCCGTCCAGCCACTGTGGCCACAGGAGGAGTGCACCAGCAGGTACACTCTCTAACTCTTTCAAGTAAATAAATAAATACATGAATAAATGTTTTTAGCAACACAGTGCTCAGGCCCTGGGATTACTGACAACTCACAGACTCACTCGAAAGCACGCGCCACTAGGCCCAGGCCAATGCATCGCTGCCTCTGAGGCCCCGGGCCAGCCAAGGACCCAGCTGCACCCCTAGTGCTTGAGGTATGGGCCTCACTGACCCACAGACCTTCACGCCAGTTCAGGCCTGACACAAAGTGGTCTTCCTCATGGGGGGCTCATCGCATCTGAGTGGCTCTGCCCCCAGCGAGCACTCCACCCACTGGCAGTCCCGAGGACCCTTGTGCATGGAGGGGAAGCTGCAGGCGTCACACTGCCGCTTACCTGGCCCCTCAAACGGCAAGAGTTTGGAAGGAACTGGGTCCTTAGCGCTCAGTGGGATCAAATACAGGTCCTTGATGTGCCTGCTGTTGTTGGCGACAACGCCAAATCGGCCCCGGCTGCTGAAGTACGAATAAAGGGAGATGTAGGCGACCTCCTCCTCCTCTGTGGCCGGGTGGAAGCGGATCAGACAGAGCTCCTGCAAGGCGAGCAGAGGCAGGATGCAGGCGTCAGCAAGGGTGCTCTCGGTGGCCGCCCGTGTCGTGGCCCTGCAGCCAAGGGGGCTTCGTGACGCACCAGTGGCCACGGTCAAGGGCATCGTAATCACAGGGTGAATCCAGGCAAGATGACAGAGCAGAGGGAGGGTCCAGAACCCCCATGACCCTGATGGCCACTGCAGGCCCTTCCCAGATGAAATGACACTCAGCCTCAGGTGCCCACAGGGGCAGACTAAGGTCCTGGCCAGATCGCCGTCCACGCTCCCGGCTGCCACTCCTTGTTTCCCACAAAAACGCAGCTGTGTGCACCCCACGCCTGCACTGCCGCGGTGTCACACAGACCCTCACAGTCATGTGACTAAGACACAGGTGCTCTCGGCAAGCTCGCCTGCTGAGGGGAAGGCCCGCCCACAGTCAGGCGCCCCCCTGGCCGCCGTCCCTCCAGCAGTTAGAAGCACATACCTTGGACAGAGACGACTTCAGCTTGCCAACGTAATCCCAAACCGTCTTGGGCGCAATCCTCCCACCAATGTGAATTGTGTCGGGCAAGTCCTAAACAAAAAGCACTTCGAGTGAGCAACCAGTGACAGGATCCAGAGGCACATGACCGACCTGCAGGACAGCACCGCACTCAGAGACCATTGCTGGCAGTGCGTTTTATTTCTAGACACCCAGTGCAGGTGTCCACATGACTGGTTCCATGCTAAAGGAGCAGCAGCCTGCTGTCTGCACTCACCCTGAACGGGACAGCTCCGTCACGGCAGGCTCGCAGGGCTGGCTGGACAGATCACCAGCACCCCAGCCTCTGGCTGGGCTTTCTACCCGTCTATACCACTGCCAGCACACTGCAGCTTGCAGCACCCAGAGCCACAGCAGGGTCCCACACTTGCCACAGCTACAGTCTGGGTAGCACCCACTGCACACCCCTCAGTTCTAACCTCACTGAGGTGATCAAAGCCCCCCGATACGGGGTACGCCTTCGTGACAAACTTTGCCACACTCTGCATGTTGATAAACCCTTTCCAGACAGTGCTGAGCCGAGACAGGAAGAGGCTCGTGTCTCCTTCTGGGGTGCACCGAGGGTCCGAGATGCTGAAAAACAAGACCAGATGGAAGCGTGACCACGGTGAGCAGCCAGCCACACGCACGCTGCTGAGTCTCCTGGGCTAACCATGGGGACCGCACGGCCCTGGGCAGAGAAAGCTGAGCCACTGTGACCCCAAATGCAGATGCCCGTTCTCCACAGCCCCACATCCTACACCTGGGCCCCTCTGAGCTGTGACTGCTGACACACCCACGACCGCCACCCTCGGCGAGCACAGAGGGCATGCCAAGAACATACCTGGCCCCTGCTGACGGCGGAGCTGACAGGTAGCGAGGCTCAGGGGACGCGGAAGGCTTGGCCAGGATGGACTTGGGCACCGAGGCAGAAGTCAGCACAGCCTTCAGTGGTTCAGCTTTGCCTTCTGTCGTGTGGGGACCATCCAGGTGGGTCACTGCCGGGCCCAGGCCTACACCAGCGGCACTGGAAGCAATCCTGGGGTCCCGGCCAGACATGGTCACCGTGGTGACCACCGCAGCCCCAGAGGAGGCCAGGCAGGGAGCCGGGCCATCCGGCGGGGAGGCCTCGGGGCAGCTGTCTCTGGGCTTCATGTCTTGCTCCAGCACAGCAGTGTCCTCGGGCAGAGCCTCCAGCGCCGTTGGGGCAGCTACTTCGGCCGCTAGGTCGGGTAGGGAGTCATCATGCTTGGGTTTCAAGTCCTCCCTCCGAGCAGAGCCCGACAACTTCTGTTTCTTTGGAGCCGGTTCATCTTCTGACGATGGAACCTGACCTGAGGAACAGAGACTGCATGACCACCCCGACAGACGCAGGGATGCCGGGCCTGTGGGTCCAGGCAGGTGAGGGCCACCGTAACCGCCCGGCCCAGTAATTGACCCAAGGTGACCAAATTGCCTTTACAGTCCCGTTGTCTTTGCACACACTGCCTGCCCAGCCCCCATCACGCTCACCTGTACAGATCTTTTTTTTTTTTTTTTTTGATTTATTTTATTTTCATTACAAAGTCAGACATACTGAGATAAGGAGAGATAGAGAGGAAGTGGAGCTAACGGGATTAGAACCAGTGGCCATATGGGATCAAGGCAAGGACCTTAGCCACTAGGCCACGCCGCCAAGCCCTCACCTGTACAGATCTTACAGTTGAGGTCGAACAGGTGGGCACGGTGCTGGCCGGTCGTGTCCTTGAGCATGCTGCTGCAGACGTCCAGGGCAGGAGCCACGCTCCTCTCCGGGGCGGTCCGGACTGCCTCCTGCTGCTCCTGCAACCACAGGGGCCATGTGTCTCCTGGGCTCAGCCCCGGGCACAGCCGGCCACTCAGAGGAGAGAGGACGAGAGACCCAAACATTGTGGTGCCAAAAACATTCAATCTAAGTATTCGGGGCTACTTCAAACACACTCAGGGAAACATGGAGGTAGAGGGTAAGCTCTTTGTGATCTGCACAGACTCTCCTAACGGGCGTCTCTTGGACCACGTGAAGCACTGTGCCGTGCCTGGTGCTGCTGCCAAGCCCCACACCCACACCAGCAGCCACACTAGCAGCCACACTAGCAGCCACGCTAGCTCGAGCGTGCCCCTTGAGCCCCGGAGGCAGGGGGAGCTTACATCCGAGTCCGACGCAGGTGGCGAGTCCTCCATGTCAGGGACGGGCTCCGGCAGTGCAGCCAGTCGCCTGCTTCCGTTCGGCAGCTTAACTCTGGGCTCTGGGGGCTGTGGGGAGAGGGACGAGCTGGGACTCGGCCCGCGCCTCCCGGTCCACGGACAGCCGACCCACGCACCTTGCCGCACCCACTCACAGGCCTGCGGGGCTTCTCCCTCCACGCAGACAGCTCTTTGGACACAAGTTCCTCCGGCTTCATTCTCACAAGTTTTGCCAAAGAGATTTCTTCACGCAGAACACGATGGAAGAGGCCCTACAAACACACACCTTTCATCCACTTGGTCAGAAATGGACATGGAGAGCGAAAGGAAAACCCCAGGTCCGGGGCCCCAGCAGAGCCAAGGCAAACCCTGAGGGTGCTGGCATGGGCTCACACTGTGGGGATAGACTGCCCCCTCGCCTCCCAGACACAACGGGCAGAGGAGTGGTGCCGAGTGGTGCCTTGGCAAGGACAGAGACCTGCCACCCATCAGGCCAGAGCACAGCAGCAGCGCAGGACAGAGCCTCCTACCCGAGGCGGGCCCCGCACACACCTGATTCTTGGGGTCCTTCAGATTGAACAGGAGGCTGCGGTACTTGCTCTTGTAGCGGTTGTCGGTGACCTGGAACAGGCCGAACAGCTCCTTCTCGATGCGCAGGGCCACCTTGCCCACCTCGCTCTCGGTCATCATCAAGTCATCACTGTCGTTCACTCTGAGCGGGACAAGAGTGACATTAGCCACTTGCATGTCCAGGCCGCAGGGGACAGCCACAGCAGCACACAGCTCACCTTCTCCACAGAATCTCCTTCAATGAGCGCCTTATGTTCTGCCGGATCTGGGAGTTGGGCTGGGACGGTGCAGGGCTTACGGGCCCCAGGCGTCCAGGGGCTGCAGAGGCCGCAGCAGGCTTCCTGTCGGCTGCCCCCACAGCAGCCCCAGGAGACTTCTTGGAGGCGGTCATCCCAGGCACAGCAGTCTGCCCCACCTGCCTTGTGGCCGATGCACTGCCCGAGGGAGTGGATGAGAGCCAGGGCCTCTTGGGGATGGTGCCCTTGAAGCCCGAGGGTGACTTTCTGACGACCATCTTGGCTGTCTTCGGGAGGAGACTTCGGGGTGCGGTCTGTACACCTGTCGCGGAGCCCGGCCCAGCCATCTTCCTGGAGGCTGCAGCCGCCACCTTCTCGTCTGCTCTTCGCTCTTCCTTCACAGCTGGAACAGAGGAGGAGGCCACATCACGTGACAGCCAGGGCACAGGAGGCAAGACTGAGTGGGATACTCGGAAGCCCCTAGCTACAGCAGAGTGTAAGGCTCGGCTGCCAGGAGGGGAAGGTGCACAGCGCAGTGGTAACCCTGGCAGTGGGAGTGCCTGGGCTTGAGCCTCCTTCGGAGAGGGGCCTCGAGGGTACTTGGCTTTTGCTTCCATTTTGGGGGCCTGGATTCAGTGCCTGGCCCCATTTGGGAAATCACCCACTGGAGAGGAAGCCTCTGCCTCTCCGCCTTTGAAATAGAGCTTTATAGAAATGCTTCATTAAAGCTTTTACTTCAAGTTATCAAAGGTTCCACACAGGCACCAGCTGAGCTCTGCACTGGGACAAAGTCCCCTTATCAAAACGGTGGGTGGAGACCTGCACTGCGATTGCTGAACACGCAGGGGAGACTCCTGGAGAACTCGCACACACGTTGTGCTCCTGACATCCAACCCCAAGGGCAAGTCAGTGGCAGCCAAGGCCAGTAGCAACACAGAAAGCAGAAACGTGGACTATGATTGGGGAAGCCAAGAGTCGACAATGCAGTGACGCCATTACACCAGGGTTGCCGCGAAGAACCCAGAGCTGGAATTCAAACCATGTGGCTGGTGAGCCCGAGTTCTCTGAACTCCAACGAGATTACGGCAAGACGCTCGGGCGGAAGATCGAGGCCCTCTGCACGTCCACATGTGACCAGGCCAAGCACCAGGCCCCAAGGGGCAGCCATGCCACAGCGGGAGGCCTGGGATGCAGACTGCCTCAGTGGCAGGGGACTGTGTCCATCCAGCGCCAGAGGCAGCAAGAGCCTGCACTGCAACGCCCCATGCAGACTCCCAGGCCGCCGACCTTGGTCTGCAGCTGGAAACCAGTCACCAGACCTCTGCCCTTGCAACCAGACTTGGAACCCCAGAAAGACTGGGACCCCAACTGCAAATGAGGCCTCCCTGTCCAGTGTCAGTACCCAAGGAAGCCTGGGCCAGGCCTGCTGCCAACCTAGACATGCTGGTAGGAGATGGCTACTGGTAGCCTCAACTCCACCATCACCTGGCCAATGTGTCACATAGTACTAAGTCTGGGAGTCACACCTTTCCCCCATGTTATAGGGTAAGAGATGCCTTAACTTCCAGAAGCTCAGCAGCGGGGAGGGCAGCTCTCAGCTCAGTCAGACCCACTGCATGGCCTAACAGATCTCCCCATCACCCTCACTGTGTCACCTGAACCCCACTTCATAGAGCACCCTTTTGGGAACTGTACAGCAGTCACAACGTCCAGCAAACTAGAATATGGGGACACACAGGGAATGGGTGATTAAAGCAACTTCCTGCCCAAAGCCAACCCTCTCCTTGCAAACAGGGATGTAGGTTCCCCATGGGCAGAGCCTGAGTCACTCCCACTCAGCAGGTCCCCAAACCTGAGGGACCCTGGACGTGGCCACCCTTTTGAGGTGTAGATTTTGGAGGCTGCCCCAGGGGGAAGGAGAAAGGGTCAGCCACCAGCCAGCAGTCATGAATAAGCTCATGAGACCAGAAAGGGAGGCCAGAACTCTGGCCAAACGGAAACGCCACTGCATCTGGGAGAGCTCTAGGGCCCACCGTCCCACCCCTGCAGGTCAGACGGGCTCACTCTGAAGACCAACACTGCCTTTCCCACCTCCCAGGCCAGCTAGATAGCCCTCATTCAGGCAAAATCCAAGTCATCCCGGTGCATGACTAAATCAGCCAGGGTCCACTGGCGTGTGTCCTCAATCAAGGTATCTTTCTATAATCTCCACGTGGCCCCTTGGGAAAGCAGCTGTTTCCAGCCTTTTACCGTCTCTCTGTCGCCCCCTACTGCCACTCCCGAGCACACACACACAGGCCTCAGCAGGCAAACCGGAGAGAAGGCTGGCACCTGGCCGGCTCTGGCTGGTCGTCTCACTTGCCTGTTGGTGTCACCTGTCAGGCTGAGGTGGACTAAATCAGGAGTACTACACCAGGAGTACTACACAACGCCTAGGCCTAGGGGACCCCCTTTTACGGCAGCCAGCCACTGCACTTGGAAAAGGCAATGACCGTTACATTTCTGGGTCAAAAGTCCGCAAGAAGTTGAAACTTCTGATTCACTGCTAACTTGATTGTGCAAATTTAGAAACCTCCCACCAGACCTGTGGGCCCTGCGCCCCACACCTGCCCATGGAGGGAGTGCTGGCTGCAGGGAGGTGCTGATCTCAGCAGCGTCCAGCAGGTAGCACGGCTGAGCCAGGAGGAAACGGGCCACAGGACCCTCAGCTTCCTATCTCGGAAGCAAAGTGCCAGAGCCTGGCTTTGGCACGCCCACTGGGCAGCGTGCTGCAAGGGACCAGTGTCCCCAAATAGTGAAGCGCCTTGCAATGTAGCCCGGCGCTATAGCACCACTGGCCACTGGGTGGCACTAGCGGGCCTCGGCGCACAATGGAAGGTGGCCAGCCTCCCAGACCAACTGTGCCTTGGAGGACCCACAGGGCTTCACAGCCCGGCAGGCCCCACACCACCCCAGTCCTGGCTGCACTGCGGGGGGCAGAGCGGCAGTCCTTCTGCCATGGGTCTTCCTGGGACAGTTCTCTCCCATGGGAATCCTCTGGAGTTCCCCAAGCAACAGACTGCCCAATCCTTGCAGACACAGGAGAGGTGCTGCCTGGCTTTGGTGCTGGCCAGTGAAACACTCAGAACCCCAACCTGAGGTGGCGATGCTGCTCTGGCCCGCTCTGCCCTCAGATGGGTAGCTCCCGAGTCTTGAGAGCAAACCGGTGGTCTCTGGGGGTGGCTGACTTCCTTGGGGCAGACTTGACGTCAAGATCAGACCCTCCTAAGCTACACTTCAGTGTGACCCACCAGGATTAAAGATGAGACAGCCAGCAACTGGTCATCTTGTCTGCTGGCCTGCAGCAGGCGTGTCCAGGTGGCAGGCGAGCCACTGCGTTCCTCAAGTGTCCCCCACTGCAGCAGGCTGGGGAGCACCGCACACAGTAGCCGCAGGCCCACAGCAGGGGGCCGGCTACCTCACATTCTTCCGTTGAGAACCACTAAGGTTCCCAGCAGTCAGTTTCCCCAACCTTCACTTCAATAAATGGGAAGTAGCAAGAGTTCTGATTAATGTAAGTTTACTTCTAATGTTTAGAAGCCAAGAATGTAACTAGGTGGGTGTAGTGTGTCCACTTACAACCGCCCGGGCAGACCTGTCGCTGCAGGGTTGAGGTGCAGGCTTCGGACTGGCCGACCTCGGCAGAGGGCCCACCTCTGCAGGCTCCGGGGGCTCCCCAGAGGCGGACCTGGGGAACCGCAGCCCAAGCCTGCTAGACTTCCACTCTCCCCGCGCCCAGCCCCCAGTCCAGTCCCTTTCTCTACACCGTAACACATTGTTTACATGAATGCCATTTAAACACGCGGTTAAGCTCTAGCTGGGAGGCTTGGAGAGATGAACACCGAGGCTCCTTGCTTTATTGTCGCCAGCAGCCCTGCACAGGGGACACAAGCCTGCCCCGCCCCCACGCTGACAGGAGCGTGTTCCTCCCAGGGTCCATGGGAAGGTTCTTCTGGAATCCTGGAGCTGCCCTGGAGCTGCCCTGCAGGCCGTCCGGGCAGCACTTCCGTCATGGCTAGCAGGAGGGCTGGCTCTCTGGATGGTGGTTACAAAGCTGCAGGTTTCCATTCTCACCCTCATAACTACACATGTTCACCAGGGCCGGAACCACGAGGCAGCAGCGCAAGTCTCCATCCAAGGCACCAGCATCCCACTTGGGCGCTGGTTCAAGTCCCGACTGCTCCACCTTCCTATCCTAGTCCCTGCTTAAGGGCCAGGAAAGCCATGGAGGATTGGCCCCGGTGCTGGCCCCGCACCCACTGGGACACCAAGAGGAAGCTTCTCCAAACTTCGCACTGGCCCAACTCCAGGTGCTGTATCCATTTGGGGAGTGAGCCAGCAGATGGCAGCTCTCTCCTAACTTCATATTTCCAGTAAGTTTTCAAAAATCTTTTCCAAAGTCTGTTCTCATTTCCTACTGTTTGAAATCACCTGCTGAGCCATTAAAGGGTCCCAAACACTAGGAATTACCTGTATGAACAATGGGGGTGCTGTCCAGAACCCTAACAAATCAAGAACATTTAACTGGGGCCAGGGTGAAGACTGGCTAATGTATCTACCAGCAGGGGCACCCCATATGCTGGTTCATGCCCCGGCGGCCCCACTTCCCATCCAGCTCCCTACTTGTGGCCCATGAAAGCAGTGTAGTACGGCCCAAGGCCTTGGGACCCTGCAACCACAGGAGACCTGGAAGAAGCTCCCGACTCCTGGCTTCGGATCAGCTCAGCTCCAGCTGTTGCGGCCACTTGGGGAGTGAATCAGCGGATGGAAGATCTTTGTCCCTCCCCCTCTGTAAATCTGCCTTTCCAATAAAACTTTTTTTGTCTTTAAAATAAACTAAATGTCCTAACAATGTTAGCAATAAAAAGGAACAAAACGGAGTAAGGACACAGAAACCCAAGGGTGATTTGTGGACAATCACAGCAATTGCTCCATCAGCTAAAGGAACTGTATCCCCAAGCAGCCACTCCACCAACCGAGCAGGGGCGCGACGGGGCCAAGGGGGTCACCTCGAGTCGAGACTGGTGCTCTCTCCCGGGCAGCGCGCCCTCCAGCAGCAGCGGCACAGGTGCAGGCCCCACGCCAGCCTACTCCGGGGCTCTGGCCGGCTGGGGAAGTACCGCAGTAGAGGCCGCTTGGTCAGCTGTGCCACCGGCTCCTCCCAGTGCCCAGGCAGGGCTAGGGTTGCAGCCTGCTTCGGCGCCAGGGTGAAGGGCAGCAGCCAGCGCTGAACAAGTGTCCTCCCAGAGGCCGGGTTCCGCTGGCCTATCCGTGAGGTGCCTCCACAGCTTTCGCCCCAAGTGGGAAACGGAGCCACCCCTCCTCAGCAGGGATGTGGCCAGGTCCCAGGGCCCTGCTCTCTTCCCGCCTGCCTGTAGGAAGGCCCTTCGAGGACAGGTAAGAACTGCTGGCTCCAAGTGTGTGTGGCGTGTGTGTCTGTCATGTGTGGGGAGGATGTCCGGCTCGCTTGGAGATGTGAATGCACTGGGCAGAGGCTGCGACACCCAGCCTGTCCCACTTCCTCTGAGCTCAAGCGCACAGGTGTAGCAGGAAGGAGGGGGCGAGCAGTGGAGCCAGCCCCTCCTCCGAGCCCTCAGGGAGCCCCCAAGCCCTGACTCCGTGCCCGTCCTGCATGCCAGGGCCGAGCCGGAAGTCACCTGCTCTGAACTAGATGGGGGGGGGGGGGAGGGGAGCTCCAGTCCCCCTGCTGAGCTGTCTGCCTGGGCCTGCTCCCCTTAACTGTCCTGCAGGCCTCGTGGGGGACGTAACACTCCTAGGCCGCAGCGGCTGCAGAGGGACACGGTTGGTTCCCATGGGATCCTCAGCTTCAGCCACCTCAGGTGTGTGATAGTCCTCTCCATGGGGCCGGAGCCGGGGCCCATCTCTCCCTGGGTGGGCTAGGTCTGGTCCAGCCTGCAGCAGCACCCGAAGCTCGCTGTGGTGTCCCTGCAGCCCACTGTCCCATCATGGCATTCAGGGTGATTCTTCAAGGGACACAGGAGTTAGGGTGAAACTGAACTGCAAATGGCTTCCCTGACACCGCAGGTGTCCTGTGGCTAAGACCAAAGCTGGTGTCGACACTCTGAGGCAGGGCAGGGGTCCTTTGACTCCAGACACCCCCAGGAACCAAGAAGTCCTCTCCTCCAACCCTCCATTACACAACCCCCCTCAGGCTGGCACTGTGCCGAGTGCCAGACGCTGTCACTTACCACGGCACCATGGCAGCCTGCAGACTCGGCGGTGTGAGATGGGTGTGTAGTGAGTGAATAACCATGACATAACTTGTGTCAACCCGGTCAGGGTCAAAGTCCCTCCTGAGAGCCCAACTGGCCCGAGCGCCAGACATGACAAGAACGGACAGAAGTGCTGAAGGTTTTATGTGCTAACAGCAGAGAATGTGGAACCACCACGCACGGCATCCGGACAAGAGCCCTCGCTGGGACAGGGAGGAGCTGCCAGTGCCGGTCGGTGTCTGTCCAGCCTGCCCTCACGGCCACATGGATACTTACCGAGTCTGGCAGTGCCAACACACTGATGCAGCCAACTGCCAGGGCGAGGCGCAGCAGCAGCAAATCTTGCACAACAGGGTGGGAAAACCTCACAGGGAAACCCCAGGTGCCACGGACAGGACCACGGGGTCCAAGAGGCTTCCTGGGCACAGGCACCTGCTTCCGGCTCTGAGGGCGCCGCCCGCGTGTGGGCTCAGCACTGGGTCGGCGTGCCTCGCAGCCCTGGGGAGGCCCAGGGAGCCTTCTCCAGGGCAGGCAGCCAGCCCCTGGGAAATACGTACATTTATACAACAGAGGCCCTGCGGCGGCACTGTGCTCCGGCTTCACCGCGTTGTAATTGTGGTCACTCGCCCAGGACGGGGTGTTCTCACTCGGTGCCTCCTTGGCCGAGGCGTCGCCCCGGGGAGAAACTGCCACCGCCTTCTTTGCTGGGGTCTCCCTCGTCTCCGGAGCCGGTCTCTTGTGCACAGAAGAGATTTTAATGCCTGCCTGAATAACGAGTAAAACCGTAATCACGAGAGGGTCGCTGACGAGGGCCTAGGCACTCCCTCCTCTCGGGCTCACGCTGAGGACCCTCGCCCATCCGTCCGCACACCCCAGGGCTCCGGAGTGGCAAGAGGGCAAAGGAGACAGCAGCACGGACGCCATCGCTCCTCCCGTCTCCCAGCGCCCACACAAATGGCATCTGTAGCACTTCCAGCACTCCGAACACCAGCCCCAGTCCCACTGGGGCACAGCACATCCACCTGAGCCCCAGGGAGTTTCCCTGGACACACCGATTCACCCCAACTCTCAGCACAGCAAACATGAGGTGCATCCACAGCCAGGCCTTGAACAAGGCCCCAGTGGCCATCCCAGGGCCCAGCTAACTACACAGACCAGCTCCTGGGCTCCTGATGCGGGGGTCAAGTCCAGCATGCTGCTCACTGACCCGTCTGGCCCTTGGCCAAAGGTGCCCTCGCCTGTGGGGCTGCTGGCCACCTGAGGGCTGCCAGGCACACTCACCTGCACACTCCACTTGGGAAGACTCAGCTTTTCCGATTTCGTCCTCACCTTTTCTTTAGGTTTTGGTTTTTGATCTTTCCCTGAGCTGAGGAATTTCATGGTGGCTGCAGCGTGCTTCAGGATGCAGGCACTGCTGCAGTACACGGAGTCGGGCTGCGCCACTCTGACGCAGCCAGGGCCGATGCACTTGGCCGCACCAGGGGCCTCCACCACCTGCCCAAGAGAACGCGGCTTCAGATGGCGTCTGGGCAGCCCTGGCAGCTGGAGGGCCCTGCAGTTGCCAATGAGTCTCCTGGCACGGATCAGGCCTATCTCACTCCAACTGCTGTCCATGCCCCGCCAGGGCACTACGCTGAGGTGCCCGAGGCAACCGTGCACTTCTGTGATCAGGTGAACATTAGGCAACCCTCAGGTGTCCTTCTGTCAGCTCAAAAGAGCCTTTCATCAACAAAACCCTCCCTGGAGGACGCAGCCTCCTGAGCAGAGCTGCCCTGGTGAGTGCCACCATGGGGAACAAGAGCACAGCATACTTGGGCGCTGCAGTGGCACAGCAAGCCAATCCTCCATGGGCAGCACTGGGATCCCATACTGATGATAGTTCGTGTCCTAGCCTTGGGACCCTGCACCCGCATGGGAGACCCAGAAGCAGCTCCTGACTTCAGATCAGCTGAAGCCTGGCCACCGAGATCATGTGAAAAGTGAACCAGTGAGTGGAAGAGCTCTCTGTCTCTCTCTCCCTCCTTCCCTCTCTAACTCTGGCTTTCAAGTAAACTAAAAAAAAAATAGGGCCTGGCACAGTGGCCTAGTGGTTAAAGTCCTCGCCTTGAATGCCCCGGGATCCCATATGGACACCGGTTCTAATCCCGGCCCATCTACTTCCTATCCAGCTCCCTGCTTGTGGCCTGGGAAAGCAGTGGAGGAAGGCCCAATGCCTTGGGACCCTGCACCCGCATGGGAGACCTAGAGGAGGTTCCTGGCTCCTGGCTCCAGATCAGCACAGCACCGGCTGTTACACTCACTTGGGGAGTGAATCATCAGATGGAAGATCTTCCTCTCTCTATCTCTTCTCCTCTCTATATACCTGACTTTGTAATAAAAATAAATCTTTATAAAAGTTTTAAAAAAATAAACAAGTAAACAAAAACAGGACACCCAGCAGCAGCAGCAGCAGCAGCAGCCTCAACTCCAAAAGTGAGAGCCCCATGGGAAGCATGCAGCCCTGCAGGCCCCCGTGCAGCCGGGTCAGCGCGTGGCTGGGTCTGAGGGTGCCAGGACTCTGCCAGGACCTGCCTCAGGCACTGCCAGGGCGGTACCCGGCGGCCTCGCAGTCACTGAAGATCTGTCCCAGGAAAACAACATACACACATCCTTCAAATGTCCTAAAGCAAAATATCATTTCTCAAATATTTAAGATAATCACTTTTCCTCCACAGAATCTAAGTTTTTGCTTGGAATAAAAGAGAAGTTGACGTCAAGCACACGGAAGATGAAGATAGAATCCAGGTGTCCGTGTTCTCGCCCCGGGGAATGCGCTAACTGCCACGGCAGTCCGTGTCCTCGCCCCGGGGAATGCTCTAACTGCCACAGCTGTCCGCCTCTCTCACACACCCACTCTGTGCCCAACAGGGCCAGCGCCAATTTTCCCACCTGAGGAGATCCCAGACACGCCGAGTCCGCCCCACGTGCGACAGGGAGCACGCCCAAGAGGACACCAAGAGCCAGGAGGCACAGATACAAAAAGCACTGTCCCAAGCAAAAGTGTGAGCCGGAGTGACCGACCAGGAGAGGCCCCAGCCCCAGCCCGGCGCCAGGCAGGGAGGCAGCTGCCAACAGGAGCTGCCAACGCCACTTCCCCCTCTGCCCGCTCACAAGGCCAGTCACACCCTGGTGCGAGGACGGGGCTGCCCCACGGGCTTGGTCCCTCGCTGCTGACCTGGGCAGACCCCCCACTCACCGGCTGGAATATCTTGAGTTTCTTCTTCCCACTTGGGTGAGCAGCTTTCTCAATCCTCCCCTTGATCCCTTGGTCCTCACTGGACCTCTGCTCGATGGTTCCTATGCTTGTGAGTTCCGCGCCATCAGTGTGGGCAGGCCTTGCTGGGGCCTCCTGCTGGCCCACGGGCTCCGAGTCTGGCTCACCCTGCCCTTGCAGGATGGTGCAGTTTGGACAGATGTAATCTTCCCCGTTGCGCTCCAGCAGCCGCCCCCGAGCTTCCGAGATGCCCACACAGTCACCATGGAACCACTCCTCACATCGGTCACAGCATATCATAAACCTGCAATGACCGACCAGGGTGCTGGGCACGGGGCCACGCGCGTCTCGGCAGCCCACGGGACACACAGAGCAAGATCACCCGAGGGCCCCTTCTTTAGGTTTGAACATTCAACCAAATTTGCTTCTGATTTTTCATTGGAACATTTTTAAAAGTGAACTATGGGGCCCGGCACAGTGGCCTAGTGGCTAAAGTCCTCGCCTTGAATGCCCCGGGATCCCATATGGGCGTCAGTTCTAATCCCGGCAGCTCCACTTCCCATCCAGCTCACTGCTTGTGGCCTGGGAAAGCAGTCGAGGACGGCCCAATGCATTGGGACCCTGCACCCAAGTGGGAGACCCAGAAGAGGTTCCTGGTTCCCGGCTTTGGATCGGCGCAGCACCGGCCGGTGCAGTCACTTGGGGAGTGAATCATCGGATGAAGGATCTTCCTCTCTGTCTCTCCTCTCTGTATATCTGACTTTGTAATAAAATAAATAAGTCTTTAAAAAAAAAAGAAAAAGTGAACTATGTGGATGCCATCTTGCTCCATCCAGGATCCCATATGGACACTGGTTTGCATCCCAGCTGTTCCACTTCCCATCCAGCTCCCTGCTTGTGGCCTGGGAAAGCAGCAGGGGATAGTCCAAAGCCCTGGGACCCTGCACCCGTGTGGGAGACCCGGAGGAGGCTCCTGACTGGCTTTGGAATAGTCCAGCCACTGTGGCCACTAGGGAGTGAAACAGCAGATGGAAGATCTTTCTGTCTCTCCTCCTCTCTGTAAACCTGACTTTCCAATAAAAATAAAAATAAATAAATCTCGAAAAAGAAAAAGTGACCTGTGGGGACCAGCACTGTGATACAGTGTTAGAACCCCATGTGGTCCTCCACTTGGCCTGCAGGGCTCTGCCCGCACAGCTGCACGGGGGCCCACTCCTCCACTTGGCCTGCAGGGCTCTGCCCGCACAGCTGCACGGGGGCCCACTCCTCCACTTGCGATCCTGCTCCCCACTAATACACCTGGGAAAGCAGCAAAGGACGACAGCTCCTCGGGCCCTGCCCCCACGCGGGAGACCCACAGGAAGCCCCTCACTCCTGATCTTGGCCTGCCCCAGCTCTGGCTGTAGCTGCCATCTGGGGAACAAACCACAAGACAGAATAGCTCTCTCCCTTTCTATAACTCTGCCTTTCAGAACAAAGCAAGCAAGAACGACCCGCGACGTTCAAGGCGTTCCCTCCCGCCACGGGGCTTGGGCCGCACCGCCCAGTGACACCCCCACTCAGCAGTGGGTCCCATGCAAACAACCCCAAGGCAGGCTAGAGGCAGCAGCATGGACAGTGTCAGGGACCAGAGCGGCCAGCGCGGCTGCCGCCCACGCTCAGAGCCCCCTAAGCCCAGAGCCCCCCCAGCCGAGGCCAGCCCTGCACCCACCTGTTGTTGTGTGGCTGACGGCAAATGCAGTACAGGGCGCTAGGGTCGTACATCTCGCACTCGGGCTGTGGTCGGCCCACGGCCCCCTGCTCCTCTCCAGCGCCCCGAGCCACTGGCCCCTCAGCCTCACTCTCTGGGTCCTCCTCGGCCACCTGGGACGCTGCCCCATGGACCATCTCAGGCTCCTGCTGAGAGGGCGGGCCCTGCTCCGCAGCACTGTCTGCCTCCACAGTCCCGGCCTCTGTGGGGTCCTCCTCCTGCTGCGGCTTCCTCAGGCGATTCGGGGCTCCCCTCAGGGGCCTCTCTGAGGGTTCCTGCTCTCGCTGCCTCCGGAGGCGATTCTGAAGTTCCTTCAAGGTCAGACCGTCACTGTCACTATCGGAGGTGTCATCCTCACCATCTCTCGCCTGGGCATTCTCAGTTGCCACAGACCCAGGCTCGCCCTTGACCTCAGAGGCGCTCTCCACACTGCCTTCCGAGGCCGTCTCGCCCTCGGTGGCAGGGCAGGACGCCGGCTCGCCCCTCCGCCCCCGGCGCCGCACCGTGGTCAGGAACTCCTCCACCCGCTCTGTGCGCTTGGGCTGCCGGCCGCTGCGCCGCAAGGACGGGGCAGGCTCCCCAGTGTCGGCCTCCACGTCTCCCACACCCTCGCGCTTAGCGATCGTGGTTCTCCGGAAACCCCACGTCTTCCGGAATTCCTTGCTGGTGGGCTTGATGGCCCGAGGGGCCTCCTCGTTGCTGGCAGCTCCTGCGTCATCCATACCTGGTGAGGACATATCAGCAGGTCAGGAGCGACACAGGCACGGTTCAAAGGTCACAGGAGGGAGCCCTGCCCGCCCCCTTCTGCCAAGCAGCCCCGGCATTCATGAGGACTCTGAGGGCTCTACAGCCAGCGTGGGCACAACGGCACGGCCGCAAGCACACAAGCATGTCACGTCACCCAGGACACGTGCTATGACAAGGACCACCCAGACACCAGCACTGGGCCAGGCCGGCCTTGACACGCACAGTCCAGCCCAACTGAGCAGGCCCACGGCCCCAGATACCACCCCCCAACGGTGCTGGGGGAGGCCATGGGCACGAACAGCACCGTGTCCTCGAGCGTGTGCCCCACTTCTTCCTCACCAACTGCTCCGGGAGCTTGCAGAGCACAGTTCTTGTGTAAAATCGCAAGCCTGGGAAAAGACGGGGCAGCCCTGGAGGCTTCGCTCCCAGCTGTGCAGTTGCTAATCAGAGCTGAGCTCAGAGGACTCCATCCCAGGGAAGGGCTAGTGTACACCAATACCTGAAAAACAGAAACACGCCAATGCGCTTGATGCACATAGCTTCCTGCGCGGGCTCCTGGCAGCTAGCTGCTGCCCCTCCGCTGGACGCAACCCCCTCGCCATCACTCAGACGCGGCCACGGCCAGGGCCACAGGACAGGAGTCCGAGGCTGTACCAGAGAGCTCCTTGCGCCGCCCAGGGCCTCTGGACCAGCAGCAACACCCAGCCCCAGAGCCGTGGTCTGAGTGTGAGAAGCACAAGGAAAGACAGCAGCAGCTCCGGGAGCAAGCCTGGCTGGGGCGGCTGCGCGTCCACTTGCACTCCTGACGCCCTAACTCTCCACTTCCGGGTGTCCCACTAGCAGACGGTAGGAGGTGTGCTTGCCAGAACCCCGAGCAGCTCAGCGAGAGCTACAGAGAAGCCACAGCCCTTCAAAGAGAGAGCTGGCAGCAGCCAGCCCACCTCCCCAACTGGACACCAAGTGCCCAGAGGACTGTAAACACCCATCCAAAAACCTCTGACCAAAGTTACAACACTTCCAATAAACACCAATTCTACATGTTGTCGGGCTCGAGGCAAATGAAAACACAAGCTTACTAAGTTAAAATGTAATCCTGTTAACACTTTACCTGTCCAACAAGAAACTCAAAGTTTGGACGTGTCCCCCAAAATCTTCCACATGAACAAATGGCTCTCAGAGGCCGCTCCGGCCGCTCACTGGGCAGGGTGCATGGGTCACAGGGTTTGTCTTTTCAACAACTGCTCCAACTTTGGAATAAGTTCCTGGAAGAAAAGAAGAAAGCACTTAGTAGATTTTAAGGAACCACAACAAATCCCCTTTTTGAAAAACTAGACATGCCATTTTCCGAGGTAGCCCCTCTTCTGTTCCTAACTGTGGGGCAAGAAGCCACACGGTCCCCCGACAGTGGGGGCTGCACCCAAAGGAAGGGCCGGTCCCCAGCTCTATCCAGCAGGGGCTGACTTCGGAGTCGTGTGTCCGTGAGCCTCAGGACCACCACCCCACAGCTGAGCAACCCTTTCCCTTTAACTGTGGCCTCCCAGGCGACCCAAGATCAAGTCTGGCCTGGCTCATTTTAAAGAGACATCAACTCTTCAGATTCCACTGATCAGCCAGACACAGATACCTTCTCCTCCCTAACGTGGTCCATAACTGCAAAGTTCAGAAATTACAACAGGCTAAAAGCAAACTTCAGCATTTCACAACACTCAGCACTTGCTTTTAAAGATTTGAAAGCACAGAGGGCCCGGCTCGATAGCATAGTGGTTAAACGCCTCACCTAGCACGCGCTGGGATCCTTATGGGCGCCAGTTCTAATCCCAGCGGCCCCACTTCCCATCCAGCTCGCTGCTTGTGGCCTGGGAAAGCAGTCGAGGACGGCCCAAAGATTTGGGACCCTGAACCCGCATGGGAGACCTCGAAGAGGCTCCTGGCTCCTGACTTCGGATTGGCTCAGCTCCAGCCATTGCGGCCGCTTGGGGAGTGAACCACTGGACAGAAGATCTTCCTCTCTGTCTCTCCTTATCTCTGTATATCTGTCTTTCCAATAAAAATAAATAAATCTTTAAAAAACAAAAGATTTGAAAGCAGAGTGGCACTGAGAGAGGGGAGGAGAGAGGGGAAGGGCGTGGGATCACGCAGGGGTGCTGCCACGGTCTCCACTCTGGTTCACTCCCCGACGCCAGCAGCAAGGGAAGCCTGGGCACCAGTTCACCCTTGGGGTCAGAACGCTCAACACTTACAGAGGCAGAAAAAGTAGGCTGTTCTCAGGAAAAAAACCCTGTTGCTCAAAATTCAATTTGCAGGTTCATCTGAAAAATGTCCCCTGCCTGGTCCCAGTACAATGGCTCCATGGCTGAATCCTCTCTTTGTAGGCACTGGGATCTCATATGGGCGCTAGATCACATCTTGGCAGCCCCACTTCCCATCCAGCTCCCTGCCTGTGGCCCGGGAAAGCAGACTAGGACGGCCTAAAGACTCGGAGCCCTGCACCTGTGTGGGAGACCCAGAAGAAGCTCCTAGCTCCTGGCTTCGGATCGGCCACTTGGGGTGTGAGCCAGTGGACCGAAGATCTTTTGCTCTGTCTCTCCTCTCTGTGCATCTGCCTTTCCAATAAAAATAAAAATTAATAAATCTTTTTTAAAAAATGCTTCCAGATTCGAGTTCTAAAACAATCAAAACTGGAAACTCTCTTAAGCAGAATAAGAAAAAGCAAAATCAGAAGAGCTACATTTGCAAAACTGTCTTCATAATTTTCAATACAAAACCCCAGTTAGCATGTAAATAAAAACATACATCAAGACAAAAGTAGGAAAAAAGCAAAGTACACGAGGCAAAAACAAACCAAACCGTGGGAAGTCTGTAACAGGGCGGAGCTGCAACTACCAGCACAGTGCTGGGCCGGCAGAATTGGACACCCCAGGAAACGCACGACTCCCAGAGGCTGGGCCGGCAGAAGTGGACACCCCAGGAAACGCACGACTCCCAGAGGCTGGGCCGGCAGAAGTGGACACCCCAGGAAACGCACGGCTCCCAGAGGCTGGGCCGGCAGAAGTGGACACCCCAGGAAACGCACGGCTCCCAGAGGCTGGGCCGGCAGAAGTGGACACCCCAGGAAACGCACGGCTCCCAGAGGCTGGGCCGGCAGAAGTGGACACCCCAGGAAACGCACGGCTCCCAGAGGCTGGGCCGGCAGAAGTGGACACCCCAGGAAACGCACGGCTCCCAGAGGCTGGGCCGGCAGAAGTGGACACCCCAGGAAACGCACGGCTCCCAGAGGCTGGGCCGGCAGAAGTGGACACCCCAGGAAACGCACAGCTCCCAGAGGCTGGGCCGGCAGAAGTGGACACCCCAGGAAACGCACGACTCCCAGAGGCTGGGCCGGCAGAAGTGGACACCCCAGGAAACGCACGGCTCCCAGAGGCTGGGCCGGCAGAAGTGGACACCCCCAACCCACATCCCATCTCCACGTACACACTGACCAGTCCTGACCAGGTCTGTCAGGTGACCCAGTGCCAACAAGAAGGCTGCAGGTGGGAGGGGGTACAATTGCACCATCACCAGCCTGCACTGGGCCACCCTGCCCCCAGCAGATCTGGACTGGGTCCCACGGGACAAGCACAGTGGCACATCAGGATAATCCCCTGCCCTGTGGTGCCACATCTCTGTTCTGGTCTAGTCCCGTACGCTCCACTTCCCGTCCAGCTGCCACTGGGTGACCCAGAGGACCTGGCCTAACACTGCCGGCTGGGTTTCCCAACTGCATCTACACTCAGTCTAAAACTCAGTATGTGAAAGACAGGCCTTCTGTCCCCACGGGCTCCCACAGGGGTGCAGGGGCTCCAGGGCCACCTCGGCTGCCTTCCCACACACAGGAGCAGGGAACGCAATCCGAAGCAAAGAAGCCAAAACTGAAACCAGCTCTCCGCCGTCCGTTTAACCCGCTGTGCCACACCCCAGGCCCCTTGGCCGACTCCTCAACTACCGACCTCCCTGCTCTGGTCCACTCCAACCCACCTTCCACCCTAGCACACAGGACAACTCTCCCCCCGGGAAGCCTTCAGGCACACAGTAGCCACGAGGAATGTCCGTGAAGGCTGGGACCTTCCCAGGTTGGTTCTCACAGGAGTCCGCACTGGGAAACCCTCGGCAGTCAGCCCCCGTCTGTTCTGGAAGCTCCCCTCACAGGGCACTTTCTCCAAGACCCATGGGGGGTAGCACAGAAGGCAGTGTTTGCCCCAGGAAAGTCTGCCTTCTCAGAAGTACCTGAGGGCTGACCAGGGAGATGCCTCATCAGGTCTAACCCCTGAGGCCCAAGCGATCAGGCTTGCTGGAGATGTGCAAGGCCGGGGGACCCAGTGGCGCACTAGGGTGCAGACGCCCGCCACTGAGCCCACACCTGCCCAACCAGGGCTTCCTCTACAGCAGGCGCTGACCAGAGCCGAGGTGCTCCAGGCAGGACACTCCCCAGAGAAGTCCACAGGCACACAGGGGGCTCCCACAGCACCAGCTCCACGGAACAGGACCACGTGTGCAAGCTCCAAAAGCCACAAGGCCAGAAGCCCCATGACGCGGCCACTGCTCAGCCTGCAGCTGTGTTAAACACCATGGCCACCCCAGGAAACGGCCCCCGGCAAGCCACCACAGACAAGACAGCCAAGAGGCGCACCGAAACAAGTGGGGGTGCCCCAGGCAGCCAAGAGGGGCTCGGGGATCCTGCCCTAAAGACAGCGGTGTAGAGGCCTCAAAACGGCCAGACCAGTCAAGGAAATTCATGGACAGGAGTCTGCTGAGAAAGCTTCCCTTCACTCCAGGGTCACAAGGGCTTCGTCTGCCGTTCCCTTTCCCCGCCCGCCGGGAGCCAAGCACCCCCACTTCCAGGCCCGGCCATGGGACCAGAGGTGCCACGGACTTGGGACACATGCCCAGGGGAGTCTGCTCCTCTCCAGTTCCCACTAACACCATAACGACTGTGTGCACTCACAGGCGTGGGGGGCAGACCTCACAATCGCTCAGGGGGCTCCCAGGCTAGAGCAAAGGACCCAACTGCACAGAGGGCCAACATGCCACTGCTCCTTGCCCACGGCCTGGGAAGAGCAGCACGAGTTGCCCCGAAAACCTGGGCCCTACATTTCCGTGGCAGACCCTAAAGGCCCAGCCCCTCAGCTTCGGCCTGGCCCGGCCACGGCTGTGGCAGCCTTCTGGGGAGTGAACCAGCAGAGGGCAGGTTTCTCTGTAACTGACTTGGAGTGCACCCAGCACCTCAGGCCGGCTGCCCCGGCTCCCCCCAGGAGCCGTGTGGCCACACCGTGGAGGCCCTCACGACCCACTGTCCAACTCAGACACACGGTGACCCTTGGGGGTGCGGCACTGGGAGCCAGACCAAACGCATTCACAAGGGGCAGAGCCCCAGCTTTTCAAACTCCTTCACCGGCTGCAGCTACATTCCCAAGCAAGCAGGTGCGGGAAGCACTCCAGGGGGGAGGGCTCGGAGGTCTCCCTGTTAAGCTAATGGCCAGGGCCCAGGCCGCAGCCCACGACCGAGAAAACAGCGAGTAACGAGTAAGGTAGTTCAGGAATCAGCATTCACCTCGAGTAACACGTAGTTCAGGAATGCAGCAATTACTATGCCAACAGCAGGCTCAGAACCCCCTTTTAGGAAGACGGAGGTGGCGGCTGTCGGGGTACAGGGAAGCCGCTCCGGGGCACACCGCCCCTGGACTCACTTCCACAGAAGGCTGCGAACACCGACACTCGCCTTGGGTACCCTGGGGTACTTAACAGCAACTTGGCCGCCACATGTTTTAACACCAAACACGAGCAAACTCGACCACCGGGAGACCAAAGCTTCCTGGGGGGCTGCGCGCTCCCGCGGCCAGCACACGGTCACGGGCTTCAGGCCTTCTGCTTGCGAGACCCCCTCATGCACGGCTAAGCACAGCCCACCTCCCGACCCCCGGCTGCCCACCTGATGGGACTCGGGGCCCTCCTCACCTGGACAGGTGGGGGGGACACGCCCGTTCCCCAGTGACCCTGAGCCAACACCGGCGGGAAAGGGGAGGCCCCGAGGGTGCCGGGCACGGGGTCACCCACACTCAGCACCCCAACACGAGTGACCCAGCAGGTGCCAACCAGCCCCGCGCACAGCAAGCTGTCACCTGTTTCCACTTCCTGGCTAAATTCCCCATCTAAGTACTCCCTAGGAAACGGGCTGATCTTCTTAGAAGGCTATCTGGCAGCACTTGGTCGTGGAAACCACCACCTCAGCAGCCAGACACGCAGCCGCTGCCCAAGCACAGTCATCACCGCTGGACACCGGGCCTCCCGCGGGCACGGCTCCTCCGGACCCGCAGGGGAAGCTGCCCAACCCCACACGAGGGCTCCAGGGGACCCTGGGACCCCGGCCGGCCACTGTGACGCCCCACCCGCGTGCGGGGTTCGCGGCCCGGCGTCACCCGCTGCCCCCGCGGTCCTCCCGGAGGACACACACGGCTCCGGCCCCAGCATTCGCCTCCGGGGACACAGGCACCATCCCCGGCTGCCCGCGGCCGAAGTGAGCACCAGGGACGGCCGCGGGGCGAGGCCCGGGCCTCCGGCGCCCACACGGCGCCCGCCCAGCTCCCGCCCGCCGCCCCCGCGCCGCCATCTTCTCCGCGGGCGGCCCGGCGCGGCCCGCGGCTCCAGCCCCGACCGGGCGCCCGACCCCGGCGCGGCCGCCTCCCTCCGCCGACCCCCGGCACGGCGGGCCCCTCCGCCCGACCCCGGCGCCGAACCCCGGTCGCCACTCACCAGGCCGCGGCCTTCGCGTCCCGGCCGAGCTCCGGGCGGCCACCGAGACGCGCCGGCCAGAGCGGCGGCCGGAAGTCAGTCCTGCCTCGCGCGCCTGCGCCCGCCGCCCGCGCCTGCAGCCGATTCGCTCCCTCCGGCGCTCGTCTTTTCCCGGTCCGTAGAGTCAAGGTGCAGGCGGCGTCCCCAGGAGCACCCCGAGACGGCTGTGACGGGGTGCAGGCGGCGGTGCAGCGGGGTGACCGCACCCCGGGACCCTGTGCCCGCGGCCCTGGGGCTCCCCATGTCTGCACAAAGGGCCCCTCTAGCAAGGCTGCCACTTGCAGTACTTATCCCACGCGCTCGGCCATCTTTCCGCTGCTTCCCCTGGAGTGCCTGCCGGAGCTGGGACGCGAACCAGCAGCCGAACGGCAGAGCGGGCTTCAGGCCCAGCTCTCCTAATGCGTCTGCGGAGGCCCAAGAGCCAAGCCCTGGAGCCCTTGCCGCCCACACGGCAGACCTGGCTGCGAACAGCGGGTGAAAACACCCGCCCCGTATCTCCGCCTTTCAAATTAAAGAAATAAATTTCTCCCTAATAAAAACACATGGGACCCAGCGCGATAGCCTAGCGGCTAAAGTCCTCCCCTTGCGTGTCCCAGGATCCCATCTGGGCGCCGGTTCGTGTCCCGGCTGCTCCACTTTCCATCCAGCCACCTGCCTGTGGCCCAGGGCCTCTGCTAACCCGGAGGAGGCTCCTGGCTCCCGACCAGCTCAGCTCCGGCCACTGTAGGTACCTGGAGAGATCTTTGTCTCTCCTCACTATACATCTTTCCCATAAAAAGAATCAGCCTTGGGCCCGGCGGCGTGGCCTAGCGGCTAAAGTCCTCGCCTTGAAAGCCCCGGGATCCCATATGGGCGCCGGTTCTAATCCCGGCAGCCCCACTTCCCATCCAGCTCCCTGCTTGTGGCCTGGGAAAGCAGTTGAGGACGGCCCAATGTTTTGGAACACTGCACCCGCATGGGAGACTCGGAAGAGGTTCCAGGTTCCCGGCTTCGGATTGGCGCGCATCAGCCCGTTGCGGCTCACTTGGGGAGTGAATCATCGGACGGAAGATCTTCCTCTCTGTCTCTCCTCCTCTGTGTATATCTGGCTATAATAAAATGAATAAATCTTTAAAAAAAAAAAAAAAGAATCAGCCTTAAACACACACTTGCCCTAAACTCCCACCAGCAAGAGATGGAAGTGCCGTGAGCAGAGGGTGGGCACGAGCAGCCTCGGCCTCCCGGACCTCGGGTGTTCCGCCTGGACTCCTCCACGCATCCCAAGGAAAGACACTAAGACAAAGACACCTAAGCAGGTGTAACTGCAGCCACCGCAGGCCTCCCACCAGCCAGGGACAGTGGCTGTGCCTGTCCCACCAAAGGGAAGCACGTGGGCAGGGGAGGGCCTGGAGCTGTCCGTCAGCCGGGACTGCGGGTGGTGTGGACAAAACTGTGCCTGGCGTGGCAGCGAGGCACGCGAGGCTGCCAGTTTGAGTGGGGGCCACTCCATTTCTGCCCCAGCTTCCTGCTGGGCCTGCTCAGATGCAGCTG
Source organism: Ochotona princeps (assembly GCF_030435755.1). NCBI lineage: Eukaryota > Metazoa > Chordata > Mammalia > Lagomorpha > Ochotonidae > Ochotona > Ochotona princeps. The sequence goes on along the minus strand of NC_080853.1, from coordinate 486,652 downwards.
CTGGTGCCCAGCCCCGGACAGCGCAGCCACTCAGGAAGTGAGGCAGTGCAGACAAGATCTTGGACTCTTCTGTTCAACAGGGGCACAGGGAACCCTAGGGACACCCCCCCCCCCCCGCCGGTCAGCACCTGCGCTGAGGGGCTCCCAGGCTGGACACCCGGTCCTCCTGAAGCACACAGCACCTTGAGTCTCAGCCCTGCTGACCGAGAGCAGCACTTCCACCTGCCATCCACCTGTAGGGTCAGTGCCCCGAGTGGTGGCACTCCAGGAATGGAGACCCCTGGAAACCACCCACTCACCCACAAGGCTGACAGCTGTTGCAGACAGCCAAGTGGACACGTGGATGGTCAGTGCCAAGCTCAGGGGAGAGTCCAATTCCTGAGAGCGCCAAGCCCGGGGCTGTGGGAGGGGGGCAGGACCAGGCAGCAGGAGAGCAGGGAGAGGCCGGCACAGGCCAGGCACAAGGGCCAGTCAGTTCCTCACCGCAGGACACTGTGGGCAGCGTGTGACGTGTCCGTGTGTGTCCCATTACCGTCCTGACAACGCCCTTCCACACATAGCAGGTCATACCACAAGCAGCCTCAGGAAAACTTAAAACCAATCCCCAGAAAAAGGTAAAATCAGTCTAGCGCGATGGCTCAACTGGCTAATTCTCCAGTTTAAGTCTCCAGTTTGCTCCACTATCCAGCCCTGCCTGCGGCCTGGGAGAGCAATCAAGGACAGTCCAAAGCCTTGGGACCCTGCACCCACGTGGGAGACCCAAAAGAAGCTCCTGGCTCCTGGCTTCACATCAGTTCAGCTCCGGCCGTTACGAACACTTGGCAAGTGAGCCAGCGGATGGAAGATCTGTCTCTCCTTCTCTGTATATCCGCCTTTTCAATAAAAATAAATTTTTAAAAAAATGTTTTAATAAGTATCAGGCTTAAGAATCGTATTTTCCCTGATCAGTGCTTAAAGGAACACTGACAAGGCCAAGAAAACCCTTTCTTCCCCAGAACGGGACCAGAAAACCCACGCCCACCGCCAGCACCCCGCTACTGGAGCCACGCCCACCGCCAGCACCCCACCGCCGAGGCCACGCCCAGTGCCAGTATCTGCTGTCGGAGCCACGCCCACCGCCAGCAGGGCCAGCTCCCCCAGGCATCGCTGGCTAAGCCGCCATCTGACAGCAGCATCCTGCGGGAGCCCCAGTCCTGGCTCCTGCTCCTGCTCCTGGGTGGGAGACCAGGCTGAAGTCTAGGCTCCTGGCTTTGGGCTCAGGCTGCATCAGCCGCTGAGGCCATTTAGGGAGTGAGGTTCAGTAACTGCCTCTAGAAACAGAGCTCAGCAAGAAGCCGGGGGTGGGAGGGGGGGGGCGTGCGGCACAGGCTGCAGGACACCCGGAGTGCAGGCCTGGGGGACAGCATAGGCTGAGCCGCAGAGCTCCAAACACTCATTTATCTACTTATTTATTAGAAAGCGTCGCAGAGAAGGGTCTTCCGGGCAAGGTTCACCCCTAGAACACCCACAAGGGTAAGGGCTGGGCCAGGCCAAAGCCAGGAGCCGGAGTCTCCTCCTGGTCCCCCAGGGCACTCGAGGTCTCCTAGCCGGCGCACAGAGCGGCACCCACATGGAAGCCAGGATCACAGGGAGCACTTGACCCACTTGGTTAGCCAGTCCTAGACATTTCCCACAGGACAATAATTAAAAAGACACTTTTTCAAGTCAAGCCTAAAAAGTAACCTTCCAGAATGTGGATTTATTCAGGACTGTATAAAACAACTCCTGTTCTTGCCTCGGTCACACACAGAACAGTGAAGATGGGATGTGCACGCCAAGGAGATACCAACCTGAGCGACACAATGGCCTGGCAGGTTTCCAAATGACACTCCAGAGGACGCCCAGGGGACGCGGGGCTTTCAACCTGTGTCCCTGCCATCCCATGTGCACGCCAGTTCAAGTCCCAGCTGCTCCGCTTCCCATCCAGCTCCCTGCCCATGGCCTGGGAAAGCAGTGGAGGACACCCCAAGGCCTTGAGACCCTGCACCTGCATGAGAGACCCAGAAGAGGCTCCTGGCTTCAGATCGGCTCAGCTACAGCCACTGTGGCCACTTGGGGAGTGAACCAGCGGATGGAAGATCTTTGTCTTGCCAATAAAATTTTTCTTTTATTAAAAAAAAGAACTTCAGGCCCAGCAGCGTGGTCTAGCGGCTAAAGTCCTTGCCTTGAATGCCCCGGGATCCCATATGGGCGCCAGTTCTAATCCCGGCGGCTCCACTTCCCATCCAGCTCCCTGCTTGTGGCCTGGGAAAGCAGTCGAGGACAGCCCAAAGTTTTGGGACCCTGCACCGTGTGGGAGACCTGGAAGAGGTTCCTGGTTCCCGGCTTTGGATCGGCTCGTACCGGCCCATTGTGGCTCGCTTGGGGAGTGAATCATCGGATGGAAGATCTTCCTCTCTGTCTCTCCTCCTCTCTGTATATCTGGCTTTCCAATAATAATAAAAATCTTTAATACAAAAAAAAAAAGAACTTCAGTTTTATTCTGAAGCTGCCCTTCCTGTGTCAGGATCTTCTCGGATGCCATGGCCTGCCCAGCATACACTCGCCCAGGAAGGGGGCACGGCCTGTCCAGTACACACTCGCCCAGGAAGGGGGCACGGCCTGTCCAGCACACACAGGAAGGGGACAGGCCTGCCCAGCACACGCTCGCCCAGGAAAGGGGCACAGCCTGCCCAGCACGCACAGGCCCAGGAAGGGGACAGGGTCAAGCCTGCCTTGTCTGTGTGCTGAGAGTGACAGCTCACACACAGCAGCAAGACGTGGGGCTGTTTCTGCCTCCAAGTCACAGAGCCGCTCCTTTCCTCCCTGCTCCTTCAGGCTTTCCACTGACACAGTCAGTGCTAAGTCAGGATCTCAACACTAAACAGGAGCACACAGGAATGTAGGGATGTGCTAACATGGATTAAGTTACAGAGAAACAGAAACAAACTTGCAAGGTTGTAAGAAGACAAAGGGAACCCTGTCCCATGGCAGACCTGACCTCCCCCCGTGGAGCACACAGGGCAGACAGCACTGTCCGCTGTGTGTGACCCGTGTGCTGTGTGTACATGTGGTGTGCTGCAACAGCGCACTAGAATGTGATGTGTCATGTAAATGTGTGTGAACACAAGTGGCATGCACGTTTTGCAAGTATGTAACACTGCACATGTGTGGTGTGTGATATACTGTGATGCGGTGCTCTGATGTCCACATGTGCGTGACGTGTGTGGTGTCCACGTGTTTGACGTACAGTGTCCATGTGTGTGACATGTGTGGTGGTGTCCACATGTGCGTGATGTGCAGTGTCCGTGTGTGATGTGTGTGGTGGTGTACACAGGTGTGTGATGTGTGTGGTAGTGTCCACATGTGTGTGATGTGCAGTGTCCATGTGTGTGATGTGTGTGGTGGTGTCCACGTGTGTATGACGTATGTGGTTGTGTCCACACGTGTGTGATGTGTGTGGTTGTGTCCACACGTGTGTGATGTGTGTGTGAGGTCCGTGTGTGATGTGTGTGTTGTGTCTATGTGTAGGACATTGTGATTTGTAGGACAGCAAACACAGGATGACAATTGATTGGATATCATTTGTATGAGGACACTTGATTGGATATAAATGAAAAGATAGTTTCTAACAAGGGTGTGGAAATAATTGATGGGCTCTGTAGACAGGTTTATGGGAACTACGTAAACTCCTCAATACCTCCCCGCTCAGTCTATAAAGTCTGATGCCACTAATAAGCTTCAGCTAGCTCACCAGCACAGTTGTCCATGCATGTTAATACAGGCTCCGTGTACCAAGTCCATTGCTGCAGGACAGCAGACATCCACGTGTGTGTGACGTGTGTGTGGTGTCCACTGTGACGTGTGTGGTTCCCACGTGTGTGTGACATGTGTGGCGTCCACATGTGTGACATTGTGCAAAGTGTCCACGTCTGTGTAGTATCCACATGTGTGACATGTGTGGCGTCCACATCGGTGACGCTGTGGTAGTGTCCACGTGTGTGACACATGTCTTCACGTGTGCGACTGCATGTGTGACTGTCCACATGTGTGTTCAGGTACGTGACTGTTCGTATGTGTGTGATGTCTGGCAGCCGTGTGTGTGACATGTGCATTGTGTCCACATGTCTATGTGCTATCTGCATGTGTGTTGGTACCCCCATGTGTGTGATGGATGTCCACGCGTGTGACATGTGTGGTGCTGTCCGTGTGTGTGGTGTCCACGTGTGTGTGCTTCTGTCTGCTGACATGAGCGCGGTCACCCTGTGTTGAGGAGCAGGATCACGGACAGGGTGGGCTGACCATCATCTCAGCTAACATGGCGTTCTGGACATCGTGCGGGGCCACCTCAGTGCGCCAGAACCTGAGCTGCCATCCAGCACGCTCGGCCTCTGCCTAATAGTGCTGCCTCCCTCGGTTCCCAGGTCCAGCCCCTGCCTGTGGCCTGGGAGGGCAGTGCAGGATGGTCCAAGGTCTTGGGACCTGCACCTGCGTGGGAGCCTCAGGAGACCCCGACCTGGGGTCTCAGCTCCAGCCCTTGCGGCCATCTGGGGAGTGGGCCAGCGTTTAACGGAGGACCTCTCCCTGCCTTTCCTCCCATCTCTATGATGCTAGCTTTCAAATAAAATAACCCTTTTTGAAAGCTGTTTAAAGATGAATAAGTAAACAAGGTGAAAACCCTGCAGAAACACATCCCTGCCCCCGGCCGCCCGGCCCGACGTGGACACGCGCAGAGCCCAGCAGAGGCCACCCAGGACCCGCACAGGCGCGAGTCCCACCCTGGCCGCCTCCCAGTCCTTCTCGAGACGGACGGACCCCACGATGCTCGCACGGAGCCGCCGCCCGCCCTCCTCCTCCGCCGGGCGGCCAGGCTGCTGCCCCTCCGAGGACGGCCCGGCTCCCTGCTGCACGGCCTCGCCTCGCCCCCGCAGCCCCGGGGCCCCTCGCCCCGCTGGCCGGGCCGCCCCGTCCCCCAACCCCAGCTCACACGGACCACAGAAGAGCAGCTCGCAGTCGCCGTCGACCGCCCGGACGCCCCGTCAGCGCGCGAGCACTCGGCGCACCGTCGCCTCCGCCGCCATCTTGCCTCCGGCGGCGACGTCTTTTGACTCTCGCGCCAACCCGTAGGGCGAGGGCGCCGCCGGAAGCTCCGCGCAGGAGCGGAAGTCGGCCGCGCGATCTCGCGAGACGTGGCCGAGGGGCGGCCTCGGCGCGTCGGCGTCCGACTCCCGCGGCCCCGTCCTCCCCGTCTGCCCGCTCGGGCGCCCCCGGCCCGGCCCCGAGCGGCCGCGCAGCAGGCGGGTGCTGCAGGGTGAGGGCTGCGGCGGGCCCGGGAGGGAGCGGGGTGCGGAGCAGGGAGGACCGGGAGGGACGAGGGGGGACGGCGGGCACGGGGCAGGGAGGATCGGGAGGGACAGGCAGGGATGGCGGGCACGGAGCAGGGAGGACCGGGCAGGGATGGCAGGCACGGAGCAGGGAAGACCGGGCAGGGATGGCGGGCACGGAGCAGGGAAGACCGGGCAGAGATGGCGGGCACGGGGCAGGGAGGACCGGGAGGGACGAGGAGGGACGGCGGGCACGGGGCAGGGAGGGACGGCAGGCACAGGGCAGGGAAGACTGGGCAGGGATGGCGGGAACGGAGCAGGGAAGACCGGGCAGGGATGGCGGGCACGGGGCAGGGAGGACCGGGCAGGGATGGCGGGCACGGAGCAGGGAAGACCGGGCAGAGATGGCGGGCACGGGGCAGGGAGGACCGGGAGGGACGAGGAGGGACGGCGGGCACGGGGCAGGGAGGATCGGGAGGGACAGGCAGGGATGGCGGGCACGGGGCAGGGAGGACGGCAGGCACAGGGCAGGGAAGACTGGGCAGGGATGGCGGGAACGGAGCAGGGAAGACCGGGCAGGGATGGCAGGCACGGGGCAGGGAGGACCGGGAGGGACAGGGAGGGACGGCGGGCACGGGGCAGGGAGGATCGGGAGGGACAGGCAGGGATGGCAGGCACAGGGCAGGGAAGACCGGGCAGGGATGGCGGGCACAGGGCAGGGAAGACCGGGCAGGGATGGCGGGCACGGAGCAGGGAAGACCGGGCAGGGATGGCGGGCACGGGGCAGGGAGGACCGGGCAGGGATGGCGGGCACGGGGCAGGGAGGACCGGGCAGGGATGGCGGGCACGGGGCAGGGAGGACCGGGCAGGGATGGCGGGCACGGGGCAGGGAGGACCGGGCAGGGATGGCGGGCACGGGGCAGGGAGGACCTGGCAGGGATGGCGGGCACGGAGCAGGGAGGACCGGGCAGGGACAAGCAGGGACCGGAGGCCCAGCTGACCCTGGGGTCAGAGGTCGCACAGGCGTGGGGCTCTCTGGTTGGAGTGGAGCTGCACTTCTTGCAGGAAGGTGGTGGGTGATGTCTGTGTGTGAGGTTACGGGGTGTATGGCTGGTTTGGGGGCTCCTGCCACCTGCACGCGGGGTCTGAGACTCCCCTTCCTTGCTGACTGTCGTCTGAGCAGCCCAGCGGTGACCTGGCTCCCTGATTAACGTGTCCAGCCCCGAGCTGAGATCCAGGTCACCCGACTCGCCCGGCTTCTCCAACCTGTTCCTCTCCCTTGCGGGTGACCCCGCCTGGGCTGGGCAGGCAGCTGGCACACTTGCCGCCTGCCTCCGTGCCCATCCTTGGAGCTGGCCGTCGGTCGTGGTGTTTCCTGCCTAGATGCCTGTTGGGGCCTGGGCTGCCAGCCTCTCCCCCGGGCCTCGCTCGTGGGCCCTGCCAACGTTTAGCAACTTCTCCGCCACTGCAGGGTGACCAGTGGCCGGGCCGCCTCTGAAGGCCAGAGCTCTGTGCTCACGGAGTGCAGCCGCGTGTGGCGTGATGCCTATGGCTGTCAGCAGAGAACACTACATGGGGCCTGTAGTCTGCACCAGGGAGCAGGAGAGCACAGTGCTGACAGACACCGGCTGGGGTGCCCGCGGGTCCAGGTGCCCACAGAGGAGCAAGGCGCTCAGCTTGGTGCAAAAGGCTGCCCCACTCGCCTGTCCGGGGGACCAGGGCTGCAGCCATGGCCATCCTGGGCACCTCACACCCTGCTCCTTAGGCCTCCCGGGGCCCGCTGTGCCTTGGCTATAGGCTTGGGGCCTCCTCCTCTCCCAGACACCCAGGTGTGCAGGGTGCAGCCTCCAGTGCTGCTGCGTGTCCGCTGCCAGAGGTGACTGGCGTGGTCACGGGCAGCTGCTCTTGTGCAGACCCAGGGCAGGATGAGCTACACAGAGAAGGCCGATGAGATCACCAAAGATGAGTGGATGGAAAAACTCAACAGCTTGCACGTGCAGCGAGCAGACATGAATCGGCTCATCATGAACTACCTGGTCACAGGTAACCACTGGCGGGACCCCACCCTTGAGCCCGGCTCGGCGGGGAAGACCTGCGCGTGGAGCTGCCTCCTGAGGAGGCCTGGGTGACTGAATCTATCCCGTGAAGGACGCAGGGGGAGCGAGCGGCGGGCAGTAAGGGTCACTGGTGACAGCTGCCGCTCCGCCCTGCAATGAGTCGGTGGGTTCAGGGCGTGCGGCCCAGCCCCTCCCGGCGCATGCTCGGCCTCCTGTCCTGTGGCCCCACCTGCCGGTGTTGGTAGTGAAAGTGGCTTTTCTTGCAGAAGGCTTTAAGGAGGCGGCCGAGAAGTTCCGGATGGAATCTGGGATCGAGCCCAGCGTGGATCTGGAGACACTGGACGAGCGTATCAAGATCCGAGAGATGATCCTGAAGGGACAGGTGCAGGAAGCCATCGCGCTCATCAACAGCCTCCACCCTGAGCTGCTGGACACCAACCGGTACCTGTACTTCCACCTGCAGGTGAGGCTCGATGTGGTGGGGCCCCCCACACCACACCGCTGGAGCGGCCGCTGAACCCGTTTCTCTCGCCGACGCCAGCAACAGCACCTGATTGAGCTGATCCGCCAGCGTGAGACAGAGGCAGCGCTGGAGTTCGCCCAGACGCAGCTGGCAGAGCAGGGCGAGGAGAGCAGGGAGTGTCTGACGGAGATGGAGCGCACACTGGCCCTGCTGGCCTTCGACAGCCCCGAGGAGTCGCCCTTTGGGGACCTGTTGCATATGATGCAGAGGCAGAAGGTAGGCGGCGACAGGCAGTGGCCTACAGGCGCCGGGCAGGCAACAAGGGTTTGCATCTGAGTGTGGGCACGGCCCTCGGCCCCCAGTGCTGTGTCTCAGTCGTGGCTCCCTGCTTGTTTAGAAAGACGAGTACGTCCAGCTTCGGCCTTTGCTGTTAAGCTTCCCTCACTGCAGCTCTGTCAGGCTGCACACAGGTCTCGTGTCCCTGGCCCTGGTGTGGCTGCCTGCCCTCCCAGGCCCCAGCTTCCTGTCCTGAAAGGCCCGCTTGGCATGTCCTCCTGAGGCCACCTTCATGCTTTCTAGGTTGTGTTCTGGAGGCCTGAGGCAGTGGAGTGGTTGGCTAAGCCTACACCTGCAGTGCCTACATCCCACGTAGACACCACTTCAAGTCATGGCTGCCCCACAATTCAGCTCCCTGCTTGTGGCCTGGGAAAGCAACAACAGATGGTCCAAAGCTTTGGGACCCTGCGCCCACATGGGAGACCCAGTGGAGCACCTGGCTTCAGATGAGCGCAGCTCTCACCAGTTAGGGAGTGAATCTGAGAGTGGAAGACCTCTGCCTCTCCTTTTTATAGCTGCGTTTCAAATATCAATTTTTTTTTAAAGATTTATTTATTTTTATTACAAAGTCAGATATACAGAGAGGAGGAGAGACAGAGAGGAAGATCTTCCGTCCAATGGATTCACTCCCCAAGTGAGCCGCAACAGCTGGTACTGCGCCGATCCAAAGCCGGGAACCAGGAACCTCCTCCAGGTCTCCCACACGGGTGCAGGGTCCCAAAGCATTGGGCCGTCCTCTCCTGCTTTCCCAGGCCACAAGCAGGGAGCTGGATGGGAAGTGGAGCTGCCGGGATTAAAACCAGCGCCCATATGGGATCCCGGGGCTTTCAAGGCGAGGACTTTAGCCACTAGGCCACACCGCTGGGCCCTCAAATATCAATTTAATCTTAGAAAAATGTGTTTTCGTTTACTTGAAAGGCAGAGTGACAGAGAAGCAGAGGTCTTCTGTCTATCACTCCACAGATGGCCACGGTGGCCAGGGCTGGGTCAGGCTGCAGCCCCGATCCCAGAACCCCGGCTGGCTCACCCAGGTGGGCTCAGGGGCCCAAGCGTCCGTGCTGTCCTGTTTGCAGGCCACTAGCAGGGAGCTGGGCCAGAAGTGAACCGGCTCTGGTGTGGGATGTCAGGATTGCTCGCAGCCTGCCAGCAGGGACTGGCTGCCCGCAGCTCCCGGCCAGGGCTCCCTCAGGAGGCCATGCACAGCGCCTGGCTGCTCTCTTCCAGGTGTGGAGCGAAGTCAACCAGGCTGTCCTCGATCATGAGAACCGCGAGTCAACACCCAAGTTGGCCAAGTTACTGAAACTCCTGCTCTGGGCTCAGAACGAGCTGGACCAGAAGAAAGTGAAATACCCCAAAATGACAGACCTCAGCAAGGGTGTGGTCGAGGAGCCCAAGTAAGGCCGTGTGGCCACGGTGCCGGACTTGCCTGCTTGCCAGGGCCTGAGCTGCCAAGGGGTACCACGCGCCGGCGAGCGTGGGGCCACTGCACGCACGCAGAGCCCTCCGGTCTCCACGTTCTTGCCCTCCTCCTGTGTGTGTGTGTTCTGTTTTTCATAGGAAAGAATCTATACATTTGTAAATCCCGGCTTGGGGGGCTCTGGGGGCAGGGCAGCTTAGTTTTTTACATGTGTATATTTTGGTGCTGTGCTGGCCGAGGGGCTGCGTACTTCAGGCCGTCTGCCAGGCAGTGTCGCTGCAAATAAAGGGTTGTCCAATTTGAAGAATGACTCTCCGCTCTGAACCAGTCTCATTGTCTCGCACAGCCTTCCGTGTTGGGGCCTGGGGGCCTGTGTGGTGGCCAGAATGTCAGCCGTGTTGGCCTCTGCTGGGGCAAGAAGGCTCGCCTGGTGCTCATTGGCCTGGCCAGAGGTCAGGCTGTGGGAGGGGCCGGGACTACCTGCCCAGCCATGAGAGGCGGAGATGGCAGCACCCAGGCAGGGGGTCCCTCAGGCTGGGGCGTCCTGGGCCCCAAGCCGGGAGGGGGCTGCCAGGCACAAGGCCGGGAGACAGGCAGCTGGGAGGGCCAGCCTGGGCTGGGAAGGCTGGAGCAGGCCAGGAGAGCCGCCCATGTCTGGCTCTGGAGTGTGGGGGAGACCCGGGGCTTCGCTTCAGCAAAGTGCCTGCTGCCTGTTTCGGGCTCTACCCCTGTGTTGCCTGGTGTACATCTGGCAGTGGGCTGCGGTTTATGGGGGGCTGAAGCAGGGCCCCGTCCTCCATGATCCTCTTCACACAGTGGCGTTTCCCTAGATCCGAGGCAAAGCCATGAGGGAAGGGACCTTGAGCTTCAGGTACTTGATGCGCGGACCATGCCGGCACAGGGAGATGTGTCAGCGAACACAGCAAGCTGCGAGCTACCCAGCGGACCCAGAATGAGCATGTGTGAGAACTGCCAGGCCCCTACGGGGCTGTGGGTGCAGCTTATCCACTGTGGGAAGCATGGGCGTTGCAGCCCAGCCCTGGCTATCGAGGTGCAGCCAGTGGGGAGGGCGTGGCAGAGTAAGCTAATCCACCACCTGTGGCAGTGGCCTCTCCTATGGAAGCTGGTTCATGTCCTTACTGTTGCGCTTCCCATGCAGCTACCTGCTCATGGCCCAGCGAGATAGTAGGAGAGGGCACAACTCATTAGGCCCCTGCACCCATGTGGAGACCCTGAGGAAGCTCCTGGCTCCTGGCTGCGGATTGGCTCAGTCCAGGATGTTGCAGAGCTTTGGGGAGTGAACTACCAGATGAAAGATCTCTCCCTCCTCTGAGATGTGCCTTTCAAAGAACAACAGGGCTGACACAATGACTCAAAAGGCTAACCTTCTACCTTGTAAGCACTGAATTCCATATGGGCATGGGTTTGTGTTCCAGCTGCTCCACTTCTGATCCAGCTCCAGTCCTTGAGCCCCTGCGCCCGCGTGGCAGAACAGGAAGAAGCTCGTGGTTCCTGGCTGTGGATCAGCTCAGGACAATGTGCGGGAGATACAGAGGTATTAAAGGGGCCAGTCAAGTGCAGGAGCCGGGCTGGAATACAGAGCATGCCTGGCTGGGCTATCACACCTGCTGGTTTGCATGAATCATGCATGGGAGCAGACTGGGCAGGGCCAGGCTGTAGCACTGACCAGCCAGAGTTGGGAGTGGGGGCAAGCTGGGTCAGCCCAGGCTGTAGTATCCAATGGCAAATGCCAAGACAGGATGGGCTATGCCGAACTGGGTCAGAGCAACCACTGGCATGTTCAAGATCTAGGGCTGAGAATAGGCCTGGATGGGGACCTTAGGGGACGCCCCGGCTAGGTGATGGTTCCCACTGATGAGTGTGAGGACCAGAAAGGGGGCGATCTGGGCTGGATACGGCTGCAGTCCACAGCATGGGCGTGGACAGGCTCTTGGGTGTGCCAGACTGTGTGTGCTAGACTCCAGCATCCACTGGTGCTTGTGAGAGCCACAGCAGGTATAGGACAGGCTAGGCTAGGGTTCTGTCCCCACTGGACCACATGAGAGCTGTGTCAGGGCATGGACCAGGTATGGCTGCACTGTAGCACTCAACGGTAAAAACCAGACTGGGTATGGAGCAGCTTGGCAGGACTACTATTCCTGCCAGGACAGGAAGTGGACTAAGCCTGAGCCAGAGACCCACCAGTGTGCACAAGATCTGCTACTGAGAGGAGACGTAATCGAGGAGCTTGGGGCACTCCTGTGTCAGGACACAGTCCCTGCAGGTGAGTGCAAGAACCAAGGCTGGGAGCAGCCAGGGCAGAGCAGGTTACCACATCTGCTGGCATACATGTGGGTCAGGTCTGGGGGCGTGCCAGGCTGGACCAGTTCATAACACCCACTGGCAGATCTGAGAACCAGGATGGGGTGCGGCACAGGCTGGATCAGGTCGCATCACCAGCCAGTTCACGTTAGGGTCAGGACTGGGGGCTGACCGTACCAAGCTGGGCAGTAGCTCCAACCAGCATTAGCTGGAATGGGAACAAACCAGGCTGGGCCAGGCTACATCACCCACCTGCAAATGCCAAGGTAAGATGGACCATGCCAGACTGGGCCACAGCACCCACCAGCACATGTGAGACCGGGATGTGGAGTTGAACCTGGCAGGGGAGTAGTGGGGACTCCCTTGCTGGGCCATCGCTCATGCTGGCCAGCATAAGAGCTGAAACTGGGGGCAGACCAGGCTGCACAGGGCTACAACACCTGTTGGCCTACATGTGAACAGCTTAGGGAGAGAGCCAGGTTGGGGTAACTGATTGTATCCACTGGCACAGGCATGAACCAGAATAAGGGCAGGTGGGATGGTGCTCCGACCAGCAGAGCCAGTAACGTGGTCACGGAGAGGGTCTGGGGATGAAGCACCGACAGGAGCCCAGTGATGGTGGAAGTCTGCCAAGTCTCCCTTTATTGCTCCTTCACCTCTCCTTATATACTGCCCCCGCCCAGTCCTAATTTAGTCCCAAAGCTTTGGGCCGTCCTCCACTGCTTTCCCAGGCCACAAGCAGGGAGTTGGATGGGAAGCGGAGTTGCCGGGATTAGAACTGGCGCCCATATGGGATCCCGGCGCGTTCAAGGTGAAGATTTTAGCTGCTAGGCCACTGCACCGGGCCTGTGACACTTCTTCATGCCCAACACTGCCGTCACGCTGGCCAGGTGGGCCGGCCGTGCACCACGCCACGGGAGGATATGGGAGGTGGAGCCACGTCATCCCAGGCAGAGCAAATTAACTGCCTCTGTTTCCAGCTTTTGGTTCAGTTCCCCTGAGGGGACACACAGGTTGCCTGTGGGCTGCACTGCCCACCCAGGCCAGCGTGAGAGGCTCCAACCACCTGGGTCGAGGGAGTCGGAAGACCGCTCTGGGGAAGCAGGGCAAGACGCCCAAGGTGACCCGGTCACCTACTGTTCAGAACCTTCAAGAGCTGTGCTCATGCCAAGCCCAAGCAACAGCCCACTGTGCTTCAGGGACCGCCTGGCCAGCGCTTTCCCGTGGGCTGTTCATCTGTGGGAAGCCAGGTGCTGCCTCCAGCTGCTGCAAGCTCCCGTAAATCCACCTCCTTACAGCTGGACGCCAGGAGGGCAGGGCTCCAGAGGGACCCTCAGAGCCCTGGGCTGGGCCCCCGCCCCCGGGCCTCCAGGGATGGCAGCCACCCTGTCCGCCTGTCTGCGCTGAGATGCGCCAGTGGCACCCCAGGGAGCGAGGCACCCTGGGCAGCAGGACACTCTTGGGGTCAGCTGGCGCTGGAGCCCGGTGGGGCAGGCTGCAGGGCGGACCGTCTGGCCAGCCACACCCCAGTGGCCCGCAGCCATCGGGGGGCGAAGCTCCTGGGAGCCAGGTGGAAGCAAAACTGGGACTGACACGTGGACTTGGGCGGCGCTGCCCGAGGGCCCCCGCGGCTTGGGGAACCGGCGGCCTAGCCAGGAGCCTGATGCAGCCCCCAGATGAGGCCTGCAGGGACACGGCTGAGGAGGCCCACTGGTCCAGGTGGAGGAATCCGGCATTACGGGAGAGAGCAGGTGGAGCTGGATGTGGGGGAAACACCACCACTTCACCCTGCACCAGAAAGCACTGCCTGGGACTGCCCAGAGAGGACCCCAGGGCTTCTCTGGTGTCCTTGAGGCCTGGCTAGGAGAGGTGGGAACAATGGACAATGGGCAGCGCTGGGAAACTGCAGGGCAGCAGCTGGGAGCGTCACAGGGCAGCGGCCGGGGGCATTGCAGGGCAGTAGCTGGGGGCACACTGGCCTCGGCATGGCGGGGGTTAGGGGAGCGGGGGGGGGAGAAACAGCCCAGGTAGTCACCCACCTGTCATTTCCCCTACCCAAGCCACTTCCTGAAAACCATGGCTGGGTGGTAGCTGCCCGTACAAGGGTCTGAGCAAGGGTCCCCCAACTGCCATGAGCCCCCACCCCCTCCAGGCCTGTGCGCTGAGGTCCCCTGACTGCTGGACACCCTAGCTGGGAGCTGCTGTCCTGGGGCAACTGGGAAAGCCAGGAAGGTGGGGCTCTATGGGAGACCAAGTCACAGCCAGGTAGGGGTCAGTTACAGGGTGAACTGGGTCCCTGCTCATGCCGCCCCAACCCCTGGCCAGCCCAGGCTGCCAGCCCACGCCCAGGGCTGCCCCAGGCCCAGCAGCTCTGTGGGCCTTCTGGCCTGCCCTCGGCTCCTGCACCAGCAGCCACAGTCTCTGCTTGGCTGCCTGCGGCCAGGGGCCTGTGTGAGCAAGCACTCACTCCAGCCCTGGTCTACTGGTGCTGAGGACACGGTCATTCTTAGCCAAGCAGTCACATGAGCCCTGTTTGCTCAGCGCAAGAATGTCCACACAGGGCCCATAGCAGTGCTCAGCAGCAGGGTTCTCTAGAATGTTCTGAGGAAATGTCTTGATGGTCCATGTGTGTGTGTGTATCTGAGGACGACATCTCACGAAAGACCGTGCCCGGCAAAGTGGAAGGTTTTAGGCCCTAGGTCTCAATTAGCTCACAAAACCCTGACCAACTAGGACCACCTGCCCTGCCAGACTTCCTGTCCTGCCCAGCTCAGGAACAGATGGCCAAGGAGGAAGCTGAGGGAGTGCTGAGTGCCGGGGGTGGACGTGGCAGTCAGTGCCACCCTGGCTAGTCACCCCTGATCTCCACGGACCACAGACAGGTGCAGCCATGGCATAGGGCACACGTTACTTTGACGGTGCCCTTGGTTTCCCAAACGCCCTCTTCCTGGGACCCAGCCAGGTGCCCCAGGGCAAGTCCTGGAGGGACCACGTCCTGCCAGGCACAGGCCTCACTCAGGGATGCCTTCGGGCCTGCATCCTTCCAGGACTCAGTGGGCAGGTGCACTCAGACCTTTGCCCATTGCCAGGTTGCCCTATAGAAGAGTGGGTGCGGCCCCAGCACCCATGGAAAGCTGGGAGGGGGCACCCCGCCTCCCAAGCCCCTCCACGCTGACCTAGGCTTCCTCTCCTGCAGGCCCGAGTGCCAGATGTGGACGGGGACCCTGCTGCTGGGCACCTGCTTGCTGTATTGTGCCCGCTGCAGCCTGCCCTTCTGAGCGGCTGCCATGAGTCAGGACTTCGGCCTGGCCCTCAGCAGCTTCTTCTGGGGCTACTGCTTCACTCAGGTCGTGGGCGGCCACCTCGGAGACCGGTACACTGCCCTGCCCTCCGCCAGGCCCCAGGGAGCCTGCGCCCCCCAACTTCTGGTCGGGGAGGGCCTGCACTGCCGCAACGAGAGGTGGGGTGGAAGCCACCCGGGCCAGGCCTGTGTCCGCAGGCCCACTGCGCTGACGGCCAGGCAGAGGCTGTCGGTGGTCTGGGGCCCTGCCCTGCCCATGGCCAGCGTCAGATCGTCCTCCTCGTGTCGCCCCCAGCTTCAGGGCCGCCACACCGCTGCTCACCAGCCTGGGCAGCACCCACCTGCTCTTCCTGAGCTGCAGGCCCTCACGGGCCTGCTCCAAGGTAAGGGGTGTGTTGGGCTGGCTCCTCACGTGTGGGTACACATGTGGGTCTGTATGTGCAGGTGGGTGGGTTGTGGACACACACGTGCCCTTGCCCTGCCTGTGTGTGGGTAGTGGTCCACATGTGTGTGCCCCTCCAGGAACAGGCAGCCTGCATACAGGACCAGCTGGGGCACGCAGGGGGTCTAACTCCTGGCGGGGGGGTTGCCTGAGCTCACCTGGGTGCTGAGACGCCGAGGCTCTGACAGCTGACCTTGAAGCTACTCAGTGACAGGGATCCCTGGAGGATCAAGCACCCATTAGTGTGTGGGTGTCCCCGCGGTCCTGCCTAGGGACCTCCCACAGTGCCCTGGCCAGTGTCAGGGTGACAGGAGGAGGCTGGGGGGCAGGACCCTCATGTGCAGGGCTACCTCTGTGCACCTCAGCTCCTCCCCAGCCCAGGGGGAGAGGTGGAGGAGTGGGGGTGGGCTGCCCCAGCAGGGAGGGCCCGAGTGGGCGTGTGTGAGCAGCCCCAGGGAGATGGGCCTGTAGTGCTGTCTCCTGCCATTTCCAGGGCTCGACTTCCTGGAGCTGTGCAGCCTGCTGGCCCAGAAGGCGCGCGAGAGCGAGCGGGCCTCGGCCTACAGCACCGTGGGCTCTGGCACCCAGTGTGGGTATGTCCCACCGCTCAGGGCTGGACTTCATGTTGCCCATCCTTGTCTGCCGTTCTGTGGGCAGCTGCAGCAGATGCTATAAGCTGGGGCTCCACTGCAGGGTCCTCCCCCAGGGAGCCCTGGACCCAGCTCCCCACAGACTGCCAAGTTCAAGTTCAGGGAGCGCGAGCAGCCCCAGGTGCCTGGGGACTATGACAGGGATGGATTCAGCCAAGGGGCCTGGCTGCTCCTCTGGGAGCCCTGCCAGCAGCATCGTGGGGAACAGTCAGATGAGGGTCACATGGGGACACAAGGTGCGCCACTCTGTCCACCGTTTTAGTGACGATGCCCAGCCAGTCAGCAGGACCCAGGGTGTCCTGGGGCCAGGGGCGGACAGTGGGGTGGTCGGCGGGGCGGACCGTAGGCTGGTGTCTCGCCTCTGCACTGAGCAAGCTCCTTGCAGTGTAAGGGTAAGCAGCAATGCAGGCACTCCTGCCCTGGGCCGTCCAGCTCAGAGGAAGCCCACTGGGAGCTGTGGCAGACACGGAGACGTGAGTACAGAGGTGCAGAGGGGCTGAGGGCTTCCCTCAGGTGCCCGGATCCTGACCCTCCTGTCGCTGGTCCCAAGCTGCCCCCTCAGACCACAGCCTGACCCCTGGGCTCCTGTCGCGAGGCCCACCCTCCGCCCGACCAGCCCGGGTGTCCTGGAGACTGCTCTTCTGGGGGCCGGCACTGTGTTGAGCCCAGATGGCACTCAACGGGATGGGCGGGGTCAGGGGTGCAGGGGTGGGGTGGGCCAAGGCCGGGGTGGGGGGTGCCAGGGGCGGGGCTAAGGCCCAGGTGGGGGTGCAGGGGTGGGGTGGGCTGAGGCCTGGTTGGGGGTGCAGGTGTGAGGTGGGCCAGGGTCAGGGGTGCAGGGGTGGGGTGGGCCAAGGCCGGGGTGGGGGGTGCCAGGGGCGGGGCTGAGGCCCGGGTGGGGGTGCAGGGGTCGGGTGGGCCGAGGCCCAGCTGCCCACCAGCTGGGCGCCCGCAGGGCCGTTGTCTTCTCCCAGCTCTCCTCAGCGTGCTCCTATTTCACCCTCCTCTCCTGGCTACCCACCTTCTTCCAGGAGACTTTCCCCCATGCCCAGGTGCGGGGCCGGGAGGGCCTGGGGGTCTTTGGGGCTGTGGTTGGGGCCTGAGGGCCAGCCCCTGGTGGTGGGGGGAGCAGAGAGTTGGTCCCCGTCCCTGGGGTGGCTGGGGCACAGCTGGGCTCATGGCCCAAGGTGTACATGTCCACTGCTGGGGCCAATGTCCTCGCAGCCCGGGGAGGCCTGGCTGGAGCCACTGGGTGTGGGGCCGTGTGGGTGGCCCCCTTGTGGACAGCGTGGGCAAACGCTGCTGTGCAGCTGGCTCTGAGACCTTGCCCCGCCCTTAGGGCTGGATCTTCAATGTGGTGCCCTGGCTGGTGGCCATCCCCACTGGACTGCTCGGTGGTTTACTTGCTGATCACCTCATCAGCCAAGGTGAGCCCGGCAGGGGAGGAGGGGGCAGCCTCCTGAATGTGACCCGCAGGAATCCACACCCCGGACCCCGCTGTGGCATGGGGGCCCCCGGTGCTCAGGAGCCGCTGCAGCTAGCTGGGACCCGACCAGCCACCGACGTCTCCAGCCGGGTGCCTCTGCCCCAGGCTGTTTCCTATCAGTGGGCATGAGGAGGCCTTCCTGGGGTCAGAGGTCACAACACCCATGTTTTCCCTAAGCCTCTGGGGGCCACTAGGGGGCGCTGCTGCTTCAGCCATAAACCCTCTCGGTGCCTCAGGCCTGCACACCCACGGGCTGTGGCTGCCAGACGGGAGCCCTGTGCCTCCATGCCATGGAGGGCCTGAGCAGCTGGGCCGATGGGCACCCTCCCTTTCATCTCCATCTCTCACCAGGTTACAGAACCATGACCGTGCGGAAACTCATGCAGGCAGGGGGATGCCAGGGCCTTCTGTGGGCAGCCCCCACCCCATGACCCCACGCTAGGACCCGACACGGGCCCTGACCCTGTACCAGGACCAGTGGTCACCCCCAGCCAGGCCATATGGCCCCAGCCCAGCTGCCCTGATGACCGACCCTCTTGCAGCTGTTGGGTCTCGGCCTGTCCAGCGTCTGCGGGCTATGTGTGGGGCACAGCCGCAGCTTCCTCTCCTCTGTGGCCTTTGCCACAGCCTCCATTGGCCTCAGACCTTCAACCATAGGTAACAGCCAGCCATCTGGGCTGCCCAGGGAACAGAGGCGGGACAGGGCTGGAGAGACAGCCACTATACCCCTTCCCCTGGCTGTGGCTTCTCCCAGCCCCAGCCCCGTCCCCCTCTCCGTCCCCTGCCTGTGGTCACCAGCCCCATCCCCGTCCCCCTCTCCGTCCCCTGCCTGTGGCCACCGGCCACCGGCCCCGTCCCCCTCTCCGTCCCCTGCCTGTGGTCACCAGCCCCATCCCCGTCCCCCTCTCCGTCCCCTACCTGTGGCCACCGGCCACCGGCCCCGTCCCCCTCTCCGTCCCCTGCCTGTGGCCACCGGCCACCGGCCCCGTCCCCCTCTCCGTCCCCTGCCTGTGGCCACCGGCCCCGTCCCCCTCTCCGTCCCCTGCCTGTGGCCACCGGCCACCGGCCCCGTCCCCCTCTCCGTCCCCTGCCTGTGGCCACCGGCCACCGGCCCCGTCCCCCTCTCCGTCCCCTGCCTGTGGCCACCGGCCACCGGCCCCGTCCCCCTCTCCGTCCCCTGCCTGTGGCCACCGGCCACCGGCCCCGTCCCCCTCTCCGTCCCCTGCCTGTGGCCACCGGCCCCATCCCCCTCTCCGTCCCCTGCCTGTGGCCACCGGCCCCATCTGCTTCCCCACAGCAGCATCTCAGTCCTGAACGTCCAGGACCTGGCCCCGTCCTGCGCCGGCTTCCTCTTTGGTGAGGTTCTCTCCCCCTCCAGCTGTGGTCCAGCCTGCCCCGGGCACCCCACAATGTTCTCTGACCCACTGTCCTTGCTCTGGCCTGTCCACAGGTGTAGCCAACACAGCCAGGGCCCTGGCAGGTGAGAAGTGCTCCCTCTGCCCGTGGAGTCTGAGTCCCCCAGGAGACAGGCCAGGGCGTGGGTGGTGGCAGCCCACCCAGGGGCTGAGGTTTGCAGGGCTCCACTATGAGTTGGAGGCACCAGGGTCTGTTGAGCCTGGATCCTGGGGCTTGCCTGAAGGTCCCAGCCCCTGGGGAGGGAGGGCGGTGCTCGCTGAGGTCCTCCCAGCCTGGTCACAACTCTCCCCCGGCTTCTGTGCACGGGCCGCGGGGCACTCAGTTGGTCTCTTCCGGGCAGGTGTGCTGGGTGTGTATGTGAGCGGATACCTGATTGAGAGCAGGGGCTCCTGGGCCAGCCTCTTCTACCTGGGTGCAGCAGTCAATGCCCTGGGGTTGTGCAGCTTCCTGGCCTTTGCACAAGCCCATAGGATTGACCTGGGCCCTTCCTGGCAAGACTTGTAGCCCTGCGCACCCCGGGCCCTCCCAGAGAGTTGGCGGCAAAGGTTCCCCACAGAAGAGCCAAGGAGGATGCGGAAGCCCAAACTGGCCTTGCCTGTGCCTCAGTTTCTCCACCTGCAGTGGCCCCACCCTTCTTACAATACTGGCATGACCACGGGGCCTGAGTGGGCACTACTGCTGCTGGACAGCCAGGCAGCGCTTCCCGGCTGCTGGCCTGAGGCACTACCCCGGACCCCAGGCCAGAGGGTAGCCAGCGGCTGCAGGGTCCCCACCCCAGCCTGTGGATCTCCCCTCCCCCACCAGCAGCTGTGTCCTGGACACCCCTCTGGTACCTATGGGGGTCTAGGCTCTGCACCCCCCCAGCATTGTCTGTACTGTCGCTCACACCAAGAAGCTGTTGGCCTCATGGATGGGCAGTGGGCACTGCCAGGGCACTGCAGGGAGCCTTGCTTAGCGACAGCTACTGCTCCATTGTGCACTCAGTGGCTAATGAAGGGCCTGAGTTCAATTCTCAGCTCCTGCACTAGGGACCCAGCCCTTGCTCTCGCGTGTCCTGGGTCTCAGTGGGTGATGGTTCGAGTGCTTGGGCCCCTGCACCCACGTGGGAGGCCCAGAAGGAGCTCCAGGCTCCTGGCTTTGGCCTGAGCTTGGCCCTGATGTGTGCAAGGTTTCTCTGTTTCCCTACCTTGCAAATCAAATGAAGAAGTCTGTAACGATGGGTACTTATGGAAGACTTCATGTGGCGCACTCAGAAAGCCAGCCAGGGTCCAGCCAGGGCAGGCGAGGGCGGGGAGGGGCCCCCAGGGGGCTTGCTGTCCATTCTCCATGGAACTTTCCAGAGCGGGCGCCCTGGTGGCGGGCAGGTGTGCTATGGAATGACAGCCTTCAGTTCCCCAGACAGGGAGTGAACCAAAGGGAGCGGTCTGCCTGTTCACTTGTTCTCCAAATGCCCACGGTGGCCAGGCTTGGCCATGGGAGTCCCCCACCTGGCCATCACCGGCAGCCCTACCCTGGGAGGCATCGGCGGAGAGTTGGATGGGAGGCCAAGAGGCCTGGCTCTCCACACAGCCATGGGTGCCCCTGCAGCAGCCGGCGCCCACCCTGAGTCCTGACCAGAGTCCAGCACAGCCTGTGGCAGAGGGGGACGCCCCACTGTGGCCGGGTCCCAATTCAGGATGGCCCTGCTGCAGGCCTCCAGGGCACCTGGTTGGCTGAGTGCAAGTCAGGGGTCCTGGCCAAGGAGCCGTGCACCTGCAGGTATCAGCAGCCTGTGCACCAGCTCCTGTCCCCCTGCCCACCTGCCCACCCCCCTGAGGGTGCAAATAAGGGAGGGGTCATGCTCCGTGCTGGGGTAGTAAGTGTGTCACGCCGTGGTAGACAGCATCACGTCCACCTCAAGAACTCAGCTCCCAAAACCAAGGCCATGACCACCGAGGGCCCCCAGAACTTCCCCCCAAGGTCCCCCCAAACCTTCCCACTGTGGGCCCCCAGACCCTCCTACTGTGGGCCCCCAGAACTTCCCACTGAGGTCCCCCCAGACCTTCCCCCCAGGCCCTCCCACTGAGGGCCCCCCGAACGTCCCCCCAAGGTCCCCACAAACCTTCCCACGAGGTCCCCCAGGCCCTCCCACTGAGGGCCCCCAAACCCTCCCCCCAGGCCCTCCCACGCGCTCTGGTGCACAGGGTCGTCCCCTCCTGAGCGCCCTCGCTGTCACTTCTCTCTCAGCAGCCATCCTGCCTGGGCCGTTCCCCTGCCTGCCTCCTCTCCCCTCTGGGACCCTGCCTGGGTGGGCCTTGGACCACCGCACCTGATTGGGCCAGGGGAGGAGAAGCTGCCTCTCTGTGCCTGCATGAATATTCAGGAAGGAGGCTGCTGGCTGGGAGGCAGCTGTGGCACGCAGGGGCACGAGAGAATGCTGGTAATTAAAACTGCTTCATTAATTGGTAATTAACAGCGGGTGCTTCCTGGATGCCCTTGTTGGAGGGCACCTCACCAAGACAAGCTTGGCCCTGGAATGCAGACGGCACCCCCAGCTGCAGGGTGGGTACAGAGACACCTAGCAGGAGCCACCGACACAGAGCCCTGAGGCCCTCAGAGCGTCCCCTCCAGGGCCGGCTGTGTGGGGGACCCTGGCTCCTGGGGGGTGGGGGGCAGGTGCTGGGTAGGGGACCCTGGCTCCTCCCCTGGGGGGGTGGCGTTGCGTGGGGGACCCTGGCTTCTCACGGGGGGGGGGGGGGGCCGGTGCTGGGTAGGGGACCCTGGCTCCTCCCCTGGGGGGGCAGGCGCTGTGCGGGGGACCCTGGCTTTCCACCCGGCGGGGAATCTTCACCTCGGGTGGGATCAAAGATTCTTGACTATGGCAGCAGACACCCCTGCTGCACACACACCAATCACATACGTGTGCTGTTACCCTTCACGTGTGCCCAGCAGACACACAGACACATCCAACTGTGTGTATAGCACAGATGGCAAGAAGCTCACTCAGTGACCAGGCAGGCGTGCACATTCAGGCACACTGTGCATATCCCAGTCATACACACATGTAACATAGGTGCATATGTATGTTACAGCACAGTGGTGTGCATACCTTGCTACACTGCACAACGTCCCATACACAATCACAACACACACACTCTGTGCACATGTCACATGCACACATGTTCCTTTGCCTGGGCTGGTCGGTCTGTGGCAGCTGATTGGCCACATGTGTGGCCATCTCAGCATTCATAGATGGCATTGCTTCGATCAGAAGAGGGGGCTCCTGTTGGGTGGGGCCAGGGACAGTACTGTTCCACTCCAGCCCCCAGCGCCTCTCTGACCGTGAGCCGGTCTGCCAGGAGGGAGCCCCGCTCGCAGCCGCCAGGAACAGTGCACTTGCCGATACGGGGTTCTGGGACTCGGAAACCTTCAGCCTGCAGGCCCACATGGTACCCAGCAGGGAACTGAGATCCACGTCCTCCCAGAAACCACTGTCCACCCTGGGCCAGGCGCGTCATCTTGGCTGGCCGCTGTGCAGAGCTCTGTGGTCATCAGACTGTCCACCAGCACCCGAGGTTAAGTGCTCACCCTGGGTGCAGCCAGGAAGGCACGTGTGGCTGAGGCAGGGTCCTTGAGTGGGCAAAGGGACGTGCCAGCCCACGGTGGACACTGTTCAGCCAGAGAACAGCACCCCGACCTGCCACAGCATGTCGGAGCCGTGGCAGCGCTTTCCACCCGCCAGGACCTCACAGTCCAGATAGGTGGGGGCGGGGCGGCAGGCAGGGTGCCGGCAGCATCCCTGGGTGAGCCGGGGCTGAGCAAGCAGCATGCTGGGCTTGCTGTGGGGCCCTGCACCTGGACCTCAGGTACCCAGGGAGGACTCCCAGCACCCTGCCTGGGCTCAGGGCTTCTTGGTAGAGGGGAAAGATGACTGTGGCTTGGCAGGCGAAACAGCTGTCTGTGACACTGGCTTTCCATATGATGCTAGTTCAAATCCCAGCCACTCCACTTCCAATCTACATGAGAGATCTGAAGAGCCTCCTGGCTCCTGGCTTCGGATCAAGTCAGCTCTGGCCATTGCGACCATTTGGGGAGTGAACCAGTGGATGGAAGATCTCTGTCCCTCTCTCTGTGTGTTCTACCTTTCAAACAAATAATCTGTCTGAGAGAGAGAGAGAGGGAGAGGGGCACGCTCCTGTAAGTAAACTCCACAGGCTGGCTGGCTTCCTCTGGGAGGATAGGCCAGCTTGTCCGTGCCCGCCGGGCACTGCGTTCTCTGGCCCAGAGATCCAGGCCACACCACCTGATGGGAGCCGCCAGGGTGCAGAGCAGGGCACCTCGGCGGGATCAACCCCTCTATCCAGCTACAGCCAGCAGCCGCTTGGCCCAGTCCTGATGCCCCGTTCCCCTCCGCCTGCTCCCTGCACCCGGGCAGCAGTAACCTGGCATCCGATCCCATGCTGGTCTGTCTGTCGCCACTCCAGGGCCAGGAGAGAAGTCCTCTGGCCAGTCTGCCTCTGCCCACTCCTTAATCAGTACCTCTGGCCACCATCTTGGCCCCCAGTTCCCAAACCACACCTGTGTGCCATGTCCTGCCTCGCTGGAAAGCCAGACAGAGACACAAGGGACACAAAGTGTTTGAAGAATCAGTGTTTTGCCAGGCCTCAGCTGACATTCAATTTCAATGACTTTCTAAACAAAGTAACAAGTAAGCCAAGCTGGCCCTCTCCATGACTGGCAGGTGTTCAGTGCCCACGTGGGAAGCAGATACTCAGGCTCATAGATAACCAGCTCCCAGCACCTGCTTTGTGCGTGGAGTCGCTGGCCGCGGCCCTCAGAAGTGGCCATGCCAGCCTGTCAATCAGCTCTTGCCGTGGGCGCTTCTGCTGATTAGAAGCCCCTGGGAGAGCACACGCTCCGTGGCGGCGTAAATGAAAACCAGAATATTCATGCAGCTCAACTTCTAACAGAGGCAAGTGCAGACTCCAACCCCTCCGGTGTGGGTCTGGGGGCTCGGGGGGAGCGGGGCGGCGCAGCCCCAGCAGGGCCGAAGACAGAACACCCACAGGCTCTGCGGGGCCTGGACCTGGTGCTGGAGGTCCAGGGTGGCTGAGGTGGCCGTGGGGGCCGTGGGGGCCGTGGGAGCTGGGCCTGTTGGCGGCTCCCTGGCTGCCCCTGAACGTAGTGCTGTACCACAGCTGACTTTCTAGGGACAGGTGGGGACACTGCCCAGGACGTGCTGGCATCCTGGGCCCCTCCACCCTGTGTGACCACGGGGCCAGGCCCCGGCTCAGAGGACTGGCGTCCTCGTGTCCCTCCAGGCCTAGCTGATCTGCCAGGGCTGTGTTCCTAGGTGTGCCTGACCAGCCTGGCTTGGCGGGCACATGGAAGCGAGGATGCCTGTCCTGGGTCCTGAGCGTTCTGGCTGCCTCCCTCCATCCAGGACCGAGTCTCCGAAACCTGCCATTGGTCTGGAGTTGGGGAACAAGGGCCGTGTAGGCCAGAGGGAATGGCAGCCGCCCGGCCGCACCCCCAGGGCACACCTGAGGTCACACCCTCTGCCCTGGCTGCAGGTTGGCACCTGTTCAAAGCAAAATGTCCTGCCCTCATTTGTGGAATTGGCTCCCAGAGGTCAGAGGCCAGACGGCTGGTACCCGAAAGCCGGTTCTGAGGGACCGTGAGGTGCCAGGTGATGGCACAGAGAGAGTGACGCGCAAGACCCACCTGGGGGAGGCGCTGCAGCAGCTTGGAGGACATGGCTTCCCTGCCACAGGGCTGCCAGGACCCGGAGTCTCCTCCCAGGCGCTGTGCCATGACCCCTGCCCCCACCAGCTTGCCACCACCCCAGGGACGCTGCCCCTGCCCTCCTGTCTTGCAGGCAAGGCCAGGCTGCCGGTGGCCTCTGGCAGTCACAGCTTGGCAGCATGCTCGTCCTGCCAGGATGGACACATGCAGTACAACACACAGGACACTGGTTTTTCCCTGCTGCAGGGCTCACCCCAGTCTGTCCGCCCCGGCCTTGCAAATCTGCACCTCCTAGGGCACGCATGCGGTCGCTGCCGCACATCCTGGCTCCCCCGGCCCATGGTCCTGGTTACACAATGCCGTGGCCAAGTCAGTCCCTAGCCCGACTCCCAGCTCTCCGTGACCATTTTTAAAGTTTATATTTCTGTGAAAGAGAGGAGAGGAGAGGGTCTATCGGCTGTTTCTGCCCCAGCACAGCAGCCTGAGTGGGGTCCTCCTCAGCATAGCGTCCCTGTAGCACCCAGGGGCTCAGCCAGACAGGAGGCGGACCCGACCACAGTCCCCAACTGGGAGGCAGGTGTCCAGGCCACTGTCCACCCGCACCACTGCCTACTGGGGTCTCGCACGGCCTGTGCCCTCTCACTCTGATCCGATTCTGAGCAGAGCAAGCCCAGGACCACACAGGAAGAGGCCTCTGCCAGCGCTGCCCCAAGCCCAGGGTCCCCGCCCAGCCCCCTCCTCTGCATGGCCCTCTACCAGAGGGTCTGCCCAGGACCATATGCAGTCCCACCCCTGCCAGCTCCACACCCCTGCCATGCGCTAAATATTTCAGCAAATAAAAAATGTTTTCCATGGGAGGCCAGATGTCCAGGCTGACAAAGTGCTCACAGCATTGCGCTGATAAAAGCTGAGCCCTTGGTGGACTGGGAATTTCAAACAAGCCCTGAGGCAAGCTTCCGATATTAAAAGCCTCCCAGCTCCTCCACAGCTCCCAGCTCAGCAGCAAGCGCTGGCCCATCTGTCACGGCTCGCATCACAGCCGCTGTGGCCCAGGGCTTGGGAGGGACACTCTGTGCACAGGCAGCCAGAGCTGGGCAGGACAGGGCAGGACAGGGCCTCTGGGGGTGCCTGCTGCTCCAGACAGAGGCAGGTACCCTGGCCCTGTGCCTTGCAAGTCCTGGCACTGGCACCTGCCAGGCTGGGCTCCAACACAGCATCCTGGAGCTTGGAGGCCCCACCGCATAGGCAGGGGGTGTTCCTGTTGTGCCGGGCAGGCTGGCGGACCCAACTAGTCGTCTGAGCTCAGGGGCTGGCACACTGGCTCACCCGCTCTGTGAGGCGAGACCCTGCTTCTGTCCTCCCTCGTGGCAGTCCCACACGGGATAATGGGAAGCAGGGCGTCTCCGTGTGAGGCCCAAGTCCAGGCTTCCTCCCGGCCAGGCAGGGTGGCTCAGCCCTTCTAAGGGGTGGAGCTGGGCAGTTTGGGGAACAGGGCCCCTTCTCACACCGACCTGGGCATGCTGAGGCGCAGCTGCCTTGGGGACAATGTGAGAGAGGGGCCCTCTCCCCTTGGGGAGGGTTCCTCCCCAACCCGGCGGGCCAAGGAGGGGCTTGGTTCTCCAGGCTTCTGAGAAATGCAGCTTTGCTTCCTGCACTCCTCGGAAGTCAGCCACTGCTCTGAAGGGGAGCTGTGGCTGGGGGTCTCCTGGCAGCCCAGCACCTGGGCAGGACCCACCCAGGAGCCTGTGTGGCGCTCCAGCTGTGGGCCCTCTGTCGCACAGCTGCCCTGCCCGGCCATGCCTGCTGCTCTCCATGTCCTGAGTGAGTGCGGATTAAAAGAGGAGGCAGTCACAGGGCGGTCTACATTAATCTGGGAAAATGAAAATTGTGGAAATTTGCCCCAGGCTTGGGTCCTCCTGGACATCAGGGCCCCTCCCACGGAGGCACACGGGGAGCCCTGCCTGGGCTTGTTCCCCAGGAGTCCCATGCCCAGTGGGAGGCAGAAACAGTGCCCTCCCTCCCAATGCCCAAGCAAGCAACAGGCGGCACCACTCCATGGGCACCCTGACCAACAGGCCGTGTACAGACCTCGGTCACCCCAGCCGCCTCACGCACAGGCTGTGGTTCCACAGGCAAGGCCTCTACGCTGCATGGGGCCAGCTCTGCACCCTGCTGTCAGGGGCAGCTGGCTGCAGGTCCCCACTGGGCTGGGTTTGGGCACCTGGGGCCTTTCTATAGTAAGATGTCACGCTGACTCTGGGTGGGACGCACACTTCTCTCTTTTTATTTATTTTTTAAAGACTATTTATTTTTCTTAGAAAGTCAGGTTTACAGAGAGAAGAAGAAACAGAGAGAAAGATCTTCTGTCCACTGGTTCACTCCCCAAGCAGCTGCAATGGCCAGAGCTGAGCTGAGCTGAGCTGAAGCCAGGCGCTTCTTCTGGGTCTCTCAAGGCCCCGGGTCGTCCTCCACTGCTTCCAGGCCACAGGTGGGGAGCTGGATGGGAAGTGGAGCAGCCAGGGCACGAATTGGTGCCTATATGGGATCCTGGCATATGCAAGGCGAGGACTTTAGCCACTAGGCTACCGTGCAAGGCCCCATACTTCTCTCCTCCTGGCTTTAGCTTTGCTCTGTTTTGTTTATTCGAAAGAATTAGAGAGAGGTCTTGTACCTCCTGGTTCACTATCCAAATGGCCACGACAGGAACCTGAAACTCCACCTGGTGGCCCCGGCCCGGTTGTGGGCCCAGCACTGGGCCATCCTTTGCCATGCTCCCAGGTCCTTAGCGGGGAGCTGGATGGGGTCTGCTCAGCAGCTCCTGGTCGTAGCAGCTCTCCGTCCTCAGGCTGGGGCAGGGCTTGAAGTCCTGCAGGCTGGGCTCTACTGACCTCGGCCTTGGTGGAAGGGGCTGGGCTTCTCCCCCACACAAGCCTGGTACCAGGTGGGAGCATTTGGCTTGCTGTTTTAAAAAAATATGCCGTTAGCTTGTTTATTTAGATGGCAGAGAAAGAGTGAGAGAATGCTTTTCCATCTGCTGGCTCACTCTGCAAACAGCTGCAACAGCCAGGCTGGAGCGCCCCAGGTCCTCCCATCCCCAGCTGGGCCCAAGACTTGAGCTGTCTTCTGCTTCTTTCCCAAGCCGTGGGTGGGGAGCTGGAGGGCAGCAGTGCTCCTGTGGGTCGGTCTGGCCAGCGTTGGTCTGCTTTGGGACCCGGATTTCTCGCTGTAGGAGGAACATCTTGTAGAACTCTTGGCAGTGAGCTGCGCTGTGCAGGCGCCCCGGGCAGCAGCACCCAAGAATTGCACCCAAGTTCGTCCTCTGGGCCTGCCACTTCAGACAGAGCACCCAGAGGGTGGCCACACACAGGAGCCTCGCGGGCTCTGGAGGGGCCGTGACTGTGCCCACCCCATGGGGGACCTGTGGCGGTCACACTGGGTGGGGAGCGGATGGCTGTGGCTCTGGAGCCCTCCATGGTGGTCATGCGCAGAAGGCGTGTGAGGCCTGTGAGGCCTGGAGGAACTCTGAGCTTGGGAAGGCTGCAGGGGACACTTCATGGCTGTCACAGGGAAAACGCCTTGTGAGAAGCTGCCCTGGCCTGCAGAGGCCTTGCTAGTCCCTAATGGGATGGGTGCCCGTGGGCCGCAGGCAGTGCTTGCACAGTTCTGCAGACACTCAACTGGCGGCCACTGGCCAGCGGGGGGCAGCTTACAGGTGCGCCCCCACAGGCCCTCCCCATAGGAGTGTCCTCCCTACGGCAGCTCTGCCCTCCGCAGAACCTGCACTACTGATGACCAGGGAGGCAGTGCTGGGATCCGCCCAGGGTCCCCAGGCCAGGGAGGCAATTGTTACAGAAATGATTTAATGCCTCACAAATTGGGATGAAATTCTCTTCATCCCACAAATGGGATCCCCAAGGCGATTAGACTAGAACCGTATCAAAGCCAAAATCACTTTTCCAAATTGCACGATTACTGATTAGAGGCTTGCGGGGAAGCCAGGTGGGTTTTTGCGGCCAGAATGACGTGTACCCTTCTGCTGGATGGAATACACTTTCCCAGGGATTCGCCAACACCTAGGGCCCTGGGAGAAAAAGTCCCGCCTTCTGGGGCACATTAAGGACACAGAATCATGGGGCACCCTGCAAATGTAAGACGGATGGGCAGCCCCACAGACCTGGCAGCAGCACCCAGCAGACCCCTTACCCAGAGCCCCCTGCCCCCCAGCAGCAGGGGCTGCCCTAAGGCATGCTGACCTCTGACCCGCGGCTGGTGTAAGAAGGGGATGCGGCAAACACCTACCTCTGTTCTGCACCCTGCAATAGCCAGTGGATGGGGCCCTGGTATCTCAGCCTGGCAGGCAGGGAGGGGCTCCTGGGGTCCACCAGGCCCCTTCCCAGTGGGACAGGTGGGGGTGGGGGAAGATGCAGCCCTGGCTGGCAGCTCTGGCGGGCCCTGCTCGGGCTGCTCCAGGATTCCCTCCACCGTGGCCGACGGCTCCAAAGAAGATGCCCAGGCACCCAAGACTTGCTGTCTAGGGCTGTGGCTGCCCGGCAGTAGCCATGAGACTTCAGACACAGCAGCCCAAATAGAGACAGGCACAAGCAGCGACTCAAGGCTCAGGGTGCAGATGCCCCGAGCTGCTGGGCCGAGCACATGTGGAAGAGAAGTCGATTGGGGCTCTCAATGGCCTGACTTCAGCTGCTTTTATTCACAGGGTTCCTGCAGCGGCTAGAAACCCCAGGCAGGAGGCCTTGTCCCTTCTCTCCGGGTGGCAGGGCTGACCCTAGGCCTCAGGGCACATCTCAGTCCTGGGACACCGCCATGCAGACCTGCCCTGCAGTGTTGAGGCATGGCTGGCTGCCTGCACCTCCCCCTGGCCCTTGGTCACCTCCAGCCCTTGGTGGAGGGGCAGCCCAAGCGTCCCTGGCCCCGCAGCAGAAGCCCTGATCTCCCGAGCAAGAGCAGTCCAGCTCCCTGCCACAGATGCCCTGCTGTCTAACCTGGCAGGAAGCCCTCTCATGCTGTGGGACTCCAAGACCGCATCTGCGGCCAGCAGGCCGCTCACAGGGGGCACAGCTGCCAGCTGCCCTGGGAGAGGCCAAGGCTGCTCCCTGATGGCTCCTCCCTCAGTCACTGACCAGCCTCTTGGGGACCTCTTCACGGGCGCAGTGACAGGGTGGTCCAGGCTGGAAAAAGGAGCAGTCGCCAGCACTTCCTGGGATCCAAGACCTAATCATAGTCACGGAGAAAACTTAGTAGAGAGCCAGTCCACGGGCCCGTGGCTCTGAAGGTGCACCTGCCTGTGGCCAGCTCAGCGGCCACACTGCAGATGGCTTACTGTCCCTGGAAAAGAACGCCACAGGGCCAGGCCGCCGGAGTGTCCGTCTAGTCCACAGGTTGAGGAAGTACGAATGGGAATGGAAATGAACAGGGACCAGCAGGTGGTTAAGGGCAGACTTAGGAGCACTGTCACCCCTCTCAGAGTGCAAATAAAAAAGGGCCGATGGAGGCGTCCACGGATCATGGAAACCAAGCGCCTAGGCCTTTGAGCGGGTGCGCGGGGCAAGATCCGCTAGAGCCCAACACTGGGTTCCCGCTCAGCTAGTCCACAGCCGCCCCGGTGGCCCTGGCGCTGAGCCTGCAGCCACTGCCGGGAAGCCGCCCCCAGCCTGGTACTCACCACCGCCTGGCCTCCTCCCGGAGAACACGGGCAGACGCCGGGACGGAGCATTTTTTTGTTGCTGGAGCCGAACCGGCCCTCCACTGATCTTCAGGGGTACAGGGGAACAGGGGCTCCCATCCACGGCCCTCCAGGCAGAGTGAGCGCCAGGCGGGGTCCCCTCCGCTCCGGTACTGGGGCATGGGCGGTCCAGGAGTCCCCGGGGGATTTAAGGGGAAAATTCGCAGAACTCGACAATTCGATCCACTTCTCCAGCACGAAAATGCAGGGAACCACGCAGACTTGGAACCCGCTGAGAAGCTCCGACCCGCGCGTCTTCCGCTCCCCGCCAGCTCCCCAGCGAGATCAGGGCAGCGCACCGGGGCCGCAAGGTGTCCTCCGAACTTCAGCTGTGCGCCGAAGGCGGCCGGCCAAGGGGACACGCTCTGTCCCCACGGCCCCCCGCCGTCGCTCCGCAGGGTCAGCCGCCCATCTCTGCCGCGGTCTTCTTTCGGGGGTCCAGACGTTGACCCCTCGCTGCCCGCGTCCCTCGACTGGGTGGTCCGGAGGAATGCCAAGGGGCCAGCGGCCGCCGCGCGTCCCCAGCCCGACGCTCCGGCTCCATCCAGTGTCCCGACGCGCCTCACCCTCGCCTTGGCCTCACACTGTTAAGAGCGCTGCGGCTGGAGGCAGTGCCGGCCGCTTCTCCCGGGCCCGGTGGGGCGGCGGTCTCGGGGGAGGGGTCGCACGAACGGGAGGGCGCGCATGGGCGTCGCCATCACGGCTTCGGGTTATAGTGTTTGCATGGCGTTGATGGAGCCCCGGGACAGACGGAGCACTTGTCCGGGCAGGGGCCCAACGCGGCGCCCGCCGAGAAGGGGTACACGGCGGCCGGGCCGAAGGGCGCCAAGGGCGCAGCGGCCACGGGAGCGGCCAGGCCCTGGCCCTGGTTGAGGTAAGCCACCAGGCGCCGCATCTCGTCCAGGGCCTGCGCCTGCATGAGGATGTAGTTCTTGGCCAGGAGCAACGTGGCGATCTTGGAGAGCTTGCGCACCGACGGGCTGTGCGCATAGGGGATGACGGCCCGCAGCCCGTCCAGCGCGTCGTTCAGGTCGTGCATGCGCCGCCGCTCGCGTGCGTTGATGCTGAGCCGCAGGGAGCGCGGCTCCCGGGGCGTCCGCCGCGTGTCCGCCGCCTCCCCGGGCCCGCGCCGCTGCCGCCGCCTCCGCTCCAACGGGTCCTCTTCGTCGCCACTCTGCTCGCCGCTGCTCTCGGCCGCGCCGGCCGGGGCGAGCGCCCCCGGGAGGTGGTCGCCCGGTCCCGGCGCGCAGCAGCCGCGCCCCGCCTCAGGCCCCCGGGCCGCCCCGTAGGCGAGGCCCGCCGCGTAGCCGTGGCTCAGCGCCAAGTACGCGTCCCCCGACAGCGACTGGAGCTCGGCCATGGCTCGCTCAGGCCGCGGCCGCCCTGCGCAGCCTGGCCCGGCCGGTGCGTCCCGAGCCCTGCCGGCCACCGGTGCGTCCCGCGTCCTCCCCGCCCCGCCTTGGCGCGGGGCCCGGCCCGGGGGCGGGCTCTCACTCCTACCCGCCCCCGCTCGGCGTGTCAGCGCGGAGGCGCTCCCGGGACTACGCGGCCGCCCAATCAGAAGGGACCCGATGACCGCCTCTTCCCAGCCGGCTCCTGCCTCGGCGTGCGCGGCCAGCGGCCCCTGTGGCGGCCGACGGCCTCGGGGCGCCTCCCCTGCCTGTCCACGCCCGAGGTGGGGAGGGTTGCCACAGGTCGCTCCGGTCCCATGTGGGCACTTGCGTCCCTTCTTGTCCCGCGACTCCGCCCGCTGGCCTCGGTGGCCTGGAGCAGGGACCAGGCAGCACGCGCAGGGCCCCCAGTCTGGGAACGCTCGCGGGGTGGGGGGGTTTGGACGTGTGGCCAGGAGTGGACACTGCACTGCGACCCCAGAGACCTCGTTCTGGGGTGCAGAGCTGGAGACAGGGTCGAGGCCTGAAGATAAAGCCCTTCGGGTCAGTTGTTTTATTTCGGGGGGCCACCCCAGGCCTGCGTGGGGTGGGGCAGGGGGCCTGCAGGGTAGGGGGCATCGCTCCGGAGCTGAGGGCCTGTCCCTGCGCCCTCTAGCTGCAGGGGCACCGCTCAGTGCGGGAGGGTCCGCTGGAGTCCGCAGGTGTGGGCAGGTTTAGGAGCCGAACGGGGTTCCATGGCCCCCCACCAGCACCGTGGGACGCAGCGTCCCTCAGAGTGTGCCCTTAAGAAGGGAGGCCGGGGGCTCGGCAGCGTGGTCTAGTGGCTAAAGTCCTCGCCTTGAAAGCCCCGGGATCCCATATGGGCCCCGGTTCTAATCCCAGCAGCTCCACTTCCCATCCAGCTCCCTGCTTGTGGCCTGGGAAAGCAGTCGAGGACGGCCCAATGCTTTGGGACACTGCACCCGCGTGGGAGACCCGGAAGAGGTTCCAGGTTCCCGGCTTCGGATCGGCGCGCATCGGCCCGTTGCGGCTCACTTGGGGAGTGAATCATTGGACGGAAGATCTTCCTCTCTATCTCTCCTCCTCTCAGTATATCTGACTTTGTAATAAAAATAAAATAAATCTTTAAAAAAAAAAAAAAAAGAAAAATCTTGGGCCCGGCGGCGTGGCCTAGCGGCTAAAGTCCTCGCCTTGAAAGCCCCGGGATCCCATATGGGCGCCGGTTCTAATCCCGGCAGCTCCACTTCCCATCCAGCTCCCTGCTTGTGGCCTGGGAAAGCAGGAGAGGACGGCCCAATGCTTTGGGACCCTGCACCCGCGTGGGAGACCTGGAAGAGGTTCCTGGTCCCGGCATCGGTTTGGCGCGTACCGGCCTGTTGCGGCTCACTTGGGGAGTGAAACATCGGATGGAAGATCTTCCTCTCTGTCTCTCCTCCTCTCTGTATATCCGGCTTTTCAGTAATAATAAAATCTTTAAAAAAAAAAAAAAAAGAAGGGAGGCTGGGACTTGGGCCCATGCCTAACAGGTAGGGTGCATTTTCTACAGGCCGGCTGAGGGAGGTGCCCAGGGCGGGGTGTCTCGTGGGAGGGTAGGTGGGTACCCAGCTTGGAGCGGGTGGTGAGCTGTGGGCCCAGGCCTGGAGAGAAGTGGGCAAGGCTGGTGGGCAGGGCCTGCCAGGGAACACCCTGGGCCCAGGAACCGGCTGATGTGGGCGGTGCCGGCCTGTGGGCATGTGTCTGGGAGGGCATTCCAGGCCCCGGCGGTGGCAGGAATGAGTGGTACTTTGGGGGTCCCTTGCAGCAGACATGGGAGTTTGGGGAAGTCTGGCCTGCGGCTGAGACGACAGGTTGTCACCCCAAGGGAGGTCAGGGGCCAGGGGCGCCTCCCAGCTTTCCCACCAGCCGGACGCCAGGTCTCATTAGCACGCACCTGCTTCAGAAGGGCTGGGACAGGGCGACAGGGGACCGGGTGTCTTGGGGACCCCTGCAAGTCCCCAGGTGAAACCTCGAGGGGGCTGTGGGGACAGGAGGCATTTCTGGTCGTCTGCTGCCACCTGCTGTCTGCCTGGGAGGTTGCGCCCCGTGTGGATTCTGGGGAGGGCCTGCAGCCCGGCCTCCTCACAGCTGGCCGCGTGCTGCCCGCACCGGCCTGGTATGCTGTCCAGTCGGGGTGGTGGTGCTGGGGTGTGCAGAGCTGGCCTTACCATGACAACCGGGGCTCCTGGAAGAGGCCACTCCCCAGGCCCTGGACGGGCTGCCTCAGCACTGCACCCGAATCACTCCACACCCTGGAGTCTGGCTTGCTCCCTCCCAAGGGCCAAGGTCAGAGGGGGCTGGCAGGAAGAAGGTTGGGGGGACTCAATCCCCCCGCTGTTCTGTGGGTGTCTGGGTTGGAGGTGTGGCCCTGCCCTGTGGGCTCCTGGACTGGCAAGGGAGGAAAAGGCCTCCTGGGGGTGGAAATGTGCCCCTCCTTTCCAAGCGTGGGGCTGGGCAGGGGCAGAAGCTGCCCTGAGCCTCAGCATAGGCCGGTTCAGTTTGTTGGGATGATGCCACCTTCGCCTGTGCCCATGGCACGAGCATGGCTCAGGCAGCCAGGCCCAGGATGCCTCGTGTTCCCAGCTTTCTGCTGCTGTCCTTGCTGCAGTGCAGGGGCGAGGGTCACTTCCTGCCAGGCCCGCCTCTCCCCTCTGCTGCAGTTCCCAGTCCTGGCATGTCTGAGATGGGCTCTCCCCGAGCCCTGCCATGGTCCTTGGGCATCACCTTAAGGATGTGGCCAGCAGTAAAGGCACCTGTGTTGCCACCATTCCCACATGGGCACCATTTCCAGTCCCGGCTGCCCCGGGCTTGGTCCAGCTCTCTGTGAATGCACCCGGGAGGGCAGAGAGGGCGGCCCAAGCACCCACAGGGGAGAGCTTCTGGCTCCTGGCTGTGGCCTGGCCCAGCCCTGGCCCTGTGGCCATTTGCAGAGGGAACCAGTGGGTGGAAGTTCTCCTCTCCCTGTGTGACTCTACCTTTCAAAATTAACAAAAGGCTGGAAGGAGAAGCAGAGGGCCCAGGTGGGTTGGGTTGGAGCCTGGTGGCAGAGGACCACCGGATGCCAGGAAAGGCAGCTTTTGTCACAAGCTGATTATGCCGGATCAGTGTGTCTAATGAGCCTGGCTCTCATTGTGACCTGGGTCATTAGCCTTATCTGCATATGCAAACGAGGCACTCCTTTCAGTTCCCCCAGAGGCAAATCTTTGAACTCAGCGCATTAGGAAGTGGCCAGGGCCCTACTTCGCCTGATGCTCCCCTACAGGGTGGGGGCTGCTGGCCCCCAGGGCGCCTGAGCCTGGGCTGCAGAGCCCCCTGGCGGCCAGCTCAGTCCTCAGCAGGCTGGCTTCCAGCAGCGCTGCATGGCGGGCACTCCCAGGACACACGGTCTGTGAGCGAAGTGGACCCTGGTCCTCGGGCCTCACCTCCTTGCCAGTTCTGTGCAGCCCATGGGCAGGGGGAGCAGGCCCAGTTCAGCAATGTGATAACCCAGGCCTCCCCTCCGCTTTCTCCCAGCTCAGTTGCCCTGACCTGTCTTGTGGACCCTTGGTGGAGCTTGAGCCTTCCTAACCCGCACCGTGTCCCCTCCTTCCCCTCCGCCACTCTGCACCAGCCCCCAAAGGAGTAATTGGAAGGGGAATGGCCTAGCTGGGCCCTGGACATCACCTGGAGTGACACTTGACCCCAACCCTGCACCTGCTGCCTGCTCCTGACGTGAGTTGCTGGGACACAGGGTCCCTGAAGCATGGACACCCTCCCTGGGCTGTATGTTAGCTCAGGAGCCTCCTGCAGGCCTTTGGCCAGTAGCTGTGATCAGAGGCCTAAAGGTCAGCGATGACTCCATCTGCGTGCTAAGCAGTCCCAGTGTGCCCTCTGTCTTGCAGGATAGAAACAATAAGGCTGTGGGGCAGTGGGTGGCCTGGGTGGGAGGAGGACTGGGGTAGAAGTGGCCCCAACAGAGCCTTCAGGAAGGGCACAGACCCCAGGTGAGTTTGTAGCAGAGGGAGAGGCTGGGGGGCGGGGAACAGCCCAACAGGTGTGAGCTCCTCCCCTCCCTGTGGCCACGCCTCTAGACATGGCTCCTCCCCTCATGGTGTGAGCTCCGCCCCTCCCTGTGGCCACGCCTCCTGATGTGGCTCCTGCTCTAGACGTGGCCCCTCCCTCTCGGTGTGGCTCCGCCTCTCATGGCTGCTCCAAGTTGGGGCTCAGAACCAGGCACCCAGACCTGCGCTGTCCTGGGCCCCAGCTTTGGGACAGGCCCCCTGTATGCAGCTGGGCGCGGGCATCAGCACTCAGCGGCCTTCCCAGGGCCGGGACCCACGGCTCACAGTGACCCCCGAGGAACCCAGGAGGGACTCGGAGGGCCACAGTCTCAGCACCTTCTTGGATGGGATCTCCACTGGCACCTCCAAGCACTCGACCCTGAGACCCCAGTGACGCCATGGCTGTGAACACACGTGCCACACTTGGGTATTCACAGATGTGGTCCCATTAGCGAAGCCACCTTGTGAGATGCCAGTGGCCCATGTGGGGCTGCACCCGCACCCACCTGGCCAACCCTGGGCAGTGCCATGCTAAGGCCACGTCCCTCCCTGCTGCCCTGCTCTGTCCTGCCCCGAGCCAGGCTTGGTCTCTGCCTCCAATGGTGGCAGGCAGTGCCCTGGTACACACACACACACACCCCAGCTCCTTCCAGGGGCCCCTACTGACCAGGCAGCTCAGTATTTGGAGGGTGAAGTCTGATGGGGTGCACCCTTGCCCTCCTGCAGCCCCTCAGGTGCAGATCCACCCCTCCTGCCCCGCCCTTAGTAGCTCCGGCCTCCCCCATGCGGTCCCATCAGCCTTGGGGCCGCTGACACTCAGCAAATGTCTGGTGTGTCTGGGCTGGACATGAAGGAGACTAGACAGGATCCCTGAAGCCCCAGGGCCTGCACCGGCTGCCCGGCCTCATTCCTGCTGTCCCAGCTCTGAACACAGCAGTACGAGTGGCCAGGCAAGCGGTCACTCAATGCAGCTGCTCCAGCTGCGCTTCCCTGACCCACAGCCACCGGGAGGCAGCCTCCCTCGCCACTCGAAACAGGGGCTGGCTGGGTGGGCCGCTGGCCGCTCTGGAGGCGGCTTAGCTCCAGGACGAGTGCTGGGCACATGTGTGAGTGGCCCGCGCGGGGCACGCATGCCCACAGACATGGCTGTGTGTCGCCTGGGTGGCCCAGCTTCAGGCAAGTCGCTGCCGTTGTGTGCTTCCTCCCACATCTTGCCCGGCAGCTGACAATTAGCACCCAAAACAGAGTAAAATGGAGGAGAAATTGCAGCATTTTATCCTCTGAAATTATAGGTGTCGATACATGTCAGTGAGGAAGCCACTTCTATCAGGGTTAAACCAGACATTTTCATCAAATTCCAAGTTGTGCAAATCAGCACACCCCAGGAGTGTCCCCCAGGCCTGTGGCTGTGGCTCCACCACCCTGGGGGTGCCCGGGCTCACTAAGCAGAGTGGCAGGCCGGGTCCACTCCAGGACCTCCCACTGCCTCAGACAGTCCCCAGGGCACTGCCACGCCACAGTCCCTGCACAAAGCCACTCAAGGACAAGTTTGGAAAGGTGGCCCTTGTGTGTGTGTGTGTGAGGAGGCAGGGCCGTGGGGCCAGGTGACCAAATGCAGCCAGGTACCTGTAATACACCTGGGTCCTGACCCCTGTAGGAGCCCCTAGCCCCCACCTCACAGCTGGTGCTAGGTCTGCTCTGAGCCTGCCACCATCAAGCCCTGTCCAGCCGTCCACCACCCCATCTGCCTGGCATCTGCCCATTGGGCCCTACTGGGCGTAGATCTGGTGGCCTGGAGCCATGGGTCCTGCACTGGCCTCTTCTCAGAGGAGCACCAGCAAGAAGCAAGAAGTTGGTCCCGGGCTTGTGCCACCCACAGGGCTCAGAAGGGCAAGTGGAGGCCCAGGTGGATGAAGGAGGCTTGGGAGGCCCTGGGGCGTATGGGTGTGCCCTCTGCTTCAGCCTGGCCCCCGAGCCTAACTCCACATGCCCCAGGACCACAGTGGTGTCCTGCCTGTCCTCTCCCCTGGGGGAGCTTGGCCGGCTGGCAGGGCACAGAGGCTCAGCCCTTCACCGTGGGCACCTGGCAGGCCCTTGGCATCCTGGGGGTGTGCACACACATGCAGTGGCCTCATGTGGAGCCTGTGCACACAGTGTGTGGATGTGTGCGCGAGAGCACAGACATGTGCACACGCCTGCACGGGAAGCCCTCGGGGCCAGCAGGGTGTCCAGTTTGCTGCTTTCACCACAGCTCTGGGTGCAGAGATGCCCGATCAGGCAGCACAGACCCCTGGGGTGAGTTCAGGGGGTTCAGCCACCAGCTGGTTGGCTACAGGGGCAGAGCTAGTGTCTCTCCTGGGATTCCCCCAGCTGGGAGGACCCTCTCTGGCCATGCACCAGCCCCATTCATCCCCCGCAGGACAGCACGGTCCACAGCCACAGACCCTGCCGTGTGGCCGCACAGCCCTCCAGGGCAGAGGCGAACTGCTGAGAATTCATTTGCTAATTGCATGCAGGCAAGCTGCCTTTTGGCTCCGTAGCAATTAATGGGGTCATTTCCAAAGCACCTTCCTGGCCAGCGCCCAGCTCCTGGGTGGGTCCCACAGCTGCTCCAGGCCCGGGGTGCAGAGTCTGCAGCCAGGGAGTGCCCAAGGCTGAGCCAGCCTCTCTGGCCCCAGAGGAGGCCACTGGGCTCTCACAGTGGCCATTACCACCCATGTCCGACAGGACTTGAAGATGTCCCTCAGACAGCCTCAGGTCAGCGAGGTGCCAAGGGCAGGATGGCGGGGCGAAATGCTGCCCTGGTCCTCCCAGGTCCCAGCTGCTGTCCCCACAGATGCCAGCATGGCTGTGCCAGGGCCCTTCCTGCCCCGCACTGGTCACTGGCCTCACCCATGGAGTTGGGACTGTGGCTGTCCACCTGAATCAACCATGGGGGGCTGGGGAGAGGCAGAACCCTGTCCTCCATGGGCACCCACCTCCAGCTCTTCTCTGCACCCTTGGGGTCCTGCCCCCGACCGCCCCTCAGGTCCCTGCTGGGCAGTGCCTGGCCCTGGACACAAAGGACTGCTTCCTCCTAAGGAGCCCCTCCCATGTCCTGAGCTTGGCTCAGCGGTCCCCCAACACCCTGTCTTGGATCACACCTTGTGGCTGACCTCCCAGGTCACCAATGCCTGTCTGGGGACTCGGGCAAGGGGTCCTGCTGTCGCCCTGGGGTTCACGGTGTGAACACACTTGTCAGGTTTTCTCAGAGAGAAAGCGAGAGAGAGTGAGTGAGCAAGCAAGAGAGAAGGAGAGAGAGAGAGAGAGAGAGAGAGGCGAGGACTCTAGCCACTAGGCTACTGCACTGGTCCCCCAATTCTTAAAAAACACACAAAGATAAACAGTTGTTGGAAAATGTTTCTAGGGCACAGAGGTTAAGCGGCCATCTACAATGATGGTGTCCCATGTGGGCAGCAGTTCAACTCCCGGCTGCTCCACTTCTGATCCAGCTCCCTGCTAGTGCTCCTGGGAAGGCAACAGGTCCACGCGCTTAGGTCCCTGCCCCGTGTGAGATTCCAAGTGCTGGTTTTGTCTTGTCTAAGCCTCAGCCATCGCAGCCATTTGGGGAATGAAATTTATTTAAAAGGCAGAGGTCAGGGAGGGGAGGGGGTCCCAGGGTCGGGAGGAGGTCCTGGGTGGGGAGGGGTGGGGGAGAGGGTTTCAGGGTGGGGAGA
Organism: Ochotona princeps; assembly: GCF_030435755.1. Lineage (NCBI taxonomy): Eukaryota > Metazoa > Chordata > Mammalia > Lagomorpha > Ochotonidae > Ochotona > Ochotona princeps. The sequence continues at coordinate 446,773 of NC_080853.1, read as the reverse complement.
GGATCCTGAGGTGGGGACGGGGAGAGTCCCAGAGTGGGGAGGGATGGGGGAGGGGGTCCTGGGGTGGGGAGGGGTAGGGAAGAGGGTTTCAGGGTGGGGAAGGGGTCCCAGGGCGGGGAAGAGGTCCTGAGGTGGGGAAGGGTGTGGAAGGGGGTCCTGGGGTAGGGAGGGGTAGGGGAGGGAGTCCTGGGGTGGGGAGGGGTAGGGAAGGGGATCCTGGGGTGGGGGAGAGGGTCCAGGGGTGGGGAGGAGGTCCTGGGGTAGGGATGGGTAGGGGGGAAAGTCCTGGGGTGGGGAGGGGGCCCGGGGTGGGGAGGGGGCCCGGGGCGGTAGGAGGCAGAGAGGGAGATGTCCCATCTGCTGGTTCTTTTCCCAGTTGGTTGCAATGGCTAAACGGGGATTGCTGGAACACAGGAGCCAGGAGCCTCTTCCAGGTTTCCCAGGTGGGTACAGGGACCCAAGCCCTTTGACCATCTTCCACTGCTCTCCTAGGCCATAAACAGGGCTGGATCAGAAGTGGAGCAGCTGGGACTCGAACCCATAGCCAAATGGGATGTCAGTATCATTGGCAATGTCTTAACCCGTTACACTGTAACACCAGCCACCACCACCCCATCCACAAAGAATAAAAACAAAATTGTCCTTTTTAACCAAGGATACCAGAATTGTAACAAAGCCATTAAAGCTGTGTTGGATCTTATGTAATGAAAAACTGAAAACACAGTGACCTCCACTGCATACAGTGACCTCCATTACACACACAGTGACCTCCACTACACACACAGTGACCTCCATTACACACACAGTGACCTCCACTGCACACAGTGACCTCCATTACACACAGTGACCTCCATTACAAACACAGTGACCTCCACTACACACACAGTGACCTCCATTACACACACAGTGACCTCCACTGCACACAGTGACCTCCATTACAAACACAGTGACCTCCACTGCACACACAGTGACCTCCACTGCACACACAGTGACCTCCACTGCATACAGTGACCTCCATTACACACACAGTGACCTCCACTGCACACACAGTGACCTCCACTGCACACACAGTGACCTCCACTGCATACAGTGACCTCCATTACACACACAGTGACCTCCACTACACACACAGTGACCTCCATTACACACACAGTGACCTCCACTGCATACAGTGACCTCCATTACACACACAGTGACCTCCACTACACACACAGTGACCTCCATTACACACACAGTGACCTCCACTGCACACAGTGACCTCCATTACACACAGTGACCTCCACTACACACAGTGACCTCCACTACACACACAGTGACCTCCATTACAAACACAGTGACCTCCACTGCACACACAGTGACCTCCACTGCACACACAGTGACCTCCACTGCATACAGTGACCTCCATTACACACACAGTGACCTCCACTGCACACACAGTGACCTCCACTGCATACAGTGACCTCCATTACACACACAGTGACCTCCACTACACACACAGTGACCTCCATTACACACACAGTGACCTCCACTGCATACAGTGACCTCCATTACACACACAGTGACCTCCACTACACACACAGTGACCTCCATTACACACACAGTGACCTCCACTGCACACAGTGACCTCCATTACACACAGTGACCTCCATTACAAACACAGTGACCTCCACTACACACACAGTGACCTCCATTACACACACAGTGACCTCCACTGCACACAGTGACCTCCATTACAAACACAGTGACCTCCATTACAAACACAATGACCTCCACTGCACACACAGTGACCTCCACTGCACACACAGTGACATCCACTGCACACACAGTGACCTCCACTGCATACAGTGACCTCCATTACACACACAGTGACCTCCACTGCACACACAGTGACCTCCACTGCATACAGTGACCTTCCCTCACATGTGTTTTTGGTTGTGGGCACAGGCCTCCCTCAGTCTGTCCCATTTTCCCAACCTATCCTCAGCTGCCTGGGTCCTTCAGGACCTATCTCGTCCCTGCCCAGCTTCCAAATAACCACAAGTCCCCCAAGGGAAGCACAAGGTCACGTGGACAGATTGTGCCCCCATGGAGGCCCTAGGGTGAGAGCTGTCCTGGCCAATTCTTGTCAGTGTCCCTAGGAGCCCACGAGGGGCTACAGGGAAGCTGCGTCCTTCCTGCCCACCTCCCAGCCCTGAGCCACTGCTGCCTCCCACCCCGCTTGCGCAGCCCCACCCACAGCCCTGGGTGCATCGCTATCTCTGTCGGGGCTGTGACATCACAATGGGTGGCTGTCCCAGAAACAGGCTGTGAAAACGTCCTACTTCCTTGTCACGGCTGACAGCACAGCTGTGGGGGTGGGGCTCCCCGTGCTGCAGCTCAGGTGCTGGTCTTGCAGGTGGATTTGTGAAATCCACCATGGAGGCCCACACCATGCAGTTGCCTGGACATGCTACAACATGCACACACACTCTCACACGTATACACACTGGATTTTTCTCTGGGTGGGGGGGTCTTCTTGGGGCGCATCTGCTCCCGTACACCCGTGGGGCAGCCAGGCTCACAGGTGTGCCAATTTTCCTGTCCCCTGTCAGTGCACATGGGAAGGCCCCACCAGAGGGGGTGGCCTCACTGCTCCCTGGGCCCCAGGACTGCAGCCTCAGCCCTGCAGACCCTCCGGCACCAGCACCCAGCCTGTCCTTGGAACCTGCATGCCACGGCCACCTCTCTCCTTTCTTGGAGCTCCCCAGTTCTTCCCAGGGCTGGAAGAACCCCAGTGTCTGGTGGCTCTAGGGATTGCTGTTAGATCCCCCTTGCTCGGGGGGCTGACCCTCAACCTCCCAGCCTCATCCACAGGGTGGCAGCCCATGCAATGGCCAAAGTCTGGCTTGATGCATGCACTCATGTGCATATACATGTAACATGCACAGGCATCACACACAAACACACACCATCCAGTTCATCCTTAAAGGCCAACAGCTTTCAGCCCAGCCCTCTGGCACATGGACAGTCCCTGGCTTAGGGAAGTGCCCACAGTGGAGCTCCCAGGAGCCCTGAGTGAGTGTCTGGTGCACCTGCTATACCAGAACCCCAGCCTCCTGCCCTCCATGCATCCCAGAGCCCTCTGCTTGGTGCCTGTGTGGGGCAGTCCAGGACTTGAGGACCGAAGGGCTGGGAAGATTCAGGCAACCCCACCTAAGCCCTTGGCCTCCTCACCCCAGCCAGCACTGACAAGGTCCCTCCAGCCTGTGGGAGGGCAGTGATGGAGCCCACATGTAAGGACCACCAGGCTGCCCAGGAGCCATGCACACACACACACGCGTGTGTGTCCTGGCCCATGGCTTGGGCTTTAGGGGCAAAAGAGGGGAACATTGCTAGGCAACCGCTGGGCGTTGCTATGGCGTTTGTGAGAGCGGTCTAGCCAACTGGAGCTGGTGGGGTGGTCCCTGTGAGGGGTCAGTTGGGAGGAAGGGGTCTCCTACCTCACAGGGTGGACAGGGCTCCGGGCCAGAGGCGGGGCAGGGGGGAGGAGGGGGAGAAAAGGGGAGAGGGCAGGGAGGAGGGCCTAGCTGCACATGGGATGGGATGCAGGCAGCCAGGCTGTCCCTTCTCACTGGAATGGCTGAGCTCAGGCAGCATGATGCCCGGGTGGCAGGGGTGCTCCGAGGACCGGAATGCCAGGCAGGGGCCACTGGGGAAGGGCTGGCATGGTCTCCCTCTTGCTGTGCCCTGCCTGAGCCTGGGCCTCGAGCGAGGACCCGTGGAGTCTGTGGCTGCCATGGAGTGCAGGGGGCTTGGACTCCCCCTTTCCAAGCACCTCAGGCTAGGTATATGGCTCTCATCAGAGCCCCCACCTGGGCCTGTGACCTGCGGAGAGCAGGGAGCCCAGTTCTCAGCACCCAGGGCAGAGGCGAGACCTTGCAGGGCGGACCCGTCCTCCAACCACACCCACTTGTGGCCTGTCTGCCTTGTAGTCTTTGAAGGCCAGGGTGGGCTGGGGGACTTAGGGAGCCCCCATGGCTCCCCCACCATGCATGCATGTGTGTGTATGTATATACACTTTATGGATGGACTTGTGTACTTACATGTGCATATGCACGAGTGTGTACGTAAAGTGTATGGTATAAGTGTGTGGCTTATACATATATGTGGGTGCACGTGCACTGAACATGTGTGTTGCATAGTGCATGCATGTGCCTGAATGTGTGTATGTGTGCATGGGTGTTTATGCTTGGACACAGCGGGGGACAAACACTGAGGTAATCTGCCCCAGCCCAGTTCCCTCTGGCTGCCAAGAGGGGAGCTGTGCTGGGCAGCAGCTGATTCCCAACCAGATGTGGCTTGGCCGGTCGTCACTCGTGGGGGGCTGCGTCCACTGCCCCCCAGACAGGGAGTCACTGCTCAGCAGGAGTCAAGCAGCCCACAGCTCACGCCCCTCACCCCCCGTGGACTTGGCAATCATGTCACAGCCTGCCCTGTGTGGTCACTTTCAGAATTCAGAGACCAGGGACTCCCTGCAGGTTCAGCTTCTCCCTGCACTGGGAGCCCCAGGGTCCCCAGGCCGGCCACACTGCTCTGATCAGACAGGTACAGCATATGGTCAGGCTTCAGAAACTCCTGACCTGATCTAGGGGCAGGGGCAGCTGTCCCGGGAGAGGCCAATGAGGAGCCACTGTATGGGTGAGGGCGGTGAGAGGCGAGATAACAGGGGCACACAAGCCTGGAAGGACAGCGCTCGCAGCCCAGAGAATGTTCAAGGGACCCAGGGGTGGCTTCTGACCCCACCCATCAGCCCCTGTACCAAAGGCCCCACCCAGCCCTACCCAGCCCCTGTGTCAAAGGCCCCACCCACCCCACCCAACCCCTGGCTCTGCATGGAGAATGGCTAGCATCATCAGAGGCCACAGCCAGACTCTCAGGGACACCCACCCACCATCCTGGTGCCCCAGGCTCTGTGTTACAGCTGTCTGTGCCCATGGTGTCATCACAGTTGCTACAGCTTGCCCTATGCCAGGGAACCTGTCCACATCACAGGCAGTCACCTGACCAATTTCTCAGCCAGCCAGGTTCCAGCCGGACACTGGACAGGGTCTCCTCTTCCAGGGAGGGGCTCCAATGGACCCCACCCCTGCCACCACCAGACCTGCCTCCTGCACACAGAGAAGCAAGCTGGGGCAGAGGCAGAGCAGCAGCAGGGCAAGGGGTGTAGAGCACAGAGACAAAAGAGGGGCACCAGGATGAAGGCGCAGGGGCAGGCAGCTGAGCCCAAGTAGGAGTGATCGAGCCTGGGCTGTGGTCAGCATGAGCCCAGGTCTGGGCCTGCTCCGTGTCAGGCAAGAGCTCCCCAGATTGGGTCCCAAGCCCTGGAACAAAGCAGGGGCCTGGGAAGCCGAGAGGGGCTGTTTGGGGCAGGGGTGCTGGCTGGGGCCAGGCTGTGGGGCCCCGGGGCCTGTGGTGAGCCCTGGAGAGCCTGGGGAGACCACCTCCAGGCTCCGGGCTCCTCCAGACACCTAGGGATGTCAGCTCCCTCCTGCCTCTCCAATTTGACTTGGCCACGGGGTTGGGACAGGGAGGGGGCTGGCAGGGGAGCTGGGACAGGCCTGGGAAGAGCAGGGGACATTCCTCTGGCTGGAGACTCAGCCCAGGGAACAAAAGGCTGCTTCCCGCCACAGGCCACAACCAGCCCAGCGCCTGCCCCCGCCTCTGTCACAACAGCCTGGGGCCCCAGACTGCCTTCCAGCCAGCCAGGCTTACCTGGCCTCGGGGAGCCTACACCTCCCTCCTTCAGCCTCATTTTCAGGCTGGAGGCCCTGCGGCAGGGCTCACAAGCCCGCCTTTGAGGGACGGCACTGGGCGCTCCGCAGGGCGGGGGTTTTCATCAACCCCTTCCCCCGACCAGGAGCTGCAACACCTGAAGGGGAGGACCTGCCCCCCCAGCGCTGACCGCAGCCCGAGGGAGGGGTGCTGCCTGCCCACAAGCTCGCCCTGGGATCCCACGGAGGAAGGGGAGTCCCCGGGGGTGGGCTTTCCACAGGGAAGGTGACTGGGGTCACTGGTGGGGGGACAAAGCCTGTGCCAAGCCTCAGTCAGGAGGCTGCACCTGGGAGTGCCTGCCAGGCACAGATCTCCGGCTCTCCACCCTCCCCACTTCTTCACCCCTATCCCTATTGCCAGATCAGGCGGGTGTCCAGGGCCAGCTGTTTCCAGCTGTGAACCTCCCCCGCCCCCAGCCCCAGGACCTCGCGGAACTGGGCGGGATAGTGTGACGAGGAGGAGCAGGCAGAGGGGGAGGGGGCTCTGCACCGGCTGATTTAATCCCACGCCGCCTCTGCCGCTGGCAGGCGTTCACGCATGGCGTACCGCAGGGTTGGGGGGGATCGGCCCACGTCCCCATCCTTCCCCTCCCCCGCGCCCCGCCGGAGCCATCGGACCAGGTTCCAAGTTGTGGGCCGAGCGCGGGGCCTTTGTGTGCACCGAGGCCGCTGCCTGGAACCCCCTGGCTGGGGGCCGCTCCACCCTCAGGCTCCCCTCCGCCTCGGGAGCGAGCAGGTACACCAAGGCGGGAGTGCAAACCTGCGGTGCGCCAGTAAGGGCCAAGGTCACGGCGGCCGGGAGCCCAGAGTCCCCGGCGGCTGCGGGGGCCACTAGGAAGGACCGGACCCGGCGGGCGGCGCGGAGGCGGGGGCGCGCTCCCCTTCCCGCCACGCCAGAGGGGCGGCTCCACCCCCACGCCTGGACGGCCCTTCCCCCAATCAGCCCCGTCGTCGGGATGCGCAGAGGCGAGCCGGGACCCGGTGGGTGCATGGGCTCGGAGACAGGGAGAGACAAGTGCGCCGGCGGGGTGCGCACCAAACGGGTCTGACGGGAGGAAGGGGCGATCGTGAGTACCCTCCCTGCCCCGGGGAGACCTGCGGCCTAGGTAAGGGGGGGGCGAACGCTGGGGAGGGTGTGGGTGTAGGCGACAGCGACCCAGCCCTGGCCATGGTGGATGCTGCCTGTTAAGTAAAGGGGCGCTCCGGAGATGTGGGGCCGGAACCCTGTGGTGGAGCTCACCCTGTTGGAAGGTGGGCGGCTCGGAAGGCAGGGGAAGGAGTGGCAAGGCTGGCTGGGGAGTGGGTCCTGGTGGCCGGGCTGGCCGCGGCCTTCGGTTGGGTTTCAACACCATGGACAGCGGACCCCGGCTGGGTGCCCTGGCCGCCAGGGAGGTCCTGCCTAGCCGCTCTGGTGAAGGTCGGTGGTGGACACTGAGGGCCAGTATCCTGCTGCGAATGGCTTGCCTCCGGCCTGCACCCGTGGGGACTTGGGAGCCGGGGCTGGGTCCGCCCTGGCGCTGGAGGAGCAGGGCCTGTGCATTACAGGGGAGTGGGAAACCCAGTCGGCACCCCTGCCACCCCTCCCAAGGGCGAAGTGAGCGGCCCCAAAGGGCCAGACTGCAATCGGCCCCAAATGGGGAGGGGCACCCGCGGGGGCTGAGGGCTGGGTGGAGGGACAGAATGACCTCCTTCCCAGCCGCTGTCTGTCTATGGCTCTGGCAAACTAGGGCCCAGGGCAGGTGGTAAGAGAGAGAACCCCGGGACAGGCCTGCCGGCCCCCCTTGGGCCTGCTGCCCCTTTGCCGGTGGGCTTTGGGAACAAAGGCCTGCAGTGGGACGGCCTGGTTTGGGACTGACCCACTGACCCTTGGCCCTGCCAGACCCCCAGGGCTGGCCTGCTTCCCCGGCCTCTGGCACACGAGGACTCCCACCCCAGTGGGAAGCAGTGAGAAAGGGGGCGACGCCCCTCCCCTCCCTACCCCATCCTCCACACAAGGGACCGCAGGGCTGCCCCGGGAGCGAGGGGGCTGCATGGGGGCGGGGGACAGCAGCTGCGAACCCACGGGAGGGCCAGGCTGCGGAGGCGTCTGCGGCTGTGACTGGCTGTGTGCGGGCGCGGCATGCGCGTGTCAAAGCGGGTTCGTGGTGGGGTGTGGCTGGTGGGTGCTAGCCCGAAGGGCTGTGCCGGGTGTTGCAGGGAGGGTTCCCGGGGTGCGGAAGCCTGCCGGGGGCTGGAGTGTGGACACAGGCGTGGGCGTGGGCATCTGTGGCACGCAGCAGGCCCAGTGAGGTCGAGGGGACCGAGGGCTGCGTCCGTGTGAACTGAACGCGCGGGGCGGGACGCGGCGCGTGTGCGCGGGAGACATGGGGCGCGCGGCGCGTGTGACGTGGGGCGCGCGGCGCGCGTGCCCCGCAGTTCTCAAGGACACCTCCGGGAGGCGGCGGAGCCGGTGTCCGGATGACGTCACCGCGCGCCCCAGAGATAATCGCCCGGTGCTAGAGCCGAGCGCGGATACGCGCGGAGGCAGCGGCGGCGAGCGCGGGGCCAGACGCGCCGGGCCCGGGCGGGCAGGAGCCGGGCGCCCGCAGCACAGACACGGCGGACATTCTGCCCCCAGTCGGTCTGCAGCGCTCGGGGATCCGCCTGGCTGCCCTGGCAGCATCCCCGCGCCTTCTGCGCCCGGGTCGCGGCATGAGGGGCCTCGGGCGCGGAGAGCAGAGGCGGCGGCGGCCGAGGAGCAGCGGGTGGTGGCGGCGGCGGCTCCCGCCCGGACCGGTAACAACGCTGGGGCCAGGCCGTATCCCACCCCGAGTCTCCTCTCTTCTCCACCAGCAGCCCGAGCTCTTCTCACCCGCCCGCAGCGCACCGGGAGGGCAAGCTCTGGGCTGTAGGATGAGACTGGCTTTGATCTGACCCCTCAGATTCTTTATTTTACCCGTGTTTGAGGGTGCGCTCTGGGGTCGGGTAGGGGGAGGGCCGCCGTGGGGTGCAGTGGCGGGGAAGCGCGTGCCGCCCAGTCGCTGTGGGCTGTGCGCCCCTCGGCTCTGCCCCTGCTTCGTCCTCGGGCTCCATCTCCAAGGAAGCCCCAAGGGACGTGCTGGGCGGCCGGCTCGCTGCAGAACTGGAAAGGGTGGGCCAGGACGCAGCCTACCCAGCTCCACGCCGGCGTCCCGGAACCTCCACACCCCTAGGCGAGGACCCCACGCGAACTGGAGCCCGGTCCCGACCCTGCCTTGAGGGTCCCTCTGCGTGTTCACAGCGGACCTTGATTTAATGTCTATACAATTAAGGCACGCGGTGAATGCCAAGAGAGGCGCCTCCGCCGCTCCTTTCTCATGGAAATGGCCCGCAAGCGCGGCCGGCGCGGCGCCCCTCCCGCGGGGAATGGCAGCCGGCCCCCGGCGGCCCCTCACGCCGCGGACAAATCCGGCGAACAATGCGCCCGCCCAGAGGGCGGCCCAGCTGCCGGGCCGGGGATCTGGTCTCGGGACACAAAGGGGCGCGCAGGCCTCGGGCGCATGGGGCGGGCGGGGGCGGCGAGGGGGGAGCCTGCGGCCCGCGGGACTGCAGCCGCCGGCCCTGCCACGTGTGTCCGCACCCTGGCGTGCCCGTGCGCCTGGAGAGGGCGGTGGGGCCCCCGGAGACAAAGGGAGGGTCCTTGGCAGGGGTGGGGGCGGGGGTGCCGACTGCCGCTCACCGGTGCTGCGGACACCACCGGGGCGACTCGGGGCGCTGTCCGCGGTGCTGGCGCTGTGGCAGCCCCCCGCGGTACAGAAGCGCCACCGCGGCGCGCGAGGCCAGGGGTCTCGAATGCCACTCGCCCGACCGTGGACGCCTAGACAGTTGCCACGGAGTCGAGGGGCGAGGTGGGCTGAGGTTATCGCATAGCCGCCGCTGGGCCGCGGGCCGGTGGGTCAGCGCTCCCTGAGCTCGTGTTGGCGGGGCGGTGCTGCGTCCACACCCAGGGCCCGACCAGGACGAGGCGGGTTGGGGCGGAAGGTGCAAGGACCGCATCCCGCCCCGCAAACTCGCTCTGGGCTATGCGGGGCGCGAGGCACGTGAGGCTCCGCAGCCGGAGAGAAAAATGACAGATCCCTCCCCCGCCGCCATCTGCAGCCGCAGCGACACCCACTCGGCTGTGCTGCAGGCATTTTTTTTCTGTCCTCGGAGGCCAGCGCCACCTGCCGGCCCCTGGCGCGGCCTCCCTGCACCCCCAGGGCCACCAAGGCAGGCTGCGGTGCCCCGCTGAGCAGAGCCGGGCGGGTCAGTGCTGGCCAGGACTCTGGTGTCCAGGGGTCCTCCAACCCCCACAGGGCAGCAAGCAGAAGACCCGCCCCGTCCCTAGCTGCTGAGCCCTCCCACGGACAGAGCCCACCAGCGCCTCCTTCCTCCCGCCCCCAGATTAGAGCCACTGCAGGGCGGAGCACTCAGCCCCTCAGCCCGGCCCTCCTGGAGGTCAGGCGGCCTCCACCAGCTACCCACGACCTCAGCCTTGACCTTGGGCTTGATGCCTGCCCGTCCCCCAGGGCACCAGTGATTCCAGGGAAGGGTTCCAGGCCCCAGAGAGCAGGGAGGAAGGTCCACGGCATGCCAGGTCACAGGCATGCTGGGGCTCCCTCACCTTACAGCCGTGACCTTTCCTGGGAGGAGGCTGTGCTGGAGTGGCAGGGCACACAGGACCTCCTGTGGTGTCTTCTGAGAGCTTCGCCCTGGAAAAGCTCCAAGTGGCACTAGGTAGACACCAGCCCTGGACAGGCCTATGGTTCCTGGGGTCTCACTCAGCAGGAGGCGAGCCTCCCCTCTCTAAGCTGACACAACACACAGCAGAAACCACCAGGCTGGGCCTCACCTCCCCCAAATCCCTTCAAACCTCGCTGTAATAGTGACAATCCCCATAAATGCGCACACACACACGCACTTACAGGACGCACACTGTAATGGGCAGCCCCTCCTTTCCCCCTGGGGCCCGGGCTGTGAGGCAGGTATAGCCCTGCTTCAAAGGACAAACAAGACAGGAAGAGTTTCTGCGTGAAGGCCAGGACCACTTCCGTCCAGTGACCTATAAGGTGGTCGGAGGCCCCTAGAAGGCAGGGGGCTATTTCAGGAGTGGGCGGACCCATATGTCCTCCTCCCCTGCCCAGAGTCTGGCCTGCAGAGTAGAAGCCTCTGACCTCACCCTGGATGAGTCCTCCTCCTAGCCACAGCAAGGACCACAGCCGTGTTGGCCCCGAGCCGATGGAGGGGAGCTAAGCTCCCAAGGCCACGGGTGGGGAGTCAGCAGGAGGGTCGCAAACTGCAGGGTGATCCGTGGCCACAGGGCAGGGCTCCCATCAATCAGTATGGGAGAACTCACTGGCCAGGGGCAGCTGCAGAGTCCAGCAACTCCATATTGCCAGCCTTTCCTCCGCCCATGTTGATGCCCCAAACTCACAACGGGAGGACCATGGACCCCCTGAGAGTCCAGTGGGTCCAAGACCCTTGGACAGCTCAGGGAAGCATGGCCACGGGGCTAACCCAGGAGCATGCATCTGTGGCTGCCACGCTCTGTTTGCCAAGTCCCTGAGGGCTTCTGGAGCCCACAGCAGGGCCGGCTCCGAGGCCCCTGCCTGGCACACGTCAGCGGTCACCTCTGCCTTCACCACCAGCTCCTATCCCACTGCTGACTGCAGCAGCAGAGGAAGGGTGGTCTCTGTGACCATCGCTCCAGATGCAAGCTGGCCAAGGAGGGTGATGGTCACGGTGACCCTCAGGTCCTGCCCTCCTTGCGCCAACAAGCCCCTAGCCCAGCTGGCCCTGGACAGACCTGTGTCCTTGCCCACAGTGGTCCCCCAGCACAGCCTTGTGCGAACACGTGGTGAGTGCTACGCTGGCTGTCCCAGCAGAGTGGCCACTCCCTCAGAGTCCTTGCCAGGTCAAAGGCATCGCTCAAGACCAGTCTGCAGAAACCCCACTCTGGCTTTGCTGCTTTCTCACAAGCCAGGCCAACCCGAGCGGCCTGATGAGGGGCCAAGCCATGCACCCAGAGGGGGCCACGTGACTCTCCAAGGTCTCTTGTTCCTCTGAAACCTCGGCCACCTTCACAGAGCCACTTCTTCAAGTCAAGGTGTGTCAAGTGCGGGTGCGCATAGTCACGTCATGTGCACATACGTGCTCACCATGCTATGTGTATCCGTGTCACCCGTCACGTGTTCATGCTGCATTCCCCACGTGCCCATGTGACACATCCATGTCACGTTTCATACTGCACGCCCACATCATGTCCACAGCTGTGTTCATGGGACATGTCCATGTTGTGTGCTGTGCTCAGGCCGCACACCCCACAGGCACAGCTGTGCACTTGTATGCTCACAAGTGACACGTCCACAGGGATGCCCCGAGTTCTGCCCTCAGCTCTGCCTCCCCACAGTGGCCCTTTCTCGGTCCCTCACCATTCACTGGAGGCGCTGACTTGCCAGGAGAGGTGGGGCCAGGCAGGACTGGGCACCTGACAGTGCTGCGGGGGCACTGCCTCTGGGGAGAGACCTGTCCTCAGGGCCAGGCAGAGCCTGCCAACATCCACAGTGAGCCTCTGGACAAAGTGTGGCTGCCGCTGGCTTCCTGAAGCCCCAGGCAGCCGTGTGGGAAGATCGTGCTCAGACAGGTCTGGGCCAGGAGTGGTCAGCCCCTGGATTCAGCTGTGCCACAGCATCAGGGCCCCACCCCACTTCCCAGGGAGGAGGGAGCTAACAGCCGGGGCCCAGGGCTCCCCTCCCTGTCCTTCCCACAGCTCCCTGGGTCAGTCACCCCTCCCTGTGAGCAACCTCAATGTGTATTCTCTGGGCGAGAACAACAGTGCGATGCACCTGCCACCCAGAGAGCACTGTCTAAGCCCCTCCGGGCATCTGCCATCTCGGGGGATACTCTGCTCTCAGCCAGCTTCCTGCCAAGGTGCCTGGGAAGTAAGGGGGCCCATGTCCTGGCTGCCCACCACCCAAAGGACACCCAAGTCCCAGGCTGCTGCATGCATCCAAGGAGTCAACCAGCCGATGCAAGATCGCTGTCTTCCATGTCACTCTACCTTCCAAGTAAATAAATCTTTAATCAAAAAATACCAAAATGCCTCTTCTAACAACTGGCTCCCCACCCCCACCTATACCTGCAAACCTCAAGGCTCCCCCCGCCACGAGCAGCACAGGGCCACGTGGGACAACCCTGAGGGACAAGGCCAGGCAGGACTGCCTCCTGGCACATCCACTCACCCAAGCGACAGGCCAGGCTGCGCCTTGGGCTCTGGCCGCCACATCTGGACAGGGGCCTCAGAGGGACAGTCCCATCCAGGGCCAGTCTGGCCTGATGCCCAGTGGTGACATGGTTCAAACGCTATCGACAACCAGACCTTCCAAGGACACTCCCCAGAGGGACCTCATGGCAGTTCCCACAGGATGACTAGCCCGCTGCACTGCCCACCTCAGGAGGTGGGGCACTGCCTCTCACCCAGAGGCCTCCACAGGATGTCATACAAGGGTCAGTGGCCAGGCACTCGAGGATGAAGGCACGCCTGGCAGCCTCCCTTCTGTACCCCACTAACCATCCTGCGGGGAAGGGCAGAATTGTCTGGGGTGATGTTTCCATTGTCTTTCCCTATACCTCCCCTCTCCCCTACACTTAAGGTCTGTGTATTTTGTTGGCAAATTTCACGCCACCAGAACACCGCTGAGCTACTCAGGTCTTGGGGCAGCAACTGGGCCTGCATCAACCCCAGATGCCGGGGTTGGTGTCCAGCTTTCTCCAAGTCACGTGGGACAACCATGAAGCAGAACAGGGAGGTCACCACAGCACCCAGCACCCCCACACCAGGAGACCCGTAGCTGCCCTGAGTGTACACACGCTCCAGGCTGTGGAGACACACACACACACACACACACACCCCCAGGACGACGTGGTGTTTACAGGCTGCAGAGTGCATGGAGGCAGGGGTATTTACCACCCATCACGCCCAAGCAGCCACTGTGGAGATGGGGCACCTGGTATAGCTCCCCAGAGCTCGGCAACTCTGGACACCAACACTCCTCAGGAGGGGTCTACTCTAGGACAGTGAAGAACCAACATGGTGGCAGAGCGGGTGTGGGAGCCTGCTGACCACAGGCCTCGGGTCTTCCCTGCCGTGAAGGGGGCTACCAGCCCCATGGGAGCTGCAGGGCAGGGGCTGTGTGGCTTATAGGAATGGCCGGGCGTGGCCAGCGGGTGACCCTTCTTGAGGCCCGTGGCAGGGGAAGCAGGCAGTAAAAAGGGCCACTGATCACCATTTCTGCCAAAAAAAAAAATACAACCAAATTCACTCAGGGTGCCCTGGGTTTTCCGCTTGTCCTCCAGGGTACTCCTTCCATGTGAGGTCAGTCTGACGGGTAAGCTGACAAGAAAAATACTCCTTTATTGGTGAGCTCTACATAGTGTCACACAGCGAACACAGACTCAGATCCATCGGACACCGGACACCGGACACCGCCGCCGCCTAGGGCAGGCGCAGCTGGCCCGCCCCGCCCCAGTCCCAGGCCACCCTGTGCAGCCCCACGCCTTCGGGACCCGTGCTGTAGCCTCGTCCTCACTGCTTGCTGCGGTTCTGCCGTTCCTGGGAGGAGGAACAGGTGGTCAGGAGTGCACACAGGGGACCAACAAGGGCTGCAATACACCCACATGCATCTATACAGATAGATGCTGGGATGCGTCACCCCCTCAGTGCTTGGGGCTCACCTCCCAGGCCCCCAAGGCAGCAGGTGCCAGAGTTCCAGGCAGCACCTGGGTCCTTGCCACTCCTGGAGGCCAAGAAAAGCCCGAACTCCTGGCTTTGGCCTAGTTGAGCGCTGCTGCTTCAGGCAACTGGGGTGTGAGCAGAGTGTGCAGGGCACGACGGTGGGGCCCTTCCCCGACCAGGCCAGCCAGGCTGGGACTGCTCCCACGCGTGGCTTCCACCCGCTCTGGTCTCCCTGTAGACCTCACCCAGACCCCTTCAACGGAGACACAAAAGGCAACAACACTCTACCTCAAGTGTAACCCTCTTCATCTGTTAGGCACGGGCTGTGTGTGTCTTCAGGGCAACGGGCAAGGAGCTCTCCCCCACTCCCGGTGCTGGGCTCTGGGAGAGCACCAAGGCCTTCGGCTGGAGTTCACATTCCTTCCCACCCTCTAGTTTAAAACTAAACCAAATACATATTCTCTATTTAGCATTCTTTAAAACTGCTTAGGGGGCCTGGCGCAGTGGCCTAGCCGCTAAAGTCCTTGCCTTGAATGCGCCAGGATCCCATATCGGTGCCGGTTCTAATCCCAGCGACCCCACTTCCCATGCAGCTCCATGCCTGTGGCCTGGAAAAGCAGTGGAGGATGGCCCAAAGCCTTGGGACCTGCACCCACAGCCGTGCAGGAGACCTGGAGGAAATTTCTGGCTCCTAGCTTCAGACAGGCACAGCACTAGCCGTTGTGCTCACTTGAGGAGTGACTTGATGGACAGATCTTCCTCTCTGTCTCTCCTCCTCTCTAACTTTCCAATAAAAGTAAAATAAATCTTTCAAAACTGCTTAGGGGTTGGTGTCATGACTCAATAGGCTAAATCTCTACCTCAGAGCCAACCCCCCACATGGGCGCTAATTCATGTCCTAGCCTCGCCATTTCTGATCCTGCTCCCTGCTGTGGCCCAGGCGAGCAGAGGAGACTCCTGGCTCCAGAGGGGCTCAGCTCTGGCCAGTGCGGCTATCTGGGGAATGAACTGGCAAGTGGAAAGTTCTGTGTCTCTCCTGTTAAACTCCACCCTTTAAATAAGGCCCGGCGGCGTGGTCCAGCGGCTCAAGTCCTCGCCTTGAAAGCCCCGGGATCCCATATGGGCGCCAGTTCTAATCCCAGCAGCTCCATTTCCCATCCAGCTCCCTGCTTGTGGCCTGGGAAAGCAGTTGAGGACGGCCCAGAGCTTTGGGACCCTGCACCCGCGTGGGAGACCCGGAAGAGGTTCCAGGTTCCCGGCTTCGGATCGGCGCGTACCGGCCCGTTGCGGCTCACTTGGGGAGTGAATCATCGGACGGAAGATCTTCCTCTCTGTCTCTCCTCCTCTCTGTATATCTGGCTGTAATAAAATGAGTAAATCTTTAAAAAATAAATAAATAAATAAAAGTCAATAAATCTTTGGGGAAAACTTCTCTTTTGAAGAAATTCTTGGGACAGGCAGCA
This sequence comes from Ochotona princeps, assembly GCF_030435755.1. Taxonomy (NCBI): domain Eukaryota; kingdom Metazoa; phylum Chordata; class Mammalia; order Lagomorpha; family Ochotonidae; genus Ochotona; species Ochotona princeps. The sequence continues at coordinate 430,769 of NC_080853.1, read as the reverse complement.
CAGCGCCTGCTTAACCCAGCTGACACTGCACACTGCAGGGTTGCAGTTCAAGCTGGCTCAAGCGCATGGACGGCCCCAATTCTGCTTCCCAGTTCCTTACAGTGCTGGTGCTGCCAAGGCACTGCCTGGGTGGGCATCTCCTCCCAGGAGACGGAGCTCCCGGGTCCCAGCACCCAGGTAGGGCACTGTGCAGACCAGGGGCTGCTGGGAGAGGGCCTCAGCTGGGGCACCCGCTGAGCCCGCCTCCCTTTGGCCCGCACGTACCTGCCCTTCAGCACAATGGCTCAGAAAACCAAGACAGCCCCTGGAGTATGAGCATGGCTCTGCCTGCACAGCCTCGAGCGCCTCCTCCCAGCACGCCTGGGAGCCACTGGTCCTTGAGCCAGAATGCGTCAGTGTGAGCCACGCTCCTGCCATTGGGAGCACCCAAAGGAGCTGGTATGGGCCCAGCATGGCAGCCTGTTGGTGAAGTCCTCGCCTTGCATGTGCCAGTTCATAATCTGGCTGCTCCACTTCCCATCCAGCTCCGTTTGCGGCCTGGGAAAGCAGTGGAGGACGGCCCAAAGCCTTGGGACCCTGCACCCGCGTGGGAGACCTGGAGGAAGTTCCTGGCTCCTGGCTTCTGATCGGTGCAGCACCGGCTGTTGTGGTCACTTGGGGAGTGACTCAGTGGAAGATCTTCCTCTCTGTATATCTGATTTTGCAATAAAAATAAATCAATCTAAAAAAACAAAAGTTTCCAGACCCAGCAGAACCCTGGCTTCTTAAACAAAAACAGAAGTGACCTGCAGAGTGACCAGGGTCACCCAATGCTGAGTCTGCCACTTGGAGGTTGAGCCTCAGGTGGGGGGCGCCTGCCTCTAGGCCCAGCCAGTCCTGAGCTGAGCAGCAGCCCTGGCCTATGGCCCCAGGGCCACTGTGTTCTGCATGCTCCTGTCTGGACCAAAGCTGCAACTTCAAGATCATGATTGTCCGTCAGAACAATCAAGAAATCCCCGTCAGCCCCACAGCCCAGGAACACCTCTGGAAGTGCCCCCATGGGTCCTCTTGGTGGCACTGGCAGGAAGAGCCTCTGCCCCCCGCCCACCCGGAATGCACCTTGCGTACCTCCTCCTCCTGGCGCTTCTCGTAGTGAGAGAAGTCGTCGAAGATGGAGGTCGTATGCTTGTAGGAGGCGATGACCCGCAGCACCTGCTTGGCCTTCTCCAGGGGCACCTCCTGCGTGTCACGTGAGTTGGTGACGGGTTTGTTGTCATTGTTCTCCAGCCTGATGTGCCGCAGCTGGTTATTGGGCACGTCCTTGACAAAAATCCACTTCACGTCAAACTTGCCCTTCCACTTGTCCTGGGACCAGACCCCTGCACTGGTGCCGTAGTCCACAGGGGACTTCATCTCCGCCACCCCACAGAAGTGCCCGCTCCCGTTGACGCTGAAGAGCAGGTAGACAGGGCCCTTGCTCCCAGAGGCGCGGAAGGCGCTGTCCAGGCGCCGGTTGCCGTGCTCCGTGCTGCACCAGATGGAGTACTTGATGGAGCGGTGGATGTCGTCCTCAGAGTAGCTCTTGATGATGAAGGCACGGCCGCTGCGTAGGTTCCAATCGAACTCCTTCGGGTTGTAGCTGTGAGCGGCTTTCAGCTTCTCAAGGACCGGGTGCGAGTCCGTACTCGCGCCAGAGCTGGCCTGGCAGGTTCCATTACTGTCACTGCCGGCCCCTCCACCCTGCCCAAACATTGCGTTCCTGTTGCGAGGGGCTACCCAGCGTGTCGGGGGTGGTGGCTGAGGGCTCGGCTGCGGGGGATGGGCCGACGGGGGAGGCTGGGAGGCAGCCTGAGGGCACAGCACCTGCTGGGGCACCAGGGTCTTGGGCAGAGCCCCCTTGTGGTCCCAGGTGCCGATGTCCATGTTATGCTTTAGGGTTGGAGGCAGAAGCACGGCCCCCATCACAGACCCACCCTTGCCCTTCGTCTTGGGCTGTGTTTTCGCAGGTTTGCTGGCGATGGCAGCCCATGAGGCTGGCTTTGACACCGGCATACTGACGTTCGTCGCACCACTGCTGGCAAGGACACCAGCCAACGTCACACTACTGGCCACAGAACCCACGGTCTTGACAGAAGAGGTGGCGGCATCCCCAATCTTCAGGCTGACCATGCCTTGCTGTAGGCTGTTCCGGCCAGGGGCCTTGCTGAGGGTGTCGCTGTGGAAGCCCGCCTGGCCCTCCACCACTGTGCCCCCCAGTGAACTGGGCGGGTAGGTATAACTGCTGCCGTACGCCGAGCCCTGAGCCTGCTGCCCGTGGGACCCGGCAGTGCCCCACGTGGAGAAAGCCGGGTTCTCAGGGAAGAAGTTGAACCTGTGCTGGTAGAGGTTGCTCCCGAGCCCCCCCAGCTGCCCGAAGATGGCATCGTGCACAAAGTGGTGGTCTCCGTTACTAAGCTGTCCGTAGGTGGTGACGTATGGGATCGGAGGGTCTCCTGCAGTGGACCACGGCGCCTCACTGAGGGAGTAGGGAAAGCCGATGGACGGTGGGTAGTAGCTGGACAGGTAAGGGTCGTTCATGGAGGGGTAAGAGTTACTCTGTGGAAACAAGCACACGCCCGGTCAGACCACCTTGGCCACAAGAGACCCTGGAGACGCCAAGCACGGCCTGCCAGCCACACACAGGACGAGCAGGATGCAGACCTGCGCCTGGGCTACCCCCACAGGAGTAGAGCGGGGGGGGGGCTCCCAGGCTGCCGGCGCACCACACACCGCTGGCAGGGGCCCGCAGTGAGGTCATGTAAGCCAGCCGAGCCACTCCACGCACACCACCAAGGGACCTAAAGTGTGGGAGAAGGGCTGTGCTGCCAGCAGCCAGCCACGGGGCTCAGAGCTGCAGGCCGGCACTCACCCTGGGGGAGGGAGCTCAGCAGGCCTGCAGAGCCCTGCCCTCGCACACCGGCTCCCCAGCCCAACGTTCCTGGGCTTCATCACAGGAGTGCAAGCAGACTGCAAAGCTTTTGTTGTTGGCCCGCGGCAGTGGCCTAGCAGCTAAAGTCCTTGCCTTGAATGCTCTGGGATCCCATATGGGCAGTGGTTCTAATCCCAGCGACACCGCTTCCCATCCAGCTCCCTGCTTGTGGCCTGAGAAAGCAGTTGAGGACGGCCCAATGCCTTGGGACCCTGCACCCATGTGGGAAACCTGGAAGAGCTTCTGGCTCCTGGCTTCGGATCGGCGCAGCACCGGCCTGTTGCGGCTCACTTGGGGAGTGAATCATCGGACGGAAGATCTTCCTCTCTGTCTCTCCTTCTCTCTGTATATCTGACTTTGTAATGAAAATAAAAATAAATCTCTAAAAAAAAAGGTTTTGATGTTGTTTTGCTTTTTTAAGTTTTATTTCTTTATTTAAAAGACAAGAGAGGAAGCGGCCTTCCACCTAGTGGTTCACTCCTCAAGAGGCACAGGGTTGGAGGTAGAGTGGCAGCTGCAACCAGCCCCTGCACGGGACGGACGTGTGCAGTGCTGGCCCCCAGGGCCCAGAGGCCGATGTGCCAGCAGTCTGCTAAGCTCCAGTAGGAGGCCTTCGTTCCCCCTAAGAGTGACAGACAGTTCAAGTCCCCGCTGCCAGTTCTCCAGCTCCCTGCTAAAGCACGTGCGAGGAGAGCCGGTGGCTCAGGCCCGAGGACCTCCGACATGCGTGGGAAACCCCGACGGGTTCCCGGGTCCTGCTTTTGGCTCAGCATACACAGGTCCTGGCTACTGTGGCCATTTGGGGGGTGAACCACTGGGTGGAAAGTCACTGTGCCTTTCAAATTAACAAACAAAATACTTTTGAAACTGGCTAGACAGGAGCTGATCCTGTGGCACAGTGAGTAAAAGCCACCATCTGCAGTGCCGGCATTCTACAAGGGCACTGGTTCAAGTCCTGGCTGCTCCATTTGCAATCCAGTTCCCTGTTACTAAGCCTGGGAAGGCAGCGTGCCCCTGAACCCACGTGGAAGCCCTGCAGGAAGCTCCTGGCTTTGAGCAGGCCCAGCTCCAGCTGCTGCAGTCGTCTGGGGACTGAATCAGCACACGGAAGATCTCTTCGTTTTTCTTTTTTTAAATTTTATGTTTCCAATCTCAACAGCGGCAGCAAGAAGGGCTTCGCCCGCCAGGCTCCGTGCCCGGCATTGCCCAGCAGCACCACAAGCTGCTCCTCTTGGCTATGCCCGTCCATGGCTGCCTCCATCCCACAGCTCAGCCATTATCCCGCCTTATTTCCTCCACCACCTGACAAAACAGAAGCTTCGTGGGCCAAGTGACCTCCTGCCGAAGCTTGGCCCCTGCTTCCCTCCTCACAAGCCAGCACCAGGCAGTGTCCCCAGGGAAGGAGGCCTCAGGGCAAGGGCAGGCAGTCCCTGCTGCTCCTCGGCACAGCAGAGGCCCCCAAGGACTTGGAACTCAGTGTCCACTCACAGGCAGCTACCTCTAATCTATGCCCGACCCTCTGAGGAAGACAACATGACTGAGCAAACCACCACAGCAGTCCCCAATCCACTGCTACAAACGGGCCTGGCGCCGTAGCCTAGTGGCTAAAGTCCTCGCCTTGCTCACTCAGGGATCCCACATGAGAGCCAGTTTGGGTTTCAGCTGCTCCATTTCCTGTCCAGCTCCTTGCTTGAGGTCTGGGAAGGCAGTCGAGGACAGCCCAAAGCCTTGGGACCCTGCACCCGCGTGGGAGACCCAGAAGAAGCTCCTGGGTTCGGATCAACACAGCTCCAGCCACTGTGGCCATTGGGGAGTGAACCAGTGGATGGATGAGCTCTGTCCCACCCCTCCCCCCCCGCTATTTAATTCTGCCTTTCAAATACATTAACTCATCTTTTTTTCTTCTTTTTAAAGATTCATTTGTTTTTATTGTAAAGTCAGATATACAGAGAGAAGGAGAGAAAGATGTTGTCGGTTGATTCACTCAAGTGGCCCCAATGGCTAGTGCTGAGCCGATCTGAAGCCAGGAGCCCAGAGCTTCTTCTGGGTCCCCCACACAGGTACAGGGTCCCAAAGCTCTGGGCCGTCCTCGACTGATTTCCCAGGCCACAAGCAAGGTGCTAGATGGGAAGTAGAGCTGCCAAAATTAGAACCGGCGCCCATATGGGATCCCAGCACATTCAAGGCGAGGACTTATGCAACTAGGTTACCGTGCTGGGCCCATTAACTCATCTTTTTAAGTTATGCTCTCAAATACTGTGGAAGCTCTACTTCATAAGCATATATTTCAGGGGCTGGCATGGTGGGACAGCAAGTCAATATCATCAACCCATATTGGAGTACGGGCACACCGCACGGCCATGGGCGACGACCCTGCTGCTGCTGCCCTGTGGGAAGCAGGCCGAGGCGGGAAAGCCTGCCCGCTGCTCTGCCTCTCCAACGAGTGAACCTGTTTACTGAACACGTCAGTCAGCACAGCTCCCGTTCGGTGTCTGGGCAGAACACTCCCATCATCAACTACACCAAGCGGGGAAGACAGGCGCTACCCAGCAGACCTGACTCCACCTTCACCTCCAGTCACAGGCCCCTCAGCCCAAGGCTCAAGCCGCTGGGACGTCACAGGCCTGGCACACAGCAGCAGAGCCCGGAAGCCTTTACAAGGCCCTCTCGCCACAACCATGTCAGTTACCCTACACAGGTCAGAGGCCTTGGGGGTTCTGGTCACAAAATTTTGCTGGTGACCCTTCCCCAAGGGAGGGGGGAGCATCCAGGGAGGCAGGGGCTGCGGGGCTGGGTCCACCCCAGGCACTCTCCTGGACTCCAGGCACAGGCTGCATGGAGTCACGGCCTCACTCGCACAGCCAGCTACAGTCCCAGCCCCGACCCTGGCTTTCTGCTGGTGGGACACTGAGACACAATTGCGTCTCTTCCACGAGGGCGACCGGCCCCAACCTGACTGCTGCAGGCATTCAGGCGCGGTCTCGCACCGCAGTCTCTCGGGCCCAGGCCTGCGCCCTGGCTCTCACCTCGACTTGGGCAGCATGCTCTGCCACCTGCCCCGTGTCCCAAGCGGTGGGCACAGGATGGTAGCTGACAACCAGCTTGGGAAACACTCACCTGACTCGACAGTCCAGACAGGTAGGGCTCCAAATCACCGTCCTTCTGCGGCAAGGAACCAGTGGGCACTGGAACAGCAAGTCACACAACACGGCCTCTTCGGTGAGTCCCCGCCGGCAGTCAGCTCAGCATCCCTCCCTTGCTACAAGCAGGACCCAGCCAGTGCCCAGTTCAAGTCCCAAGGGAGGCAGCGCGAGCCACCACCTCGCTATGGCGCTGACCAAGCAAGCTACTGGCAAGGTAACGCCAGCAACCACACCTAGGTTTTCGTAAAACGGATAGCACCTGAGATCTGCCCTGAACACTGTCCCCCAGCCCAGCCCCAAGGCTCCCTCGCCCCCTGTCCCTGACCACCCTCTCCTGCCCTCTGACCCGCTGGCCCCCCGCCCGCTCCTCTGCTTCCTGTCCCTAACCTCCCCTTACCCTCTGCCCTCTCACCCCTGCCCCCGACCCCCGGCGCCTCGCTCCGGCCCGCTCACCTCCTTTAGTATCTCGTCCTTTTGGTCTCTGTACCGCGCCGGCCGGACGCACCGGAGGAAAAAGACCGAGTTACTCTGGGGAGAACCCGCTCCCGGCCCGCCCCGAAGCACCGAGGCCAGCCCGGGAAGGTCCCCGCTGCTCCTGGAGGGCCACGAGACCCGAAGCACGGCCCTACCTGGGGATCCAGGCTGGTGGCCGACATGCTGCCTCGACTCCGCGGGGCGGGGCCGGCCTGTCACCACGCGGACCCCGACGCCCAGGCCCGGGCGCGGCGGGCAGCAGGCTCGCGGGGCGGCGGGCGCCGGCTCCAATGGCGGCTGCGGCGGCGGCAGGGACGAGGCTCGGCGTCAGCGCGCGCGGGGCAGGCCGGGAGCGGCGCCCTGCCGTCGCACCGGAGCCTGCGCACCCGCGCCCCGCGGGATGCATTTCGCTCCCGAGTCCCAAAGTCACGCGGCGGGGGCGGGGTCCTGGATCACGTGGCCGCACCCGGCGGGTCTGTGGAAAGCGCCCGAGCTCCTTCCGGGTTGGAGCCGGGGACGTGGCGCCGTGGCGGTGCAGCCCTGCTCGGTCAGGCCGGTGGTCGGGACCGCAGGGCACCCTGGGCTGTTGTGGTTCCAGTCTTGGCGGGACTTTAGGGCCCGGCACGGTGGCCCAGCAGCTCAAGTCCTTGCCTTGCACGCCAGGATCCCATATGGGCACCGGTTCTAATCCCCGCAGCTCCACTTCCCGTCCAGCTCCGTGCTTGTGGCCTGGGAAAGCAGTCGAGGACGGCCCAATGCCTTGGGACCCTGCACCCGCGTGGGAGACCCGGAAGAGGTTCCAGGTTCCCGGCATCAGATCGGCGCGCACCGGCCGGTGCGGCTTGGGGAGTGAATCATCGGATGGAAGATCTTCCTCTCTGTCTCTCCTCCTCTCTGTATATCTGACTTTGTAATAAAATAAATAAATCTTTAAAAAAAAGAAAATACCATCTTTGTACTTCCAGTGTCAGGTGGGGGCCACAGCACCCAGCCCTTCTGAGGGAGCCTGACAGTGGATGTGTGTGTTACCCAGTGCCCTCTTGTCCCAGTTCCTGGCACACTGATGGGGTCTGCAGCCCCTGGCGGTCCACACCACGGCCCACACCTCCCTCTAGCAGCCCTCTGAGCTGCCAGCATCCCTCCTCCTCAAAGGGCTGGCAACACACACTGCCCCCGGATGGCATTACCTGCCCACCTGTCGCCACCCCCTTGGTGCCACTCAAAGCTGGTTCAGGTAGATGGGCTCCTTTTGGGCCCCAACCACCCATGCTGGGGGCTGCTTCACCCTTGACAAAGCCTCAGAAAGGCAGGGAGGACCCTGGGATCCAAGTGTGGGCACAGCTGGTGACAGGCAGCTGCCCCCAGGGCTCCCGTGAGTTGGCAGCAGCTCTGCCTGTGACCCGAGGACACTTCCTGGTGTTGGGGGACCCCAGGCTGAGCGGAGGGAGCTGGGTGGGTGATGCACCCGGGCCTGGGGAAGCCCCAGACACTGAGGACCCCAGGGCTCTGCCAGAGGTTACAGCAGTGACTAGGACGACCTGTCCATGGGGCGTGTGGAAAGGGACACCACTTCAGGCGATTCACAACCTGCACCCAGAACAACAGGCAGTCCAGCAAGGGAGGGGCCGCCATGGCTGGACCCGCCTGGGCCAGATGCCTGGGGAGCACAAGGGGAGGAGCAGGGCTGAGCCCCACGAGCGGGGGCGTTGAGGGCTCACCCCATTGCGCCCTGCCATAGAGGAGGGGGTGTAGTGTGTCTCTGTCACAATGTGTCGCACGCTGTGTGGCTCACTGGCTGTTCTGACATCCATTTCACCCCACTCAGTGTCTGGTCCCCCTGACCAGTGGCCACACAGGAACACTCACCCACAGCCATCAGGGCACCCGCCTCCCTCTGGCCTGCCTGAGCCCATGGCAGCCTAGTTTCTGGAAGCTGTATCAGGACCTGCAACACTGTCGGCCTAGGGAGGAGACGCATGCCAAGGATGCAGGAAGCAGAGCCCTCGACCAGCCACCCCTCAGCACCAGCTCCACACTTCTGGTCCCCTGGGCAGGCATCTGGGCGAGTCCATCACCTGTGATGGGGTCCAGCCCCAGTGCACGGGCCCAGACCAGGGCTGCTTGGGGGACGATGTCGTGGACAACCCTGGGACCGTCACACACTGATCCCCCTCAGGTCTCACCTGCAGCTGTGGCCACTCAGGGCCTCTGGGTGGTGGGCAGTATGGTGGTCCACTGCTGGGCCCTTTGTCACCTCCTCTTTGCCCAGGAGAGGGAGCTCTAAGTCGGGTCTTGGAACCCTAGGCTAGGCCCAGTTGGTGTCCCTGCCTGCTCTGTGTGAATGTGCGTGAATGTGTGTGTAGGGGGGTGTCAGTGGCTGGTCTAGCGTGGTTGTGGTGACCGTATATGGGGACGGAATTGCCCCAAGGTGAAGGGCCTGCAGCCAGGAGGAGACTTACACTGCCCTGTCACCAAGTTTGTAGGACCCCAGGTCTGGGTACCAAGGAGTTCAGCCCCTGTCACCAAGTTTGTAGGACCCTGGGTCTGGGTACCAAGGAGCTCAGCTCATCATCCCTTCCAAGGTTCCTGCCCCCTCCCCCTGCATAACCCCAAGAAGCCAGGAGCCCGTGTCTGGAGGTCCCTGCCCACCCTGGCCACCCACACGAAGCCCCAAGACTCCCTGTCAGAGGACAGCCTTGGAGTGAACTGGACCTCCTTTGAAAACCACCTGCCACGCAGACCCCCAGCAGGACTGGGGAGGCCCCTCTGGTGCCCCAGGGATGGCAGAAAGCGGGGCCTCAGTTGGCCAGGGTGCATGCCGTGGTCCTGGGTGCTCCAGTGTCCTTGGCTCTCGCCACTCTGGAAGAGGCAATCTTGGCCTGGGTGACAGGCGCTGGGCTTGCCACCAGCTGCTCTGCTTGGGAGCACAGCCCAGGAGCCCCTCCCCAGGGTCCCAGGCTATGTGTCTAGTTTATACTAAGGTAATATTGACTTAGCAAGCATTCCCAGGGGGAAAACCAACAGGAGAAGTGGGCCTGTGTGGCCACTGGCCGGGGAACCACAGTGGGGCTGTGGCTCAGCTCTTCCACTTTCTCTGGCACCGCCCGTTTTCCCATCTCCAGTGCGTGCCAGGAGCCGGTGCAGGCCGCAGGCCCAGTGGCTCCCCTGAGCTGGGGTCCCCATCTCACGCCCTGGCTCCTGGAGGCCCCGAGTCACACAGCTGAGCCTCCTCGGTCCTGACAAGAAGCCAAGGCATGAGAGTACAGGGAAGGGGGCAGCAGGATCCTAGAGGAGCCGGCAGAAACAGGCAGCCCAGGAGCAGCCCAGCCGCCATCGCTTCCCTCTGTCTTCCCACGCTTTCCGGAACAGGCATGTGATGGCTATTTTTAGCTGCTGCTGATTACATAAGCAACAGGAAGCTTGGGGGGATGTCACACGCAGTCACAGACAGCAGACTGGGGGGACAGCTGAGGGCCCTGTGGGTGACGGCCCAAGGGGAGGGCCTCCAGACCCTGCCCCAGGCTCCCTCCTATCTCACAGGAACTTGCTCAGGAGGCCACATCCTCTGTTGCCCTGGAAAGTGGGGACCCAGGACCCTGCCCGCCATCCAGAGAGGGTCCTCAACCCATGTGCTCCTAGCAGACCTGGGCTCTCTGACCCCCAGGAGCAGGTTAGCCCCACCCACACACCAAGGCTGGGGGCCTCCAGAAACTCCCTGCCTTCCAGGCCTCGGCTCCATGCCCCAGGCCCTGGGGTGCCCCAGCCAAGGGGGGGGGTTGATGTGCAGCCAGGAGAGGAACAGCTGACCCCCAGCATGGCCTGGCATCCACAGCCAACATGGCTCTGGGTCCCTGGGAATAGCATGTTGGGGGCTGGGGGGGAGGGCAGCAGCACTGGGGCCAGCAGTGCAGTGAGCAGGTAACCCGGGCTCCCGGAGGCCTAGGCCGGGGGCAGGGGAGGAGGTTGGAGGCCAGGGGAGTCCCTTGCGCTGAGCCCACCTGGCTGAGGAAGCTGTCGGCACCGACCGGGGCAGCCCCCTCCTCTCTCGTTCCTCAGACTGTCTAGAAAGCCGCGTCAGAGGACGACCCCGGGGCTTGGGCTGCTGTCGCGGGAGCTCCAGGCTGCTGGACTTGGCCCTGCCATGGTTGGTGTTGTCATCTGGGAGCGAGCAGATGGAGGATCTCCCTCTGTGTAACTGCCTTGCAAGTAGACCAAGTTCCTGCAAGATGACATAAACAGGTTGCAGGTATCCTGACAATGTCTCCTCCCTGGCCCCTGCTGGTCTGGTGCTGGTCTGCTGCAGGAGGCCAGGAGAGCAGAGACCCTGGGTGTCCAGGCTCTGAGCATAACAGGGATTCTGGGCTTCTAGCAACTGGGGGGCTGGTCCTGTGTGGTATCTCTTGGCAGCCTAACCTCACTCTAACAGGGTGGGGTCAGAACCTGTCCAGGCCCAGTGAGGGGCTCCGTCCTGCCCCCACCTGTGGCCTAACCTTGACCCTCCCCCTGGCCCTGCTGCCCCAGGGCCCCTCCCCTTTTGGACCCTGTAGAGCACAACCTGAGCCCGTGCCCGCCCGGCTCAGTCTTGCAGGGCCCCAGGCCTGACTGCACACATGATCCCGGCCGACTGCCACCCTGCTGGCCCCCCAGCCCCCACTTCCCTTCCTCCTGGGCTCTGGTGGAGGCCCCGGCTGTGCCTGTGCTCATCAGCCAGCCAATCAGGGGAAGGCCAGCACTGCAGGCGTCAGTAGCACCAGGTTGGCGGGGTGGGGGGACGTGCTGGACACATTCCAGGATTGGCCAGAGCCAGCAGCTCCACGGTGCTGGAGCACAGGGTTAGGTGCTGGTGCCGAGGCCCCGCCTGGAGTCACTGGGCCTCCGGGGCGCCCCTCTCCCCGAGGGACAGTGTCCTGGCCCAGGATGCCCAGGGAGGCCATGACCAGGTGGACGGGCAGATCCTGGGACAGCTGCGTGCCCTGACCCAAGAGGATGTGGAGGAGGGGGCCGGGCCCAGCTTGCCCCCCATGGGGCTGGCCTGCCCGGGCATGGGGTCTGAGGAGCTGCGGCTGGCCTCCTTCCACGACTGGCCACAGACTGCAGGAGTGCGGCCTGAGCCACTGGCTGCTGCTGGCTTCTTTCACACGGGTGAACCTGGCAGCTGGCTGAGTGGGGCTGGTGGAGGTCAGGGGGCAGGGATGCCTGTGATAGCCCCACCTGTGGTCTCTGCTGCCCGTGGCTCTGTGAGGGGCCTATGGGCACCCCCAGTGCAGCCACAGGCGCCCCTGGGCACTCTCTCCCTGAGCCACCCCCAACAATGGCAAATGCCAGCTCAGCACGTTCCTGACCCAGCCGCTAGGGGCCCCTCCCCTGGGGCTGTGGGGCTAGCCTGTGTGTCCCCCCAGGTTAGCAGGACAAGGTGCGCTGCTTCTTCTGCTATGGGGGTCTGGAGAGCTGGGGCCAGGGGGATGACCCCTGGACAGAGCATGCCAAGTGGTTTCCCAGGTAACAGCCTGAGCGCAGCTGGCCGCACCCTCCCTGCCCCATGGGCTCAGGCTGTCTGTGGCAGCAGGCACCAACCCGTGGGGGTCTCAGTGCCTGCTGTAGGCTCCCTGACCTTGGAGAGGAGGCCCTCCAAGAGCCCTAGGTCCAGCTCCGACTGTGGGGCCTCCTCCTCAGATGTCAGTTCTTGCTGCGCTCCAAAGGAAGAAACTTGGTGCACAGCATCCAGACAGCGCACTCCCACCTGCTTGGGTCCAGGCTGAGTCCCTCCTTTGTCCAGAACTCAGGACTCAAGACTGCAGGGTGGTGCCGAGGGTCCCCCATTGTGTCCTCAAGGCACACTCCTTCCAGGCACCCTGGGAAGAACCAGCAGCCGTGACCCCTGCCAGTGCCTCGGGTGAGGGCCACAGTGTGAGCCCCACGCTGTTCCCTTTTGTGGACACAGGTGCCCTGCAGTGGGGGGGATGGAAGGAGCTCCCAGGTGCCAATGCTACTCAGGAGGGGTTAGCTTTGGCGAGCTGAGGGTCACAGGTCCTGTCTGGTTTCCACGACTTTGGGTCAGCCTCTGTTTTCAGCCAGCTGTGTGACCAGGAGGAGAGCTTCCATTGGTGCCCTGAGCTGTGAAGCTGGCCCTCCCTGGCAGTGCCCAGGGCCAGAGATGTCTTGGATGTCCATGGTCCTGCCCACTGCTGCCCAAGGTGCACCCTACAGAGTCAGAGAATCCGGTCCAGCCCTGTACTTTGTACCATGGGCCACAGCCAGCCTGGTACTGCAGGATACCTGCTGGCTGCCTGCTTCTCTCCCACAACTTGGTGGCCCCTAGGGACATGGAGCCAGTGCCCTAGGGCGGCAGAGGTGACTCAGCCCCAGGGCAAGAGCAGGGGTTGGGCAGAGAGGGTCAGAGGTACCTCTGCCCCCTGCACGCCATCTCTGCCCCTTGCTTCTCCCGTTTCCCCACTGCGGCACAACCTGACCTGTGGCCTCCCATGGAGCCTTGCGCTGCCGAAGGGACTGGATGCTGCAACGCCTTGGCCCCTCCAGGGCAGCTGGGATGGGATGTCTAGGCTGTTGTGCAGTTACCTCTGCATTTCCAGGTCAGCGCTGGAGTTTACCAGCAGCCAGGCCTGTCTGGGCCTGGCCTGGCTTTCCCACCGGGGCTGGCGTTAAACCCACCGCTGCCTGCTCGCAGCTCCCATCCAAGCCGACCCTGAGGTGCTCACAACCAGAAGAAAGCCCCAGGGAGCCAGGTGCGGGCTCAGGGCAATGTGGGAGGATCCGGGCTGGCGCCGTGGGCGGGACCGGCCGGCGGGTAGGCGGAGCGGCCGGAGGTGTGGGCGGGACCGCGCCCGGTGGGGGCGGGGCCGGGCTGCAGGGCTCCCCGCTGAGGCAGCCGGCGGGTGGGCGGGGCCGCGCTCGGTGTGGGCGGGGCCGCGCTCGGTGTGGGCGGGGCCGCGCTCGGTGTGGACCGGGCCGACTGCAGGCTCCCAGCTGAGGATCCGCGGGTTCTCGGCCCCAGGAGCCGCGGCCACGGCGGTGGAGGAGCAGCTGCGGCGCCTGCAGGAGAGAACCTGCAAGGTGTGCCTGGACCAGGCCGTGTCCGTGGTTTTTGTGCCGTGTGGACACCTGGTCTTCACCCAGTGCGCCCCAACCTGCACCTGTGCCCCATCTGCCGCGCCCCCGTGCGCAGCTGCGTGCGCACCTTCCTGTCCTAGGCTGGGTGAGTGACCTGGTGTGCCGGGGGCCTCGGGCCCGGAGTGGCGCGGCAAGGGGCCACCTGTCCCGGCCCCGCACAGCGTCCTGCGGCCTCTGCCCGCACAGGGAGGCTTGGCGGCTCCTCGGGGTCCAAGCGGGGGGCTCCGTGGAGCCCCAACTCCTCATCCGGACCCTCTGCCCCCAGACACTGCTGTGGCTGTAGAGGGGACAGCGCCCTGTCCGCACGCGTCCATCGCCTCCCGCTTGAGCGCTTGGGCTGTGAATAAAGCACTGGCGCACGCAGGCGGCGCTGGCCTCTTTATTCCGGGAGCCTCACTGTCCGTGCGGACCCCCGTGTCCGGCTGCGAGGTGCAGGGGGTTCGGGGCCGGCAGCACCGCTCTGCAGTGGACACAGCACCCCGAGAGCGTCCGCGGGCAGCGGAGACGGCCAGTGACCCCGACGGAGCTCGGGCTGCGGCTAGGGAGGCGGAGGACCGCAGGCCGGAAGCGACGGGTGTCTCCGTGGCGACCGGACCCGAGCGGGCGGAAGTCCCGCCCCGGCCGCTGGACAGCCTCCCGTGAGGCTTTGCAGCGTGCAACGTAGCCGGAAGCGGGTGACCGCCGGGCGTCCGGCGCCGCGTCGTGGTCCCGGAGCCGGCCCGTCCGCCAGGTGAGCCGGGGCGCTGCCGCCCGCCGGCCCCGGGGCGCAGGGGACCCTCCGCGGGAGGACCCGATCCCGACAGGCTGGGGCGGGGCTGCCGGGCCGGCTCGCGTCAACATAGCATCACTCGCGGGCCCCGCGAAACTCCCTGACGTGTCGGGGAGCCTGGGCCACGTAGGACCGACTGCAGCCCCGTCCGCGCTGCCTTGGCGGGTCCGACCTAGAGGATGGCCCTGCGCCTCCATTGCAGGCGGCTAAGGGTGGGCGCGGCGCGGGGGTCTCGACCCCGGGGCGGGGGTCTTGGCCCCCGGGGTGGGCAGTGTGCTGGAGGTCTCGGCCCCCGGGGTGAACGCGGTACGGGGGTCTCGGCCCCCGGGGTGAGCGCGGTGCGGGGGTCTCGGCCCCCGGGGTGGGCGCGGTGCGGGGGTCTCTGTCCCCGGGGTGGGCGCGGTGCGGGGGTCTCGGCCCCCGGGGTGGGCAGTGTGCTGGGGGTCTCGGCCCCCAGAGGTGGGCAGTGTGCTAGAGGTCTCCGCCCTCAGGGTGGGCAGTGTGCTGGGCGTCTCGGCCTCGGCCACTTCGACGGCCTTGGTTCTTAGCAGTGTCACTGCGCTTGTGAGGCGTCATCTATCTACCAGGTACCTGTGGGTGGGGCAGCCTGCAGGTGGAGGACCCCCTTCCTCTGGGGGTAGTGCTGTGTTTTCCACATGGGAGGTCTGGCGGTAGGGCCAGCCTTGCAGGATCACCACCGTGTCCTGGGTGGGAGAGCCGCCCCAGTCAGTGTGGTGGGACCTGTGGCTCCTTGGAGACAAGATTTGCAGGAACTGAATGAGTCCGGTGGCTGGGTGAGTGCCCCAACAGGCTTGTCCTGGCTGGCATGCCCTGGGCCCGTGCAAGTCAGGAGACAGAGAGGAGAAAGTGCAAGAGACAGACCTTCCATCGGCTGTTTTTACTCTCCATTTGGCTGCAAGAGCCAGGAGCTCCGTCTGGGTCTCCCATGAGGGTGCAGGGACCTAGCACTTGAACCACTCTCCACTGCTTTCCCAGGGTGCAAGCAGGGAGCTGGACTGGGATCGGAGCAGCCAGAACTCGAGCTGCTTCCCGCCACTGGCAATGCCAGCTAGTGTGAGCCGATGGTTCCTCGGCTGTGTGCTGGAGCCCATGCGCGATGTTTTCTCTCTACAGAGCCATGGCCAGCCCCAGGACCCGGAAGGTTCTCAAGGAAGTCAGGGTACAGGACGACAACAACGTAAGTGTGGCATGGAGGGTGCACGGCCACAGCCTAGGGAGAGGGCAGGGGGCACCAGGCAGGGGCAGGTAGCCAGGACACCAGGCAGGGGCGAGGGCTGGGATGGGAGCCGGCCTTCCTGCAGTGCATGTGTCAGCCTGGCCTCCTGTCTGAGCCTTTTAGGTAGTCGGGCTTCTAGTGGCATCCTTGGCCATGCAGAGCTGCCCAGGGACTCCTGAGTCTAGTTTCTGGGGTTCGTGTGTGGTGTTGGGATCCCTGATCGAGCCCTGTTGAGCCACACGTGGCCTCCTGTAGGTCTGTTTCGAGTGTGGCGCATTCAACCCCCAGTGGGCCAGCGTGACCTATGGCGTCTGGATCTGCCTGGAATGCTCGGGGAGACACCGCGGGCTGGGTGTGCACCTCAGGTCAGTGCACTGGCATGGCTCCCCTGGCCACCAGCTTGGCACTGAAGTCAGCCCTGCCCTGGCATGGCTGCCCCGACTTGGCACTGAGGCCAGCCCTGCCTCGCAGCTTTGTGCGCTCCGTGACAATGGACAAGTGGAAAGAGGTTGAGCTGGAGAAGATGAAGGTTGGTGGCAACGCCAAGTTCCGGGAGTTCCTGGAGTCACAGGAGGACTACGACCCCAACTGGTCCCTGCAGGACAAGTATAACAGCAGGGCTGCAGCCCTCTTCCGGGACAAGGTGGGCGGCCCCAGCCCTGCACCTGCTCTGCCGGGTCCGGCTGACGGGTGGGGGATGAAGTACAGGAGCAGGCCAGATGGGCGGCCCTCACCCTGGCCAGAGACTTCTGATATTTGTTATCCCAGTGGGGTCCCTGTGCTCTGGCCACAGCAAGGCTGGCCTCTGTCCACTGTGGCTGCAGGGCTGGGTGGGCTGTTTGCCTCTCAACCCTGTGTCTCCCGTCAGGTGGCAACTCTGGCTGAAGGCAGAGCATGGTCCCTGGAGTCATCGCCTGCCCAGAATTGGACCCCACCGCAACCCAGGACACCTTCAACCTCTTCCTGCCGGTAGCTCTGCCCCTCCCCCCAAGCCTCCCCAGGCTCCACCAGGGTCTGGGTCAGGCCCACCCCTCTCCCTCCAGGGCCCGCCAGGCCCTGGGTCAGGCCTGCCCTTGTATGCCCAGGCCCCAGGTCTGGCCTGAACCCGCTCCTCCAAGGCCTGGCGGGCAGGGTGCCCAGGTGGTTGCGGGAGAAGTAGCCTTTTCAGAATGTCCAGCAGACCCCAACGAGGTGCAGGGGTGTGGATGCATGCGGGCAGCATGCTGCCTCTCTGAGCTGTGTCTGCCACATGCAGCCCCGTGAGGCTCGTGCCCATCTGGGTGGAGGTTGATGTGGGTGAGATGGGCCCGGGAGGTGGCTGTGGACACCAGGGCCACCCCTCCTTCCTTGGCACGCAGCCCTGAGGGCTGCCCCACACAGCAGCTGCTGGGTCTGCAGTGAAGCTATTCTGCCATTTAGCCCCCTTTTTATTTATTTATTTATCTATTTATTTATTCATTTTTTATTGGAAAGGCAGACTTATAGAGAGGTGGAGAGACAGAGGAAGATCTTCTGTTTGCTGGTTTACTCCCCATGTGGCTGCAACGGCCAGAGCTGAGCCAATCCAAAGCCAGGAGCCAGGAGCTCTTCCAGGTCTCCCACGCGGGTGCAGGGTCCCAAGGCCTGGGGTCGTCCTCCACTGTCGTCCCAGGCCACAAGCAGAGAGCTGGATGGGAAGCAGGGCTGCTGGGATTAGAACCAGCATCTATATGGGATCCTGGCACATGCAAGGCGAAGACTTTAGCCACTAGGCTATCCTGTTCGGCCTTGTTTAATTATTTTTAGAGGTTTGTTTATTTTACTTTGAAGAGTTAAAACAGAAAAACAGAAAGAAAGAGGGACAGAGCTCCTCCATCTTCTGGTTCACTCCCCAGATAGCCACTGTGGCCGGAGCTGGGCTAGTCCAAAGCCACGAGCTTCCTCCAGCTCTCCCACATGGATACAGGATCCCCAGGCCCTGGGCCATAAAGAGGAAGCTGGTTAAGTGGAGCAGTTGGGACTTAAACTGGCACCCCTATGGGGTGCAGACACCACAGGCAGAGGATTGGCCTACTGTGCTGCTATGCTGGCTCCACCGCCCATCTAGAAAAGGACTGAGAGGCAGTGTAACAGCAGGGAGAAGTTGGAGCCACTGGTCACTCCCCAGATGGCTGCCCCACCAGGGCTGGGCCAGCTGAGGTGTGGCAGGAAGTAAGGTGGGGGGAGCTAAACCCAAGGCAGAGTGGCTGGGCCCCAGGCCAGCACCCCGAGTGTGCCATGAACACTGTCCCCATGGGCCTCGCTGGCACTGCCTGGGCTACTGTGGGTACCTGCCTCCCGTGGCCGGGGCTGGGTCACTGACATGGCTTTTGGTTGCAGGGCCTCTGGGCAGCCTCAGAATGTGAGCACCTCCTCAGAGAAGGCCTTCGAGGACTGGCTCAATGATGACCTTGGCTCCTATCATGGGTGAGACCATGCATGCGTGGACATTTGGGTTTCTGGCTTCAGCTGGCCAGCCCCCGTGTGAGAGGCTGGTGCCTTTACCTCCTGGGATCTGCCCATCGGAGCTGTCCTCCCCAGAGCTGCCGGGGGCCAGCCTGCTTGCTGGGGTTCTCTGGGGGTGGCCAGCAGCCCTGTGCCTCTGTTGCCAGGCTCGGGCGCCGGCCAGCACCTGCTGCTATGTCTTGGCTGTCTGGTTTTCAGGGCCCCAGAGAACCGCTATGTGGGGTTTGGGAACACGGTGCCACCCCTGAAGAGAGAAGATGACTTCCTGCACAGTGCCATGTCCTCCCTTTACTCGGTGGGTGCCCGGCAGTGCGTGGCCCCATGCCACGTCCCAGCCCCACACGGTATCAGGCATTTAGTCACTGATGTGAAACAGATGTTTGGATTTGGGTTTGTTTTCTAGAATTAACTTCTTTGACAGGCAGGATGACAGAGCTCTTCTGATGGTTTGCTCCTTGGCAGGCAGGATGACAGAGCTCTTCTGATGGTTCGCTCCTTGACAGGCAGGATGACAGAGCTCTTCTGATGGTTCGCTCCCCATGTGGCCACGTGGCCAGGGCTTGTTCAGGCTGAAGCCAGAGCTCCATCCAGGTTCCCTGTGCAGGTGCAGGGGCCACAGACTTGGCTATTCTCCACTTCTGTCCCAGGCCACCAGCAGGGGCTGGTATGGAAGTGGAGCAGCTGGGTTTGGAACCAGTAGCTGTATGGGATGTGGATACTGCAGCTTGGGCCCCTGGAAGGGCTTCTTGTACTCAGGAGGCAGCAGGGAGCTGCCAGCTGTGCAGTGCCTGTGTGCATGGCATGCTTCGTATGGGTGCCCTATGTGCCATTCTCGTGCTGCCTCCCCCAGGGCTGGAGCAGTTTCACCACCGGAGCGAGCAAGTTCGCCTCAGCAGCTAAGGAGGGTGTAAGTAGCTGACCCCAAGTGGCTGGTACCTGGCACATGGGTCTGAGGCCTCAGCTGCGAGTGCACACAGATGCATGTCCTGCGCCTGCGTGGCAACTGGGCAGTGGGTGCTGTGGGCCCCAGGCCCTGCCTCTGGCCTCCCGAGCACTAGCTGGCGATGGTGGGGAGGTTTCCCAGGGTCTACAGCTGACTCCTGGCCCATTTCTCTCCTAGGCTACCAAGTTTGGATCCCAAGCAAGTCAGAAGGTACCTGGGGAGAGAGAGCCTGTTGCGCGTGGGGCCCACACAGCCTGGCAGCTGCTGGTTCTTCCTGGTTCTGGGGCCGTGTGCTCTGGGCCCAGGAGCCAGGCCACCCTCACTTTTCGGAATTGGAGGCTGTGTCTGCTCATGGCCTCCAGGCCATGGGCACTGGTGTAGGATGGGGCCGCCACGCAGTTGGGCTCTCCGTTGGGACACAGTGCTGGGGCGGTAGCTTCCAGTTTAAGTGGTGCTAGGGTGCAGTGTGACTGCCAGCCCCTGCGGGTGACCCATGGTCATTGCTGGGGTCCAGTGTCCTCCCCTGGCCCTGGGTGGGTCTCCAAGCCCTGCTGCTGCTGCACTTCTTGGCACTGACTTCCTGGTCCTGTGGGGGTCCTGAAGGCGTGAGCTGGGGCAGAGGCACAGGTGTGTGGCCTCGGTGGGGCCGTGGGGGTCGCGAGAGCTGCTCCCACACCTGCTGCTCTCTCTCTAACCTGTCTCCTTGCTGCCTGGGTCGAGTTGTGGGGTTCCAGGCAGGAGCCAGAGCCGGTAAACTGTTACCCATGGTGCATGCGTGTCCCATGTCCAGGGTGCATGTGTGCCCCACGGGCTGCTTGGCAGGATGCCGTTCCTCCATCCACCTTGCTGAGTCAGCATGTCCACTGGCCGGGCAGATCCCCCGCGCCCGCCCCTGCCACCATCTCCCCTCCACTCCCTTCCTCTCCCCTCCTCTCCCCTCCTCTCCCAGCGGCCAGAGGCTGTGTGTGCTCACTTGGTTTTCCTGTGACCCAGCCAGTGGGTGGGTTTGAGGTCAGCTCTGCCAGCTGAGCTTCCAGGAATGGAGGTCTGACCTGTGGTCCCCTTGGAATATGGGGGGCAGCAACTGCCAGCACTCATGCCAGCACCCCCCACCCCCACAGGCCTCGGAGCTGGGTCACAGCCTGAACGAGAACATTCTTCGACCCGCCCAGGAGAAGGTAAGGGGGCAGCCAGCTGCTGACCCGCTTGGGACCCCCTGCCTGACCCCTTGTTTCTGGTGGGGGCTGGGGGCTTTGTGGGTTTGGAGGGTCTGTCCCCTGCGCAGGCCCCAGCCAGCCCCCAGCAGCACAGCATGGTGCGGTCCCTGCTCCCCAGTGCTGTGCTCGCGTCTCAGCCCGAGAGACTGAGATCAGAACCCTGAAGCAGTCTGAGGGTGATTTCAGAGTTCCTTGGAGGGGGTTGGGGCAGGGGTGTGGCCTGGGCCCTGCACGCCAGCCTAGCGTGGGCACTCAGCAGTGCTGAGTGCTGGTGGAGGGAGGCACTGGAAGGCGGTTCATGGCTGGAGGGCCAGCCAGACCTCACTGGGTCCGTGTGCAGCTAGCGTCCTCAGCCTAGCCCAGGTGCGTCTTGCACCCTCCTGGGCTCTGCCTCCTGTACCCCCGCCAGCCTCTCCTCTCCTGGGCTCTGCCTCCTGTACCCCCGCCAGCCTCTCCCCTCCTGGGCTCTGCCTCCTGTACCCCCGCCAGCCTCTCCCCTCCTGGGCTCTGCCTCCTGTACCCCCGCCAGCCTCTCCCCTCCTGGGCTCTGCCTCCTGTACCCCCGCCAGCCTCTCCCCTCCTGGGCTCTGCCTCCTGTACCCCCGCCAGCCTCTCCCCTCCTGCGCCCCTGCTCCCCAGCCTGTCTCCTCCTGCGCCTGTCCTCCCCAGCCTCTCCCCTCCTGTAGGAGGAGTTGGTGGGGGGTTGTGCTCTGTGGGCTCAGGTTTGGGGCAGCGTGTGTGGCAGGTGCCAGCCCAAGGGGGCCTGGAGACGCTGTGGGGCATGGGGCATGCTGTCCCCACGGCGCGCTTTCCCCCTACAGGTCAAGGAGGGCAGGCTGCTTGAGGACATGTCCACTGGGGTCTCTCAGTTGGCATCCAAGGTAGGGCTCTGCCGAGCCACCTGCACATTGCTGATACCCCAAGGGGCCAGGGCTGTGCATGTGGAGATGGCTCGGTGGGGAGAGAGGACTGTCGGCCACTAACCGTTTGCCCCCTCTGTCCTTGCTGCCTGGCTGTTCCCGGGGTAAGTGCCTGTGTGCTGTCCCCCTGGAGCAGCTGGGGAGCTGGAGGGCAGCCCTGCTGCCGCAAGCACACGTGTGTCCGAGTGTGGTGTGTGTACTGTCTGTCCTGTGTGGACCAGGCTCCCTGGTGTCTGAATCCTGTGTGTGTGCGTACGTGCCTGTGTGTATGTGGGCGTGTGGGGCACCTGCTCAGCCCCTCTCTGCTTCCAGGTGCAGGGCGCCAGCAGCAAGGGCTGGCGGGATGTTACCACCTTCTTCTCGGGGAAGGCGGAGGACCCCTCAGAGAGGTACGGGGCCACCAGAGAGCAGGGCGGGCCTGGGGGCATTTAGGTTTCCTGTTTTCACCATCGTTGCGAAGGCTCTGCCTACCCACGGGTGATTGGCCATGGGCTCAGGTGGGCTGTGTCCTCCGCTGGGCGCTGGGTGGGCAGCAGGGCCAAGCGTGGGGCCGGGCAAGCCGTGACCCAAGCGCCCACCTCCCTCAGTGCTCCTGTGGGCCCCGGTGCCCGGGACGGCGGTGGCGATAGCCTCCAGGGGAGCAGCTCCCTGGACCAGAACTTCTGGGAGAGCTTCGGGAGCCCCGAGCCCCCCAAGGCCAAGTCCCCAAGCAGCGACAGCTGGACCTGCGCCGATGCCTCCACCGAGAAGCGGAGCTCAGACAGCTGGGATGTGTGGGGTTCGTCCAACCGCAACAGCAACAGTGACGGCTGGGAGAGCTGGGAGGGCACCGGCGGTGAGGCTAGGGTCAAGGCTGCCAAGAAGGCCGTGCCCCTGGCCCCTGCTGACGAGGACTGGGACAACCAGAACTGGTAGGCCCGCTGTGCCAGCCCTCTGCTACAGTGACCAGCACAGCTGCCCATGCTCCTCATTCCTGCTTGGCTGAGAGCAGCCATGGAGTGAAGATGGTGCCTTGGGGCCAGCCGCCTGCCTGGCATGGAGCGCCTGGTGCGTGGGGCAGGTGTGGGAGCCCAGGGCCTGGGGGTCAGTGCGTGATGCCACCAGGACCCTCCTGGCAGCGCCCTGTGCACGGGCACGTGGGGCGGGCGGGCAGGCAGGAGTGCAGGTGTTCGTGTCATTGAAGTGTTTTTAACTCCAACTTGGCTCTCTGTGTTGCTGTCAAGGAGCCGGCCAGGTGCTGAGGTGGAGAGTTGGAGACCTTGGCCACTTCCCCGCTGGGCTGTCTGGAGATGTCCTGTGCAGCTCTTAAGCCAACGGGCCATGGACCAGGTGTGGCCAAGGCCCCCATTCCTCCCTCCCCTGTTGTGGCAGGAGCCTGGTGGCAGGGCTGTGGGCACTGTCTGACCCTAGAAGATGCTCTAGGGTGCTCTGCTGTGAGCCGAGCCTTCCCAGTGCCTGACCACACCTGTGTCCCGCTCCTCGTGCGGCCTGATCCCTTGCACAGTGGCCCTGTCTTCTCGTTGGCACGTGGGTCCCACCAGCCACCCCAGTACCTTTCCCGCATCCTCCCGCCCGCTTCTCGCTAGCAGCATGGCGACCACACACTGATCACAGAAGGGCTGGGCCCCTGCTCCTGGTGCTCCCTGCAGAGGAGGGCCCTCGGGGTGTCTTTTGGGGGAGCGTGGCTCTGGGGGGGGCTCTGCCCTCAGCCACATTGGAGGTTTGGCTGCTGCGATGGAGGCCCTGGCAGGCAGGCAGGATGGAGCCTCAGGGCTCATGTCAGGAGCAGCTTCCAGGGGCAGCCAGGGCCCTGGGGGGCTGTTGGATGCTCACTGGGGCCCATGGTTGCATGGATCACCACCCCAGGCTCAGGGCCACCTGCTCCACCTGTGTTCAGGGAGGAAGCAGACGCCCCCATGCTGCAGGGGCGGGGCTGGAGCAGCAGCTGGAACAGGGGAGGGTGGGAGTAGGGTCACACCCACCTGGGGACAGCACCTGTCGCTGATGGTTGCTATGGATACATAGCATAGGGATACAGGTGTGAGCAGGCAACACAATGCTGGGCCAGGTGGGGTGCTTGCGGTCTGCAGAGACAAGAGCACAGTGGCCAGGTGCATGCCCTGCTGGCCCTGCTGTCCTGACTGACCCGTGTGTGCCAGAACGGGGTGGCGGCCTCAGGGAGATGCTGGGGCCAGCCCCTCTTGGTGCTTGAGATGGGCGCAGTAGTGTCCTGGTCGCCGGTCCTGTTTCTCCCCAGGCTGGGGCAGCGTGGCCCTGTTGACAAGGCCCCTGTGGACCAGTGGGGCAGCCTGATTTGTCCTGAGCCTGTGAGCCATCAGGGCTGAGCTGGGACCTGGGGCCGTGGCACTTCTGCCAGCAAACCTGTGGAGGCTTCCTGTCTGCTGCCACACTGCCAGGCCCTGCCCACCCTGGCCCCCACACCGTGTCCAGTCCTGCCTGCCCTAAGGGTCCTGTATCTGTGTCGGGGCTGAGCCAGAACAGGACGAGCTGCGGGAGGCCGGGGTGGGGGACTCGGAGTTGAATGCCATGTCCTGGGTGCAGAGGAGCCTGGGGTGGGGGGGCTCGGGGCTGAAGGCCATGTCCTGGGTGCAGAGGAGCCTGGGGTGGGGGGCTCGGGGCTGAAGGCCATGTCCTGGGTGCAGAGGAGCCTGGGGTGGGGGGCTCGGGGCTGAAGGCCATGTCCTGGGTACAGAGGAGCCTGGGGTGGGGGGCTCGGGGCTGAAGGCCATGTCCTGGGTGCAGAGGAGCCTGGGGTGGGGGGCTCAGGGTGGAGTGCCCAGGCCAGCAGCTTCCAGCACCCAGGCAGTAGGGGCTGCGGTGGGCATGTTGGCATTCGGGTTGGTGGAATGTGTCAGGAAACAGGTCAGTACATGAGTCCTGAGGAGGGGCAGGTGTGAGCAGGTAGTGATCCTTCGGCTGTGGTGGGGGGGGCACCTCCTGGTCCATGTTCTCCAGGGCGTGGGCAGACCCATCTCCCGCAAGGGCCAGTCTGTAGGTGAGCCTGGCTTCCCCTGCCCTGCTTACACTGGGGGGCGGGGTGCTGGGGGCAAGGTCTAAGGGGCACGTGGCCAGGCACGTGTTGCAGCAGGGGCCAGCAGGCCCACCAGCTGGGCTTGGAGGGAGGACAGGGCTCATGGCGGGTGTCGCAAGTGGAGGACTGGAGACTGGAGTGGCCCCTCGCCCAAGCCCTCTGGGACCACAGTGTCCTCCTTGTCTAAGACAGTGGCCCAGAGGGATGGGGCCAGGGCTGGGCAGGAGGCTGAGGCGTGGCCAAACAGTGATGTCTTGGGGGCCTCCAGCCACGGAGCTGGAGGAGGAGGTTGCTGTGGCCAGCAATTCTGGGCCAGGCTTGGGGTGCAGGTGTGTGGCCAGCAGAGCACTGCCCAAGGCCTTGGCCCCTGGGGGTCACCAGGAGGCGCCCGGCCTAGGTTCCACCTCAGCCCTGAGGTACCTGGTGGGGAGGGGTCCTGGGACCTGGGTGACTGCAGCGGTAACCCCCCTTCCCACCCCAGGTAAGAGCCTGGCCTTGATTTGGATTCCCTGGAAGGATTGCCAGGATGGGGACGGGATCCCTACCTCAGCTGAGTGGACCACCTAGGTTAGCAGACCCTGCCCCATAATGCTTCCCCCTGGCTGGGTGCAGGTGCAGGGCGGTCCAGGGCCCTTCTGCTAGTTGGGCCTGTGGAGACTGCTCTTTCTGCGTCACCCTGGCCTCCTATGTTTGCCTGCCCATTGCCTCCGGACCCTCTGGACAACTCTTAGTCCCCTGGACCACGTCCCATCTGCTACTGGGCTAAGGCTGGGGCAGGTCTCTGGGCTGTATGTCACACCCAGCATCACCACCCACAGCCCAGGACACTCAGGCCAGAGCCATGGACAGGCCTGTCTGGCCACTGCCTGCATTGGCCATGGGGTAGGCCAGCACTGGGGGTGTGAGTGCATCCCGGCCGGTGCAGGGTACTGTCCCCAAGGGGGAGGATTGGGGGGTAGCCAGGGCCTCAGCTGCCTCACCCCATAGGCCTACATCATGAACGCCTGCGCCTGCCTTGGCTCTTGCCCCTCCCTCTGGCTGACCACCACCCTGGGATATGGGGCACCAGGTAGGTGGATAGGCTGCACCTGCCAGTCATGTGGGTGGACCTAGCTCTGCTTGGTTGGAGGGGGGCTGCGCCTGCCAGTCATGTGGGTGGACCTAGCTCTGCTTGGTTGGAGGGGGGCTGCGCCTGCCAGTCACGTGGGTGGACCTAGCTCTGCTTGGTTGGAGGGGCCAGTGCGTCCTGGTCCTCAGGAGGAGGAGCCAAGCCTGAGGATCCTCAGGTCCCTGCAGAGGCAGGCAGGTGGGAAGGACTGGGTCATGGGGTATCTGGACAGGCTACAGGCACCTGCGCCTGGTGGGTCACGGCTGTGTCGCCCACAGATATGCTCCCGGGTGTGTCCCTAGGGGTCTTATTTCCTGGGAGACAGTGATGATGCGAGAGGCCTGTGCTGCTCAAGTGTTTGTTTATTACATCTCCTGGAAGGGTATGGGGCTGGTCTAGGCCGCTTGGTGCTGGGCCCTCAGCGATTTTCAGCTGCTCATCCCGGTCTGATCCCTGCAGGGTGGGCAATGCCTGGGCTGAGGGTGCTAAGGGGCAGCCTCAAGTCTGAGAGCCCAGGCGTCAGCACCTCTCCACAGAAGCCAGGGCCACCGGGACGTGAGCTGGTGGCCAGGACATGGAGCCATGGCATAGCCCGCAGAAGCAAAGCCTTGGGGACTCCACTGCCTTTGATGCCCCTGAAAGCTGAGGAGGGTGGGGCACACAGGTGGGCACAGCAGGTGTTGGGGAGAAGTGTGTGTCCAGGCAGTGCCGTGTCCTCCCACAGCCTGTGTTGCCCGCAAGACCTGGTGCCTCCAACCCATCCTGGGGTTCTGGGGTGACCTTTGGCCAAGGGGCAGCAGGCTGCTGATAACGTGGGCAGCTCCAGAGCTGAACAGGTGGGATTCTGCAGACCCTGGGGACAGCAGGCAGGGCAGGACCCCAGACCCCACCTCAGGGGTGGGGCAGGCAGGTGCAGCCCCCCGTCAGGTGGGCTACACCACCATCAGACACCAGCTAATGGACACTGCGGTGTGTCTCTGCCCAGCTGCAGTCCCCAACATCACCCTTGCTCCCTTGTCACTCTGGCCTGTGAGCCGGGCACTACTCCAGGGAGCACTCAACCCTACCCACCTGCTGAGGACTGGGGCCTGGGACACTCTGCCCCACTGGGAACAGCACGTGACATTCTTGCCCTCCCCTCTGCGCTTCCCTACTCTGGGAGATGTGGCAGCTGTGTGGGCGGGCACCCCTTGCTCCACAGGCCCAGATGACAAGTTGTGGCTAGGGGTAAGCTGGGCTCAAGGACTCCTTGTGCCAAGACAGGTGACAGAAAGTACCTTCTGCCCTGGAGTGGTCCCGGGCTGTGCATGGAGGCAGAAGCCGGAGCCCAGGGCCTGGAGCTTGGCCATTACTCGCTCCCCGAGGACAGGGGAAGTCACGGTTTTCAGGGCCCTTGGAGATCATCAGGCCCCTTGACCCTAGGGGTCTACTGCCTTGTCCCCCCAGGTGGGACCCCAGCTCAGGTCTTCATGGGCCCTGGGCGTTGCCATTGCACGGGCTGACTGTATATGTGGGTGGGGCATGGGTGAACCACAGGCCCCCTGTGGCCACTCCTAGGCATGGAGGGGGAAGAGACCATTTCTGTGACCTGGGGTGGGAGAGGCCGGGACTACAAAGGTGCAGGTGGACCCATGGGGTCCCGGGGCATGAGGGCCATTTGGAGCTGGAAGGTGACAGGATCCTGCGGGCAGGCCAGAGGATATCAGTACTGCCCGCTCTGCACAGACCCCCACAGGACCGCTGCCCTGCTGTGCTTCAGCCTCCGGAAGCCAGCGGCTCCTGCTCAGCGTCGGGTGGTTCCTGCGCGCGCTCAAGCAGGAGGCGGTGGCCCCTGGCATCTGGGTCCAGCGGCGAGCAGCCTCCCTCACTGTGGGGTCTAGATCATTCCAGCCAGCCAGGGTGGCAGGAAGAGGCCCACAGTGCCCAACAAGCAGACCAGCACAAACACCCACAGGAAGATGCGGTCGATGACCATGGCCACGTACTTCCAGTCCTGCTTGACCTGCAGACAGACGCCAGTACCAACTTCTGTTCCCCAGCCTTTCCGCCAAAGTGGCTGCGGTGCAGGCACACATCTGTCCATGCACACGCACCCACAGCTGCACAGAGCACACCCAGACTGCTGTCAGAGGAGGCAGAGCTGCTGCAGGGGCAGGGCTGGAGGGGTGCCATGGCAGCCTACTGCCCTGCCTGGGGCCCTAACATGCTGTTCTCAGCTGAGCTGACCTGCTTGGAGGGGGGCGGGCAGGTGAGAGGGGCTACACTGGATTCAGTGCGCTTCAATCAGTGTCACGTGTGAGCATAGCTTGATAAGGCAGCAGGCGGTGGCTCTGCATGTGTGTGGGAGACCTGGACAGAGGTCCTGCCTCAGGCTGGCCCAGCTCTGGCCACTGCTGCCATCTGAGGGGAGTGAACCAGCGAACGGAGCAGTCTGCCTCTTGCCCTCTCTCTCCACGGACCAAATAGGCACATCCTTTTTTGTATTTATTTCTATTGGAAAGGCAGACACACAGAGAGTGAAGAAGAGACAGAGGAAGATCTTCCATCTAATGATTCACTCCCCAAGTGAGCGCAACGGCCGGTGCTGTGCTGATTTGAAGCCAGGGGCCAGGTGTTTCTTCCAGGTCTCCCACACGAGTGCAGGGTCCCAAGGCTTTGTGCTATCCTCAACTGCCTTCCCAGGCCACAAGCAGAGAGCTGGATGGGAGGCGGGGCTGCCAGGACATGAACTGGCGCCCTAATGGGATTCTGGAGCGTGCAAGGTGAGGACCTTAGCCACTAGGCTATTGCGCCAAGCCCCAAATACATCTTTAAAAACAAAAAGGTGACTACCTGTTTGGGGGTGTCCTGGCCTGGGGCGAGAGATTTATTCTCACTTTGCCAAGCCTGATGCACCTACCCATCTGGGAGATGGCCAAGGAGGAGGCTGAGGCTGCACTGGGCAACAGGACCTGACCGCTGAGGGTCAGGGCCCGCCTGCCCCAACTCCTTGCCTAGACGTCAGGTTCACATCTGGGGTCCCTGAGGCATGAGGGGCCAGAGCTAGCCATGGTGACCCCCTGTCCTGGTGCGTGCTCGGCTGCCACCCGAACAGGGCCAGGGCCTTTGTGGCCGAAGTGTGTGGAGTCCCTGCTCCCTGTGCCTGCTGGCCTGTTGGGTGTGGACGGTCAGCTGTCTGAGAGACTCCAGGTGAGGCTCCAGGCTCTATCAGAGCTGCCTGGGGGACCAGTGTACATCCTGGGCCAGCAGGTAATGGACGTGCGAGTGGCCCGGCCGGATGGGGGCTTCTGCCCAGCTCTGGCCCCTGCTCCAGGGACATCTGGCCCAGCTCCCACCCTGGGCCTTGCGGAGCCCTGTCCCAGTTTGCTTGGGCTCCTGCCTTCTGTGCCCAGTGTCCTCCTGTCCCCAGAAGATGCATGGTCACGCATCAAAACCACCCTGCTGGCCCAGCCTGCTTCCTGCCGCTCCAGAACTAGGTCAGGCAGGTGGGAGTAGGAGTCAGGTAGGGACCTGTTGCCAGGTACTTGGGTTGAGAATGAGTGGTCATGGCCCCTCCCCCCTCCAGCAGGGCCCCATAGCCACACAGGGTCTGTGGCTTTCAGATCATTCCCCAGAGGTGGGACCAGCCCCTCCCAGCCACAGCCTCAGCGCACTCACCGAGGAGTCGGTGTCTTCCGCCTGCAGGTGGTCTGTGATGTACTGGATGCCCTCAACCGCCCGTGTCAGGGCTGGGGACAGCAGCAGGGGTCTGGGTGGTGCCTTGATCGTGGGGCCAGGGGATGCAGGGGGCAGTTCCTTCCGGCAGGTGCAACCACATGAGGAGGGTGGGGCCAGGGGTCCTGGGCAGCCTACCGTCTGGGAGGCGTCATCCTTGGGGGCAGAGGAGTCCTGGACGCTGCGGGACCGGCACCGCACGCCACCCTCGGCTGCCTCGGCTGCCTCACTGAGGCAGGGTGTGTGCTGGACCCTTGGGGACCGGGCTTTGGCAAGCTCTGGGGAGAGGCAGGGGCTGTGCTTTTCAACCTCTGGGGGCCTCTCGTGGGAGGCTGAGGCGGCAGTGGTGTGGGGAGGCTGGAGCTCCGCTGTCAGGGTCTCAGGCGGCCAGGGTCGCGGGGCGCCACCCACACCCCCGTGCATGGGCAGCCGGCGGCAGCTGCCCTTGGCCGCGGCCGGGCGCTGCATGAGCAGCAGGCGGGGCAGGAGGTCCAGGAAGACGCGGCGCACCCAGGCAGGCATGCAGTGTGTGCGTGGCGAGCGGTGGTGCACGTTGAGCACGAAGACGGTGACAATGATGGAGAGCGTGACGAAGACCATGGTGAAGAGCAGGTACTCGCCCACGAGCGGGATGACGAGCGAGGTGGACGGGATGATCTCCGTGATGAGCAGCAGGAAGACGGTGAGCGAGAGCAGCACGGAGATGCAGAGGGTGACCTTCTCGCCGCCCTCCGAGGGCAGGTAGAAGACCAGCACGGTGAGGCAGGACAGCAGCAGGCAGGGCAGCAGCAGGTTGACGGTGTAGAACAGCGGCAGGCGGCGGATGACGAAGGCGTAGGTGATGTCGGGGTACACCTCGGCGCAACACTCATACTTGCGTGTGTTGTAGGTCCCCACGGCCTCCACGATCACCCACTCGCCGCTCTCCCAGAAGTCCAGTTGGTCCACACGGCTGTGCATGCTCACCAGGTCGATCTTGGCCTTGTCGTAGGTCCAGGAGCCAAACTTCATGGTGCAGTTCTGCTGGTCGAAAGGGAAGAAGGTCACGTCGATGCTGCAGGAGCTCTTGTAGATGGCCGGCGGCGACCACTGCACCCGCCCGTCGTGGAACAGGTGGGCCTTGGTCAGGTGCGTCACCGCAAAGTCCCCGTCGGCGCTGGCGGGGGAGGCAAGCAGAAGGAGGTGAGGCCATGTGCCTGGCACGCACACAGCTGCACGTGGCGCTGGTGCGGGGCACCTTGCAGTCGGCCCTGAGGGGAGGGGACCCAGAAGCTCTGGCCTGGCTGCTGCCCCCCACTTCCCGGGCGTCCCCAGCACCCTGGGCCCTCAGCCAGGAACCAGTGCAGGCAGGGCCTTGGGTAAGCCGCAGGACAAGTGTCCCATGCCTAGGCCCTAAGCCAGTCACACAGCTGGCTGAGCATACCCAGGCTGCCCTTCCCTGCCTCAGCGTGGGTAGCTGGCTGTTCCGGGCTCCTGGGGTGCAGTCTGGAGGTGGAAATGACACCTTTACTGCTGGGCTCCACAGGAACATGGTGGGTGCCATGTGCCCCCGGCCCTAACCATCCGTTTGGATCCTTTGGGGCGCCCCTAGGTGGAGACACCGGTGCCTCACCCTGGCCTATCACCAGAACCCCTCCCCCTGCAGGCCACGGGTCCCCAACACCCTTGCAAGCTCTCACAGGAGTTCCTGACCAGCCCGTTTCTGGCCAGCAGGGCCTCTGAGCTGAGCAGGGGCTGGCCATGGCCAGCAGTTCCTAGGAGCAGGCCTGGGGGTCTACATGAGGCAGGGAGAGCCAGGCAGGCACGCGGCTCTGGGCTGCTGCACCAGAGTGGCTGTGGAGCTGGCCTAGCAGCTCCTGGCCTTACTCCCTGCCTGGCAGATGAAACTCTATCACCATGGGGCCATGTTGGAGGCTCCCCCAAGGCCTGCAGCACCCACCATGTGGCCCAAGACCCCCAGCCTGGCACTGGTACGAGGATGTCCTAGCTCCCACCCTGAGAGGCCATCAGCAGGGCGTCACGTTCAGGTGCCCCCAGCCCTAGCTGCCAGCTCCCAGGCCCTTCTGCCCCCACAGAGTCCTGCCCAGTGAGGGAAGCTGGGGTGGACCCCACTGCCCCCCAGGGGTCCCAGCAGGGAGTGTGGGAAGGGAGGGGAACGGGCTGCCCAATCCCACCAGGGGACCTCCCACCTCCTGTCCCCGGCAGCCCAGGGGACCTGAGGGGCAGGGGGTCAGTAGGTGCACAGGGTCGGGGGGCAGCACGGGCAGCACCTCCTGTTCCAGCAGCTCTGCTAGCTATGGGGAGAGCTGCTAGCTATGGGGGCTGAGTTGGCAGCCACCCAGGGCTCACATCTCCCACGGAAGATGGCAGAGGCCCTGCTCTGGGCGAAGGCACCAGCAGTGCCTCCTGCATTCCTGGTGGGTCCTGGGAAGACCGAATTCTCCCCACATTCCCAGTCTGGGCTCCATGAAGGGCATCTGTGGGTCAGGCAGGTGCCCTGGGGACTCAGGGGACGGGAGGGCCAGCTGTGACTCCGTTTGCACTGTGTGTGTTGGGTGAACTGCCCCCCCCAGGTCCAGGGCACAGCTGGACGCCATCCCAGGGACAGTGTCCGCTATCTACCCAGGGAGAGGAGCCCCACCTGCCCACCTGGCGGGACCGTGGTCAGTGGCCCAGTGTGGCAGGCAGGGAGGGAGGGCAGGGCCTGCCGTCACTCTTGAACACGCTGCTGCTGCTGGGGGCCAGGGGTCTGAGCCCCTCTCTGCTGGGGTCCAGGCCAGCCCACCAGCCCTGCCTGCAGCACTGGCCACCACTCTCCCAGCCACACCAGGCCAGCAGGGAACTCACTTGTTGTAGAGGACAATGTCTGGCCGCCAGATGAGCTCAGAGGGGATGCGCATGGAAGTGACGTTCTCATAGTCTCTGGGGTCCCAGCGCAGCTTATAATCATGCCACTCCTGGGAGCATGGATCAGCAGGTGCACAGGGTCAGGGCAGGGGTCAGCAGAGGGGCACAGGGTCAGCAGGGGCACAGGGTCAGCAGGGGCATGGGGTCAGCAGGGATCATGGGGTCAGCCAGACAGTCATGGGGTAGGGGGCACAGGGTTGGGGGTGATGGGGTAAGTGGGTGGGCACAGGGTTACGGGGTATATGGGGTCAGTGAGGGCACAGGTCAGTGGGAAGGTGGGGGCACAGCCTCACTCACCTGCTTGACCCACACGTTGGTGGTCATCATTTGGTTCTTCTCGTCCTAGAGCACAAAGCAGGGGAAGTTCAACACCCTGCGGTCATTGCCTTGGGTCACACGCCAGCCTGGAACTTGACAGTCAGCGAACAGCTTCCGCTAGAAGGCCACTGAGCCACTGGGCAGCCCAAGGAACATGAGGACGTGGGGACTCAGACCCTCAGGCACGACACTGGGGTGAAGTTCTGCCCACTGCTGGGCCCCTCCTGGCTGAGGCCGCAACCCCAGCACCTGGGCAGCCCCCAGCTGCAAGGTGTCCCGACACGAGGCTGGGCTGCCCAGAGCCCTGAGCAGTGGGTGGGAAGCAGCCCAGAGCAGCAGCTGGGGCAGGACCCCTGCCTGCCTGTTGTGGGCTAAGGAGTTGATTGGCGCTCCTTGAACTGGGCAGAACAGGAACTGGACTTGTGGCTAAAAACACCTAGACTAATTGGACTCATCTGTATCCAATTCCCTGGCTAAATTAGGACTGGGCGGGGGCAGTATATAAGGAGAGATGAAGGCGCAATAAAGGGAGACTTGGCAGAGACTTCCACCATCACTGGTCTCCTGTCGGTGCTTCATCCCCAGACCCTCTCCGTGGCCACGTTACTGGCTCTACTAGCCGGAGCACCTGCCCCCAGAAGGACCCAGCACCAGCCAGGCAAGGGACACAGCACTCCAGCCTGGTCCCAGAGGACCCTCCATCCACATGTCTGCCTGTGCGTACTTGAGTGTGCAGCAGTGTGGGCCAGCGGCTCCTCCTCCCAGCAGCCCTGGGGCTGGGCCCAGAGTGCCCTGAGGAGGCCTCCCTGTCCCTGGGCCCAGTGGCTGTGTGCCCGGGACCCAGAAGGAGCCTCTGGTCCTTCACCCAGCTCCCCCAGAAACCCTGCCTACCCACTCCTCCATATCCTGAGCAAGAGACAGCCTGCCCTCTGGGGGCTGCCCAACCTTGCCACAGTGACGGAACATTGGGACGACCTCCCAGACCCTTGCCAGGCACCAGTGCCCATCAGGGCTTGGTGCAGTCACCCCAGCCGGGCACCAGGGCTGGCCGGGGCTTGGTGCAGTCACCCCGGATGGGAGTGGGACCCAAGCCTCCCGCACAGGCCCTAGCGCCCCAGCCCCGCACCTACCACGTCGATGAGCTGGGCGATGGACAGGCCGAAGTGGACAAGGACCACGTCAGAGATGTTGGCCACGGGCCGGGACCACTTATTGTAACCAGAGAAGAGCTTCCGTAGCAGCCTCTCCTCTGCGTGCACCCGGGGCTCCGCATAGCCACTCCCTGCACCCAGGCAAGGGGTGGCTCAGGGTGGCTCAGGGTGGCTCAGGGGAGCTGTCCCCAGCACCTGAGCTTCCTGCAGCTCTGCACAAACACTGCCCTCCAGCCTGTGGCCCAGGAACAGACCTCAGGCTGGAGGGAGAAACACCAGCAATGGGGCATGGGGCGGGTGGCATGCAGATGTGGGCAGCAGGGTGGGTGCAGGGAATCTGCAGCAGGAGGGTGCGGGTGAGGAAAAGGGTGCCCACCCCAGCCCCGATGTCTCAGGCCTCGGACCACAAGTCCAGGACCATGGGGAGCCCAGGACTCGGCCTACTGGCCATGCGTGGAGCCTGCCTCCCTGGGGAGGGGTCCTTCCCATCACACGGGGTCTCCGGGCCCTCCACCCCCATACGCCGCCAGGAGATCCCTTTTTGGAGGGTCCTGTGGCCCGGAGAGCCACCCCAGGACACAGGGCACCCCACCCCCA
Organism: Ochotona princeps; assembly: GCF_030435755.1. Lineage (NCBI taxonomy): Eukaryota > Metazoa > Chordata > Mammalia > Lagomorpha > Ochotonidae > Ochotona > Ochotona princeps. Next base: position 396,660 of record NC_080853.1, on the reverse strand, counting down.
GACAAGGCGCAGACCACTCCTCACTGCCTCCCTTCAGGAAGCCCCTGAATGGGGACAGGGACACGCAGTGGGGAGAAACCAGAGTTGAGGAAGCGAGGGGGTAACAGACGGCCTGGGGCGCCCACTGGGGCAGAGACGCCCTTTCTGTTGCCCAAATCAGGGGATGGGCAGGGGCTTCCCAGGGCCGAGCCCCTTCCCACCAGCCCGCGAGTTAACCCCCTCCGCGCCGGCACGCGCCGCAGGACCGCCTGGGCGCCGGGTCCGCACCCTCGCGGCTTCGGACCGCAGCCAGGAACCTCCCCTCCGCTTTCTCCGGGATGAGGGCTGCCTCGCACCTTGCGCCAGGGCACCCGCCAGGCGCCCCGAAACTCACCCGGCAGCAGGCCGACCCCCAGCAGCAGCAGCAGCAGTAGCAGTGGCAACGGCGGCGCCGGCGCCGGCACCCCGAGACCCCTGAGCTCCATGGCGCAGCCAGCGGACTCTAGACTCCCTCCGTGTCCCCGCTCCGGGGCCCGGGCCCGCCCAACTTGGTGTCCCCCGCGTCCTCTGTCCGCCGGCAGCTCCCCCTGCGGGGCTGTGAGCTCCACCCCGCCCGGCCCCGCCCTCCTCCCGCGCGGGGACGGGGGAGGGAGAGGCGGGGAGCAGGGGGCGCCGCGGCAACGCAATCGCACCCTGGTCTCCAGGGCCTGCGCCCACCTCGCGCCTGGAAGCGGACGGAGCAGGTGCGTCGGGGGCCCAGCAGGCCAGCTCCCTCCCCCTCCCCGTCACTGTTCGCAGTCTGGGGATCTCAGCTCCCTGCGGTCTCACCTCGCACCCGCACAGCCGCACCCGGGTGACACCCAAGACTAGCGGGTGGTGGAGGGTGGGGCGTGCAGGCAGCACCCTCTTCCAAGTTGAAGGGTGGCTGCAGGTCGTCCTGGGCCTCCGTAGCTGCCTCCACTACCCGGGGCTGGGGTAGAGCTGCTCAGAGACTCAGGTGGGTACGGGGCACGGCCCCACCCCAGCAACAGCACCCCTGCTCTGCCCCTGCTCCGGCAGCACCAGCTCAGCAGAGGAGGTTACTCCCCTTCTGCAGCCAGGAGCTGGCTCCCCAGGCCTCTATCAGAGGTCCAGTGGCACAAAGCCGGGTGTACCCTGGTGGCTGCTTGGCCATGGCACCCACATGCAGGTGGAAGTGACTCCCCAAATCTGCTGGAAATGGAGAGGCCAGACCAGCCACACACACAAGTCTCTCCCAAGGATTGCCCTGCAACCCCCCAGAGCCTTGCGCTTTGCCGGTGGGGCTGTGTCTCCAGGCAGGGGAGCTGCCCAAGCCTGAGCCATCTGTGGGCAGGGGGAGGCCAGCCCGGGGGCTTGGACAGTGCCTGGCGCACTCCACCTGCTTGGTGCACACTGGGGCGCTGGGCAGTTGCAACGCATTCTGGGTACCCTGGCTGAGCATGCTGCCTGCCCAGTCTCAGTGCCAGTGGGGTACTGTCCAGACCCAGCACTCCTGTGGGCTCACCCTCCTGCCTCACCCCTGAGGCCAGGAGACGCATAATCAACTGGGCTTAAACCAGGAAGGGTCCCGGGAAGACCCTGAGGTGTGAAGGTACGGAGTCCTGAGAGGCCAGCCGTGGCCGTGCACGAGACAGCGCCAGGGCAGAGCCAAGCACCTGCTCCAGGCAGCTGGAGAGGAACTGGGCTCAGCATCATGGCCCAAGGGCTGACCAGCCGGCCCCAGCCACAGTCGCGAGCTGGGTCCGTCCCCTGCCCTTTCTCTGACAAGCACGCAGGCTCCACCCGCCCGCTTGCTTAGCCGGATCCACAGTCTCCCTGTCAGGAATTCCCTGGAGGGAGGAGGAGGGCTGGGCGGAGCAGGAGGCGGGGTGACCGGCTCACACTCAGCTGCCTGACCCCAACCTCGCCTGCTCTCTCCCAGGGATTTACCTCAGGATTAGTCGGGCTCATTAGCACAATCTGCCTGGCCGCCCTCCCCGCCTCTGAATTGGGGTGGGGGAGACTCTTCTGCCACCACTGAGGGCTTGGTCCCCCGCTCCAAGGCTGAGTGTGGGGGTGGACAGCGAGGCCGGCCTGGGCTCAGCTCCAGGGGCTAGGTCCTACCTGGTGGGGCTTCTCCCCCAGCCCCGCCCTGCCCTGGCCACCACCACGTCCCAAGGACATCTCCATGGCAACCAGCTGCTGGCTGGCCAGAGCGGGATTGGGATGCTTACTAGCAGTGGAGCACCAGGGGTGTCCCAGGGGCCCAAGGACTCAAAGACTGGCTCGGGAGAGGAGGGCAGGATGGGGGATCCTCATGCCCCACCCCCATCCAGGGCACTGCCATGGACATCCCGGCAGAGGGGACCTGGAGAAGCCACATGTCCACGACCGTGACCAATTCCGGCCGGGCTCCGGCAGGGCTGGACAAGGTGATCGTGGGGTGGTCAGAGGGAAGGGGCGGGTGCCCATCAAGAGGCCCCTGAGACGCGTGTGGCAGGCAATGGCTGGGTCCTGGAGCACCAAGGCCGGTGGGGGCCAGGTTCCAGGCCCGGGTGTGTGCTTGGAGGCTGAACACTCCACTCTTCCTGGATCATGCTGTGGAAGCGCTGAGTCTCTTCCTGGGGCGGCAGCTGGACAATGGCCCCACCCCAAGGGAGAACTCTGGACCCAAGCCAGGAGGTGTGAGGGCTGCCGGATGTCCTCCCGGCCTGAGCGACCTTGGCATCCTGCAGCCCGGCCAGGCCTGCTGACTGCTGCATTTCTGGGGTCCATTCACACCCGGGCCTGCTGTAGGGGTGGGAATGTCCAGTCCCCTTGCAGGGAACTGGGCGCACAGGATCCCCTCCCCGGTGGACCTGGGTCAGGCCTTGTCTGTGGTACCTGGGACCCCCAGGAACCCTGCAGCCACACCTGGCGAACAGATGACCCTCCCACAAGCCCTATCCCGTCGGGCCAGGGTGAGTGCCACAGCTACCTCTCTCCCCAGCCCTCCCAGGGCGTCTCCCAGAGGAGACCCACACAGACCACGGCCAACTGCTGCTCCCCAGACCAGGGCCGGGACTCTGCAGCAAGGAGGGTCGGCATGGGGTCCCAGAACCCCAGAACCGGTCCCACCGCCCAGTGCCTGATGAGGGCGCTCTGGACCCTGACCAGACTGCCCCAACTCCTGTCCTGCCAGCTGGGACAGCTGAGGTTGTGAGGTCGTGAGACCAGAGTCAGCCCACCCCACACTGAGCCCAGACTCCTCATCCTCCCTCACACCCAGGTCTCTAGCCTCGGAAGCTTCGTCCCAGCATGGCTCCCGTGAGCTGCTTGCACAGCCGCTGCTTCCCAGTGAGACACCACAATCAGCTCATCACGGCCGCGCTCCAGGCTCCTGCCTATCAGAGGCCAATGCCAGCAATCAGCCTGGCAACAGCTACCAGGACAACCCAAGGCCGTCCATCTTCCCCGCCGTGGGGTTCACCTGGGAGTCTCCCAGTTAGGTCCTCGCAGCCAGCCCATCTCCCGCAAGGGCTCTGTGCCCAGACTCTCAGCTGCAGCTCATCTTGCTGGCCTGGCCTCTGTCCCCCTCTCCTTCAAGGGGGCCAGACCTGTCTCCCTGCCCACCCCCACCCCCCACCTGCTCATCCACACTTTGGGCTCCCAGAGAACTCCCAGTGTCTCTGGAAGGCCCGGCTGCTCTGGGCCCAGCAAGTGTGAGTCCTGCACTGGTCAGCAGGTGGCGCCTGGCCCGGGGCTGTGGGGGGAGGGGAAGAGGAAGGGGGCTGGAGCTGGGCAGGGCCCACAGGGCGTAGGGGCACACTCCTGAGCCCAGGGACTGGAGTCCCAGCAGAGCCCAGTGGGTCAGAGGCTTGAGACAGGGGGCTGCCTTTTCTTTAAAAAAAAGGAAGAAAGAAAAAGATTTTATATGTTTATTTGGAAGGCAGAGTTTCAGAGAGAGAGCTTCCATCTGCTGGTTTACTCCCCAAATGCCTCCCCAGAAGCTGCACGCTGAGTTCATGCTTTTCTCACTGGACAGTCACAGCCATGGTCCCAGGACCCCACAGGGTGGGGTGAGGACAGACAGCTGCTGGACATAGCAGAAGACCGCGGTGGGCTCTGCCATGCCCTGGATCCCGGGAAGTTGGCACCCAGGGTACATGTCTTCAGGCTCCACCTGAGCAGGCCCAGGTGCTGCTGGTGCGCAGATGGCTCAAGAGTGCTGGGATGCTGCTGGGCAGAAGACGGCTGAGAGGACCTGTGTCCCAGGCCCTGTCTGCCAGGGGCAGCGTGCAGTGACCTCTCCCTGGCCAGAAGCATCAGGTTCAGCCTGTGGTGGAGCCGGCAAGAGCAAGGGCCATGGGCGTGCTGGGATGGGCAGTAAAGACCCACGGTGGTCCAAGTATGCCCAAGATAGGCTGGGTCAGCCCTTCCCTTCTGATGGCCAGGCCTGGGATCGCCCACCCCCTTGGCAGGTCAGCCGGGCAAGGTCTCCTCTGCTGTCCTGGCTGGGGTCCCCACAATGTCTTCCCCGCTCTGATGCATGCTCATCCGGCATGTGCTCTGTTCTCTGCGTTTAAGAATTCTGCTTCCAATGAGTGTCTCCTTGGATACGGACTCCATGGGAAATGCCAGCTCACTTCCTCCTGGCCTCACCTCACAGCTGGAGTCACAAACACCATCTCATGGGGCGGGCACCACTTGGCTGCGCCAGCATCCCGTATGGATAATGGTTTGTATTCCGGCTGCTCCACTTCCCATCCAGCTCCCTGCTTGAGACCTGAGAAAGCAGTGGAGGACGGCCCAAAGCCTTGGGACCTTGCACCCGCGTGGGAGACCAAGAAAAGACTCCTGGCTCATTGGTTTGGGTAGACTCACCCTTGGGGAGTGAACCAGTGGATGGAAGATGTGCTGTGTGTGTCTCTCTCTCAGTTTTTAATTTTGACTGTAAAAGCCAACGAAATAAAACTCTCCAAAAAAAAAATGTAGTGTCCAGATGTGTCATTTCATTTAGCTTCTTTTAGACTCTGCCTGTGTCGTGAGCATCCATGTGTGCATGTTCACGTGTTTGTGTTTGTGTGTGTGTGCAGAGCCTAGCAAGATCACAGCCAGCAAACACTTCTTCCCTGCTCTGAAAGCTTGGAAGCAGCCCATGCTGCCTTCAACACAGCAGAAAACTCAGGCATGAAAATGCAGTGGTCCAGCCCCTCATGACCGTGCAGTGGTCCAGCCCCTCTGTGACCATGCAGTGGTCCAGCCCCCCGTGACCGTGCAGTGGTCCAGCCCCCCGTGACCGTGCAGTGGTCCAGCCCTCCCCAGGACTGTGTAGTGGTCAGGCAGCCACCCCTCAGCCTGCCTATCCCAGAAGTGCCCCCAGTTCAAGGTGTTCCCTTGGGTTTCAGGGAAATTGTGCCTAACGTCAGGGCTGGATGTTCCGCTCTGATCTTCTCGGTGGACACAGCTGGGTGGGGAAAGACCTGGACTAGTTAGTTACCTGGGCAAGAGTGTGCAGGTCAGTGAGCCCTCAGCAAACCCTCCCAGGAGCTGCCAGTCCCTGCTGTTACCCCTGAGGCAGCAAGTGCACCCTGCATGCCTGCTGGGTGAGCAGCAGCCTGTACAGGGGAAGGAGTGGCTGGTGTGGGCTGGGGGCTTGTGGGGTGCCCTCTGCCTGAGCATGGGATCTGGGGTCCTGGCTCAGAAGACTCTAGGTTTACAGGATGTTTTGGATGGGTGTGAAAGCAGGGGCATTCCCGGGGCTGGGGCACTGTTCTAGCACTGGGGGATGCCCGTGGAGCACCCCTCCTCTGCCTCCCTGGACTCTGGGATGCCCCCCCCCAGGTTTAACAACCCCAGATGCCCTCTGGCCTAAGGTCCCTTGGGGACTTCAAAGGCCCTGATCCAGGCCTACAGCCCTGGGGGTCTACCAGACCCACAATGAGCTCAGCGATGTCCAGGGATCCAGGCCTGGGAGCACTGCTCAGGAAGTGTGGTCTAAGGTCTGGCCTGAGAGAAGCTCTGGAGGCCGGTGCCTGGGATGGCTCTCCTTCAGGTCAGTGCTGCCCCCTGGTGGACACCTGGTTATGGCCACCAGGCCACAGTAGACCAACAGGGGTCTGCTGTGACGGCCCCCAGGCCATGTACCCCCACAGTACCTACCACCCAAAGAGAGGGTCTCTGCCCCTGATGGCCCCTCCTGACCAGGCCAGAGGTTGGGAGGCGTTCTGGACACAACCTCTGCCTCCTGCCTGCCCAGAGCCCACAGCTTTCTGGCCCCATGGCAGCAGCGTGGGCTCCTGGATGACAGGCGGCAGGTGATACAGGGGACACTGCCGGGCCCAGAGCCCAGGTGAGGCTGATGCATGACGACCCTGCAGCCCCACCCAAAGCTTCCTGCCCTCAGCACCCTGACCTGTGGGGTGGAGTGAGGACCTTCAGAACCCATGGGGTCCAGCCTCAGCTGGACCCGAACTGCAGGGTGATGGCCAGGGCCTGAGTGGGGCTCCAAGGGCCACGTGTTCTCCCAGCCTACCTTGTGTCTGCAGCCCCACACTTCCTGCCCTTTAGCGCCCTGCCCCGGGGCGATGAAGCAGAGAGGGGTTGTGGGTGAGGGGTAGAGGACAGGGCCCTGAGTGACACGAACACAGCCAGACCTCAGGTCCAAGCAGTGGGCAAGGCTCCAGCTCTGTGAGCTCACCCTCCTGGAAGTAGTTGGGACAGCAGGCAGGTGCCTGGGAGCTGGCTACTGACTGTCCATGGCAGGGTCCTACCCAGGCGCCTGGACTCCCAGTGGGACACAGCCCTGCCACTAGGCTGCCCCCTGTCCCAGCCTTCTTGGAGGCTGGGCCCTGGGAGTGGGTGTGGCGCTAGGCAGGTTGCCCAGACTAGCCACATGACAATCAAGAGCCAACACAGGGTCCGGGTGGAATTGCTGCATTTTACTAAGTGCACAGGGGCACGGGCGTCCAACTTGGCCCGGGCAGCAGGGCCTTCCAGAACAACCCTCCTCCCAAGCCCGTCCCAATGCCAGCCAGTCCTTGGGGCACAGGTGCCCACCTGTCCATGTCTGGGGTCTCAGGGACCCAGCGGTAACCCCAAGGTCGCTTTCCCACAAGGACCCGAGCACAGAGGCAGAAGGCAGGTCAGAAGCATCTTTGGAGCAAGGACAAAGTGCAGACGTAAAGGCCACAGCGCCAGGGAAGGGGCAGCGCCAGGGAACGGGCAGCCACATTGGGAGAGGGCCACAGGCAGGGGTGGGGGGCAGATCCTGGCAGGTGGAAGGCATGGGGGTTGCCAGCAAATACTCTGCTGCCCTGGCCATGCCAGCTGGAGGAAGGGCCCCTGTGTCCATAGCCAGACATGCAGTGACCTCAGGGACTTCTGTCCATGTACGTTAAGACAACACCCAGAGACCATCCCGCCTGGCACTTATCTGGGTGGCTAGACCCTGCCAGCCCCATGGCCTGTTGCCTTTATGCCCAGGAGGGCACAGGGCCCACCAACAGCCCTAAGCTTCTTCCAGAAAACCCTTCCCACTGGACCAGGGTCAGAGGAGCCTGGCTTCAGAGCAGGAGCTGGCACAGCTGACCACTGAACCACCTGGGCAGCAATTCTAGCCGTGAGACCCCACGCCCAAGTGTCCACCCACAGCTGAGGGCCACCACTCACTCATCTGATGTGACCACACTATCCCCACCACAATGGGCCTCCTGCTCAGCCTGGCCACCTCCCTCTGCTTGTGTTGAAGGTGGCCAGGTCTCTCTTAGTGTGACCCCAGGGATGACACCCCCAGCTCCCGTGCAGCAGTGCCCTCCTGGAGCTTTTGTAGATGACTCAGACCCGTTTGGCCACATGCAGACTCCGTAGCCAGGAGACATGTGCTCACGCAGCAACAAGCAGGAAGCATGGAAATGCTGGTTCTGGTCTATTTAGGCAGGGCCCTGGCTGAGCCTCCAGGGAGGTGCCCTCGGCCACCTACTGACCACCTCCAGGGCATCACAGCCATACTAGATGCTGGGTTAGAAGCCAGGGTTGGGCAGGTGCACCTGCTCAGGGTGGGGCCCGGGAAAGTTGGACATGCATACAGACATGTGTCCACAGAGCCGGCAGAAGGAGGGCATGGAGCCCTGGAGAGCAGGATCCACCCCCGGCTCCGTGCCCGAACGCCGAGGACAGATGAAATTGTTTATTCAGGCGGGGGCAGGGGTACATGTCAGCCATGAGTGTGGACGTAGCCATGTTGGCACTGTATGCTGAGTGTGCACACACTATGTGGGCTGTGCATACATGCGTCAGGGTGCACATGTCCATGTATGCAGCTTGCGTGGGCTGGGCACACACGTTTGAGCGTTCATGTGTGCACGGCTACAGCCGTGTGTGCTGGTGGACCTGTGGGGGTGCATGCAAACACCTCATGTCAGGGACCCTCTGCCCTTGGCCACTGGGGTCCCATGCAGATCCCAGGGTACCTGCCTGAAGGCCTGGGCTAGCTCCCAGTCTGTCTTCCCAGGGGCAGACATTAACATTCTGGGGCAGGGCACACCTGTCCTGCCCCTGCAACTGCTGGGTAGCCAGGATTGGGGCGGGGAGCCGCCTGCCTGTCACCCAGCCCTGGGGCCTCTAGCGCATGGGGGGTAGGAGGTGGAGCTCCTAGATGTCAACAGCGGCCACAGGGAATAGCTGGGGCTGCCCTGTCCCATCTCTACCTGCCAGCCTCCTCCCATCATGCTGCCCACTTTAAAACAACGTCCACGTGGGAGAGGGGGACTTGCCGCCCCCAGAGCCCAGGGCCACATGAGGCAGGGCCGAGAGCGCCCCATGGAGGGCTCCCCGATGCCGTTTCCAGAGTTCCTTCCAGTGGGCCCACTGCCCAGGCTGCGCACCCTGACCCCATCCTTGTGGCACTGCCCCCAGAACTCCCTCGGACCTGGGGGCCAGGATCTGGTGGAGCAGGGCTCCAGGCACGGACAGAGCTTGCCAGTCATGGCAGGCAGCTGAGAGGACTCTGGGCACTGCCTCCGGGTTCTCGTAGCCTGCTGGCCCCACTGCCTCTGGCCAGATGTGGGATGCTCCTCACACAGGCTGTGGGGCCTGCCGAGGGTTCCCTTCCTCAGCTCCTGGGCAGGGTTCTGAGACCCCCAGCTCCCAGAAGAGCAGGGGAAAGTTGCTGACTGGCAGCTGGCCGGCCAGCCGCACCTCAGTGGGTAGTCAGGGCGAGGGACACAAGGGCTGGCTGGTCAGTGAGGGCAAAGCTGCTGCACCCTCTGGGTTGGCATTGGTAGGCTCAGGTCTGCCCTCCCCATACCCTACTCCTGGCCCCATAGTGCCACCTCATCTACTCTTGCTGAGTGTGCCCTGGGCCCTCACCTTCGCAGGCAGGGTGGCCACAGCTGCCCCGGGTGCCCTGCTGTAGACAGTTCCTGTCTTGCAAGGGTCCCCAGGGCAGCGCCAGGCAGGGTAGCCAGGGGCCCAGCGGCCTCATTTCCTGGGCCCTGCCCAGCCCATGTCGCCGAACGGACCCTCGCCAGTGGCCGAGCGGGGTGGCGGCCCACAGGGCGTGCAGAGGTCTGAATCCGTGTCCGACTCGCCCTCAGCGATGTAGGGGCGCACACGGGCCCGGGGCGCCACGGCCGCACAGCAGCTGGTGAGGGCGTCCAGGTTCTCCTTGGACTGGGAGATGCTGAAGCCACTGAAAGAACGCTCCAGCTCCTCATGGTCGACAGACGGGATGGAGATGGACGTGTCGCTGTCCCGTAGCCCCGCCTCCGGCCGACTGCCTGGTGCTTCCTCGGGCCTCAGGAACTCGGTGCTGGCCCTGTGGCCACCGTAGGCTGACAACGACCGCTCATGGGCCGGGGGTGGTGGGATGCGTACTAGTGAGCCGGGGTCCCCCACTGGGGATGCGCCAGGGCCTGGGCGCTGCCATGAGGAGGAGGTGGGTGGGCCCTGGGCGGGTGGCGCCGAGAAGTTCTTGTGGCCACCAGAGCTGGTGGAGCGCACGACCTTGATGACACAGCCGTGCCGGTCTGCCTGCTGCCGGCTGTCCTCGGGGCTGTGATAGGGCGGCGCCGGCTCCGGCTCCTTGGCCCCGAAGTAGGCCTCCGTCTCAGTTGGGGGAATGCCCATCCGCTGTGTGTAGATGCTGACCAGGAAGTCCAGCTTTTTCTCCATGGACAGGACCTGAGGGAGGAGCCAGTGGCCTGCTGGGAGGAGGGGGACCACGGCTGCCCCGGGCCAGTGCTCCCAGGAGCAGAGCCCATATGGGGGTGGAAGCATTGAAGGTGCAGCCGGAGCCTGGGGCTCCAGAGCAGGAACTCACACAGCAGCTTGCCCAGGGACGCAGGCTCCAGGCCACAGCAGCCAGCTCAGAGCCTCAGGGGAGCACGTGGGGCCCGGGGGCTCTCACCTGCTTCTCCACCTTGCCCAGCCGGCCCATCATGCTGGGGTCCTCTGGCAGCTCTGCCTCAGCAGGGCCCTTGGCACGCTCCTTGTCGGTAATGGCCGGGCCCCGGCCCACGATCTGGTCCACTCTGCCAGGAAGAGACAGCCCCCTGTGTGAGCTCGGGTAGGTGTGGCTGGGCCTTGCCCTTATCCCCAGGCCCAGCCTGAGCCCCCGGGCCAGCAGGTATCAGGAGGCAGACGGCAGTTCCCACCCTGCTCCAACACCCCAGGGTCCCATTCCCTGTCCCTATCTGCTCCGCTCAGGGTCCAGCACCCTAGGAGGGGTCAAGCGAGAACACCCACCCGGGCCATCCACCCTCACCTCCTCAATCACCGGGGCCCACAGAGGCCCGGTGGGGGGTGTCAGGAGCACAGGGAGTACCACACCCTGCTCAGCCCATCCCGGGCTGCACAGGGGCGCCTCGGGCCCGGAGCTCAGTGCCGGCAGCAGACAGAAGCAGGGCAGTGAGAACAGGTTCCATGCGGGATAAGGCTGGGAGGCAGGGACACGGGGCAGCACAGGGGACCGCAGCGCACAGATCAGAGGGGTGAGACAGTGGGGCCGAGGTCACATGTCCACACACATGCGTGGGTGTGTTCACAGGGCGTGCTTGAGTGGAGTGTCCATGGGTGTGCCTATGTGCCATGTTGATGTCTGTGCAGAGGGCCTCTGTGTGTGCAGGTTCAGAATTGAGCTGAGTTCATCTGAGATGAGGCTGCAGTTCCCCAGCACCCCGAGCACAAAGGCGGGCTCCTTCAGCCCAGCGCCCTCAGGCTGAGCCACACTCACCGCGTGCGCCCTGGCCGCCTTCTGTCTGGGCAGGTGGGGGGTGCTCCCTCTCTTCTGGGGGGCTCGGAGGAGGGGTTCAGGCCAGCGCCAGATGGGTGCAGCCCGCCATGCTGTGCTGGGCTCATGCTGCCACATGCATGGGGTGCCCCTGGCTCCAGGCAGACGCCAGTGGCACACAGAGGAACTGGGGCTCCTGGCTACCAAGTGTCCACGCAGCCCAGGCACAGGGGTCCAGCGCCTTCACCCCTGCCACATGACGGGCACCGGCTGGCCACTCAGCTGCTCCTGGGGCTGGGGAGGGTCCTTCCAGGAGCCTGTACCACCTCCCGCCTTTGGCCTTGAGAGTTGGGGAGAGTCTGCAGGGCCTGCCTGGCCTGTTTTACAGGACTCTCCTGGCCATGGCTGGAACATGGACAATCCCTGCCTGCGTCCAGCTGGGCAGTGGCTTCATGGGCAGGCACCTGGCCTGGGAAGTCAGAACCGCCCCCTCCCTCCTGTACCCAGGCCTGATGACCTCATGTGAGGACGCCTGACAGAGTGCAGGGCAGGGGTCCTGCCACAGCAGCACTCCACGCAGGAAGGTGTGTGGCCAAGCGTGGGTCCATGTGGCATCGGGCGTGGGCAGCATCACCTGAGTGGGGCAGGGAGATCTCGCAGCCAGATCCCAGGGGACAGACCCTCAGGCTGCCTGGCAGGAGACCCCACCCTGCTGGCCCCATGTCCCTGGGAGCACACGGTGCTGCATCATGTGGCCTGGGCGAAGGGCTGTCCACTCCACAGACAGGCGGCAGGCGCCGGAGTCCTGACCTAGGTGAGAACTGGGGTGACTCTCGCGGAGGGGCCGTGGGTCCTTTGCTGGGGTACTTCTTGTGCCGGGGAGTTGAAGGGGGTGGGGGGCCCACAATCATATCTATCCTGGCAGAGTAGACAAGAGAGAGACACCAGCACACGCATCGTACAACAGCCGCCCACAGCCGCTGGCAGCTTGGCCCGCAGGGCTGGCACCGCGCTCGGCTCAGCTGCCGACACTCCTGCAGGCGGGAGCCCGGCCCCGGACAGGGCCCTGGGGGGTGGGGCTGGGGCGGTCGCTTTGCTTCCAGACAGAAAGGGTAGAGGAGGGAGAACGGAGGATGGGACAGGAGATCCTGGTGACAGAAACAGCTGTTGTGAGAGACACGGCCACAGACATGAGTCAGGGTGCGGGACATGCTGGTGAGCACGCACCCACACGGCAACGCACGCATGTGTACACACACCCACACCCCACACATATGGCATACACAACGCACACATATGGACAGCACGTAGTCACTGCTGGGGTGGTGCCAAGCCCTGGCCCCTTGCCAAGCAGGTACTAAAGGCCGGAGGGACTATCCTACAGTACCCACAGCGTCCCTGACGAGGGCCCATGCACATAATGGGACACAGCTCCTCAAAGTGCCACCAACACACACACATGCACACACTCATGTCTGTGAGCGTGTGTGCCCATGTGGAGGCATGCATTGTGCTTGAGGTGTGCAGTATGCCAAGGTCCTGGTCTGTGTGTATGCAACCCACACGTATCTCATCTCCCGGCTGAGGTCCTCGTCTGTGCACGCACACACACACACGTATCTCATCTGGCCGAGGTCCTCGTCTGTGCACACACATATCACGTCTCCCGGCCGAGCGGACCGTGGCAGAGCTGGTGAGCTGTAGCTTCTCCTCGGGTAGCCCCCACGCCCTGGACCAGGGGCACTGGGGATGGGAGGAGCCCAGTCCGTGTGGCTTTGTCTTACAACAATTCCATTCCCAACACGCATGTGCACACCTACAGCACAGTCACACGCCTGCACGTGTGCCCATGTGTGCACTCACACAGGCCTGCCACAGTGTGGGTGGGGAGAGAACGGAGAAAGGACAGAAACAGACACGTGTACACACAGAAAGCTGAGAAGCGGACGTGGCGGGCAGCAGAGGGGCGGCTCTTGCCTGGACTGCAGGCTCTTGATGCGGGACAGCATGTCCAGGTGGCCGGCTGAGTACTGCTCAATCACGTCCATTACATCGTATGGCCGCAGGCTCTCCTTGAACTTGCGCTTGGACACCAGGAACCTCATGACGCTGGGGGCGGGGAACGCTGGTGCTGAGGGGCACTGCCGAGCCACAGGCCTGACCCTTTCCCAAGAGCCACGCTCAGTGCCCGGCTGCCCTTGCCTAGCCGCCTCAAGCCCCCCTGTGCCCTGCGGGCCCTGGATGTTCCCCAAGCCTTACCACACAGCACGGATGCTGACTTTGAGGCCGGGGGTCAGGTCCTCGGCCACAAACTCGCAAGTACAGCTCTTGTTGTCCTCCACGGCGTCCTCTCCCGGGAGGCTGGCCTCTGGGCAGAAGGGGACAGAGCTTGTGAGCAAAGCCATGGTCCCCTCCATGGGGAGGCTGGCCTCTGGGTTCCTGTGAGCGCAGCCACGGTCCCCTCCCTGGGTGCCACCTCCAGCATGTCCCGCCTTCCTGTAGTTCTGCCCTTGTGACCAGGCTGCCGCTGCAGCCCCCAGAGGTGCAGGCCAGAGCAGGTGTCATACAACAGGAGGGGACCCGTGCATGCACGTACATTCACCCACACATAGCGCTGACATGTAGGCTGGACACAGGTGGGCACTGTGGGCAGCATCAGAAGCCAGAGCATGTCCGTGTGGGCAACAGGTCAGTCCCGGCTGCTCCACGCCCCACCCAGCTTCCTGCTAGTGGCCTGGGAGTGGCAGAGGAGGAATGCTTGGGCCTGCACCCACAGTGAGTCCTGGATGGAGTTTCTGCCTTCAGCCTGCCTCAGCCCCAGCGGTTGCCACCATTTGTGGAGTGAACCAATGATTTTAAAAATTCCTCTATCTGTCTCTCTCTGTAGCTTATCTTTCAAATACTTAAAATTTTTTAAATAAAACAAACAGCCTTGATCACGTGACTGGAGTCCACGTCCCCCCCGTGGCTGGAGCCCGTGCCCCCCGTGGCTGGAGCCCGTGTCCCCCTGTGGCTGGAGCCCACGTCCCCTGTGGCTGGAGCCCACTTCCCCCTGTGGCTAGAGCCTGTGTCCCCCCGTGGCTGCAGTTCCTGTCTCCCCAACCCTACCCCAAACCTGGCCACACGCACCTTCTGAGTTCTGCCGAGAAGCGGCGCCCTTGATACGGAAGGCCTGGCGGGCACGGCTGCGGTCCCCGAAACTCCAGCTCTTGGGCACCTTGCTGGGACTGTCCTCCAGGCTCTGGCCAGCACTGGGGGAGCGTCGGACACTCTGGGCCTGGGGGGACCCCTTGCCCTTGGTCGCCACGCCGCGGGGGCTGGAGAAGACACGGTCCTTCAGGCTCACCTTCTGGCTGCTCCAGCAGGACCATCGGACAGAGAGAGAGAAAGACAGCCAGGGGTCACTCGGCACGTGTGCGGACGGCAGGGAAGCAGGGGACACAGAGCCTTCCTTTCTGGGCAGCCATGGCTTGCGCCTCCCTAGCCTCTGCCTCAAACTGCAAGCCGGAGGCCTGCGTGGAGGCGTCGGCATCCTGAGAATCCAACATTGTGGCAGCCAAGGCGCTGCACACAGAGGGGACCCTAGCAGGAAGCCTCGGTCCCAGGCTATTTGGTCACCATGGAGACAGTTCTGGCAGCAGCTGTGGAGTGGAACCCACAGCCTCCTACCTCCACTGCCCTCGTGGGTGGGGAGTTTGCTCACGCAGTCACGGGACTTGTGGGTTAGTTTCTGAGGGGGGCAACGGTAGGTATGACCACAACCTGGCCTCAGCCCTGCCCAGCAGCCACTGCCAGGGAGGCAGGCCAGTAGAGGGCACAGGGATGACTGCCCACCACTGGGCCTGGTCTACCCAGTGTCCCACAGGCACCCGGGGCAGAGGTAGGGGCAGCAGCTGCACCTGCTGAAGCCTTTTAGGGGGCAGGGACCAGGATGCCCAGTCCAGATAAGCTTCAGTTCCTCCCCAAGGGAGATGCCCCTCTGCGTGCCATGCCAGGCTACAGGTGGTTTCGCCTCTCCTGAGGGCTCTCCCTTGCCCCAAAGCCCAGCCCAAGACACTCCTGGCCACAGGGAACACAGACTGTGTCCCCCTGCTCATCTGTGCCCATGGGCAGGTGCAGCAAAGGGCCAGAGCCCCTCCCCGTGCAAGCTTGGCTGATACAGCTCCCGACACAGTGGGCAGGCAAAGGCTGTGGTGGCGTGGCTGAGTCCAAACTCACTGAGCCACTGGGATGCACAGGGCTGGGGGGTGGGGCACTCATGAAATCCCGTCCTGGCCAGAGAGCACTGTGGCCTCCTGCGGCTGGCTGCTCTCACCTCTATCAGAAGCCCAACCCAGCTAGGGCCAAGGCCCTCGCCACGATCACCCAGGGTTACCCGACAGCGCTGCCGCCTGGGGCTCAGCTTTGGACCTGAAGGGGACGTAGAGCTAGAGCAGGGGCATATGGCCAAGCCTGGACACGCGCCTCCATCTCCAGGTCCCCCTCTGGCCATCATCACCTGCAGGTGGGTTCGCTCCCCGTGAGCCAAGGGCAGAGTAAATGCAGGGGGCTCTGACCAGGCAGATACCTCAGAGTGGGAGGGGTGGGAGTGAGGTCCCCAGTGGAAGCCCAGGGAGCAGCAGCGCCAGCAGGGCAGCTAAGCCTGGAGCCACGCTGGACAGGGAGAGGGACCCAGGCTCATCTGAATTCCCTGGGCCCAGCAGCTCTGGACCAGCGGGGGATGGACAGAGGGCACTCAGGGACAGCCAAGGAGCAGGAGGTCTCCCCCAACCCCACTGGCCCTAAAAAAGGCAACAGGCTAGGCGAGTGGCCTCGGCCTCCAGGAAGGCAACTGTGTTGGCCATGGCTGGCCTCAGCCACTTGGTGTCTGACGTGAGGCCCTGTCACCTGAGCCACAGGTCAGCCAGGGCTGGAAGAGCAGTGGGGAGGTGCTAGGGAGCCCTGGGCCGCTCCTGGAGGCTGATGCAGCATAGAGGACAGCACCCTGGGTCCACATCTCGGGAAGGGCCCCTGCAGGATGTTCTTGACAGACACACTGGGGAGGGGGCTGGCCTGCAGGGTGCTCCTGTTAGACATGCTGGGGAGAGGCTCAGCACCCCCATCGAGGGCCTCAGTTTATGCAGGAGGCAGCAGTCACCTCCCCCGAGAGGCTAGGACCAGGAGCTTGGGGACCCCCAGCTTGGGGAGCAGACCCCAGGGTGTCCTGGGAAAGTTCAGTTAGCAGTGCCCCTGACACCCTAAAACTTCTTCCTGCATATTTTTAAGTAAAACCTGAAAACAAAAAGTGGCCCAGTTAGACTGGGTTAGGAGTCCCATGTCCCTGCTTCCTCCCAGGAGGGCCTCCCAACAAGGGGCTCCCCACCCCACATGGCCCTGGATCATGCCCCCAGAAGACCCCAGGTGCCCACTCTGCACTGACTGGCCCCTTGGACCAAGTTCTCAGAAGCCTCTCCAGGCAGGCAAAGGTATGCGCCCCCCCTTGACCAACTGGCTCCTGGTTTCCACATGGCCACAGGCCCCCAGTGCCTGCCACAACAATGTCCCCCAAGAAGTGCCTCCTGGCGGCCCCAGCTGGTGACCTGACTGACCATGTAGTCTGGGATGGCGCCTGTGCCTCATGGGGTACCAAGGACCCCAATCAGTGTAGACCAATGCTGCAGAACCACTGGGACCAAAGACTGCCCCGCAGGGCAGGGAATGGAAAGCGGAGATCAGCTGGAAACCACATAGTCAAGGACACGGCCTAAGCACACAGGCCCAACCCCACGAGCCGGCTAGGGCAAGGTGTGTCCCGTATCAGGGCCAGCAGGGGTCTCCGTGGCAGAATGGGAGATCCTGGTGTCCACACCAGCTGCCCACTCAGACCTCACAGGCAGGAGTCTCAGGGGCCCTGGAGCACTACTGCCTTGCCCCAGTGTTGGATGGCAGCTACCCTCCTCAGGCAGCCTGCCTGCAGCAGCCACCATGGACAGAACCACTTCCTGTGGACCTGCCATGCTACTGCAGCAAGTGCTGTGACTGTCCACGGAGGACGGAGACCCCCCCACACACCACCAGCCTCCAGCAGCAGTGGGCAGAAGCTGTCCTCACCTGAGGGCAAGGCCCTGCCTAGGTGGGCAGGGTGTGGGGAGACATGGGCAGGCAAGAGAGACAGGAGTGGGGGCCCTGGAACATACCGGAGCGTGGGGCCGAGGGTCCTCACCTGTGGTTCTGCTTCGGGGTCAGCCTCTCATCCCCAAAGACAGAGCAGACGGGAGAGCAGCCCAAGAAGGGCAGCAACAGGGATTAAAAGCACTTGGGGGTGGGGAGGGCAGTAAGAGTTTCCAGATTTAGGGGAGGGGCAGGATAGAGAGAGAGAGAGAGGGAGAGAGAGAGAGAGAGAGAGGCTGAGAGAAGCTCGTCGGAGGGGCAACTCCGGCAACGGAGACCACAGGAGCCAGGGCAGGACGTGGGAGAGCAGACGTCTCTGCCCCGTAGGCCGCCGGGATCTCGTGGGCTTCCAGCCACCCGGACAGTGTCATGAGAGAGGACAGCCCCCGCTCCATCTCACCCTGACAGGCACCCTCCAGCCAGGGCCACACTGGGCTCTGGGTCAGCCTCTAGGAGTCTGGAGCCCAACTCCTCAGCTTGAGGCACTGGCCACCGCCTGCTGCTGCAAGGCTGGAGTGGGGGCCCTGTTCCCACGCCCAAGCAGCCTGAGCAGCCCTGAAGCCCCTCCACCTAGGAAGGCACAGGAAGCCCGGCTCTGGGATGCAAGGTCTGCGACTTGCTCTGGCTTCTCTGTCCACTGCAGAAAGCAGCAGCTCTCACGTGCACGTGGCCCACCAGGGCTGGCCTAGGGTCCCATGCAGGAGGCCAGACTCTGAGCACAGTGGGAGCAGGGGGGAACCCCAGACATGGTCAGCACCTGAACAGCATCAGGATGGGCAGAAAGGGGCTTCCCCACCCTTCCCAGGGCAGAACCCAGAAACTATCCCCAAGATGCTCCGTGCTGAGCAAGCACACAGCCTATGTGGGGCTGCAGGACAAGCCCGGCCCCTCCCATCCTGCCCACTCCTGTGCTGCCACACATAAGGGGTCTACCCAGCTTGGCCGCATGCAGGAAGAACTACAGCAGAAATTCCTACACCAGCAAGTGGAAGGATGCGTCATGGACACATGAGGGAGAGACCAGAATTCCCCAGGGCACATATCAAAGAGCTGCCTAGCGAATCCGAAGAAAAAGGGGAGGAACATGGGAGCCATTTGATATGAGAGCAGATGTACTCGCAGGAGAGCGTGAGGACCTGGCAGGTGCACACCCACGGGAGAGCGTGAGGACCTGGCAGGTGCACAATCATGGGGAGAGCGTGAGGACCTGGCAGGTGTACACCCACGGGAGAGCGTGAGGACCTGGCAGGTGTGTACACCCACGGGAGAGCGTGAGGACCTGGCAGGTGCACACTCATGGGGAGAGCGTGAGGACCAGGCAGGTGCACACTCACGGGAGAGCGTGAGGACCTGGCAGGTGCACACTCATGGGGAGAGCGTGAGGACCTGGCCGGTGCACACCCACGGGAGAGCGTGAGGACCTGGCAGGTGTACACCCACGGGAGAGCGTGAGGACCTGGCAGGTGCACACTCATGGGGAGAGCGTGAGGACCTGGCCGGTGCACACCCACGGGAGAGCGTGAGGACCTGGCAGGTGCACACCCACGGGAGATCGTGAGGACCTGGCAGGTGTACACCCACGGGAGAGCGTGAGGACCTGGCAGGTGCACACCCACGGGAGAGCGTGAGGACCTGGCCGGTGCACACCCACGGGAGAGCGTGAGGACCTGGCAGGTGCACACTCATGGGGAGAGCGTGAGGACCTGGCAGGTGTACACCCACGGGAGAGTGTGAGGACCTGGCAGGTGCACACTCATGGGGAGAGCGTGAGGACCTGGCAGGTGCACACCCACTGGAGAGCGTGAGGACCTGGCAGGTGTACACCCACGGGACAGCGTGAGGACCTGGCTGGTGCACACTCATGGGGAGAGCGTGAGGACCTGGCAGGTGCACACCCACGGGAGAGCGTGAGGACCTGGCAGGTGTACACCCACGGGAGAGCGTGAGGACCTGGCAGGTGTACACCCACAGGAGAGCGTGAGGACCTGGCAGGTGCACACCCACGGGAGAGTGTGAGGACCTGGCAGGTGCACACTCATGAGGAGAGCGTGAGGACCTGGCAGGTGCACACTCATGGGAGAGCGTGAGGACCTGGCCGGTGTACACCCACGGGACAGCGTGAGGACCTGGCAGGTGCACACTCATGGGGAGAGCGTGAGGACCTGGCAGGTGCACACTCATGGGGAGAGCGTGAGGACCTGGCCGGTGTACACCCATGGGGAGAGCGTGAGGACCTGGCAGGTGCACACTCATGGGGCGAGCGTGAGGACCTGGCCGGTGCACACCCACGGGAGAGCGTGAGGACCTGGCAGGTGTACACCCACGGGAGAGCGTGAGGACCTGGCAGGTGTACACCCACAGGAGAGCGTGAGGACCTGGCAGGTGCACACTCACGGGGAGAGCGTGAGGACCTGGCAGGTGCACACCCATGGGAGAGTGTGAGGACCTGGCAGGTGCACACTCATGGGGAGAGCGTGAGGACCTGGCCGGTGTACACCCACGAGAGAGCGTGAGGACCTGGCAGGTGCACACTCATGGGGAGAGCGTGAGGACCTGGCAGGTGCACACTCATGGGGAGAGCGTGAGGACCTGGCAGGTGCACACCCACGGGAGAGCGTGAGGACCTGGCAGGTGCACACCCACGGGAGATCGTGAGGACCTGGCAGGTGTACACCCACAGGAGAGCGTGAGGACCTGGCAGGTGTACACCCACGGGAGAGCGTGAGGACCTGGCAGGTGCACATTCATGGGGAGAGCGTGAGGACCTGGCAGGTGCACACTCATGGGGAGAGCGTGAGGACCTGGCAGGTGTACACCCACGGGAGAGCGTGAGGACCTGGCAGGTGCACACTCCCACCCAGGCCCAGCCAAAGTCCACATCCTTTGCACACACACAGACGGACGCTCTTCCTCAGCACAGGCAGCAGGCGGTAGCGGGGCACTGACCTTGCCGTTGGCTCCGGCTGAGGCTCCTTCCTTCAAACAGAAGTGACAGGATGTCATCTCTGGCTCTGCTCCCACCAAGGGTGCCCCCACAAGACCCTCTACTTGCCCCCCACATGGCCCGCGGGCAGCAGAATATCCAAGTACCCACCCGTGTGCAGCCTGCGGCAACCATGAAAACTCAGTGAGCCGGTTAGGGGCCTCAGTTGAAGGGATCCCTGTGTGGCCTTGGAGGCCAGAGGTCTGGGCCCCATGTAGTACCCTGCTCTTTGTATCCCCTTGAAGTCAAAGTCACAGGTTTGGGCCTGGTGTGCAAGCTTAGTGGAGAAAGTGCTCGCCTTGAACACACCAGGATCCCACAAAGGCACTAGTTCTAATCCCAGCTGCTCCACTTCCCATCCAGCTCCCTCCTTGTGGCCTGGGAAAGCAGTCAAGAACGGCCCAAAACCTTGGGACCCTGCACCTACATGGGAGACCCAGAAGATAACTCTGGGTTCCTGGCTTTGGATTGGCTCAGCTCTGGCCATTGTGGCCACCTGGGGAGTGAATCAGCTGACAGAAGATCTTCCTCTCTGTCTCTCCTCCTATTTGTATATCTGAATTTCTAACAAAAATAAAATAAATCCAATAAATAAATAAATAAATGTATCTTTAAAAAAATGTCACAGGTTCCAGACTGGGAGCTCTCTTACAGAGGCTGGAGGACCACTGACCTTAGCCAAGCCAGCTGCTGGTTGCGACTCTGCCTCCGCTTGTCCAATGTGCCCGCGTGTGTCCATGCGTCTGCCCGTGTGCCCATGTGTGCTCATGGTCATGCATGCATTCATGTCTATCTGCCATGTGCCCACATGTGCTTGTGTGTGTCTGTGTGTGCCCTCTTAGGCCTGCACTGCCCACCTCGGGTCAGATTCCGTAGCAAAGCAGAATGGCAGGAACCACCACCCCACGGACAGGATGTTGGTGCTGAGCCTGCAGGAGCCCCTGGCGGCCCTACTCTACCCCTCCTGGCCCCTCCACCCACGACTCCCGGAGAGGAGGCCCTGAGAGGCAGTGGCAGCAGACCCCCCCAGCCCAGGGGCCGCTGACCTGAAGGTGAGCCCAGACTTGCTCTTGAGGTTCCTCAGCAGCTCCAGCTGGTTGAGTGGCGGAATCAGCCTGCACAAGAGGAGGTGCCATCAACACCCACCAGGCGTGCCTCGGCCCTGCCAAAAGTGTCCACCAGCCAGCCCCAGGGGCACCTCGGCCCTGCACCCAGCGTCCACCAGCCAGCCCCCAGAGCACTTTTGCCCAGCCCTAGAGTGCACCAGCCAACCCCTGGGGCACCTCAGCCTGCCCCCAGTGACTCCCAGGCAGCCCCCGGGCACCTCAGCTTGCCCCCCAGTGACCCCCAGCCAGCCCCCAGGGCGCCTCAGCCCTGCCCCAACGTCCACCTCACAACTGGGAATGGGGCCTGGCTGGATGCCACAGCTATCACCCCTCACCCTTGCTGGAGTCACCCCCTCTTCTGCCCCAGGGCAGCCAGAGACAATAGCAGGTAGTGGTGCCGAGGCAGCCACAAGGGGTGCCCACCACTTCCACGGTCTCCGACTCCCCTTGCAGAACAGGCCCCGGGCTCCCTACACCCAGGCAGCCTAGGTGAATGCCCAGTGCACCTCCCCCTGCACTGCGGCCCCAGGCCTGGCTTGGCCCCCTCTCGGGGTACTATGTCCTTCAGGCTGCCATGCCTCTGTCCCCGCCTCCCAAAGATCCTGCCCCGACAACTGCCAGCCCCCACTGTCCTCTGGGTGCCCTGGGCCCCAGCCCCCTGCTCACTGAGCAGCCCCTGAAAGACGGGCCTTAGCATGGAGTTGCCTGCCCCTGCCCACCACACTATTTTCCCCCTGCCCCCATCGCCCCAGGGGCCAGGCAGGAGCAGGGCAGCCAGTTAGTCAGCTAGTGCTGGGGTGTCGGTCCGATGGCGCCTGGCCCCTCGCAACCCCGCCACCACAAACACACACACACACAGGCGGGTTAGAGCATCCATGCCTGGCCACTCACGGCAACAGGGACAGTCACGGAGCCAGACAGGGTCAGATGGGTCAGGCGGGGTCAGATGGGTCAGGCGGGGTGGGGCCGGGACAGCTCAAGGTCAGATGGAGACCAGAGGGGACAGTCACTAGAGACAGAGGGACAGAGCACAAGGCCTTGGCAGGGCCTGACACAGCTTAGTTATCTCTGGCTCGTCCTGGATGCCAAGGGAAGTTGTGTGGATGCTGGGCCCGACAATGGCACTGGCTGGAGCCTGAGTCTGGAGGAGGGTGGGGCCTGGGGTGAGGAAGGTACAGCCTCCCCGGGTCACCTTCAACCTCTTGGGGGAGTTTAGGGGTGATGGAGAGGGCAGGTCCATGTCCCAGCATACTGCCCATTAGGGGGCTGCAGGAGGCTCACAGGGCCAGCCAAGCCCAGGGTGCCCAGGGAGCGGCCCAGGGCAGCTCTGTCCCAGCACAGTGCCCACGAGGGGGCTGCAGGCGGCTGGACAGGGCCAACCAAGCCCAGGGTGCCTGGGAAGCGGCCCAGGGACTCCATCCCAGCACAGTGCCCACGAGGGGGCCGTAGGAGGCTGGACAGGGCCAACCAAGTCCAGGGTGCCAGGGGAGGGGCCCAGGGGCAGCTCTGTCCCACTCTGAACCAAGTCCCAGCTGGGCCTGACGGTGGCCCTAGGCACAGCAAACACCATGGGCAGGGTAGGACAACGCAGGGAGCAGGCAGGGGGACACACGACCTGGGTCAAGGGCACAAGGGAACAGGAAGCGCAGGAGGGGGCTGGGAGAACACGGAGCACAGAGCGGCCAGCCGGCCACACAGCTCCTACCTGGAGGCGCCGTAGGTCTGAGTTTGCGAGCTTTGAGGGTTCACACAGGGAGGGGCAGGAGCCAAGGAAATGGGTCAAAAGGAAGAGGGCAAGAGTGAAGGGCAGTGGGGGTAACAGAACAGAGAATTAACACAGTGCCCAGGGCCTGGCAGACAGACACAGGCCAGGGCTGGCCGTGAGGCACCAGCAACAGCGGGGCGGGGTGGGACTCAGATGACCCCACTTGCTCTCCTGAGGCAGCCTCCCCGACTCAGAGCCGGGGCAAAGCCTCACAAGGGCCTCTTCCCAACCCCAGCAGACAAACCCCCTGCCTTGTGGGGGGCTCTGCCTGCACCCCCAGGGAGGGGCAGACTCCCAGTCCTGGATCCATGGGACGGCCACAGGCTCCGCCCTGTGTTCACAGATGGCCTGGGGGCAGGACCTGTGAGCAGCAGGCCCACGGCCAGGACTGTGGGGGCACAGGTAACTAGAGAGGGGCAGAGGAAAAGGACCCTGAGATGAGCCCCCAGCTCCCTCTTGGAATGAGAACTGTTCAAAGGAAAAAGTCAACCTCGGTCAGACACTGCAGATGCCAGCATACCTGTACATGGGCACGGCCACTGTGCGCTCATAGTACTGCCAGGTAGAGTGCAGGTCGGTGCGTGACAGGTTGGTGGCATAGAACCTCCAGGCCGACTGTAGGGGAGACCAGGTGAGAACTGCCTGCCCACCAAGAGCCTCTAGCCCAGAGACCACCCAGCACTGGACTCACCCCACAGGGCCTCTGCCCAGGGCTCTCCCCCAGAGGCCTCCCAGCCCAGGGCTCACCCCCAGGGGCCTCTGCCCAGGGCTCTCCCCCAGAGGCCTCCCAGCCCAGGGCTCACCCCCAGGCCTCTGCCCAGGGCTCTCCCCCAGGGGCCTGTGCCCAGGGCTCACCCCCAGGGGCCTCCCAGCCCAGGGCTTACCCCCATGGCCTCTGCCCAGGGCTTACCCCACAGGGCTTCAGCTCAGGGCTCACCCCACAGGGCCTCTGCCCAGGGCTCTCCCCCAGAGACCTCTGCCCAGGGCTCTCCCCCAGGGGCCTCCCAGCCCAGGGCTCACCCCACAGGGCCTCCCAGCACAGGGCTCACCCCACAGGGCCTTTGCCCAGGGCTCACCCCCAGGGGCCTCCCAGCTCAGGGCTCACCCCCAGGGGCTTCTGCCCAGGTCTCTCCTCCAGGGGCCTCCCAGTCCAGGGCTCTCTCCCATGGCCTCTGCCCAGGGCTCACCCACAAGGCCTCCCAGCCCAGGGCTCACCCCCAGGGGCGTCCCAGCATAGGGCTCACCCCCAAGGCCTCCCAGCCCAGGGCTCACCCCCATGGCCTCCCAATACTGGACTCAGCCCCAGGAGCCTCCCAGTACAGGTCTCACCCCCAGGGCCTCCCAGCCCAGAGCTTACCCCCAAGGCCTCCCAGCCCAGGGCTCACCCCCAGGGGCCTCCCAGCCCAGGGCTTACCCCCAGGGGCTTCCCAGCACAGGGCTCTCCCCCAAGGCCTCCCAGCCCAGGGCTCACCCCTATGGCCTCCCAACACTGGACTCACCCCCAGGAGCCTCCCAGCACAGGGCTCACCCCTATGGCCTCCCAACACTGGACTCACCCCCAGGGGCCTCTGCCCAGGGCTCACCCACAGGGCCACCCAGCCCTCACCCTTGCTGGCAGCCCTGGACAGACCTACGGGAAATCCCCTGCTTTACGGCGGGTGTAGGCAAGCCTGCCCCTCCTGCCCTGCAGCAGTCTGCACTCCAGTCCCACTTGGGCCTGGGACATCCTGCAGGCCTGAGGGGAGGGAGGCCCCCAGACCCAGAGGGTCAGCAGGAGTGGTGGGAAGGGGCAGGCCTAATGTCCTTGCACCCTGGCCCCTGAGGCAAACCCTGCCCTGGGCAGCTGACAGGCATGGTGAGCCAGGGCAGCAGCCTTCCTCACACAGCCAGCGCTGTGGTTTCACTGGTGACACCCCACGTACGCAGCGGTTCATGTCCCAACTGCCCCACTGCCCGTCTAGCTCCCTGCTAACAGCCTGGGAAAGCAGCAGAGGACGGCCTGAGAGCTTGGGCCCTGGAACCTGCTGGAGAACCTGCAGGAGACTCCTGGGTTCTCCCTGGCCCAGCCCCAGCCATTGTGGCCATCTGGGGAGTGAATGAATGGATGGAAGATCTAGTTTGGCTTTCATATAAACAGATCATGAAAAATAAACAAACAAAACAGTTGCTTGGAGCACAGGCCGGTTCCACTCCAGCAGTGGGGCAGGGGTGGCCAGCGCAAGTCCTGGCGGCTCGAGGAGGACTAGCACCCCTGCACCCCCCAGGCAGGAGTGAGTGGCTGGCTGGGCTGGACACCACCTAGGCCCCGCTCCCACCTCCCTGGGCACAGCACCAGCCAGCTCACCTGAATCAGGCCAGCTGCTGGATTCCGCCTCTTCTCAAAGTGCTTCTGCCGATGCTGCTCCTGCACCTTCAGGGCAAAGCCAGATCCCAGGATACCCTGCGAGGGAGCAGGGTCAGCCCAGGCCACGTGCCCGCCCAGCCTCTGAGCAGAAGGGCTGTTCATGCCAGGGTCTGTGGTCTGAAACCTGGAGGCCCTGGAAGCCACAGCCCCACACAAGCCCCCATCCAGTGACCAACAAATTTCAGCAGGATGATGGGCCTGGGCACTGGGCCAGGAGGTGACTATTCCCAAAGGCCACCAGCCCCTGCCCTGGCTCTGCGGAGGCTGGATACCGCAGAAGCCCACAGTGGAGATGGCCAGGGCAGCCGAGTAGCCCCACCCATAATGGGGGGAAACTTGGGACTCACCGCAGGCAGCGCAAAAAAGGAGACGCCGATGAGGGTGAAGGTGGCAGCTAACAGCCTCCCATTCCAGGTCTGGGGGTACTTGTCCCCGTAGCCAATGGTGGTCAGCGTGATCTGGGGACAGCACAAGCCGATGCCACCAGGTGCTGGGACAGAGGGCCCCTCCCCATACTGGCCCATGTGGGGCCCCAGGACACCAGGGTCAGTGCTGGCTGCCTTCCCCCACATCCCCACCCCTGTGTGTGAGGGGGTCACTGTGAGGGCCCCAGGAGCACAGGACACAGGAAGGAGAAGCAATGGGGGACTCCTGATCCTTTGCTGAGGTCACCCAAGGAGCTCGGGTCCTGGAGGGTGGAGGTGGGGGCAGGCTGGAAACAGTGGGCAGCCAGTGGCAGTGGACAGGAGGTTAAAGAGGAGGGGAAGGAAGGGCCATCCCCCTGAGGTCCATAGGAGGCCCTGAGGCACCTGGAGGGGTGGCCAGGCCACAGGCTGACTGAGGGGGCCTGGTGTGGGGCACAGTGTGTGGGGACAGGTCTCCAGGACCTGACACTGGGGATGGGAGGAGAGAGGGAAGTTTGGGGCTGCCCTCTACCCCAGAGGCCCTGACCACTAGAACTACAGGTACCAGTCAGGACAAGTGTACAGAAGGCTCCAGAATGGGTCAAGTACCCAGGCCACCTGCCCAAATCCCTTCTTAACCAAGTGTGTCTGAGGGTGCAGCACACTGCCTCGCTCCCCAAAACCTCAACGGCAACAAGGTGGGGGCAGGGGAGACAAATGCGGATGCGGTCGGGGACACAGCCCAGCGCCCACAGCGCCCACAGTGCCCGCTTCAGAGCTGTTTTCCCAGAAAGCAGCAGTGTCAGTGGCCCAACCTCAGCCATGAGACACACTGAGTCCAGGAAGACCCCCGGGGCGGAAGAGGGGTAGTGGGTACAGGGCTTGGCAGGGGGGCCAACAGCATGTGGACAGCAAGGCTCCCGACCATCGGATGCCCGCAGCTGTTGTCTCCGGAAGGACAGACCGGCCAGGCCAAGGACCATGGCCACAGGACCCCCCAGGACAGTGATTATGCCCGCCCGTGCCCACCTCAGGGCACGAGATCCACGCAGGTTTGACCAGGGTGGGGCCTCCATGTCCCTGGCTGACCACTGAGCAGCTGGGTCCAGCGTGGGATCTGCCCTCTGATCTCTGCCCCCTCTGGCAGGGAACAGAAGATCCTTCTTAAGACCCTGAACGGGCCACTGCAGGGGAAGGAGCTGGGTGGGGCTGGGCTGTGCTGGGAGCAGCTGCCCCTGGGCTACCCAAGAAGCTGTGGGACCCTGGGTGGGGGCCAGGATGGGGGCCTGGGAGCCACAGGGAAGGGGCTGGCAGCCCTCCCTCCCCTGTCCCCCCTGCGTGGCCAGGAAGATGCCCCACAGAGTTCCCCTCCCCTCTTGTAGCTGGGCGGCAGGTGTTGTGGCCATGGGCAGCCAGCAGGGATCCCAGGGGACAGAGCAGGTGGTGTTGGGAGGGGACACAGCAGGAGTGGGGGACTCACCAGGCCCCACCAGAGCGCGTCAGCGTAGGTATCAAAGTGGTCGTTCTCACCCTTCTCTGCCAGATACACCAGGAAGGAGGCCAGGATGAGACAGAGGAAGCCAATGTACCAGGCCGTGACCAGCTCCTGTGGGCAGCGGGCAGCGGGCAGCGTCACCAACCCCGGCAGTGGGCCAGCGTGAGGCTCAGCCCCAAGGACCCTCCAGGCACAGCTCTGACATGGGCGGCCGCCAGAGCTGCACCCCAACATGCACAGCGTTCAGAGATGAAGGGCGAGCCCCACCTCCTCCCCATCCCAAGCAGGAACAGGGAAAGGGGCTGAGCCCACCCAGGAGGGCCTCAGCACAGCTCAACATGGTGGGGTCTCGCCCGTAATACAGGACGCATGGCCCCAGCCCATTTCACCAGGCACAACCCCAGACCCCAGCCCACCAGGCCCCCCACAGCCCCCAGCACACCAGGCCCCCACAGCCCCCGGCCCACCAGGCCCCCACAGTCCTACCCCACCAGGCCCCCACAGCCCTACCCCACCAGGCCCCGACAGCCCCAGCCCACCAGGCCCCCATAGCCCTACCCCACCAGGCCCCCACAGCCCCCATCCTACCAGGCCCCCACAGCCCCACACCACAGCCCCCAGCCCACCAGGCCCCCACAGCCCCCAGCCCACCAGGCCCCCCACAGCCCCCATCCCACCAGGCCCCCACAGCCCTACCCCACCAGGCCCCCACAGCCCCCATCCCACCAGGCCCCATAGCCCCACCACACAACCTCACACCACAGCCCCATCCCACCAGGCCCCCACAGCCCCACCCCACCAGGCCCCCACAGCCCTCAGCCCACCAGGCCCCCACAGCCCCCAGCCCACCAGGCCCCCCACAGCCCCCAGCCTACCAGGCCCCCATAGCCCTACCCCACCAGGCCCCCAGACCCCAGCACACCAGGCCCCCACAGCCCCCAGCCCACCATACCCCGACAGCCCCCAGCCCACCAGGCCCCCATAGCCCTACCCCACCAGGCCCCCACAGCCCCCATCCCACCAGGCCCCCACAGCCCCACACCACAGCCCTCAGCCCACCAGGCCCCCACAGCCCCCAGCCCAACAAGCCCCCAAATTGCTCGCTTACCTTGCTGTGGGCATAAACCACAGAGCCCAGCAGCTTCCAAGTGCCGCCCCTTCGGTCCATGCGAATCATGCGCAGGATCTGCAGGAACCGCAGGCTGCGCAGCGCTGAAGTGGCGAAGACGTTGCCCTGGGAGCCCGCGGCCAGCACCGCAATGGAGGCGATGAGCACCATGATGTCTGCGGACAGGTACGTGGTGTCTGCAGGGACCGACCTGGCCTGCTTCCCACGCCTCGCCCACCAAGGCCGCCCCTGCCCGCCCAGCCCTGCCCACCCTGGACGGCCCCGCCCCCGCAGCAGCCCCGCCCCCACCCAGGCCACGCCCATCCGGACGGCCCACCCACCTATAGCAAGCCCCGCCCTCCAACAAGGCCCCGCCCACCCCGTGGCCAGCCCCGCCCGGACGGCCACGCCCCTGATGGCCACGCCCCCGCTGCCGCTCACCAATCACACAAAATGGCTTCCGGGCGAACTTGAGCCGCCCCCTCCAGCCGCGGTAGCGGCAGCAGCAGCCGGCGGCCCAGATCCGCACGAAGTACTCCACGCCGAACACCACGATGGTCACGATCTCCTGCAGACACAGTGCAGCTGACGCAGCGGCTACGGGCCTGGGGACGGGGCCACAGCGCAGGAGGACTCTGCCGGGCACTGCTCAGCCGCCAGCCACCCCAAGGCCCTACTGCCTGCAGCCCTGGCCCTGCCCTCTCCGATCCGGCCAGGGGCGCGGCCTCCCGGTGGCCAGCAGCACCGAGTCACACCCCTGTAGATGGGGAGCACCCCCGTCACGCAGCCGCACCCCTGGCTTCCACCTGTGCAGGGCGCCCAGGGCTGTGGCCCAAGGGCGCCTGAAGAGAACCCGCGGGTGGGCAGGGCAGCGCCAGACCCACCAGGACGTGGAGAGCTGGAGGGCGGGCTGTGGGTGACACCTCTGGGAGGAGGGTCGGGTGGGTTGGAGCTGCCAGTCTGCGAGGGGGCCAAGCGGGGTGGGGAGGCCCTGGGCACTCACTAGGATGTAGAGGGCGCCCTCGGAGCTCTTCTCGTATTCCTTGATGGTGGAGAACACGGACAGCACCAGGCAGGAGAACACCAGCAGGAACCTGGGAAGATGCAGGTGTGACAAGTTGCAGGCAGAGGTGCCCACAGCCAAGGGGTCGCCAGCCCACTGAGGGGCACGGTCTGAGCAGCCCAGGTGGGTGGAGCAGACCCTGGCCACTGCGTCACAGGACACGCCCCAGCAGAGCGGGCTGCCCACGGATGTTCGCTTTGTCCACATGTCTGCCCTCACGAACCTGGGTCCTGACCCAGGTAGGAGAACGTGGCAGCCATGTACTTAGTGGGAAGCTACTGGGGACAGGTGAAAGGTCCCACCAAAGATGGGCACACCCCATCCTCACTGCACACAGTAGGTCTTCAGGGAGCCCCATGCTGACTGCACACAGTAGGTCCTCAGGGAGCCCCACCATCACTGCACACAGTAGGTCCTCAGGGAGCCCCATCATCACTACACACAGTAGGTCTTCAGGGAGCCCCATGCTGACAGCACACAATGGGTACTCAGGGAGCCCCGTCTTCACTGCACACAGTAGGTCCTCAGGGCCTCCTGTCTGTAGCAATCATTCCGTCTCCCCCCTTTTTGTGGGTTGCCCCCGTGCTCCCTCACATCTGACTGAAGGGTTGATCTGGGATTCCTGCAGGCACATGGTCCCGAGAGCGGCCGGGGAATCCACAGGACAGAGCCAGCACACAGTGACCTTCAGGGAAGTCGGCCGTGGCGGAGGCCGGCACAGCCTCGGGGCCTGGGGCCAGGCATGGCAGCAGTCCCCAAGCCTCCTGCTGAGCCCCACAGGGTCCCCCCTGGCCCGGCGGGCATCCAGCACTGCCGCCAGGAACCCCAGGCTGGGGGCAGCTCCTGGGGCAACACAGTGGCCGACTCTTCCGGCTCCCAGGGTCCCAGTCAAGGGCAGTGGTGTTGGCAGTGTCCGCCACAGACTCAACACTGCAGGGAAATGGTCGCATTTCAAACTGCAATTAATTTCCTTTTCTCGCGGTTAATTTATTCAATTAGCAGAGCCTATGCCTCTGGCTGCAACTCTCACACCGCAGCCAGGGCCCTGGAGGCCCGGGCAGTGGGCGGTCCCAGGGCAGGACATGAGGAGAGCACCAGACCTTGGCTTGGTCAGTGGACAGGTAATCCCAGCAGGCCTCCTGGAGGAGGTGAACACAGGGCCAGATCCTGCAGGGGCTGGTGAATGGTGAAGGAGAGAGAGGCAGCAGACCACAGGCCCCTGGGGCCAGGCCCTGCTCTGTTCAACCCCTGCCAGATCAGGCATCTCAGAATAGTCTGGAAACCCTGGAGGCAGGGCACACATGACTGTGACCCAGGGCTCCATGGCCCCTTCTGGGGGGTCACGGGGACAGAGACTGAAACATTCTGGAAGGTGTAAGCCAGTGCAGGTAGGCACTGGGGTTGGGAATTCTAGGCTCCTTCCCCCATTGTGGTGGGGACATGAGGCACAGAGGTGTCTACACCCTGGGCCTCACCAGTGGGGACCCAACCCCCAGGAGAAGCTGTGTGACAAAGGACCGGTCCAGACCCGGCCCCACAGCTGGGGAGCCACCTGGGGACTAAATCAAGGCACAGAGCCATGTGGGTCAGGCCATAGGGCAGTGCCTGCAGCTCCCCCCACCTCCAGCAGGGCCTGAGCATGGCACAGAAGCACAGGACTGCGAGGGGCTGCTGGTGAGGGGACAGGCTCTGCTGCCCGCCCCCAGCCACACCACACTGAAAGCCTTTTCTGCAGCTCCGTCCAGCAAGGGCCAGGCCAGCGGGCCAGTGGAGCTACACACAGCAGTCGGTTGCAGGAGCTTCCCTGGCAGCTGTTGCCAAGGAGACGGGTACAGCTAGCAGCTGGTCCAGGCCCCGGAGAGGGCAGCAGGAACCTGGGTCAGCCCAGCCAGCTCCTGGCTGTTGAGAGCGAGCAGCTGCTGGGATCACCATCTCCCCAACCTAGCCTGCCCCCGTGGGGAGGGTGGTGGTCACTCCACCTGGCAGTAGGTACTGAGGACTCAGTGGGGCTCAGCTCCATGCAGGGACAGGTCCCCTCTCTGACAGGAGGGCGGGGCCCAAGGACGAGCCTTGGGAGGGACTTTTGGGCACGGTGGAGGCAGAAGCAGCCAAGGAACCCTTCAGCAGTCTGCCACAGTTGCCCAGCAGATCTGGGGCTACAGGAGCCCTGGGGGTGCACACTGTGTCTGTCTTGCACTCAGGGACTTCACCCAAGGGACCTACACCCCATCCCTGCCCCCCAACCAGGTCTACCCTGACCTCACCTCCTGGGACAGATGTTGAGCCGGGCTCCAGTGCAGAGGAAGCTGCCTGTTGCATACTGAGATGGGGCGAGCAGGCACGTGTCTCACACAGCCACCTCTGCCCCTGCTGTGACCAACGAGCAGCCCGGGCCAGGCTCCCAGGGGGGCCTCTGCTGTCTTGTCCATTAGGGCCAGCCCCAGCCACGGACTGGAATCTAATTTCGCCAGCTAATGAAGTGCCACGCTGCCAGGACCTGCAGTCACCTCCACCGTGCCAGTGAAGCAGGCGGCGCAGTGCCTGAGCTGTGTTGCCCCTCCGCAGAAGACAGCCCGGTCTAGGGCCACAGCATGGTCCCCCCTCAGCAGGGCAGCCCCTGGGTCCAAGGCTGGGGCCCGGGAAGCCACAGCTTGCAATGCTCCAAGGCCCAGCTGGGCACCTGGGACCTCCAGGGCAGGTCCTGGCCGGCTGAAGCCCTCCCTGCCCCAGCAGCGCTCCAGTCAGCACCCAGGACAGCACCTCTGGCCATGTCTCTTGCACTTAGCACAGTCCCTCAGTAATCCCTGGCCATGAACATCTTATCTGGGCTGCCTGAAGGACCAAGAACCACAGCCAAGCATTCAGGAGACCCCTCGACCAGCTCCGCTGACAGAGGAGGCCTAAGGCTGCCCCATGGCATCTGTCAGCACTTCCCAAACACCAACCCTGCCTCTCAGCCCAGGGTGCCCAGGACCCCTACTGCCCAGGGGCTGAGCTGTGCCTACCTGGGAGCTCCTGCCAGGACCAGGGGCAGTGCTGGGCCCCATCCAGCTCCCCTCCCCAGGCTCGGAAGCCTAGCTCCGGGGAAGCAAGAGTCTCAGCAGCCTCCCACCCATCCACCCCAGCAGCTGGCAGTGTCCTCTGGATGAGATAGGCACAGTGAGCCAGCTCTGCCCCCTGGGTCTGAGGACATGGCCACTCAGGATGCGAGCATTTGCAGGAGGCAGCCTCAGGGTCCTGTGCACCCCGCCACACACACCAGGACATGGCCCCCCGGGTTTCCGTGAGCAGAGCAGAGTCCCTCATGCAGCAATGGACACAGCAGGACCAGGCGCAAAGCAAGCAGTGACCAGGACCATTGCAAAAGGGAGGAGGCCAGGGCAGGGCACATGGAGCGCTTTCACCAAACCGTGTTATAGGTTCTGGAGTTTCACACCTACACGGGTAGGTGTGTCTGTGTGTCCAGGCACACGTGTATGAATGTGTGTCTGTGTCCAGGCACATGGGTGTGAATGTGTGTCTGTGTCCAGGCACATGTGTGTGAACATGTCTCTGTGTGTCCAGGCACATGTGTGTGAACGTGTCTGTGTGTCCAGGCACATGTGTGAACGTGTGTCTATGTGCAGTGCACTGCGTTCTCTGTGTAGGTGCATGCGTGTCTGTGTGTGTGCTGGAGCTGCCATGCAGATCCAGCCATCGCTGGAAGCAGGGAAAAGACATGCCCAGCATCCCTTCAGAATGGGAATCCAGGGTCCCCAGACCATCGTGTGCAGACAGCTCCCTGAGAGCCGAGCCAGGGGCCCCTGGTCTGCAGCGACCCCTGCTGGATGGCAGAAGCTGCTGCGTCCACAACCTCAGCCAAGCCACTGGGTCCAGGGCCTGGGGGTCCGTTTACCAGCAAAGCAACAGGCAGATGCCCAGTGCTGCCCGTAGCAGCCATGGCACAAGCCCTGTGACTGATTGCTGACTGGAATGGCTGACCTCTGCCTGGCCCTGGACTGGAAGCCCTGTGCCTGCACATCTGGGTCTGCTTGCTAGACAGACTCCATGGTGTAACTGGCATGGCGCTGTGGCCACTCCCCAGCAACTCCCCAGCCACGGGGCACAAGGCTTGGCAG
Organism: Ochotona princeps; assembly: GCF_030435755.1. NCBI lineage: Eukaryota > Metazoa > Chordata > Mammalia > Lagomorpha > Ochotonidae > Ochotona > Ochotona princeps. The sequence goes on along the minus strand of NC_080853.1, from coordinate 362,876 downwards.
CACAAGACCCTCCACCTGCTCTGTCAGCCCAGCCTTGAGAAGTCCCTGCCTCCTGGCACCAACCCTGTTAGAGCATCCCTCCCTGGCCGGGCCTGCACACCAAGACAGACCAAAGCATGAGGCCCGGCACTGGACGGTCCCACCAGGCACAGCCAGACAGGGCAGCACATCCACAGTCCATCCAGTACTCTCCACCATGGCTTCCTCAAGTTCAGATCAACCTGGGCGCTGACAGCCGGCTAGGACCACACAGGCCGCACTCTGCCCCTTGGGATCTGGGGCCACATGGGGAGGACCCATCAGGATGAAGGGGGCCGCAAGCAGGGCCCGGATGCACGCCCTGCCCTTCCTCAGCCTGGCCAGGGCCAGCCCAGGCCCCTGACAGTTGACAGCAGACTTCCCTGGCTCTGTCCAGGCACAGGCCCACACCAGGGATCCCAGGGCAGGCGAGCGGCCCACACTCCTCGGTCTCCTCCCGGACAGCCTGGAGCTCCACCGACCTTACTCCACCCGGGATTCCCCACCAGTCAGACCACAGCAATGTATCTGTGGGCCCAGGACACGACACACACAGAGCAGAATAAATGTGGCGCCCTCTCACTCCTGTCCTGAGACTCAGGCTGGGGGCACTCCGTAGATTGATGCCTTACCAGAACCCTGAGGCATCGGCTGTGGTTATGCATACAACAGGCTCAGCTTGTGCACACAGTTGGCTCCAGTTCCGCACAGTCATCACTGGTCGGGCACAATTGGCTCTGGCTGGGCACAGCTGACTCCGGCCGGCCACAGTTGGCTCTGCCTGGGCACGGTCGGCTCTGCCCAGCACGGCTAGCTCTGGCCGGGCACAGTCGGCTCTGGTCGGGGGCACAGTCGGCTCTGGTCAGGGGCACATTCAGCTCTGGCTGGGCACAGTCGGCGCTGGTAGGGCACAGTTGGCTCTGGTTGGGGGCACAGTCAGCTCTGGCCGGGCACAGTTGGCTCTGGTCGGGGGCACAGGCGGCGCTGGTAGGGCACAGTTGGCTCTGAGCAGGCACAGTCGGCCCTGGTCCCACATGACCAGCTCTGGCTGTGTGCAGTTGGTTGCCGTCGACTCGGTCTGGGACAGGCCCTGCCACACTGCTGCTGCCCCCCGACCCCTGTTGCTCCCAGAGCAGCCGCTGGGCACAGCTGCCCAGACAGAGCTGCCTGTGGCTCACACCCTCTCTGGGAGGGGCTGGTGCAAGCTGTTTCTGTCCAGGTAGCTGTACCCCTACTTGCCTTGTAACCCTCCATCTGGAAAAGCCCTGGAGCAGAGGCCTGTGGCTAGGGTTCGCACTGAGGGCCACCCCAAGAGAGCTCTGTCAGAGTGGCCCCTCCAGGGCCCACCTACTCCTCCCTCTCCAGCCCGCAGCCTCTGAGACACCAGGAGGCGCCCCTCTGCCAGGCCCAAGGACCCCTTCCACATCAGCCTGGCTCCCCAACTCCAGCCAGGAGGTCTCGATGGTCAATTACCACGCCTAGCAAGAGGCAGGACCTGGCATGGAGCTCCTGGTCTGCGCACCTGGGGACAGGCCGGGAGGACAATCCCTCCGGGTGCGGCCCTCCCAGAGCAGCAGGCAGGCCAGCTGTGGCCTGTGGAGACGCCACCGCAGGCTGGGTCCCCAGTCTCCTCCTTGCCCCCACCCGGCCAAGCGGAGGTGAGGCCCACCTGAGGAGGGGGCGGCTCCCCAGAAGACAGGTCCGCCCTGTGCCTGAGCGCTCACACACAGCAGGGAGGGGCGCCACAGGCACAGGGCCAGAACGCCCCTGACCGCCGGGGACCCCAACGCAGAACAGACACACACCCGGCTACTGGACCCGGAAGGCCCATGGGCAGCGCAGGGAGCCAATGGTGGCCCCGGAGGACCGCCTGGCGAGGGGGCCTCGCTCTGCCCCCACAACTCCGAGGGTCCACGCACGCCCGCCCGCCCTGCTCCTGCCCTGGCCTCGGCCCCTGCGCCCTGCACCCCACCATCCCTTATCGCTCTCAGGGTGCCAGCCAGGGGGGCATGCGTTCCCCTCAGCCCGGGGGTTTGTCTGGAGCTGCTCCCATCCCAAAATGCCTCTTCCACACAAAATGGCCGAGCCTGGTGCCGCGTCCCTGGTGGAGCCAGGATGGGGGAGCAGGCGCCCTGGCACTGGGGCCAGAAGCCACTCCAGCGCCGGGCCAGCACCGGGCCTACGGACAGCGCCAGCCGCGCGCCGGGCCAGCAGCTGCCCTCCAGCAGCGGCCGCCCCTGCGGGTCCCGGCGACGGCTGCGAGGGGGCGGGTCAGGCCCGGGACTCCCTCTCCTCGGGCGCGGTCGCACCGGGAAGCTCCCCTTGCCCCGCCACGCATTTCCTCTGCGCGGACCCGGGAGGCCCGGAGGTCGGCGGGGGAAGGTCACTTGGCCTGGGAGGCCCAGCCCGAGGGGGGCTGCGGGGGTGCCGAGCCCACGCAGGGGGGCTCCGCCGCGCTCCCCGCCCCCTCCCCGGCCGGCCCTTTGTTCGGCGCCGCGGCCGTGGGGAGGGGCGTCTCGGCGGAGGAGGGGGTCCCCGCTGCGACCCCCGGGGCAGCCCCCCCGTGGCCCGAGTCCTCCCGGCCGGGGCGCGCCGCGTGCGGAGCCCGCACTCACACGTAGGCGTGGTAGATGAACGCCCAGCCGCGAGGCCGCTCCAGCACGTTGTACAGGAAATTCTGCAGCTTGCGGTAGAAGGCGTTGCGCTTCGGAGGCTTGCCGGCGCCCGCGCCGCCCGCGCGCGGCTTGCTGAGGATGCTGCCGCGCTTGGGCGCCTCGGAGCCGGCGATGAGCAGCGCGCCGTCGCGGGTGGAGTCGGGCGCGCCGGGGTCCAGCCCCACGAAGCCCACCTTGAGCTTCTTGTCCCCGCCGGGGCCGGGGTAGACGCCGCCGTTGCGCGACTTCTGCACCATGGTGGCCGCGGCGCCCGGCGGGCGGCTCAGCGCGGGCGGCGCGCGGGGGGCGGCGCGCGCCCCAGCCCAGGCCCCCGGCCCGGGCGCCGCATGGCCGAGGCGGAGGCGGCGGCGGCTCGGCGCTCCTGCCGGCCCGGGCCGCGCGCGGGGACGCTGCGGCCACCACCGAGCTGGGCCCCGCCTGCGGCTCCGCCCGGCGCCTCGGCCCGCCCCCGTTAACCCCTGCGGCGCCGCGGGCGCGCTCCCCTTTGAGGTGGGCAGGCGGGCGCCCGTGCCCCAGGGGTGCCAGCGTTGTGTGCGACTTGGGACCTGGAGAAGGGGTTCAGGACAGAGTGCGGGATGGAGTGTGGGAAGCAGCCTGCAGCTGGGAGCCTGTCAGGTGGAGGAGGCCCCGAGGGCAAGTGGCCAAAGGTGATGTTGGGGGTAGGCCTGATGCCACTGCGACTCTCTCTCCGGGCCCCACACGGAAGCCTTCCGCACATACCTGAAACAGGTACCAGCACCGCCCACAGCCAGCCTTTCCAGCTTCTCGGCACTGCAGCAGCCCAGTGGTCTCTGTCCAACGCTGCCCCACCCCACCCGAGCCTGGCCCGACAGGAACTCGCTGGAGTGGCGCGCCCCCAGACTAGCCCCCCCAGCCTAGCCAGTGGCCGGCCTCTGTTGTTTCCCTAACTGGGCTGAGAACAGTAGTGCCCACGCTGACACAGTGCTAAGTTGTCAGTTACCACAGCCACAGGTTGTTCTCACATACGTGGCACGCCAGCTTGGAGGGGGCTTGCCCAGCTCTCATCCCCCCGCACCAACCTCAGGCCCGTGTAGAGGGAAGGGTGGGCCGCAAGGTGCCCACAGCCACATCGGGGCCTTGCTTGGCTCACCTGCGGAGGGGTGGGGGAGGGAACCGACTTCGGGTTTGCACCTGCTCAGAGGCAAGCCCGAAGGGCTGGATCACCTCACCTGTTAAAGGGTCCCTCACAGTCTCGGGCACAAGCTGTGTGAGTCGGGAGCAGGGAGACTCCTGCTCGCTTTGTCTGACAAAGAAGAGGCTCTATTAAAATAAAAATTGTTTAAAAGGGGGGCTCCATCACTGTGCACAGCCTCCGGGCTCCACCCACGCTCCCTGTTCCAGGGCCTCTTCATGGAAGCCGCTGTCCGTCCCATAGGTCCGTGACTTAGGCCACGTCCTGGCCATCCCTGTGCTCACCACAGGAAGGTGCATTTCATGCAGGCACCAGGAATTCCAGTTATTTAAAACAGATAGGAAGAGATTTCAGGCCCGAATAATCTTTGCCAAGATTGCGTCGAATGGATGGCAGTGAGCAGAAGTGGAAAAATTCAGGGCCACGTGACTGCCAGGCCGGCTGCGGGCTGCTCCGTCCGGGCGCTGTCCCTTCAGCACCACCCCAGGAGCCTCCCGCCAGAGCCTTGGCAGCTGGAAGACGCAGCGGAGTCCCATGTGAGCCACTCCTTTCCCCACCCGCCCCCAGAACAGCCCGGGAGGCCCTGGCCCCAAGCCAGGTCTGGCTCCACTGCCCCGGTGGGCATGGTTGTGGCTGCTGTTAGGTGGGGAGTGGGGAGGGGTGGTCCAGTGGCTGCACTGCTGGGTTGCTGCCTTTGGCTGCGGTCTGAGCCTGGCCTGTGCACTCCGTAGAAACCCCCTTCACTGTGCTGGCCCAGCCTGGAACCCGGAGTACATGGAGCTGGGGGTGTGGAGATGGAGCACAGAGGGTGTGGCCCACAGAGCCATTCCTGCTGGCATCTCTGCCACACCCATGGCAGTGTCCTGGAGTGGTCAACCGCACATGTGGGTAGTGGGTAGCAGGGCATCCTGGGCCACCAGGGGCAGCTGGAGCAAGTGTCTTGTGGGTCAGGATGCCTCCTACAATAGCCTGGGGTAGGGGGCTGCACCATGAGAAACCAGATGGGCAGAGGCAAGCTGTCCGTCACTGCCAGGTTGGTCCAGGCCCCCAGCAAGGGACAGGAAGGAAGAGGATCTGACGCGAGACCACATTGCCCTCTTTGGGCCTCATTCATCAATGTTTCTTGACTAAAGTCAAGATAAAAATTCAATTTATACTTTTGTGAAATGGACCAGAGCTCCCAGCCCCTGGCAAGCCAGCCAGCGGCCCCAGAGGCTGCACAGGCTTCCTGGCCCACAGGCCTCCTGGTCGATGCCTGACTGCAAGCAGGGACCAGCAGCCCACACAGCCAGTGGACAAACACAGGAGCTGTGATGACTGTCCCCGCCCCCAGGAGCACTGCCTGAGTCTCCTTCGCGCTGCCCCATTCCCCATCTCAGGGCTGCTGGCCCACTCGGCCATGTGGCTCAGAGCTCCAGCCAGGCTGGGCACCAAGGGGCTGTACACTGGGGGGTCAGAGGCAGCTCCAGCTCAGAGTCTTGGAAACCGGCTCTTGCCAGTGCAGGGCCACCTCCTGCCCGTCTGAGCCTGGCTGCCCACCAGCTGCCAGCCTGGAGGCTCTGAGATATCCAGGCCACTGTGGACAGAGCTGGCCAGCCTGGGGCTGAGCCCAAGGGCTGCCAGAGTTCTTCTCCGCCACCAACCCTGTTGCCAGGACAAGATCACCCAGTGCCCACCATGGGGGTGGCTCAGCAAGGCCTGCACCCAGCAGACTCAGGATCTGACCCTCCTGGGCACCTCTGGACCCCTCCCCTGTTCCGGCTCCCTCTGTTGGAACCCAAACCCAATTCAGTTGTTAGGAGGTGGGGAGGTGGGGAGGGAAGGAACTCACATGGAATTGGTACTCTCAGGAGAGGCTGGGGCCCCTGCATGCCCTCCTGGAACAGGGGACCTGCTGGCCCCCTCTGAGTTGATGCTTAGGGATGGGGACTGCCCCCAGGTGCTCAGCTGTCTCCATCTAGGCAGCCAAGCCCTTCCCAGCTGAGCTCAGCTCCATACAACTCTGGGATTGGGAGTGGGCTGAAAGGCCTGACTGGGGTCTCCCCACAGAGCCTGCAGGTCACTCCCATAAGAGGGACCTTCAGGGACACAGGCCGGAGAGTATGGCCTAGTTCTTGCCTTGCTGCCCTCTTGCCCTGTGAGTGCCACAGCCCACAGCCCTGTCCTACGTGAGGCCCCAAAGTCCCGGCCATCTCCAGTGAGGCTGCCCCCCAAAAGTCCACCATGGTCACTCCCTAACCATCACACAGGGAGGGCAGTCCCTTTCCACAGTGGAGCTCAGGCACCTGCCCACCGGGCACCTTCTGGCATCAGGAGCTGCCCAGCATGCCCACACCCTGAGGGTCAGTCCTGACTCCAGCAGACAATCAAAGCATAGTCGTGTATGTGTGCACACCTATATACACACGTGTGCTCACATGTGCACCCACACACAGGCTGTCTGCACACAGGTGACCCAGCTGGCAGGAGGCCCTGGAGCTCCCACCCGGGCCAGTCACTATCAGGGACGCCAGCCTCCTGGCCATGCCAAGCCTGGCGAGGGCGGCATGTCCTTCCCACCAGGGAGACGAGCAGAGTCAGCTCAGATTTGGCCAGCTCAGCAGCCCATGGCCTGCGGAGGTCTCATCAATTTTTCAGAAGCGTCCACAGTGCCCCGCCCAGCCTCAGGCCCCCAGGGGACCGGTCCCCAGGATTCCCTAAGCTCGTGTTCAGAGCAGCGCCTCTCAGCCTGCCCTCAAGGTCAGGGCCCATGTCCCACTGGGCCCCCAACCCCTTCCTTTCCCTAGGTCCAGTGTCAATACCAGTCCCCAGTGGGCAGAGACCAAGACCCTGCCCCACCCCACATCCCCGGTTAACCCTTACTACAACACCTTGGGGCAGGTGCCCTTTGATCCTGTGCAGGCCTCGAACCCACACCTCATCCACTTGCCGACCACCTGAGAGCCCACTCTCAGTCCAGGCACAGGGGCAAGGGGTGGAGGGAGGGCTGGCCACACCCCACCAGGATATTTGTCCTCTGCAGACGGCAGAGGCCTCCCCGGCATGGGGCGTGCTCCCTTGTCTGCTGCCTGCGGGAGGCCACACAGCTCTAGGGTACCCCAGGAACTCCCAGAGGCCCAGGGTGGGCCAGCCTGGGCCCCCGCCATGGACGCTGCCCTCACCCTCCTCCTGCAGACTCCACCCGGATGTACCTGCCCCAGAGACCCCAGCAGAGCGAGGTCCTCAGTCACAGTGCCTCATCACTGACTCCCGAAGGGGACCCGAGGCTCAGAGACCTCCTGCCATGGCTCCTGGGAGCCCCCAGGGCATCCCTTGTGCGTCCTGCTCACCCGGAAGGACGCAATGTAGTCCTGTGGCTTGGCCACAGCATGTGGTGACCGGAGCAGAGGGGCCAAGCCTTGCAGCCACACCCAAGGCAGGACAGGAGCCAGAGCCCTCAGGGGCTGTCAGGTGGGGGTCCTCGCTCCTGTCCTGCCCTGGGTTGGCAGGGTTCTCTGGCAGGAGCTGCTGGGGCCAGGACGGCCTCTGGACTCTTACAAGGTGGCACAGGTCCCTGCTGGCCCAGGATGGGGCACCCACCAGCCCAGCACTTGGAGTAATAGGCAGGCAACCCACGCCCCCAGTGACCCAGCCAAACACCCAGGTCCGGACAGGTGCAAGCCTCTTGGGGCGAGGACAGCAGACCTGCCGATCACTGAGGACACTCCCCAAGGCGAGGGCCTGGCGAGGGGACGCTGCCCGGCCGACGCTGACCTCCAGGCCAGCCTGGAACGCTTACCCGGCCGAGGGGTAGCTGCCGCCGCCTCCCCGGCCAGGGCAAGTGCTGGCCCGGATTCCGAGGTGGAGGGCCCTAGAGTGAGGCTCACGGCCGTCCCGCGCCCGGCCCACCCGAGCGGCGCCCCGACCCCGCAGCAGCAGGTGCACACGCACGGCGAGGGGCGGACTTTATTGGACACAGGGGCGCGGGGTGGGCCGGCGGCGCTTTCCTCTTGAAGAACTTCCACTGGACCTTGATGGCGAGCATCCAGTCGCTGACGGAGAGCCGCCGGCAAGCAGAGGTGCAGACGTGCGCCTGACGAGGACGCGCCGGGGCCTGGGGGCGGGGCCTGGGCGGGGTCGGGGGAGGGGCTTGCGGGCCGTGGGCGGGGCCGGGCCGAGCGGGCGGCCGGGGCGGGGCCAGGGGAGGGCCTTGAGGGCGCGGAGGCGGGCCGTGGGCGGGGCCGGGCCGGGCCGCGGGAGGGGCGGGACTGGCGGGCGCAGAGGCTGGCCGTGGGCGGGGCTGGCGCGCGGCTGGGGCGGGGCTTGCTGGCGCTGAGGCGGGTCGTGGGCGGGGCCAATCGGGCGGTCGGGGCGGGGCCGTGCTTCACTTGCCCGCCTTCTGCGCCTTCTGCGCCGACTTGGTGACCTTGCCGGCGCCGCCGCTCTTCTTCTCCACGTTCTTGATGACGCCCACGGCCACCGTCTGCCGCATGTCGCGCACCGCGAAGCGGCCTGCGGGGGGGCGCGCGTTAGGGCCTGGGGCGCGCGGCCTGGACGTGCCCGGGCACACGCGCGTGGCGCACGGCTCGTGCGGCTGGCGATGCCAACCAGCTGGCCTCGGCCCGAAGCGGGTCCCGGGGCTGCCTCCCCACGGCGCTCACCGAGGGGCGGGTACTGGGAGAAGCTCTCCACACACATGGGCTTCCCCGGGACCATCTCCACGATGGCTGCGTCCCCAGACTTGAGGGACTTGGGGTTGTCCTCCAGCTTCTTGCCAGAACGCCGGTCAATCTTCTCCTTGAGCTCGGCGAACTTGCAGGCGATGTGCGCCGTGTGGCAGTCGATGACCGGCGAGTAGCCGGCGCTGATCTGCCCGGGGTGGTTCAGGATGATAACCTGAAGACAGTCACCAGCGGCCATCAGGCTGGCCCTCGGGGGCCCGGGAAGCCCGCGTCCCTCCCTGACCTCAGGGCCCTGAGGACGCCCGGGCCTGGAACCCCTGGCTGGGAGCTGGCCCCCCACCTGCTTGTGCAGCTCAGGGGAGCTGTTCTCACAGCAGGTGGACCCCGGGCTTCCAGACAACTTGGGTCCCTGCAGCACCCTGGAGCCTGGGCACCCAGCTGTTCCCCCAGACACTGGAAACCCAGCTGTTCCCTCAGAGACCAGCACCCCAACTATTCCCTCAGAGGCCTGTACCCCAGCTGTCCCCTCAGTCTATTCTAGCTGCATGGCTCAGGATATGGGGGTGCCCATGTCTGGCCCTCCTTGGGGATGAGCGACGTGGGGCATTGTGTCCTCAGCACCTCCCCGGGCCGCCCACCTGGGAGGTGAACTGGGCAGCTTCCTGCGGGGGGTCAGACTTGCTGTCCCCACACACATTGCCACGACGGATGTCCTTGACTGACACGTTCTTGACGTTGAAGCCGACGTTGTCTCCCGGCAGCGCCTCGCTCAGCGCCTCGTGGTGCATTTCCACCGACTTCACCTCCGTGGTGATGTTCACCGGGGCGAAGGTCACCACCATGCCCGGCCTCAGGACGCCTGTCTCCACGCGGCCCACAGGCACGGTGCCGATGCCTGGGGCCCGAGAGGGGGGCGCTGTGAAGGGGCAGGAGGTGGGGGGCCGCAGGGGCTGAGGGGTGGGGAAGGGCCACGTGGGCCTGCTCACCGCCAATCTTGTACACATCCTGCAGCGGCAGGCGCAGCGGCTTGTCCGTGGGGCGTGTTGGGGGCAGGATGGTGTCCAAGGCCTCGAGCAGGGACACCCCACTGGCATTGCCCTCTTTCCGCTCCACCTTCCACCCCTTGAACCACGGCATCTGGCCGAGAGGGAGGTGGACGGGCACATGGGACAGGGCACCTGCGCTCCCCAAAAGTGAAGTCCCCCACTGCCCTCCCGCCCCCTGCTGCTCCTCACATCCTCTCATGGTCCTGGGCAGGACAGCAACAAGCCCCCTCACCCCAGCTACACCCACAGACCACCGCTGCTCCCGCTGCAGGCCTGTCTCCCTGGGTGGAATCCCCTGTAGCACCTGAGTGCCCGGGGACCATGCTACCCTCTCGCTTAGTCTCCAGAGCTGAACTCAGAGCCCGGGGCCAACAGGGGTCTGCGCAGAGTGAGTGCAGTCACCCCAGGGGTGGCCCTGCAGGCTGGAGCATCCCCATCCCACCTGCTCTGTCCCCAGCCGTGCGCCGGCTGCACACTCCCCGGCTCAGCGGGCCATCCTGGGCTAGGAGCCTGGGCTAGGAGCCTCGGGGGCTGGACACAGTCTTAGGACAGGTCTAGGGTCCAAAAACCCCTCCCACCATCACCCCTCATGCATCAGGATCCCTGGGCCACAGCCATCCATATGAGCAGCTGAGAGTCGGCCCTCAGGCCTCGCGGCCCACCCATTGCCCAGAGCCCAAGCCGTACCCTGAGCCTACCACCCCGCCTCAGCGGGGTCAGGACACCAGCCAGGGGGAGATGACAAGAAACACCCCCAGGTGCTGGCCAGAGAAGATCGCCCAGTGGCACTCACGTTGGGGGAAGGCTCAAGCATGTTGTCACCATGCCAGCCCGAGATGGGCACAAAGGGCACGGTGGCCGGGTTGTAGCCGATCTTCTTGATGTAGGCGCTGACCTCCTTCACAATCTCGTCGTAGCGTTTCTCACTATAGGCCGGCTCCGTGGAGTCCATTTTATTTACACCCACGATGAGCTGCTTCACGCCCAGTGTGTAGGCCAGCAGCGCGTGCTCCCGCGTCTGCCCATTCTTGGAGATGCCCGCCTCGAACTCGCCCACGCCCGCCGCCACAATGAGCACCGCGCAGTCCGCCTGCCCAGCAGCTCAGCACAGTCACCCCGGCCTCCAGGGAGCAGAGAGGCCCCTCATCCCCACTACAGCCCAGTGCCAGAAAAGGTGCCCACCTCGGACAGCAGGTCCCCAAGGACCATGCGTATGGCACTCTGGGCCTGTGGCCTGCGTGGCTGCTGCCCACCTCCCCACCTGCGGGCCCGACTTCTGCGCTGTGACCCACGGACCCTGTCCTAGTCTGTAGGGGAAGGGGAGGGCAGGGGAGTGTCTCCACCTCTTTATCCCCTCTGTCCTGTGTCTTCCTCTGACAGTTGGCTGTCAGGCTGCAGTACTGGTGTACATGGGGGTCCCTGTCCCGGCAGGAGGCGCCCGCCCCGGCCCGCACACCTGCGAGGTGCCAGTGATCATATTCTTGATGAAGTCACGGTGGCCGGGTGCGTCGATGATGGTGATGTAGTATTTGGTGGTCTCAAACTTCCACAGGGAGATGTCGATGGTGATGCCCCGCTCCCGCTCCGCCTTCAGCTTGTCCAGCACCCAGGCATACTTGAAGGAGCCCTTGCCCATCTGGGGGTGGGGGGACGGCTCAGGGCAGGACCGGGGCCCGGGGCCACAGCAGCGACCGGGCTGCCCGCTGCCTGCCCCGACCCAGCGCCCATCTGTGCTGCCCTTGGGCCAGGCCCTGGGCCAGTTCAGGCATCCACCAGCAGGCGGCGCGAGGGCCCGGGAGCCAGGACGGATCCGCTGCCAAGGGGGGACCATTTCTCTGAGGTGCCCGACACCCCCAGACCCTAGGTCACCCAGAGGAAGTATGGCTTGGTGTGGGGCTGCCAGATCAGTAATCCTTCTGCTGTTTTTGAAAAAGGGAAAACAGTCAGAAATCTTTGGAAATTTCCATTTGTTTCCCTGTGAGGCTCCTCCTCCTTTCCCTCCCCAGGGAGCCATGGGGACACCCGCCCAGGCCAGGGCTACAGCTTCGCTGCTGTCCAGCTGGGCAGAGCCCCAGCCAGGGTGGACACAGGCCTCTGCCCTCAGGACAGCCTCCCAGCAGCAGCGAGGACCCAGTCCAGGCACCTGCTACCCGCCCATTGCCTCTCCTAGGCCTGGGGCGGGGGCAGACACGACCTCTCGCCCACATGTCCCACCCATGGGTCTCAGCCAGGAACGAGGGAAAGTCAGCTGAGAGGCCAGGGTCTCTGCCAGGCACCACCAGGTCAGTGGGAGAAGAGGCCCTGCAAGCGCCAGCCCATGCACGCTATTAATAGCTGCCTGCCTCAGGCCAGCCCAGGGACAAGTGAGGGCAGGGCCATGCCAGGCCCAACCTCTGCCCACCAGTGCCAAGCAGACAGGACCCTGGCCCCGGGGAGAGTTCCAGAACTCTGGGGTGGCCCCTGAAGACAAGGGCAGCGCTGCCCCTCCAGTCTTGGGAGAGGCCGCCCACCACCCTCAGCCTCTACCTGGGACCCAGGCGTCCTGGGGCTCACCTCAGCCGCCTCCTTCTCAAATTTCTCGATCGTCCTCTTGTCAATGCCCCCACATTTGTAGATGAGGTGGCCCGTGGTGGTCGACTTGCCCGAGTCCACGTGGCCGATGACCACGATGTTGATGTGGGTTTTCTCCTTCCCCATCCTGCCGGGGGCTCTGTGGGGGGGAGGGGTGGCTCAGGGGGCAGCCAGTGGTCAGGCAGGGTGGGGTAGGGTTGAAAGGGGAGAAACAGACCTCCCCCAGCCTGGGCAGCCCACCTCCTAGCCCCAGGGGTGCAATCTGCCCAGTTTTGGTCCCAGAGGGCACCTGTTCCCTACCGAGGGGCTTAGCTCCCACCCAGAGGCCCAGGGCCAGCTCGCAGCCGGTGATGAGTCACCCTCGGGCTGCCCCCCCACAGTCGGCCGCAGGGCCAGGGCCGCCGGCCCCGCCCCCACCTGCCCAGCGGTCAGTGCGCCCCACTGGCGTGACGCCGCCATCTTCCGCTGTCCCTGTCCACGAGCGGGCACAGGGGGCACAGGCCCTCTGGGGTGCCCAGATGGGGGCGCTGAGGATGGTTCAGGCCTGGGAGGACAGGCTGACAAGGCCACAGGTCTTGGTCCCGGTTCTGGCTGGAGCGAGCGCAGTGGGGGCGGGGAGGTGCCCCCGTGCTCCCCCTGCCTTGGGGGCCAGGGTCTGGGGTCTACTGCCGCGCGCACAGGAGGTCAGGGAAAACCCCTCCCCCACCCTGTTATCCCCAGAGCCCAGGAGGCTGGGGGAGGGAGCTTGGGATGGCGACACGGTGCAGGGGCGAGGCCACCTCCCATGCCGGCTTCCTCCCCTTGTCCTGTCGGGCTAACCCGCACCCTGAGGGCCAGAAGCCCCATCAGCCCCCTGCGGCCCTGGCCCAAACCTTCCAGGCCAATCGGCCCAAGGTCACGGCGGTGGGGCAGCCTCGGCCCCCGAGGACCGCTGTCGCCGCCGGTCACCTGCGCGCTTCAGCCCCCTCCCCGCCCGGCTGCCCGCGGGGACCGACCCACGCGCTGGGGTCGGCGGCAGCTCTCGCCGAGCGGCACGGCCTCGCCAGGCGCCTGAGGCGGACTCGGCTCTGCACCCCGCACCCAAAGCTGGGCCGGGGGCGGGCCTCGGAGGCCGAGCGTCCTTACCCGGAGCTGTGGTCTCAGCCAGAGGGACTGGCGGCGCCGGCGACGGCGGTTTTATCTCTCAGGGAGGGTTCCACCTATTGACGGTGCGGGCGCAATGCACCGCGCCCTGCAGTACGGCAATGCGGTGCGCGCGGGCGGGCGCAGCCAGGACGAGCCCAGGGGCGCGCGGGAGCGGGCGCGCGGGAGCGGGCACGCGGGGGGCGGACGGGGACGGGGGAGGGAGCGCAGCCGCGGACCGAGCGGCGGGTGGAAGAAGGGAGCAGGGCGGAGGCTGCAGGGAGGCGGGTGACAAGCCTAGAGCCAGCGGTCCTGGTCTGGGTGCTTCATGTGCTATGGGGGTGCAGACGCTCCGAGGGGGAGCCCTGAAGCTGCCAGCCTGCTCCAGAGGGCTGCTCCCAGCACCCCTGACACCTATGCCTGTGGGGGGGAGGGGTCTTGGGGAAACAGCCTCAACCCTGCATACCCCGGTCCCAGGGGAGCCAGCCCAGGGTCACAGCCTGGAGAGGCCAAAGCTGGGGCCTCTGGCAGCACATGAACACCCCAAGCAGCTGGTGGACTGGAGCAGACGGGCCCAGGGTGGGGGACACGGCAGGTTGAGGGGCTTCCTCTCGAGGCCAGATCTCGGCTTGTCTCTCGCTGTGCCCCCACCAACAACGGGCGCAGCGACTGGGTATCAAGCAGGAGGTGAGGGGAAGCTGTGCACCTGCTCCTCACCCTCAGTGCTCCCTGGGACTGGTCAGACAAGGCCCCAGGGTAGGGGCCAGCACCGCAAGGCCCAGCACCTGCCCCTGACCGCTGGCAGGGCTGCTGATGCTGTCAGTTGGGAGCCAGGACTTAAAATACAACCTGGCAGGGAGGTGAGGGCCCTCCCCCAAGCTGGCCTGGCCCACTTGGGGCTCCAGCCAAGACTCTGGGGCCAGCCTGCTGCAGGTGCCACCCCCCAGCACCCAGGGCAGCCCACAGCCTAGCGGGTCCTCAGCGGACGCGGATGCCCCTCCCCACGTGATGCTGAACCCCAGGGAGCTGCCAGTGGGTAGAAGGTGGTGTCTAGGATGCTCCTGGCGGCCAGCAGTGGCTGCCCTGCAGGGTCCTGGGAGCCTGAGACTTGGCTGCTGGAGACCCTCAGGATCCAGAGAGGACGGGGTCGGGTGACCCAGGAACCCGCACCTGCCAGCCAGCACCACACCAGAAGCTGCTGGGCCTGGAGATGCTAGGTGCTGCCGATTAGTACTAACCACCAGCCACTAACTAGCACCTCTGACTAGTACTAACCACTGACTAGTGCCACTGATCACTAACTAGGACTAAGTAAGTGCTGACTAGACCGGTCAGCTAACTTCTGACTAGTCCTAGCCCACGGCTAACCCTACCTGGCACTGACAACTGTTGGCTGTTGAATGACAGCATCCAGCTGACCCCTGGCTGGCCTGAGCCGCAGCTCACCCTGAACAGCACCAAGCACTGACGCCCAGACAGCCCCGCGACTGTGGCTGAAGCCTGACTAGGCGCTTCCTGCGATGGGGAAAGGGCCAGCTGCTGTCAGAGGCTGAGGAGGGCGCCTCCTCCAGGGGCTGAGCAGCCCAATCTTGGCGTGCCTGGGCAGGGAATGAGGCTGTGTCTGCTCACTGTGACCCACCCAGCCGATCCAGCAGGCCCAGCATGCAAGTGAGAGCTGTGGCTACCAGCAGTCACTGGTCCTGGTGGCTAACTGGGTGGGGCATGAGAAAGCAGGAGGGAGGAAGGGGCTCAGGCCCTGCCCACCCTCAGCCCCCTCCCATCCCCAGCTAAAATTAACCGTTGCCAAGCCTCAGCCCTGGAAATAAACCTGCCTCCCATTGGCTGTCGGTGACATCACGGAGCTAATAATAGCCTGTGAGCTCAGCCACCTGTGCTTGGCCTTCCAGAGAGGCTGGGCAAGGCAGGTGGGGTCTGGACGCTCACCCAGCAAGTCCAGGGCAGGTGGGCAGCCGGGGCACCCTCCGGCTTCACCATGGTTGCTGCCTGACCTTGGGCTGCGAGCAGACTGCATCGGCCGGGAACATCTTGTCTGCCAGCCACCTGGGGCCCTGGTCCCAGCCGGCCAGTGGGAGAGGCTGTCACCTGTGGCCACTTCTTGGGGCTGGATACCACCTGACCAGCCTGGCAGGGTGGAGGGAAGCTTCAAGCTCAGGGCTTCCTCTGGAAAGGCTAAATCATGACCCGCAGACCAGTGAGGCTGCATGGGGCCGGGCAGCAGTCGCCAAGTCCAGAAGAGCAGCCTGGAAGGAGACACAGCCTCACCAGCCTTGCCACCCACCCCTCTCACCCCCTCCCATCCCCTCCAGGACCCAGTTTCCAGGCAGCCTGGCAGGGAGCTGTCTCCATGGTAACAGGCTCCTCCCTCCCCAGGAGCCTTTGCACACAGCAGTGCCCCAGGCCAATCGACCTCCACCACTAGGGAGGGGCAGGGGTCGCTGCCAGCTGACCCCTCAGAGCCTTCTGCCTGGCAGACCTGGAGGGATCTCCCTCACCTAGACTGGGGCAGGCACAGGCTCTGGGAGTGGCAGGGAGAGCACTTCCATGATTGAAGATCTGTTCGCTTATCGGACAGACCGAGGGTGGGGGGTCTTCGGTCTGCTGGGTTGTTCCCCAGATGCTGTAACAGGCAAGGCCAGCCCAAGCAGTCACCAGGAGCCTGGAACGCCCTAGGTGGGGGGGAGGGGTGTCCTATGGTGCTGCAGGGGCCGGAGCACCCCCTGCACCAACACTGCCACCGGCCTCCCAGGCCACTGGCAGGTGCAAAGTAGCTGCACTAGACCCGCACTCGGACACCAACATACGGTGTGAGCCACGGCATCGCCATGCCAGCATCACATTGCCTTGTGGGAAAACTTGTTTTGAATCTGCTTGGAGGAAAGCTCAGGAGACATATGTGTGCTTAACTGGTTGGCAGGCAATCTCTCATGAGACCAGTGTGTGCTGAGGGCCATCCCAGGGCGAGCACAGGGCAGGCTGTGTGTGCTCATGCTAGGTGTCTGCTGAGCTTTCACGAGTTTGAGCCACCGTGGGCTAAAGGACCCAGCTGAATACCACACTGAGAACAAGGAACCCAGAACTGCCTCCACCAGGGTGCTGTGGCCACTTGCTGCAGCCGGTTCTGGACACCCGGAACCCATGGCAGGGAACTACAGGCCAGAGCCAAGCCCCGGGCCAAGGGCTCTCGGGCATAGGCCTTAGCTGCCGCCTGCCTCCTAGCAGCCGTGCTGTTCTGCGGGTTGAGTGACTGCGCAGTGGAATGCCTCTTGAAGACCCGACATGACAGGTGCTATAGAAGCCTAGCCTGTTTTATCTTATTTTTAAAATATTTATTTGAAAGGTAGTTACAGAAAGAGACGGAGATCTTCCATCTGATGGTTCACTTCCCAAGTGGCTCAACAGTGGGAGCTAAGCCAAACCAAAGTGAGGAGCCAGGAGCTTCTTCTGGGTTTCCCACGCAGGTACAGGGTCCTAAGCACTGCCTTCCCAGGCCACAGGCAGGCAGCTGGATGGAAATGGGGCAACGGGGATACAAATGGTGCCCACGTGGGGTGCTGCTGCTACAGGTCCCTTTAGCTGCCACATCACAGTGCTGGCCTCCAAATGTCATTTTATTAACTTCAGGCCCTAACAATGTTAGCTGTGAGCAGCGTGATGACTGACCAGCAGACAGCAGGTGCCTGTACACACGTGGCAGCCACAGGCTGAAGCCAGAACGGAACCGTCCCACAAGAAGCCTGACCAGCCCACACCCTTCCTCCAAGGGCCTGGGTGGGACGGGCCCAGGCTCATTTCTCTGGGGACAGGGGCCTAGTGCTGGGATCCCCAAGAATCCAGGTCTTTCCAGAATTTCCTGCTCTCCCAGAGTCAACTGGACTGACCAATGTGTCAGGGACCTCTCAGCCCAGAGGTCCATATGGATGAGACCCTGGGTCACAGTGTGGGGAAGGGGTTGGCTGTCAGGCCCCACACTTTGAAAGTCACACTTGGCCCCGGGGGCAGGGGCAGGGGGACAACATCAGAAGTCCCAGCTGGCCTCATGGTCCACCTTCCCAGGGAGGCTAGGACACGCGAGCACAGACCCCTGCACAGAACACCTGCAGGCCACCCAGGTGGGCCAGAGTTGCAGAAGGGAATGGGGGAGGCACGCCCGGAGGGCCCTGGGGACCAGCTGGAGATGAAGGGAGCGGCCAGTACAGGATGAGCTGCCCCCCACCCAGGGAGTGCAGGGGACACCCCCACAGGCCCCGCCCTCTGGCAGGCATGGGGACAGGGGTCGTTGGGGCGAGCCTGCTGGAAGAGCGGAGGCTCTGGCGGGAGAAGCAGGCACTGCCCTCCCTGATATGGACACGAGGGGGCGTTGAGAGGCCGTGAGTGGGGCCCCCTGGGGCCTCCACCTCTCTCTCACTCCCGCGCCACCGAGCACCCCTGTCCCCACCCCAGAATGGCCACCACCTCAGCCTGCACTGACGTTGTCTCGGTAAGCACAGAGCTCTCCCCTGCTGGCCCAGACCAACAGCAGCAGGCAGGGCAAGGGCCTGGGACTCGTCTCAAGGGCGTGGCTTTAGGACACTGCTTGGCGGTGTTCGATGTTCACCAGGAGCTCGGTTCCCGCCTGAGCCGAACCACCAGCAGCGTACCTGCCAGGAAGGTGCACCCAGGGCAGGCTCGGAATTCCTGGGTGGTGGCATGGCGGCCAGAGGTCCAGGCGTTCACGCTTGCCCATGCTCCAGGAGGCAGGGAAGCCCCAATCCCCCTACCTGCTGATGGCACCCCAGGGGCTCTGTCGGCACAGCCCTCCCCACCCCAGCTCCAGAAGCAGCCCCCGGCTCCCCGGAGTGCAGAGCGGAGACCTGGATGCCGGGTGAGAGTGGCCCCAAGGCTCCGCCCATTCCCTCCCCAAGTCCTCCCACCTGCGCTGCTCAGAGCCATCCGGTGCTGCACACCCACCCTCAGCTGCCGCTCTGCTTCTGACACCCCCACCTTGTCCTTGCTGCACCGTCCACATAGGGTCAGGGCAGGTGGCAGTGTCTCTTATGAAACAGGTGACCTGGACTCTGCCCTCCAAGGGAACAGACCGATCTGAGGCCAGTTGGCCACCAGTGGCTCCCAGGGGTGAGTCTGGGGGGACCCTGGACACAGGGCCTGCCATGTGGCACCCCTGGGGCACCCAGCTCCCTTGAAGCTGTTGGGTGTCTTTGTCACCCACAGAAGCCAGGCACAGGATCAGGGCTGTGTGGCCCAGGGCCCCCCTTAGACCTGTGGCTCTGGGCTGTATGCAGAGGGGCCAGCCTGCAGCATAACTGCACCTACTGAGTGGGGCTTCAGTGGGGACACTCACACTGGCTTCAGAGGCACCAAGATCCCTGCCCTCCCAGCCGGGTGGTGACCCAGAGAGCAGGTCGTCCTGGTCCCTGGATGCAGCACACAGAGGGCTGAGCTGTGCTCCTCCTCCCCAGTGTGGCCACCCGCTAATTCCTGGCTCCCATCTGGGTGCTTGGGAGCACACAAGCTTCTGTTCGCCCACACTGCGTGTTGTGTTGGGGAACTCTGCTTTCCACCAAGCTCCTGGCGAAGGTGCCTGGGAAAGCAGGGGAGGACGGCCCAGTGCTTGGGCCCTGCACCCACGTGGGGGACCCAAATGGGACCCCTGGCTCCTGGCTTCAGCCTGGCCCACCCCTGGCTGTTGCAGCCATTTGGGGAGTAAATAAAGGGATAGAATATTTCTCTCTTCCTCTCTCCATCTCTCTTTCAAATACATTAACCTTTTAAAAAGATTAAAAAGAAGGCTAGATTTCTACCAGGAGGCAGGAGAGGTCTCTGGCGAGAGAGACATGAAGTACATCCGCTATTTGCGATTCTACAAAAAAGAAATTTGCACACAGAAGATTCGTTTAAGGAAAATAAAAGCAAACTACGGTTTCATTGCCACATGCAAGAGGAAATGGGTTAGCAGGCAGGAAACCTGGCAGGGCTGAGGCGGCAGGGGTTTCCCTCAGGAACACTCAGTGAGCTGTGAAGTCCAAGGAATTCCTGACTGCTCCTGGCCCCCAGCCCGCACCGCTGGTGGCCCTGGCAGGTGAGCACACATGGGGAATGACTGCTGGGTGGGAGGGCTCTTGCTCGTTCGTGGTGGGGTCCTGGAGCAGGTGGCGAGCTGCTGAGAAGTGTGCATGGTCCTCAGGGCCCTAGGAAGCCAGGCTGAGTCATGCCTACCCCAACCCCTGCCCCGCAGAGGCCAGGGCACAGAGTTCCCTCAGCCAGCAGACCTGGAGGCCTTCTCCTGAAGAGAGCTGCCCAGGTCTGACTGAGCGCTGCCTCTCTCCCCAGATGCCCACAACGGCCAGGGCAGGATCAGGTATGAGCCGGGAGCTCCATCTGGGTTTCTCCCATGGGAGCAGGGGCCACTGGGCCGTCTTCCCCTGCCTTCCTGGGCGCTAGGTGGGAAGTGGGGCAGTTGGGACTGGACAGGCTATCCCTGTGTGAGACGGCACCAGGTCCCCAGGACCTCAGGGCCTGAGCCTGTTCCAGCAGCAGCTTCTATAGGCACAAGACAAGTGCCCACCAGCGATCACGAACCAGGTCATGAGGAAACCCAAGCAGGTGTCAACAGTAGGAATGCCATGGTATGTGGAAGGAAAACTTTTTTGGCATCAAATGCATTGATTTTTTTTAAAGATTTATTTTACTTTTATTGCAAAGTCATATATAGAGAGAGGAGGAGAGACAGAGAGGAAGATCTTCCGTCCAATGATTCACTCCCCAAGTGGCTACAATGGCTGGTGCTGTGCCTATCCAAAGCCAGGAGCCAGTAACTTCTTCCAGGTCTCCCATGTGCAGAGTTCCAAGGCTTTGGGCCCTCCTCGACTGCTTTCCCAGGCCAAAAGCAGGGAGCTGGATGGGAAGTGGAGCTTCTGGGATTAGAGCCGGCGCCCATATGGGATCCCGGGGCCTTCAAAGTGCCCAGCAATTCAAGGCAAGGACTTTAACCGCTACGCCATCTGCCAGGCCCAAATGCATTTTTTTTTAAAGATTTATTCAGTTTATTACAGTCAGATATACAGAGAGGAGGAGAGACAGAGAGGAGGATCTTCCGTCCGATGATTCACTCCCCAAGTGAGTGCAACGGGCCGGTGCGCGCCGATCCGATGCCGGGAACCAGGAACCTCTTCCAGGTCTGCCACACAGGTGCAGTGTCCCAAAGCAATGGGCCGTCCTCGACTGCTTTCCCAGGCCACAGGCAGGGAGCTGGATGGGAAGTGGAGCTGCCGGGACTAGAACTGGCGCCCATATGGGATCCCGGGGCGTTCAAGGCGAGGACTTTAGCCGCTAGGCCACGCTGCTGGGCCCCAAATGCATTGATTTTTTAAGAGTTATTTATTTTATTTGAAACTTTAAAAAGGCTACACAGAGAGAGGGAGAGCCAGAGAGAGATCTTCCACCCACTTGTTCGCGCCCCCGATGGTCACGATGGCCAGGGCTGGAGCTCCAGCCGGGCCTCCCTTGTGGGTGCCAGGGTCCAGGCACTAGGGACATTAGGAAACTGGGTCGGAGCCAGAGCGGTGTCAAGGCCAGGGAGGCAGGAAGTCTGAGCCAATTCCCCCTCGGGAAGACCTTTTCCCAGAAGCTGGCTTTACCACCACCCCGCCTCCCACCTGCCCACTGCCTTGGGCATTGGGGTCCAGATGCTCCAGATGCATCTTGGGGTCACAAGTATGCAGCTTCACCCCAAGTTCCCTGCATCTGCTGAGGTCTCCCCATAGCCCATCCCCAAGCCAAGCATGGGCAGTGTGGTGAAGAGCCTGCAGATGAGAATTGGCTGGCATCCCCAGGGAAGGCATGCAAGTGTGGCTCTGAGCAGGCAGGCGAGAAGGGGTCACAGCACATGTCTAGCCGAGGAGACTCAGATGGCCACTTCATGATTCTTCCTGCACCTGCACCTGGGCCACAGGACAGTCCTCCTGGCCGCTGGGGCCCAGGTCCCATACCACCTGCAGATATGTGCACGGATGGCAGTTGAAGGAGCCCCAGAGACAGGCAGCCCCCCAGCCCCAGGCTACTGAGCACGTATCCCAGAGACAGCAGCTGGCTGAAGCTCACAAAAGACCCACCAGCTCTTCGTGCTGCCCGTGGCCTCGTGTGGGGTCCCTCATGCGGGGGATCGGGGGGAAGACTCTTTGTATCACCGAGAACCTGGGGGAGAGACACGGCCAGGGCCAGGTGAGGCTGGGACAGGGACCAGATGAAGCTGGGGCAGGGGTCAGGTGAGGCCTGTGCAGGGGCTGGATAAGGTGGGGCCTGGGCATGGGCCTGGTGATGCCAGGACAGGAGCCGGCTGAGGCGGGAGCAGGGGCCAGTGCAGCTTACCGCCTGCACAGCAGCACGGCCAGCAGCAGGGCCAGCAGTGTCCCCAGCGCCATTAGCAGAGACGCCTGCCAGATGCCACTCGAAGCTTTCTTCTCTTCGGAGTCACATGCTGAGGGACAAGACGGAGGGCCATCTGTCTACTTGTCCTGGAAGTGGGGTGGGGGCTTGCAGGGCAGGGGGCGTCCAGACAGGACACTCTGCAATGCCACCTGCAGGGGGCAGCAGCCAGCTCAGCTGTCCCTGGCCTGTGGACTCTGCAGGGCAGCTCTGTCATGGAGGACCCTCCCCGGCTGGGGTCCCACCGGAGGACTGTATGGTTCTGACAGCCAGGGGAGCCTGAGCGGCCACGCACGTGCTGGAGGGACGGATGCCATCCCCTCACCAAAGTGTTGTGGCTCGCTCCAGTCACTGCTGGCCTCTGAGAGGACTTCCTCCACCTTGATCTTCACCATGAATGCACCGCGATGCAGCAGCGCGAACGAGTTTGTGTCTTGCAGGACCTTCAGGGCAATGAGGAAAGAGGGGCTGCGGGGAATGGGGGAGCACTGCAGGGGCTGGTGACCTCAATTCTCTCCCACAGGATGGCTGACAGGTGATCAGCCACGCCCCCAGAGTCCGGCCCACCCCCACCCTGTCCGACTTTTTAGCCTGATGCCTTGGCAGGGGAGGGGAGCCTTGAGGGTTGTGTAGGCCAAACGCAGGCCTAAGGGACACTCACAATGTCCGTCATTGGAGGTTCAAGGGCCTGCAAGACATAAAAGCGGAGGGGTTGGCTGCTGGAGACCACCCTAAGGAAGCCCCCTCCTTGGTGAGCTGTCAGAAGCCAGGGCTGTGACTGCCTGTGGAGCAGAGAGAGAAGAGAAGAGACAGCTCCCCACCCACTGGCTCCCAGCAGCTCTTTCACGAGACACAGTCAGGAGGCAGGAGCTCCAGGCTTGCCCCAGGGCTGGGCAGGTGCACAGGCACCTGACCTCTGCCCACTGCCTGCCAGGACATGCACCAGCAGACCGCTTAGGTTGGAAGCAGAGCCCGAGTTCAAGGCCGGGCCCTCAGACACAAAGTGTGAGCAGCATGGTGGCCATGAGGCCATGACGCCGGCAAGGTGGTGGCTTTTCATAGGATGCGTGCTCTCCAGACCACACCCCAAGGTGCAGGCACACAGACCAGAGGCAGGCCTTGGAACACGATTTTACCTTTTGAATGTGCAGTGTGTACCGGAAGCTGCAGTTGAAGCGGCTCTGCATCTCCCACTGCAGCTGCGAGTGTGTTTCGTTGCACCTGGTGGTGATGTTGGGTGGCCTCAGTAGCTCTGACAGGCGAGACAAAACAAGATGGGTGTGAGCCCCCAAAAACACAAACCCCTACGTCAGTCCTCTCACACCAGCCTCTCCTCCCCAGACCTTGACCCTCTTCCTCACTGACCCAGGCTGGAAAAGGTCAGGACCTTGGAGCTGCAGGGAATCCAGGAGGCCCGGGTCTGACCAAACACCTGCACATAGAGCTCTGGGCAGTACTGGGAGATGCCATCCACGCGACAGCCGACTTGCCGGCCCCAGGTGTCCACACGGTAGTGCACGCACGCTTGCCACCTGCTGCTCCTGTGACAGCGACGACAGGTTAGGCGCCCACCAGCATGGCTCCCAAGCCCGGCTCAGCCCCGGTCCCACATACCCCTGATCTATCCAGCTGAGCTGATACTGCACGTCAGGGGGCGCTGCCCTGCCCACTGCCCAGTGACAGGTGAGGGCATCCCCGCCAGCAGCCTTGCAGGTCACATTCTGAGCAGCAGCTGCAGAGTCTCCACCTGGGGTGGCAGAGCAGGCCAGCACATGTCACTGCAGGTCACCTGCTCATGCAGTTGACACAGCTGGGGAAATGTGGTGGGGGTCTCAGGGCCCAGTTGTCTGGTCCACCCTGATGAGGAAGTCCCTCAAGAACTATAGGGCAGGAGCTCGAATGAGAAGTCAAGCAGATCTTGGGGGGCTGGCACTGTGGCGGTGTGAGTTAAGACGCTGCCTATCCTTGAACCAGTGAGAGTCCCAGATGCTCTTCCTCCATCCAGCTCCCTGCTGATGCACCTGGGAAAGCAGCAGAGGACATGGGAGACCCAGGTGGAGCTCCTGGCTCCTGGCTATGTCCTGACCCAGCTCTGGTTGCTGTGGCCACTTTGGGGAGTGGACAAAAGTCAGAGTTAGGGAGACACTCCAAGCGGAGCGAGGCAGAGGGACTTGACAGGAGGAAGCACAGTATCTGGCTCACCTGGCTGAGGGAACACAATCCACGTGGAGAAGGGTGGGCTGGCTGCACGCACAGTGTAGTTTGTGGGATCACACAAGGACAGCACACGGTACTCGCAGTACCTGTCCTCCCGCGCCTAGAAGAGACACAAGTGTGCGGAAGCACACGGGGGCCAAGGCCAGCCCAGGTATGGCCATCTGAGGAGCAACCCAACAGGTAGAAGACATGTTCTCTGTCACTCTGCTTTGGCGTGCCCAGCTTTGAGAGCTGACTGCAGAGGCACAGCAGCGGGGCCCACCTTCAGTTTCTGCCTGGAGTTTTTGATGCACTCAATGCCGGTCACATTTCCACTGAGATCCCAGGTCAGCCTCTGGGAATGAGGGTCCATCCTGAGGTTCCTGATGGGCAGATTATCATCTGAAACATTCGATGCAGACAAGCAGATGAAACTACTTTAAAAAAATACATTTGAGACCTTGGGGTCTGGGTACACAGAATTTCTGTCAGCCTGCTGGCTGCCGGGAGGACCTGGGCCGGGTCGGACTCCATGCTTGGGACCATGGCTACAGCCACAGTGACCATGCAGTGAGCTGGGCCCTGGCAGCCAATGCGCCATGTGGCACTAGGCTCTGCCTGCTGGCCACCCACATGCGAGCTCTGGGGTCTTGGGGATGTGGAATTGCTGCATAGGTATGTCCATATTGAGGCCACTGAGCGTGTGGGTTGGAATCAATCCTGAGGGGCACCCAACAACAGGGTAACTTTTCCTTGAAGGTAAGCCAGGGTACTGAGACCTGTTGGTTTGGAGGAGAGAGACTGGACAATCTGTATGGGTCAGACTGACACACCAGCCCGCTTGTGAGTCCTGTGTAGAACTTGGTATCACCAAACAATGCTGACCACCACACCAGTCCATGGCGAAGCTAAGGCTCGGGGCTTGTCTACCAGGACTAGATCCTAGTACCTGACAGATGTTGGATCAGGGGACACGTCACATTAGGCAGGGCCATGACACTAACCAGCCCATGAGAGAACCATGTCTGGCGGTAGATTCTGTGGGGGATGTGTGGGCCAAACCCTGTAGAAATACTAGTCCCGTTGGTTAGCTCAAGAGTTGGGGTGGTGACGGGCTGAGCTAGGTGTGACCATGGACCCTGCCATCTCTCACGGGTAAAGGGACCAACAACAACCTGGGCAGATCAAGGCAGCAGCAGCTGAATGTGCATCCTAAAACAGGGTGTGGGGTGGGCCGGGCTGCAAAGTTCACCAGCTCATACAGGCCAAAATGGAAGGGCAGACTAGGCAGGGCACTGGCCTAACACCCTCTGGCATGTATGAGATCTGGGTCTGGGAGTGGGTCAAATGGGGGAACTTGGGAAACTCCCCTAGTGGGTCACAGCTCTCACTGATGATCACATGGTCCAGGCCTGGGGGGTCAGGCAAGCTGGACAAAGTAGTTCCAATTGCTGGCTAATGTGTGGGATGGTGATGAAAGGGCCAAGCAAACCTTAACCCATAAGCAACAACAGAAATCAGGCTGGAGCACAGGTCATGCCAAGCTAGGCTCTTATATCTACTGGTCTGCATGAACCAGGGATGCTAAGCCACAGCATCTAAGGGTCTCTATGCCAAGCTGGTCAGAGCAACCACTGGCACGTGTGCGATTTATGGCTGGGAACAGGCCTGGTTGGGGAGCTGAGAGGACACCCTGGCTGGGTTGGGGCTCCCACTGGTGAGTGCGGGGCTGGAGAGGGAGCTGCATTCTGGTCTGGAGACGGCTGCAGTCTCCCTTGGCACAAGTGTGAACTGGGACTGGGCACCCTGAGCCGGGCTAGACTCCAGCGCCATCTGGTGCTCTGGAGGACCAGGGTAGATGTAGGATGGACTAGGCTAGGTCTCTGCCCCTACTGAGCCATGTGTGAGCTGTGTCTGGGTATGGACGAGCCTTGGCTGGGCTGAAACATCCAACAGTAAGAACCTGAATGGGATCAAGGCCAGTCAGGAAAGGCCACCGTTCCTGCCAGGACAGGAGGTGGACTAGTAGGGCTGGTCCATGGGCCCACTGGTATGCACAAGATCTGGCACTGGGAGAGGCTCTGATGGAGGAGCTTGGGAAACCCCTCTGTCAGGACACAGTCCCTGCAGGTGAGTGCAAGAACCATGATAGGGAGCAGCCCAGATCAGGCCAGGGGAGGACCAGGCCGACCCAGTTCATATCTTCTGCTGGCAAATCCGAGCACCAGAACAGAGTGTGGGTCGGGCCAAGTTTGGTAGCAACTCATACCAGTACACATTACGGCTGGGATTTGGTGCCTGCTGGGCTGATGTAGGCTGTAACCCTCACCAGCGTCAGCTGGAACTGGGGGTAGGCCGGACAGGGCCAGGCTACAGCACCCACTGGCAAATGCCGACGTGAGGGGGGCCATGCCAGACTGGGCTGCAACGCCCAACCAGCACATATGAGAACCAGGGAGGGAGGGGGCAAAGCCGGTAGGGGGAATGTGGAGAGCTCCCCTGCTGGACTGTCACTCCCAATGGAGAGCGTGAGTCGGGCTGGGGGCAGACCAGACCAGACAGGGCTACAACACCTGTGGGCCTCATGTGAGCCAGAGCAGGGAAAGGCCAGGCTGGGCTGACTGTTCCTACTGCTGCAAGCATAAATCAGAGTGAGTGAGGGCTGCTTGGGCTTTGCTGCAGCATCAGCTGGCAGATGCTGGCACCGGGGGCTAATTCTGTCAAGTTAAACTGCAAAACCACCTGGAGTGTGCGTGTTCCAGAGTGGCAGTGGCCCAACAGGGAAATAGTGGGCACCGTCCTCTTGGGTTATCACTCCCACTGGAGAATATGAAAACCAAGACTGGGGCAGCTGTGGCTAGACAGAACGGCACCTGCCAGCATGTGTGCGGGCTGCAGCTCCCACTGGTTTGTGTGAGGGCTGAATGTGTGGTTGGCAGAATCAGGTTGGACTGCAACACTGATTCGTGTGGAAGACAGGGCTGGAAACAGAACTGATCCAGCAATTGCAACCACCAGCATGTGCATAAGCTGACTGGGGCAACGGACTGTCCCGGATCCTGTACTGCCACACACACACAAGAATCAGGTCTGGGATCACCTCAGATGAAGTTTCTTTGGGATTCCTCCAACTGAACTGCTGATCTCAGAACCCCAACCATGAAGAGAAGTGCAGGTTCCATGGTCTGACCATGGAGTGCATGTGTCAAGGCTGAGCCTCGTCAGAGGCCCAGACGGGACAGTGGACAGCATATCCAGGTGCACGTGGAGGATACGGCAGTCCATCGGAGCCTGCAGAGGACACCTGGGACCACAACAGAGGACGGAGCACAGAACAGATCAATCATCTACCCTAGCCATGTGTTGGCGGTGAAAATCTGTGCATGCGGAGACTCTAAGGTAAACTGTGTCAGTCAGTGGATTCTGGAGAGATTTCATTGTGTTTGGAATGGCGAGATTGGCAGCAATTCAGAATTGTTGAGCTATCAAAACCACTTGAACAGGCCCAGCGGCATGGCTTAGCTGCTAAAGTCCTCGCCTTCAACGTGCCGAGATCCCATATGGATGCCAGTTCTAATCCCGGCAGCCCTGCTTCCCATCCATCTCCCTGCTTGTGGCCTGGGAAAGCAGTCGAGCATGACCCAAAGCTTTGGAACTCTGCACCCATGTGGGAGACCTGGAACAAGTTCCTGGATCCTCGCTTCAGATTGGCAGAGCACCGGCCATTGGGCTCCCTTGAGGAGTAAATCATCGGACAGAAGATCTTCCTCTCTGTCTCTCTTCCTCTCTGAATATCTGACTTTCCAATAAAAATAAAATAAATCTTAAAAAAAAAAATAAAACATTTGAGCAGGAACCTCAAAGCATGCCTCACATCGGGGACCTGGGGTGCGTGGAAGCTGGGTGCGGCTTCTCCCTTTATCTCTCCCCTTAGCCCAGTAGAGAAAAATTAATAGCAAAGTTAATGTGGAAACAATGGTTTTACCAACTTTTCTGTACTTCTTGGCCCTTTAAGTGCCCTAATCAACTATGTAAAGATTATCAGTATAAAATAATTACCAAAAAATACAGTTGCGAGATAGAGAGAAAGGAAGACAGACCCTCCTATATTTGGGTTATTTTCCAGATGGCCACAACAATTAAAGCTGGGCCAGGCAGAAGCCAGGATCCCAAGTGCCATTCTCCATTGCTCTCTCAGGCCATGACTGGGAGCTGGATGGCAACTGGAGCAGATGGGATTCAAACCAGCACCCATACCAGGGGCTGCTTAACTCGATAAACCACAACGCTTTTCCCAGAATTTACATTTTTTAAAATCAAGGAATCATGAAAGAGTCATCAAAATATAACCTGTGTTGGTGTATGAAATAAGTCTCAATGTTTTAAAGGATTTGCAAACCATGGTGCAGTGATTAAGACAGCATTCCTTATCAGAGCCCTGGTTCAAGTCCCAGCTGCTCCACTTCAGATCCGACTCCCTGCTAATGACCTGGGAGGCAGTGGATAGCGCCCAGTGCATGGCCCCTGCACCCACAGCTGAGGCCCAGCTGGAGCTCTGGGCTCCTGGCTTCAGCTCAGCCCCGGCCACTGCAGCCATCTGGGGGTGAAGCAGCACATGGAGGGTCTCCCTTTCTCTCTTGTCACTCTGTCTCTTAAATAATGTTTTTCAAAAAAGAAGGTAGAGGAAGAAAACCAGCTGGGACTCACTCACAAGCTACACCTAAAAAAAAATTGTCAAAAGGAGCCCACTTCCTGCCTGTGGTCAGGTTCCTAGAATACTGTGGCCAGCAGTGACCTCCCAGGGCCGACTTCTGCTTCAGTCAGGACACAGTGCAGGTTGCTGGCTACTTCCCACCCTGGCCTCCGGCATGGGGGAGAGGGGACGCAGAGGGGTTGGGGGGTGCAAGAGAGGGGATACAGAGGCATCAGGGGGAGAGGGGATGCAGTGGGGTGAGGAGGCACAGGGGAAAGGGGACAGAGGGAGGGGTCATGCAGGGTGGGCGGAGATGGACCCGGGGGAGAGGGCAGCACAGGACGAGCCACACCATGGATGAGACCTCGGAGTGTATGTGACTGGCCACAGCCACTGGGGGTGGTAGTGAGGCCATACTGCAGAAGCCACATGCCTGGGGTGGCCGCGCTCACAGACACCTGCTCAATAGGATGTGCTCCTGTCCCGCACCTCACCGCAGGGCCTACCTGGCCCCCTGACTGAATTCCATGCCAGGTTATCCTGCCGTGGGATCTGTGCACATGCAGCCTCTGGCTGGTACCCGTCATATTTGAAAGGGGTTGAGGGGTATGGATTAGAGATGGATCACAGGCAGCGGCAGGGAGGCTTTCTACTGCTGTTTCACTGCCCAAAGACTCGCTGACAGCCAGGGCTAGGCCAGGTAAAGCCAGGGGCCAGGACCCTGCCCGATCTAGTGTGCTGGGGCTGTCACTGCCGCCCCCAGGGCTGCCTGGGGAGGGACGACTTGTGCCACAGAAGTGAGCCAGGCGTGCTGGCGAGGCCTGCAGTGTCCCAAGCAGCTGTTGCCCCCAGTGCTCACCCCCAGTCTCCCTCTTCCCATGGGCTTCAGGTCCATTCTCAGGAAAATTTATCTTGAACAACGACATCTACATGTCTTATTCTCAACCAAGGCTTCCCTCCAGACTGCCAAAGGCGGGAGATTTGGACGAGTGAATTTGGGTGAGAGCAGAAGCCATCCCACAACAACTTCCCATCCAGCTCCCTCTGATGACCTGGGGAAGCAGCAGAGGACAGTCCCAAATGCTGGCAGACCTCTTGCCGAGGCCCGGTCCTGGCTGCTGCAGCCACCTGGGTGAGTGAGCCAGCAGGTTGAAGATCTGTTGTCACTCTGCCTCATGAGTAGATGCTTCTTTGAGAGGCTTGGCCAAAATGCCAACCCCTCTGGCAATCCCCTCCTGTTACCCAGCTGGTGCCTACCTGGGGGAGCTTGCAGCACACAGCAGGAGGGTACCAGCAGCATGGTGAGCCACGCAGCCAGCATGGCGATATCAGGTCCCATGGGAGTTAAGGCACCTGAGGAAGAGGAGGCCTCACTCACCTGTGATACACCCCCAGCTGCAAGTGCCTGTGCATGCCATGTGTGTCCACACTGTGATGTGTGCATGGGCACCGCACACATGCTCCTGTGTGTCCCTGTATACACATGCCCACAGCCATTGTGCAGATGTATGTGGGAGCCAATGTGTACATGAACACGTGTGCACGCACTCCTGTCCACCTGTCTGTTGGACAGCAGGCTAACCCTCCCCTTGCAAGCGCCAGGACCCCATATGGGCTCTGGTTTGTGCCAGGCTGCTCCACTTCCCATCCAGCTCCCTGCTTGTTGTCTGGGAAAGCAGCTAAGGACGGCCCAAAACCTTGGGACAGTGCACTCACGTGGGAATCCTGGAAGAAGCTCCTGGCTCCTGGCTTTCGATGGGCTCAGCTCTGGCCGTTGGGGCTACTTGGGGAGTGAACCAGCAGATGGAAGCTCTCTCTGTAACTCTACCTTCCAAATACAAAATAAATAAATCTTAAAAAAAAAAAATAGCTCCAGTCCCAGGGAGGTGAACTCTAGTCCTATTCAGGATCCAGTAGTGAACTAGGAAACACCGGCTGCACCCCGGCCCCTACACCGGCCAGCAATCTGCATCACGGCCCCCCACACTGGCCAGTGCCCCAGTCCCTGGTCCCCAGCACTGGTCAGGGGCTCACACCCTGCCCCTCCCCCACAGGCCAATGCCCCAGTCCCTGCCCCCCCCACACCAGCTAGTGACTTCCACCCGGCCCCCACACAGGCCAGTGCCCCAGTTCCTGGTCCCCCACACAGGCCAGCGATCTGCATCACAAACCCCATACTGAGCTGCACTCCCACACCAACCAGCAGCCTGACCCCTCACACTGGCTCCCTACCCTGCAGGTCGCATTGAGGAGTCCCTTTGATCTGATGGTGGTGGTAGCAGTGACAAGCATCTGGTCCTTCCTGCTGAATCATCCCTGGGCTACCAGGGGACTGCTGATGGAGGGAGGGCCAGTGGAGTCCAGCAGTCCCAGCTGCTTCACTTCCTTCAAGAAGCTGCCGGCAGCCCTGGCTGCTGCGGCTGTGAGGGAGTGAGCCGGCAGACAGGAGCACATGCTCTCTCTTTTCCTCTCTCCCTATTTCTTGCCCTTAAGCTCGCTCTCTCTTTTTGTGCGTGTTCTCCCTCTCTCTCTCTCCCCAACCCCCGTCTCTCTCACTTTCTCTCTCTCCCTAACTCTATCTTTTGAATCCATAGATTTTTCAGCAACGCCCACTTGGGGACCTCGCCTCCACCTCCAGTGGATGACCACAAGGGGAGGGCCTGACCAACCTGTGTAAGGAGCGTCCCGGAGTTTGGTGTGGCCAACTGCAGCAGCAACAGGGTGCCAGGTGCTGGCTCAGGCACCTGGGGGATGAAGCTCAGGACACACTCAGGGCACCGCACAGTCAGGCAGTCTGGGGGACCTCGCACTGCACCGTCCTGGCTTCTTAGCACTTTCTCCTCAAAGAGAACCTGAAGCTGCTTCTCACTCTGGCTCAGGAGCATTTTCTATCTGGCAGGTGGGTGCAAGTCCACCAAGCAGACCCAGTGGGGAGCGGCTGACCCAGGACCGCCACCCCTCTGGCGTGGAGTTGGGGTTCGTGGCAGCATTGGAAAGGCTTTTGTATCTTCCCAGAATGAACTTTTCTTGTAAACAGTGCCCCCCAACCCCTCCCATCTGTCACCAAGGATCCAAGGGCCCTTCACAAAGCTTGATCAACTTCCTGCTGTGGCCAACCACGTCCGGTAGCCTGACCAGCACCCCGCCCCACTGGCCTTCTGCCCTGGCTTTTCCCGCACAGCCGCCAGCTACCCTCTCAGCTGCTGCACCTGTCACTTCCGATTTGGCAACCAGGTGCCACCGCCTTCTGCCTTGCTCTGCCCCAGCCCTAACGCACACCATGTGGCTGGATCTGTGGTGTCCCTTCTCACCCCATACCCACTGGCCCAGGTCCAGTGTGTTTAGGTCTACCCTTCATCCTGCAAGGAGGGGGTGGGAGCACGAACAGGGACACACACAGCCAGCAGGAACCCAAGACACCCAGGCAGGCTGATCCCACCCGCCCAGCTCTGCATGCTTAGGGCTGGTGGTGGAGGATACAGTCTCAAGGCCTGGAGCTATACCAGGGTGTGCACTGCTGGATGCCCAACGGGCCACAGCAGCCGGGCTGTGGGTTCTGGGTGGAGTATGGGCAGAAAGCTCCTGGGCTCAGGCAGCTAGAGAGGCAGGGTGGGGACTGGGCGTGGCAGGAGGCTGGGGGAACTGGAAAGCACGGCAGATTCACTCCAGTGCTCCAACAGAACTGCTCTGTTGGCCTACTTCCTCCTCAGATGCCCACAATGGCCAGAGTGGGACCAGGCAAAGTGTGGGAGCTGGGAACTCCTGCTGGGCTTCCCAGCTATATGACCAGGGTGCTGGACTCCAACCCTGCCCGTGCTTCTCCCACCCCCAGGCTACACTCCGTGGAAAGGCCCGGATTCTTATCACTCACTGCTACTTCTGCCATCCCATCAGAGTGCTGTTGCCCCTACCCCCCGCCCCAGGCCCCTGAGTTCTTCTTGAATAGCCAAGCCAGGCCACAGCTGCCCACCTAGTAGACGAGGCCCTGCCCCAGCAGCAGCTCCTGCCCTCAGCCACATGACGGGTGGCATGCAGCAGAGGACAGGGAGGTCGGTGTCTGTGGCTGTCCAGGGCTCAGTGGCCAGGGGCTACCTGGCTTGGGTAGCAGAGCAGAGCATCTGGGTCTGCTCTGGGGTGGGCAGAGGGGGGCTCCAGCCCCAGTCACTGGGACTAGGCCTTGAACCAGAAGGCTGAGGGGCTGGTGGTCCCCTGGGACGCCTCAACCCCCTGGGCTAGACTAAGAGCGTAGCCCTGGGACCAACACACTCTGTCCCCCCAGCCCGCTTCAGCCTGGCCTGAGGTCTTGGACCTCCTTTGAGCATGAGCTTGGTAGCCACGAGCAAAAGCTCCCAGGGCTTACCGCTCATGCCACAGGCCTGTGGCTACCTGTGTCCCCTGGGCCAGGTTGTACAGCTTGGGGTCTGCTGCAGGAGAGGAGGCTACTTGAGTGCCACAGCCGCCCATCCGCACAGCCCAGGCTCTTCGGGTCAGGGCCTCATCTGCCTGCTGACCTTGACCGACACAACCCTCCCACACCTGCCCTTCCACGAGGCTGCAGTCCTGGTCCTGCCTGTGCCCATGTGTCCCCAGGCTCCAGGGGAGGATGCTCCACAGCCCCTGCTGCCCCCACAGTTGGGAAGCCCCCCCAGCTCCTGGCCTTCCCAGGGATGGAGGTGAACTTCCTGTGACAGCATGGGGGAGTCCCAGAAAGCCTGGCAAGGGCAGGGACACATATCCAGCTGAGGCAGACCTGCACCTGGGCCCAGCATGGGAGGGGAGGTGGGTTTGGGCCGCTTCCCCAAGGGCCTGGCACAGCACCCAGGGCAGCTGCCTCGCTGCTTCCCACCCTGTTGCTGGGGCTGTGGGAGGAGCCCTTGCCCCAGGCCAGCCCTTGCTAGGCTGACCAACAGCCTCCTGGAGGGGAGGCCGCAGGGATTCCACCCCAGGATCTGCAGTAGATGTCTGGGGCCCCTGCGGTGCCCACTGCCCTGTCTGACAATGCTCGAGGTTGGCACCAGGACTGAGGCCTCTGTGGTCCTCCCCATGCCCACTCCTTGTAAGGCAGGACTACATCTGCCCCACATTTGCACCCAGCTCAGGGGTGGACAAGGCAGCAGGCAGGTGAGCACCCACCCCCCTCCCACAGGCAGCGAATGAAAACTGGATCCCGGGCTAGGACAACAGGGCTGGACACCTCTCCTCCTCCTCCCCGTAGCATGGGCCAGCACCTGCTGTGCCAGCCTCCAGGGCTCACACCTGCCCACAAGAATTTGCAGGTGCTGGCCCAGGGCAGACATATGAACACACACCAGTGGCGGGAACATGTCCACGCTCCACCCCTAGGGAGGTAAGGGCACATCTGGGCCAGGGTCTAGTCCCCCCACCACTGCCATACCTACAAACTTCGTATTTCCAGGAGGTGCTGCTGGGGTGGGGCATGGCCGGGTTGGGAGTTGCTCCTGAAAGGGGGGGATTGGGAGGGAGGTGGCCAGGGTCTTTCTCAGACCCAGATCCAGTGCAGCAGAGAACTGGGCCACCCAATGATAACATCCCTCACTGGATGAACTAACTCACTGAGAGGCAGGGCTTTTTCCAGAGGCACCAGACAGGAGGTAGCCAGGGTCTTGCCCTCAACCTGTGGCCCACATTGTGGGGACCCAGCTGCTTCCAGGATGCACACCAGCATGGGCGGGGAGAGCTAAGCTGACCTCAGGTCTAGCATCGGATGCCAGATGTGGGCCAAACCCTGAGCACCCAGAGCCCTGTGCAGACCCAGGGAGCAGGAGCAGGGGCCAGGCTGTGGGCTGGAGTGGAGGGATGGGTGGAGGAGGGAGGGAGGGCCAATGGTGGGTCTGTGAGGGCATGGCATGCCTGGTCCCAGCTGACTCTCAGTAGTATTGCTCCAAAACACCAGACAATCTACAAATTCGGACCCAAAGCTTGATTTTAAAATCAAATTGGTAATGAGATGCGGGGGGGGGGGGGCTCGTTTTCTACCCACCCTGCAGCGCCCTCAGCACCTTCTCCAGCAGCTCAACCTGCACGAGCGGGTCGCTTCCAAGGCTGCAGTCAGGGTCAGGAACCCGGGTGGGACGCTGGCCCAGCAGGGGAGGCCGGGAATGGGAGGGGGCCCCTGCCCAACCTTGCCCAGCGTGACTGGCGCTGACCCTTTCACAGACCAGAACCAGCGGCGCACACGTGGACCCCAGTGCCTCAGGGCCCCTTGGAGGAGCGCATGCAGCTGAGCACCCGATCGCAGGGCTCACCTCGCAGCCTGCAGCCGCGGAGGATTCGCAGGCCGCCCCCTGCCCTTTCACCTAGGTCAAGGGGCTCTTGCGAGCACCGGATGGAAGCGTCTGGCAGGAAACCCTGCAGCGCACCCACGACGCCTGAAAGGGGATGGTCCCCGTCCGCCTGGGAATTTCTTTCTTTGCCTTGTAAGGGTGATTCCCCCGCGGGGGCTGCCAAAGGACCCTGGCCTCCCCCGCCCTTCTGCGGCCTCTCGGCACCCCACCCCCACCCGACCGGGCGGGGCGTCACAAGGGCCTGCAGTCCCCCGGCAACCCGCTTGCCAGCAGGTGCAAAGCTGGGTCCCCCGTGCCCTGGGCAGTGGCCAAGGAGCTGGGCATCGCCACACAGGGCAAGTGGCTCGGCTTGGGAAGCATGGGGTGGGGGCTGGAGGCAACACCTGGGAGGAGACCCTGTGGTTCGGGGTCAGCCCCTCGGGGACCCCAGCCCCCAGTGAGGGAACTGAGCCCTGCCCCTCTGCTCCACAACTGTGAGAAATAGAGACTCCATGGGCTCCAACCCCGCGGTCCGGGTTGTTGAGGACCAAGGCTGGTAGTGGTGGGGGTCTCTGCCAGGCCTGTAGAGTCTCTGGAGCCTCCCCTGCCGTCCACACCTGTGTCTGGCCACTGGACCCGAGTCTTGTGGGAAGGTAGAGGGCTGCGGCAAGCCCCCATTGCCTGCATGGCCTGGACTGTGGCGGTGGGGCAGGGCTGGCTGGAGGCAGTGACTTATAACCCGCCCCTCCCCTCCCCAGCTCCACACAATGAACTTCCAGGTGATAGGCCTGGGCAAGATGAAGTTTGACAGTCCAGAGTGCTGCGGGGAGCAGGAGGAGGCTGAGGACGCTGAGGACCAGCAGCTGCTGGCACCTGAGGCCTGGCGGACGTACATGGAGCGGCGCAACGCCCTGCGCGAGTTTCTGGCCTCGGACCTCAGCCCCCACCTGCTGCGGCGCCACCACGCTAGGGTGCAGCTGCTCCGCAAGTGTTCCTACCACCTGGAGGTCCTCCCCAAGCACCTGGCACTGGGTGACCAGAACCCGTTGCTGCTGCCCAGCGCCATGTTGCAACTCATCGACCCCTGGAAGTTCCAGCGCATGAAGAAGGTGGGCACGGCCCAGACCAAGATCCAGCTGCTGCTGCTTGGGCATCTGCTGGAGCAGCTGGACCAAGGTCGCGCCCTCCTGAATGGGCTGCTCGAGTCACCTGATCCCCGGCCTTTCCTGGCTGGCTGGATGCTGGTGGAGCAGCGGCTGGCTGACCTGTCGGCCACGATGGACAGCTTCCTGGCCATCATGGTGCCAGGGCGCCTGCACATTAAGCACCGCCTGGTGTCCGACGTCGGGGCCACCAAGATTCCCCACATCCGCCTCATGCTAAGCACCAAGACACCAGTCATATTCGACCGCAAGGAGTCGGTGGCACATCAGGACTGGGCCAGCCTGCGCTGGTTTGTCACAGTGCAGTCAGCCACACCCGAGCAGTTCGAATTGCACTTCAAGCTGCTGGAGCCACGCACACCACAGGAGCGTATGCAGTGTGGTGTCATCCCTGTGGCCGCCTGCGCCTTCGACGTGTGCAACCTGCTGCCTGACCGCACTTACCGGTTCACCATCAAGAGGGCCGAGAGCTACACGCTGGTGTACGAGCCCTGGAGGGACAGCCTCCTCCTGCACACCAAACCGGGCCCCCAGCCCGCCCCGCCCGCACCCTCCGACAGATGATTTTCTAATATTTATCCGTGAATAAAGGAGAGTATAGACAGAGGAACAGGTACAGTCAGGTATGCCCAGGGGGTGAGCACAGGAGGGGGCCAGGAGAGCCAGGTACACCAGCAAGCATATCTGTCTCCCTCCTTCTCCAAGGCCCCACTGTCTCCTGACGAGAGCCCCAGGCTGGGCTTTGCTGACTGGCCAGTCATCAGCCACAGCCCTGGAGTTCAATGAGGGCAGCCCACTCTCTCTACTGGCGTAATACAGCTCCTGTGTACTTGTTTATTTTTGCAAGCTCCTGGGCAAGACCAGCAGTTCTGCCAACTCACCTCCAGACACTGCCCTAGCCAGCAGCACACAATGCCCAAGGCTCCCTGACTGCCTCCTTCCCAGTGCTGGCGGCCAGAAGGACTATGTAAGTGGATTTTCTTTCCAAGGAAAGCAGCAGGTATGAACTTGCCAATTCCACATGAGTGAGGGCTGCATGCGTGGCAGACTGGCCATGTGCAGGGGCAGCCCTGACAGTGGTGTCAGTGGCCAATGCCTGGTCTCATAACCCTCAGGCAGCTGAAAGCCACTTCCTGCAGGCCCTGGGGTGGCAGTGGGAGACATGCCCTGCTCCAGGTCCAGAGGACATGGGGTGGGCACATGACTGACAGCAAAAAGGGGCAAGAGCCTTGCCCAAGACCAGCTGCCTCCATCAGGAGCATTATACCTCCCCCAGCTGTGGCAGGTGTTGCTTCCCTGCCTGGTCTCCCCCACAGGCCATCCAGTCCTCTTGGTGCTGTCGGCAGCTACCATAGAGATGGACCTGGGGCCTCCCCGATGGCCACCCACACAGGCTATTCAGTCCTCCTGGTGCTGTCGGTAGTTGGCGTATGGATGGATCTTGGTCCTCCCCGATGGCCACGCCTGAGGCGGGGCCCTTGTGCTGAGTCAGACTCAGTGACCATAGCAGCTGCCCAGACAGGCCCTCTGGGTACCATTCATGCCTGAAGCCCCTCAAGGTATATCCACCAAGGGTGAGAGCCAACCAGCTAGAGCGCACTGATGGCCAGAGCTCTGCTCTCAGGGAAACCGCCCACATGCAGCTGTAGGCAGGTGGGGTCAGAGGCTAGAGACAGGGCTCTTCCATCCACTGGTGCTGCCTCACTCCCCAGCTAGCAGCAAGGGCCAAAGCCTGGAGTCGCCACCTAGTGGAAAGCACTTGTGTTCTCAGGAAGATGAATCAGAAGTGGAGCAGCCAGGACTTGAACCCGTGCTCACAGGAGATGCTGGTGTCCCAGGCAGCAGTTTAACCAACCATACCACAAAGATGCTCCCCCTAACACACCATCTTTGCTGGTGACAAGGCATGGGTCCGAGGAGGTCCCTGCAGGTGTGGTGGACACACCACACCCACGCTGGCCCCTGCAGCCCCACACTGTAGTGACAACACCCACAGCAAGCAACCCAAATGACTCAGCCTGAGGCATCAGATGGAAAGCTGCTGGTGGTGGCAGGCAGCCGCCTCTGTCGTCCATGGCCGGTCACCTGCCCTACACAAAGCCTTAGGGTTAGCAGAGATCAGGGACGGAGGAGCAGGTAACAGTGTGCCGGTGCCATCCTGGCTGCTCCATTGCAGTCCAGCTCCCACGCACCTGGGAGCCAGAGGTTGGCCCGAGTGTCCACCTGCACCAGTTCAGCAGCAGCCTCTGTGATGGTCAAAATGACCACAGGAGCCCTGCCTCAGGGGAGGGACCTCTGCTGCAGCCATGCTCCCCACCAGGTGCAGACACCCCCAGAGCACTAACCCATGGCCACGGGACCTTCAGCCCCCAGGACTAAGCCATGAATCCATGGGAGGCGTCAGCGACACCAATGTAGACGGCCACAATGCATCCCCACACCTGGGAGGGAACTTGGGGACCCCTGTGTGGGTCACCGCCTGTTGGCAGTCTGAGTGGCTTCCCTCCCTCGCCTTCCACTAGCACAGGCGAGGTACAAAAATGTGTTTATTGAGTCAAGTACCAAGCAGATGCTGCTCCAGAGCTTAGACACCACCCACCCCAGGTGCCTCTGAACAGGCACTGCCATAACCACTCAGCCTCCCCCAGAAAGCCAAGCCCTGGGGGCTGGCTTCGTGCCGCTAAGGGTCCCTGCTCAGCCTGTGGAGCCAGCAGGATCAGCTGTGGACAGCAAGGGAACGGGGAGGTGAACACAGGCCGTCCTGTGCAGCCCCATCCTCCCATTGGCAGCCCGGTCCCCTCCAGGCTGGCCAAGTCCCAGGGGACTCACTGAGGTGACCTGTGGTGACTATGTATGGCTCTGAAATATCACCTTTTTCAGTGAACAAGAGGCGCAGGGGCAGAAGGGGTCCTCCAGTGCAGCCAGCAGTGTTCCTGTGCCCATGGGACCCCATGGCTGCATTTAACGTGACTCATGACCGAGTAGAAATGAGTGTAAAAGGCGCACGCACACCTTCAGTACACACTGGCCCAGCTGGCCCCGAGGTGCACTGGCAGACAGAAGGCTGCAGGCAGGACAGCGCGGCAGGGCCCTCAGGAGTCCCACCTGGCCCTGGGCCAGCAGGGCTTTGGCCGCGGGGGCTGGAGCCTGGAGGCCATTATCCACCCCCCACATGCCCACTCATTCCCCTGGCCTGGTCTTCTACCTGAGTCCAATCCAGGTCCATAGGGAGCCCAGGATGGCCACTTGGGGCAGCTCCCAGCTCTGACAGGGGTCCCGAAGGCTGGCACGTACTCCCCAGTCACAGGTGCCTCCACAGCCCTAGCCCGGCAGCAAAGTCCCAGGGACACTCCACAGGCCTGATCCTGGGGCCACCGGGGACAGCTGAGGCACTCGGCATGGTTTGGTTGCAAACGCTGTAAACCTGACTTCGTGGAAGCCCAGCACCGCTGCCCCCACCGGCACGGGACCCTGAGCTAGGCCACGCCTGCCCCGCACCTGCTCCCATGAGGGCAGGGGACGGGCACAGCCACACTAACCCTACAGAAAACTGTGGGAAGAAACCAAATCCATAGGATCCATGGGTTTCCACACTTGGGTACAGTCCCCAAGACATGTGTTAGTAACATTGCGCGGCAGGCTCTGATCCCGGAGGCTTGCCAGGCCCAGGAACTGGGACCACCACATGGCCCCCAGTACCCACGGGGTCTCTGGCTCTGCTGCCTGGCACCACATTCTGCTCCGACTGCTCCAGGCCTCTGGCTATCGTCCACCCAGCTCTAAGGAAGGCTTGGGTGCAGATGGGATTAATAAGCAACAGTTGGAAAAATAGATTTCCTGGGAAAAGGGAGGAGGAAGTCCATGGCTGGAAGACCACGTGCAGCTGATGCTCAGCTCTCGGCTCCCACCCTGCCCTGGCCTGGTGCTGGAGACCCCTCTCTTTGGTTCGCCCGCACCCTGTCTGGGCTAAGCCAGCTCCCAGAGCCTGCGCTGAGGTCCGCCTGCAGCCCGAGGAGGCAGCCAGCTCTGCAGCCCAAGGGGCCTGGCCCCCCCAACTACTTCTGCTCATGGTCCTCAGCCACAGTGGCCACCTCGATGGTGGCCGTGTGTTCCTCAGGCCCTGGTGTGGCCCCCGTGGGCACAGTCACGATGGTGCTGCCCCCGGGGGAGGCCTGGGCCACGTTCTGCAGCGTAAGCAGCTGCAGCGGGCTGACCACCTTCAGCACTGTGCTGCCGTCCTGCATGGCCGCTGTGCTGAGCACTGTGAGGCTGGACGCGTCCGGGTGGATCTCCACGGTGCTGGGGAAGGTGGGGCCCGAGGAGGCCAGAACCGTGTATCCGCCCAGCAGCGGGGAGGCTGGAGAGCTGGCAGGTGTGGCTGGGGAGGAGCCCTTGCCCAGGACCGCAGGGGGCAGGGTGGATACCACCTTGCCCAGTGGCACGCTGGTCAGCTGGGGTACAGGCACACTGGTGCCAAGTGTGATCTGTGCCGGCTGTGGCAGCACCTGGGAGGCTACCGCGGCTGGGCCAGATGTGGCGCGAGCAAGGCGGGGTCGCTTCACAGGGGGCGGCAGAGACACTGGCGTCAGGGTCATAAGTACATTGCTGAGGTGCTGCGACTTGCACTTGAGCTCCCGGGCACGGCGGCGGTGCTCATCACACTGCTGCTCCAGGGCTGCAGGGGACACAGGGGTCACTGCATGGTCACACAGGGACACTGCAGGTGGACACAGAGGTCACTGCATGGGGAACATGGGTCACTGCAGGGGGACACGGGTCACTGCAGGGGACAGAGGGGTCAGTGTTAGAGGGCAGACGGGGTCACAGCAAGGTGGCACTGCTAGGTAAGGTCATGAACAGCCCCCTCTCAGGACTGGCAGCCCTGGCCAGCCCTCCTCCCTCCCCTCCCACCTGGACCGGCCCAGCCCAGATCACCACTTGTCCACCTCCCATGCTGACACCTGTGTGACCCGGGCAAGGGGGGAGCACCTGCGAGGTCGCGGGCGTATTGCTCCCGGGAGCGGTCCATCTGGCACTTGTGGCTGGCCAGCACCTTCTTCACCAGGT
This sequence comes from Ochotona princeps, assembly GCF_030435755.1. Classification (NCBI taxonomy): domain Eukaryota; kingdom Metazoa; phylum Chordata; class Mammalia; order Lagomorpha; family Ochotonidae; genus Ochotona; species Ochotona princeps. The sequence goes on along the minus strand of NC_080853.1, from coordinate 321,785 downwards.
CCAGCATGCCGAAGTTCTGTACGATGTTGTTGAGTAGCACAGCATCTGGCAGGCAGCATGAGCGCTCAGACACGGGTGAGAGCTCTGGGCCCGCCAGGAGAGCCTCAGCCCCAGCAGCGGGCAGACCCCGAGCCTCACCTCGGAGCTGCAGGGGTGGGTCCTGGACCCGCTGCTGCAGGCCCCTCATGGTCTCCGCCAGCTCCTGGTGGAACTCCTGAATGACCTCAGCCAACAGGCCTGCATCCTTGAGCCCACGCCAGAAGGCAAAAGTGTCATCTGCAGGGAGAGGGTGAGGCGCAGAGGCATCACGGCACAGCGACCGTGAGGGAGCAGCTGTGACTCAGGGCCATCCAAGCTCAGCTGGACACCACTGCAGTCATGGGTCCCCTTTCCGCATGGGCCAGCCCGAGGCTGGGAGCCAGGGTGGCAGGCAGTGCTGACTCCATCCTGCTCTAGCCCACGGGGCATACCTGCGATGGCCGTGGTCCAGTCCCCAGGGTCTTCACAGGCCTCTAAGGTGATGGTGGCGGGAGAGCCATTCACTGCAAGCAAACGCAGCCACAGTGAGGGTATCCTATCTCAAGTGGCCTTTGACACGCTTCACATGCTCAGGGCGACCTTCACAGCCTGGCCTGACCCCCACATTAACAGGCTAAAGGAAACATGAACCCAGCCCGAGGCTGCCACGAGCTGGTACGGGCACAACCCTGAGGGCGCTCCCACATGTGGGCTGGTCACCCTGGGCCAGCTCCAGGCAGGAGGCCTGACTGCCCTCCTCGCACTTCCTGGGCTCCGGGCCAGGAGGCCCTGCCACCAGTGTCCACACAGAGTCCAGAGGAATGGCCCTGCCTGCTGGGGCCTGTGTTTCCCTGGTCCTACTCAGCTGGACCCCAGGAAGGATGGGGCAAATTGTGAGGCCTCACAGCCACCCAGGGACAGAGCTTGTCCCTGACCTCAAAGCCACCTATCAGGGACAGGGCAGCCCAGGCCCCAGCGCCCGAATGCAGTTCATGGAACCCGAGGATGTGTCATCCGGCAACTCTGAGCCCTCAACCATCACCCCAAAGGCCCCGGGGCTGAGTCTGCCTTCACCATTCTCTCGGCTTTCTCAACACAAGGGTCACTATTTTCTATATATAAAAAAAAAAAAAAAAAAAAAAAGGCTTTACAGCAAGTGCCTAGTCCTCCCTGTCTTGTCACACACCTACCGTCAGCTGTGGCGGGCGTGAGCGGGATGTACTCGCTGGACGTAGGGCTGCTCAGGGACACCCGGGCCCCTGAGAGGTCGATCTTGGTGCTGCGGCAGGTATTGGAGCAGACCTTGTCATGCTGGTAGAAGTCCAGCTCCCCCGAGTCCATGATCTTCCTGTATCAGAACACGGGGCCAGGCCCATGAAGCCAAGGCCCTGGGTGTCTCGCTTAGTGACCTGAGCAGCAGGAAGCTCCCCGCAGCTGGGTTCCTGAGAAGTAGGGCTGCCTATGCGTCCTCAGCAGAGGGCCCAGCTGGCCCACCCAGCCTGGGGCATGCACCAGCTCTGCCTGTAGGCAGGACAGGACAGGGTACTGGCCAGTGGCTGGTGATGCTGTGGGGCTGGGTCTGCCATGGACAAAGGTGGCATGTGAATTTGACTGATACCACAGAGGTAGAAGGGGAGGCACCATTCCCAGAAGCAGCTTTGCCTGCCTAGGGGCGTGGACAGTAAGGGGTACAAAGCTGGCCGCTGCTCTCACACACCCAGGCCCCCATGCATGCCAAGGCCCCTTCTAGGCTCAGCACAAACCAGGTCAACCTGCCACAAGCTGGCCTGGCACCTCCACAGCTCTCCACCAGCCACATCCGAGCAACCTGGAGGCTGGCTGGGGAAGGAGCGAGGTCTATGAGGACCAAAACAGTGTCGGCAAGGTCACTGCCACCTGACCCTTGGCACCTTCCAGACATGAACTCACTACAGTGCAAGCCCGGATGGCTGCTCAGCAGCCTTGGGTAGCCGTGTCCCACATCGCCTCAGCCCTGGCCTCCAGCTACCCGCACAGGCTGGGCAGCAAGCTCAAGTGCCTGGGTCCCTGCCTGTCACGTGGCACCCAGAGTGAGTTCCCAGCTCCTGGATTCAGAATGGAAAACCCAGGTCAGCACTGTGGCTCAGTGGGTAAAGCTGCTGCCTATGGTGCCTGTACCCCATTCGAGTCCCAGCTGTTTCACTTCCCATCCAGCTCCCTGCTTGTGGCCTGGGAAAACAGTGGAGAACGGTCCAAAGCCTTGGGACCCTGCACCTGCATGGGAGACCCGGAAGAAGCTCCTGGCTCCTGGCTTCAGCCTGGCCCAGCTTCAGCTACTTAGGCCATCAAGGGAGTCACCCAGAGGGCAAGGAATTTGTCTCCCTTTCCCCGATTCTGCCTTGGGAGGGGCCGTTTCTGGCCTAGTAATTAAGGTGGCTGATTTCGATGCCCAGTTCATGACATGTAGACTGGTGACTGTCACGGTCCGCTCTCTCCCTATATGGGGCACCTGGCTGGAGTCTCCAGCTCCAGGGTTAGCCTGGCACTGTTGCGATCTTTCAGGTACCTGGGAAGTGAGCCAGCAGAGAGCACTTTGCCTCTGGCCCTTGGTCCTTTGTCATTGCTTCCCAAACACATTTAAAAAAACACATCACATACAATGTGCCTTACTACCCACCTGAGTGTGACACTGGCCCATGCCTGCACCCCCACCTGAGCATAAAGCCCACACCCCCACTGCCCACCTGAGCCCTCGCCCACACCCCCACTGCCCACCTGAGCATAATGCCCACACCTCCACTGCCCACCTGAGCCCTCGCCCACATCCCCACTGCCCACCTGAACCCACGCCCACACTCCTACCACCCACCTGAACCCACGCCCACACCTCCATTGCTCACCTGAGCCCTTGCCCACACCTCCACTGCCCACCTGAGCCCTCGCCCACACCCCACTGCCCACCTCAGCATAAAGCCCACACCCCCACTGCCCACCTGAGAATAATGCCCACACCTCCACTGCCCACCTGAGCCCTCGCCCACACTCCCACTGCCCACCTGAACCCACGCCCACACCCCCACTGCTCACCTGAACATAATGCCCACACCCCCACTGCCCACCTGAGCCCTCGCCCACACCCCCGCTGCCCACCTGAGCATAATGCCGTTCATACGGATGGCTCTCTTCCAGTCCTTCAGCGTTGACTTCCCTGCCAAGTGCACGAACTCCTTGGGGCTGATGACGTGTTCGTCATACTGGAAGGGAAGCAGCACAGGCCCGCTGGGCAGAGCCGGCACACCCAACATCCCACTGGAGCTTTGTGCCTGCTGAAGTACTAGCTGCCCGCACATGGCTGCACAGGCCGGGCTGGGCCAAGCACAGCCTCTTCCCACATCCCCTCTCCTCCCCCGACTTCTTCCTTCCCCAGTCCCGCCTCTTCCCCACAGCTCCTCCCCTACCCAAAGTTCCCCCACCCCCACAGCCACACACTCCCCTCATCCCCTCCCCCATGTTGGGGTGCCTGGTTTGAGTTCCAGCTACTCCATTTCCTCTGAACGCCCCTGGAGGCAGCAGGTGACAGTTCAGGGACCTGGGTCCCTGCCAGCATGTGGAGACCTGCTGGGTCTGTGGCCTGCTCCAGTCCTAGATGCCACTCGGTGCTTGGAAGATTTCCATCTGTCTCTCCTCTCTGTTCTCTTTGAAATAAGTAAAAATTTTTAAAAAGTGTCTTCCAGTGCTGGTCTACAGGCAGCAAATTCAGTTGCGCCAGAAATGCCCACTTCCAGCAGGCTCTGAAAACGACCCACCATGCTCAGCTACTGTGTGCACATGCTGACCAAGCTCCCCACTTCCAGCTCCCATGGACTCCAGGGGTACAGTGGCTCCTGGGCCCTGTCCGGAGCAAGCTGTCCAACTCAGCAGTTTTGAGGTCTCCTCTGTCCCAGCCAAGAAAGCCTGTTCCCAACCTCCCATCTGACACTCTGTCGGACGACACGACGGTTAAAAAAGGATTGTTCAAGTCACATTCACAACCCTTCCCCACACCCAGCAGCAGCTCAATCGGCCTCCAGACCCTTAGATCCACCTAATATGTGGTCACTCTCGAACCGTTTAGACAGAGGGGGACATCAGTTCCCTGACCCCAGAGCACGAGACATGTCCCCTAAGAATGAGGCTCTTATACACTCAGAGCACTCAAGACCATGGGCTGTCCCAGGGGTGGCCTCCAGCTGATGCCCTCTGCTGCAGGATCTGACCCACGAGAGATGTGGTTGCCACATCTCTCCAGGCTCCTAGAACCACAGCAGCCTCTCAGCCTGCCTTCGCTTTCCTGCACCAGATAACGTAGCAGGTGGGCAGGTCCCATGGCCCCTGGCCTGCCCTGGGCAGGGCGGCTGGGTCCTGTGGATGGCCAAGCCCCCGGGCTGCTCTGGGCAGGGCAACAGATCTGTCCAGCAATTGCTTGCTCAGGCTTCCCTCCAATCTCAACGTCACCATTTTGCAGCATGCGTCCTGAGGTTCTGTGCTCTGACCTGCTGGGTCCCTGCGCCTGCTTGTTCTGCCTCCTACTCCACTGGAAGCTACTCTCTCTTGTTTCTTGACAGGCTCAGAGGGACCCCGACTTGGTGCCAGACTGCAGTAAGAAAGATTGGGGAATGTGACAAGTAGCCCCTGGGGTGCCAGCTGCAAAGAGACAGTTCCACCCAAGGAGCCCCAGAATCCACACCACCCACAATTGACAGGCTCTGGTAGGAAAGCTGGCCCTGACACCACACCACCTCCAATGGGCCCTGGCCTTGGAACCACTGCCCTGGTACCACCCTGAGGAGGAGCCCTGCAGTCAGAGTGTTGACTCAACTGGCTAATCCTCCTCCTGCAAGTGATGGCATCTCATATGGGTACCACTTCCCATCCAGCTTCCTGTGACCTGGAAAAGCAACAGAGGATGGTCTAAAAGCCTTGGGACCCTTGTGGAAGAGCTGGAAGAAGCTGCTGGCTCCTGGCTTCAGATCGACTCAACTCTGGTCGTTGTGGCCATTTAGGGAGTGAAACAGCGATTGGAAGATCTGTCTGTCTTTCCTTTTATCTGTAAATCCAATTTTGCTATCCAATAAAAAGCAAATTTTTAAAAACAACAACAAAAAAAAAAAAAAAAAAAAAAGAAGGAAGATCTTCTAACCGCTGGTTCACTGCCCAAACGGACACAACGACCAGAGCTGAGTTGATCTGAAACCAGGAATCAGCAGCTTCTTCCAGGTCTCCCAAGCAGGTGCTATCCTCTACTGTTTTCCTAAGCCACAAGCAGGGAGCTGGATGGGAAGTGGGACAGCTGGGACATGATTTGGTGCCTATCTGGGATCCTGGTGCTTGTAAAGTAAGAATTTAGCCACTCGTCGGTTCTAATCCCGGCAGCTCCACTTCCCATCCAGCTCCCTGCTTGTGGCCTGGGAAAGCAGTCGAGGACGGCCCAATGCTTTGGGACACTGCACCCGCGTGGGAGACCCGGAAGAGGTTCCAGGTTCCCGGCATCGGATCGGCGCGCATCGGCCCGTTGCGGCTCACTTGGGGAGTGAATCATCGGACGGAAGATCTTCCTCTCTGTCTCTCCTCTTCTCTGTATATCTGGCTGTAATAAAATGAATAAATCTTCAAAAAAAAAAAAAGATTTATTTTTATTTGAAAGGCAGATTTTATAAAGGACAGGCAGAGAGAAAAACCTTCCCGGTACCAGTGCAATGACTCAGTGGCTAAATTCTTTTTTTTTTTTTTTAAAGATTTATTTATTTTATTACAGCCAGATATACAGAGAGGAGGAGAGACAGAGAGGAAGATCTTCCGTCCGATGATTCACTCCCCAAGTGAGCCGCAACGGCCAGTGAGCACTGATCCGAAGCCGGGAACCAGGAACCTCCTCTGGGTCTCCCACGCGGGTGCAGGGTCCCAAGGCTTTGGGCCGTCCTGGACTACTTTCCCAGGCCACAAGCAGGGAGCTGGATGGGAAGTGGAGCTGCTGGGATTAGAACCGGCGCCCATATGGGGCTTTCAAGGCGAGGACTTTAGCCACTAGACCACGCCGCCGGGCCCATAAAAATAAATCTTTAAAAAAGGGGGAGGCTGATGTGATAGCCTAAAGGCTAAAGTCCTCGCCTCACATGTGCAGGGATCCCATATGGGCACCGGTTCATGCCCTGGCTACTCCATGTCCCATCCAGCTCCCTGCCTGTGGCCTGGGAAAGCAGTCGAGGACGGCCCAAAGCCTTGGGACCCTGCACCCGCGTGGGAGACCTGGAAGAAGCTCCAGGCTCCTGGCTTCAGTTCAGCGCAGCTCCAGCTACTGCAGCCGCATGGGGAGTAAATCAATGAATGGAAAATCTTCTTCTCTGTCTCTCCTTCTCTCTATATTTCTGACTTTAAAAAAATAAAAAAAAAGTTTCAGGACGGCACCTTAGGTGCATGTCCTCACTGGTATTGTGGGCTGCTCCACGCGGTAGGTCAGGATGTCACTCCTCATGACAGACATCCTCCAGCACCTGCTGTCCCCAAGCAGAGTTCACGCGGCAGGCCAGGGCGCTCTTCCCTGACACGGGGTCCTCCAGCACTTTGCTGTTCCCAGCCAGATGCAGAGCTCACCTGGACACACTTGACGTTGATGCCCGGGCACACGAACTTCCTCCAGATGAGGCTGGCCCTGCTGTCCCCACAGGTGATGGGGTATACAATCTCTGCCTCCAGACTCTCCCCCTCTTCAGCCATCTTCACTTCTCACAGGTGCAGTGACAGCGAAATGCAAACAGAGAACATGAGTCACAAGCTGCCCAGGTCCCTCAGGAAGACCTGTCGGTGACAGCTCAGCACGCAGTCAACAGTGGGGTGATGCCACACCCCACACAGAAGACGCAGGAGATGGCTGAGGGATGAGCAGGAGTCCAGGCCCGCTTTAAGGCCGCCAAAGTCCCACAGGGTCAAGTATAGATTTTATACGCTGTCCACGAGACTCCAACACCAACAGCAAAGCTGTAGGCAAACCCATAAGCAGACAAAACCCGAAGATGGGGGACTGCGAGCTCAGGCCTCGGGGCCGGAGAGGACACTGGGCAGACCCACCTCCCCCGGCACGCAGCTGGCACCCAACCAGCCCAGAAGGCAGGCTATGCCTGGCACACCTCCCCCGCAGGCTCCATACCTAAGACGGCTTCCTTGAGCTGGGAGGAGGCTGTGAAGGCGGCTGCAGCTGCCGCAGCGGCACTCTCTGTCTCCATGTTGTCTTCCGTCAGGTCGCCCCTGGGCCGCAGAGCAGGAGGAAAGAAAGAGAACTTCAGGGTACCATAAGGCTCTACTGTCTGCCAGGTGTCCCACCCACCCAGGGGCATGGGAGCTACACAAGGCCAGGACACTGCACCCCAGTGACACCCCCTCCTTTCCTGGTTGTTCCCAGCTGTGGCTCCTGGGTCCAGGGCAGACTAGGACTTGTGGAGGCAACAAAAGTGTAACCAGAATTCTAAACTTCACCCCTCTCTCTAATCACATTTCCATTTCCATTACAATGACTTCATGCGGTTACAGAAACAATCAGAATATATGAAACTTGCACTTCTGGAACCTGTAGAAGTGGCAGTTTACAGGTAGGGGCTTGCAGAGGTGAGAAGTGGGTGTACACCAAGGTGTGCTCACCCCAGGAAGGCACATGCCATCAGGCTCCAGGTCTCACCACCAACATTGCACGGGTACTGCCGCGTACAGGCCTGCTGAATGCCAGCACAGGGCATGGGACCTGCACTCCTGTTTGAGGGGAAGCCAGGCTCGAGGAACTCATTCTGCAAAGGTTGGTGCCAGGGCAGCGTGGGGCTGTGGGCCCAGAGCCCTTGTGGGTTTCCCACTTGGCAGAGCGAGTGGCTGACCCTTCAGATTTTTACGCAGAGAAGGAGCCTGGTCGGACCTGCGCTTCAGAAAGGACAGACTGCAGGGCAGGAAACGGCCAGAGCAGGTGCGGGTTGGAGGCGTGAACCTTAGCAGCAGAGGGACTTGGGGCCAGCTGACTTGCTGGCTCTGGGAACAGGGTACAGGCCAAACCCCGTGGTCCGAGAGAAAAGGTGGTCAGGGTGACGGGGGTCACTCACGAGACTTGGTGGAGGCACAAGAAGCCCACAGACAGGGACCCCACGGGCAGCTCATGGAGGGAAGAGCGGCCTGCTGCTCTACCGCATGCCCTCTGGTCGCTGCCCCCACAAGCGGCCCTAGCTAGGCTTGCTGCCTCAGAAGTGAGATCACACTGCATGCTCTGGCCTTCCTGTGTCGTCCACACTGCTGTGAGCAGCAGCTGCCCTTCCTGGGCTCCACAGTCCACTGCCAGGTCTGGAGGCTTCCATCCCAGCAGGGCAGCAGGTGCCAACCTGGCAGGGGCCCTGAGAGAGGCAGCAGGCTGCACTGGGCCCCAGAGACACATGTAGAAGTTGTCACAGAGAAAGTCCAGGAGAGATGGTGGAGGGGTGGGCAGGGGGAGCCTTGGTGTTCAGCACGGTGCAGCCACCAACACCCATGGTCTGTCAGTCTCCCCCCGGGAAGAACAATGCTCACCAGGCTGCACCCACAGTGGGTGTGCAACCCCAGGAGCTCAGCACTGTTCTGAGACCTGGCTAACCCTTCAGGTGTGGATCTGAGCGCCTACAGAAAGACAAAACCACGCAGACACACCCCCATCTCATCCTTTTCTGCCAGGGCCGAGGGACAGGCCAGCATCCCTCGGGGCTGGGCCCTGGGCAAGTAACCTCTAAGTGGGACCCCCATGTGGCCTGCCCATAGCATCTTCCCTCCCAGCTCTCAGGCAAGCTGTTCATGAGGAATGCATCACCCTTCCTGGTAGCATCAGAAGCCAGGACACTCCCATGCCTACCAGCTCTCCAGCCAGAGAAGCAGCAGTGCGCACAGAGCGATCACTAGCTCCTACTCCCAACTTCTCAAACAAGGCGGAGGGACCAGCACCGTGGCAAAGTGGGCGAAGCTTATGCACCCCATTTGGGTGCTGGTTTGAGTCCCAGCTGCTCCACTTTTCACCTGGCTAATGCACCTGGGAAAACAGCAGTGGATGGCCTGAGCGCCTGGGCCCCCGCACCCACATGGGAAACCCGGATGGAGCTTCTGGTTCCTGGCTCTGGTCTGGCCCCGCCCTGACTGCTGCAGGTAAGCCGCGATATGCTGCAGCGCCATCACCTTTCACGCCTCCATGGCTTCCCCATCAAGCCAAGCATCTTCTTCGCCCATGATTCTGGGTTCTACTTTCAATCAGTTGTGGCTTGACAGGGTCTCAAAAACCCACTTTTTCCCTGCAGGTGTCCTCAAGGGCCTAGCTACATGCAAGGAGCTCCAACCATGCTGCTGACAGCTCAGCTTTGCAGGGAGCCCCAGCAGCTAGGCCTGAACCAATGCCAATCATGGGAAATGACTGATGCAGTGGTCCAGTCTGAGTCCAGGGTAATCTGGGTCTGGGTGTGGTCAGGGTCTCAGATGTAGTCAGGGGTGGGGTCGGGGTGTGGTCAGGGTCGGGGTGTGGTTAGGGTCTGTTGTGCAGCCCAAGTCTGGCTGTGGTTAGTGTCTAGGTGTGGTCTGGGGTATGGCCAGGGTCTGGGTGCAGTCCCAGTCTAGGTACGGTAAGGTCTGGGGTGTGGTCTGGGATTTGGTTATGGTCAGGATTGGGGGTCCAGGGAGTCTAAGTGATCACCCATGTTGGACATTAAGCCTTGCCAGAAGCAGATGCTGCTATAACAATCCTTTGGCCCGACGTGGTAGCTTTGCAGCTCAAGTCTTAGCCGTGAACACGCCGGAATCCCATATGGGTGCTGGTTCTAATCCCAGTGGCCCATTTCCCATCCAGCTCCCTGCTTGTGGCCTGAAAAAGCAATCAAGGATTGCCCAAAGTCTTGGGATCCTGCACTCAAGTGGGAGACCCAGAAGCAGCTCTGGGCTCCTGGCTTTGGATCGGTGCAGCTCCGGCCACTGTATTCACTTGGGGAATTAATCATGAAACAGAAGATCTTCCTTTCTCTTATTCTCTATATATCTTTGCAATAAAAACAAAATAAATCTTTAAAAAACAAACTCTTGGAGCCCTACCTAAGGCCACTGCTGCCACATGGTGAGCGTGTTCTGGGCCTGCCTGGGCTCAAGAGGCTTCTCCCTTCCTGGTAAGTACACTGGGAGGGGATCTCTTAAGAACAAGGCAGGCCAGGCTGCACTTATGAGAATATCGTGTGGTGGGTGGGACAAGGGGAGTGCTGTGACCTTGGGGTCTGGGTACACAGAATTTCCGTCAGCCTGCTGGCTGCCGGGAGGACCTGGGCCGGGTCGGACTCCATGCTTGGGACCATGGCTACAGCCACAGTGACCATGCAGTGAGCTGGGCCCTGGCAGCCAATGCGCCATGTGGCACTAGGCTCTGCCTGCTGGCCACCCACATGCGAGCTCTGGGGTCTTGGGGATGTGGAATTGCTGCATAGGTATGTCCATATTGAGGCCACTGAGCGTGTGGGTTGGAATCAATCCTGAGGGGCACCCAACAACAGGGTAACTTTTCCTTGAAGGTAAGCCAGGGTACTGAGACCTGTTGGTTTGGAGGAGAGAGACTGGACAATCTGTATGGGTCAGACTGACACACCAGCCCACTTGTGAGTCCTGTGTAGAACTTGGTATCACCAAACAATGCTGACCACCACACCAGTCCATGGCGAAGCTAAGGCTCGGGGCTTGTCTACCAGGACTAGATCCTAGTACCTGACAGATGTTGGATCAGGGGACACGTCACATTAGGCAGGGCCATGACACTAACCAGCCCATGAGAGAACCATGTCTGGCGGTAGATTCTGTGGGGGATGTGTGGGCCAAACCCTGTAGAAATACTAGTCCCGTTGGTTAGCTCAAGAGTTGGGGTGGTGACGGGCTGAGCTAGGTGTGACCATGGACCCTGCCATCTCTCACGGGTAAAGGGACCAACAACAACCTGGGCAGATCAAGGCAGCAGCAGCTGAATGTGCATCCTAAAACAGGGTGTGGGGTGGGCCGGGCTGCAAAGTTCACCAGCTCATACAGGCCAAAATGGAAGGGCAGACTAGGCAGGGCACTGGCCTAACACCCTCTGGCATGTATGAGATCTGGGTCTGGGAGTGGGTCAAATGGGGGAACTTGGGAAACTCCCCTAGTGGGTCACAGCTCTCACTGATGATCACATGGTCCAGGCCTGGGGGGTCAGGCAAGCTGGACAAAGTAGTTCCAATTGCTGGCTAATGTGTGGGATGGTGATGAAAGGGCCAAGCAAACCTTAACCCATAAGCAACAACAGAAATCAGGCTGGAGCACAGGTCATGCCAAGCTAGGCTCTTATATCTACTGGTCTGCATGAACCAGGGATGCTAAGCCACAGCATCTAAGGGTCTCTATGCCAAGCTGGTCAGAGCAACCACTGGCACGTGTGCGATCTATGGCTGGGAACAGGCCTGGTTGGGGAGCTGAGAGGACACCCTGGCTGGGTTGGGGCTCCCACTGGTGAGTGCGGGGCTGGAGAGGGAGCTGCATTCTGGTCTGGAGACGGCTGCAGTCTCCCTTGGCACAAGTGTGAACTGGGACTGGGCACCCTGAGCCGGGCTAGACTCCAGCGCCATCTGGTGCTCTGGAGGACCAGGGTAGATGTAGGATGGACTAGGCTAGGTCTCTGCCCCTACTGAGCCATGTGTGAGCTGTGTCTGGGTATGGACGAGCCTTGGCTGGGCTGAAACATCCAACAGTAAGAACCTGAATGGGATCAAGGCCAGTCAGGAAAGGCCACCGTTCCTGCCAGGACAGGAGGTGGACTAGTAGGGCTGGTCCATGGGCCCACTGGTATGCACAAGATCTGGCACTGGGAGAGGCTCTGATGGAGGAGCTTGGGAAACCCCTCTGTCAGGACACAGTCCCTGCAGGTGAGTGCAAGAACCATGATAGGGAGCAGCCCAGATCAGGCCAGGGGAGGACCAGGCCGACCCAGTTCATATCTTCTGCTGGCAAATCCGAGCACCAGAACAGAGTGTGGGTCGGGCCAAGTTTGGTAGCAACTCATACCAGTACACATTACGGCTGGGATTTGGTGCCTGCTGGGCTGATGTAGGCTGTAACCCTCACCAGCGTCAGCTGGAACTGGGGGTAGGCCGGACAGGGCCAGGCTACAGCACCCACTGGCAAATGCCGACGTGAGGGGGGCCATGCCAGACTGGGCTGCAACGCCCAACCAGCACATATGAGAACCAGGGAGGGAGGGGGCAAAGCCGGTAGGGGGAATGTGGAGAGCTCCCCTGCTGGACTGTCACTCCCAATGGAGAGCGTGAGTCGGGCTGGGGGCAGACCAGACCAGACAGGGCTACAACACCTGTGGGCCTCATGTGAGCCAGAGCAGGGAAAGGCCAGGCTGGGCTGACTGTTCCTACTGCTGCAAGCATAAATCAGAGTGAGTGAGGGCTGCTTGGGCTTTGCTGCAGCATCAGCTGGCAGATGCTGGCACCGGGGGCTAATTCTGTCAAGTTAAACTGCAAAACCACCTGGAGTGTGCGTGTTCCAGAGTGGCAGTGGCCCAACAGGGAAATAGTGGGCACCGTCCTCTTGGGTTATCACTCCCACTGGAGAATATGAAAACCAAGACTGGGGCAGCTGTGGCTAGACAGAACGGCACCTGCCAGCATGTGTGCGGGCTGCAGCTCCCACTGGTTTGTGTGAGGGCTGAATGTGTGGTTGGCAGAATCAGGTTGGACTGCAACACTGATTCGTGTGGAAGACAGGGCTGGAAACAGAACTGATCCAGCAATTGCAACCACCAGCATGTGCATAAGCTGACTGGGGCAACGGACTGTCCCGGATCCTGTACTGCCACACACACACAAGAATCAGGTCTGGGATCACCTCAGATGAAGTTTCTTTGGGATTCCTCCAACTGAACTGCTGATCTCAGAACCCCAACCATGAAGAGAAGTGCAGGTTCCATGGTCTGACCATGGAGTGCATGTGTCAAGGCTGAGCCTCGTCAGAGGCCCAGACGGGACAGTGGACAGCATATCCAGGTGCACGTGGAGGATACGGCAGTCCATCGGAGCCTGCAGAGGACACCTGGGACCACAACAGAGGACGGAGGACAGAACAGATCAATCATCTACCCTAGCCATGTGTTGGCAGTGAAAATCTGTGCATGCGGAGACTCTAAGGTAAACTGTGTCAGTCAGCGGATTCTGGAGAGATTTCATTGTGTTTGGAATGGCGAGATTGGCAGCAATTCAGAATTGTTGAGCTATCAAAACCACTTGAACAGGACCCTTGAAGCATTCCTCACATCGGGGACCTGGGATGGGTAGGAAGCTGGGTGTGGCTTCTCCCTTTATCTCTCCCCTTACTCCAGATACAGAAAAATTAATAATAAAATTAATGTGGAAACAATCGTCTTACCCACTTTCCTGTAGCCCTTGACCCTTTGTGTCCTAATCAACTATGTAAAGATTATCAAAATAAGACTACCATTAAAAAAATGTTATATGGTCCCAGCTCCGAGGCCTAGTGTATAAAGTCTCACCTTGAACATGCCAGGATCCCATATGGGCGTCGGTTCTAACCATGGCAGCTCCACTTCCATGGACTAGGAAAGCAGTCAAGGATGGCCCAAGCCTTGGGACCCTGCACCCGCGTGGGAGACCTGGAGGAATGTTCCTGGCTCCTGGTTTTGGATCGGTGCTGCACCGGCCATTGCGGTCATTTGGGGAGTGAATCATTGGACGGAAGCTATTCCTCTCTGTCTCTCCTCCTCTCTGTATATCTGACTTCTCAATAGTAAATAAATAAATCTTAAAAAAAGAAAGTGATATAAGCTATAGCTGAGTTATGGATACCTAATTTCAGATGATAGAACTTCTCTTTCTGTTCAGGTTGCTGTGTTTCCACGAGTGGATACTGAGTTCTGACTAACGCCCTTTCTACATCTGTTGAGATGGATCACATTTTTTTTTTTTAATTTGGTGAATTTTACAAAATGATTTTCCAAATGTTAAGCTGGGCTTGCATTACTGGAATAAACTCAAGTTGTTCTTAAAAAAAGAGAATTGCTAAGATGTATGGCCTTGTCCTTGGAGCAATGGAAAAGCTGGCATGGGCGCTATGGGCAGTGAGGGGCTGTGATGGACTGGGCCAGGCCAGGAGGGTTCAGACCAGCTCGCTGGGGATGGGAGGGGCTGGGAAGAGCTGGGAGGGGCTGGAGGGACTGACACCAGCTGGGAGGGCCTAAGACCAGCTGGGAGGGTCTGGGAGGTGCTGGAACAGGTAGCAATAGTGGCGGCGGCGGCATTGAAACTGGCAGAATCCTGCCACAACCACAAAGAAGCATGGCCACAGCTGGCCCACTGGAAACTGGCCTTAGACAACCCCTGCAGAATGCAGGAAGTGCCAGCTGGTTTCCTGTGTGCCGGGTTGCTTCCCAGAATTCAAGAGTTTACACGGTTATTGTCAAAATAAGAAATGGGCTCGGGCCTGGCACAGTGGCCTAGCAGCTAAAGTCCTCACCTTGAACGCCCCAGGATCCCATATGGGTGCCGGTTTTAACCCCGGCAGCTCCACTTCCCATCCAGCTCCCTGCTTGTGGCCTGGGAAAGCAGTCGAGGACCCTGTACCCGCATGGGAGACCCGGAAGACGTTCCAGGTTCCCGGCTTCGGATCGGCACAGCACCGGCCGTTGCGCTCACTTGGGGAGTGAATCATCAGATGGAAGATCTTCCTCTCTGTCTCTCCTCTCTGTATATCTGACTTTGTAATAAAAATAAATAAATCTTTAAAAAAAAGAAAGAAAGAAATGGGCTCAGGTGCACATGAAGTAAAGGCATGTGGCTGAGATCCACCCTGCCAATTCTCAGGCCACAGGCAGCCCAATGCCATGGGGGCTGCCTCCGATCATGCTCACAGGCAACTCCCACACCCAGAAGGCGGCCCAGAGCGGGCTCTCTGGAAGATGGTCTTCCTGTCCAGGGGGATTTTGTGTTTTGCTGATCCGGATTCTCTACATGTCCACCAATGGATTTCCTAATAGTCAATGAGTTGTTATTAGACCTACTGCAAGCACCCCGGAAGGCAGTGAATGACTTTCAAAGTTCAGTGGACACGGTGTCTGTTCAGGACTGCTTCATGGCAGCCTGGCACTCAATGCTGCAGACAACACACCTACCAGCTTGACTTAAACCCCAGGTCCTCATATCTAGGGTTCCAGGGTACCAGCTACCCCAACAAGTAGGCATAGCAGGAAGCGAAGGAAAGCCATGGCTGGCAGCCAGGAAGTACGCCCATTTTGCTCACACAGCCGGGCACAGGTGAGGACAGGCCTGACGATGCCCCCCACAACTTACACTGAAGGCTTGATCCCCCAAGTGACTGCACATGGAGATGCTCATGCTAGTTTTACATGTAGATACACCCGCTGACCATCCAGCGGTCACTCCCCAGATGCCCCCCAGGGCCCTAGGCATCACAGGGCTGAAGCAGGAGCCAGGCACTGAGTCCACACAGAGGTCATCACGGTTGCCTACCGGGCACACACAAACACGCCGGCATAGGACCTGAGCGACAGGCCCCCAGGGCCAGACTCTGAGGGGACTTAGGGTACAGGCCGGGATCCACAAGCAGCACAAGCAAGTTCCACCACCACCCTCTCTGGACAAGTGAGCACACAGCAAGAAATCAGCCACCTGCCAGCTGGAAGCAGCAGTCTCGCCCTGTCCCTGCTGGGCCTTCAGAACTGTCCCTATGTCTCCCCACGGCCCACCTGCCCCCCATGTTCTGTCACGCACAGTCCCAGGCCAGCAGCCCCGAGACCTGGGAGAACAGGAAGGCACAGTAACAGCCACACGGTCTGAGGTGACCGAGACACGCAGGGGAGACATGGAGACCACAGTATCAAGGGTCCCTGAGGAGGGGCTGAACCATGGCTGCAGCACGGGGTCTCAGCTAGGTCTCCGACACAGAGGCCACTCCCCTGGAGACTAGGCAGGGACAAGGGTGTCTGGCACAAGTCATGCAGCCTTCTCTAACTCCTGTCCCACTGTCTGGGAAACCTGGTGAGCTCAAGAGTCCTCAGATACTACCCACTGCAGACCCGAAATACCTGAAACCCCTGTGTGCCTCTAGTTGTTACTGCTGAACAACACAGCACAGGGATGGCTCACGTGGCACTCACGTGGTGTGAGGTGCCCCGTGACCTGGACCCACACAAGGAGCACATACTAAGCCCACGTGCCAACTGAGCCAGTTTCCACCAGGGACATGGCACCCAAGTATCTCTGGTGACACGACACAGATGAAGCACTCACAGCGTGACCCAGGGGGACAAGACAGACAAGGTGCCCTCAGAGTGACCCAGGGGGACAAGACAGACAAGGTGCCCTCAGAGTGACCCAGGGGGACAAGACAGACAAGGTGCCCTCAGAGTGACCCAGGGGGACACAGACATAGAGCAGATTGCCACAGCGTGACCCAGGAGGACACAGATAAGGCACCCATGGCATGACACAGGGGGACAGACAAGGAGCCCACATCGTGACCCAGGGGGACAATGACAAGGAGCCCAAGGTGTGACCCAGGGGAACATAGATGAAGAGCCCACAGTGTGATGTGACTCAGGGGACATGACACAGACAAGGGAGGACACAGACAAGCGCCCACAGCGTGACCCAGGAGCGCAGATGCAGACAAGGTACCCGTAGCATCCCGAGAGCAGAGGAGCAGATGTGGCACCCAGTGAGGCCACAGATGGGCCCAGGCAAGGTGTCACTTAGGAGGCCTCCGACAAAGGTGAACGGGCCCTACATTCCAAACGCAGGGCCTTGGCCATGACACACAAGTGTCCCCAACTGGAGCCAGGCCCCATTGTGCCAGCACGATGTGCTGCCCAAAGCATCAGCTCCCACACAAGCGCTCCAGGCCGAGGAGGAGGACGAGACCAAGATGTGTCCCAGCCAGCAGTAGCCGCGGGCACAGACAGAACCTTCCTCTCCAAAGTCCTCCCAGCTCACCCCTGCCACAGGAGGACTGGTCAGCCCTGGCAGGGACAGGAACACATCAGCTCCCAGACAGTCCTGCTCCATGGCATCTGACAAGCCCACCAAGGGAGGCCCACAGTGTGGCATGCACTAGCTTCCTTTGCTAACACTTAGTGAGAGAAACAAAGAAAAGTCTCAGGAGGAGCCTCCGACCACACAGCCCCAAACACCCAGCGCAGCCCTGAGCACAGGAGAGTGCCAGCTGGGCCCGGACGCCCTGGCCATGCCGGTGAGGAGCACAGCGCACACCCCCAGGCCGTGCTGCTTTCCCACAGGGCCTGTGTCTGTCCTCTGACACGCTGCATACTTGAATGCCCAAGCTCACACTGAGAAAAACGCAAACACAGCCCTGAAGCCCCCTACCCTGCACTGAGAGCAAGCCTGCAGGAGCCCAGGAAGTGGTCGCAGCAGTCCTGGCTCAGCTCTTACCCATGAGGAGCCAAGTTTGTCGTCACCAGCACTGTCTTCACCTCCTCCACTCCACTGCCATCAACTGCTGTGTCTGGAGTGGTCACAACCACCACCTCCTCCATGTGGACGCTCACATCTGGGGTGGCCATGGCACAGCTGAGGTGGACACCGAGGCCTAGGGGAAATCAAGCAGGGCAGAAGGTCACAGGGTGCCTCCAGGCCTCAGCCAAGCCCTGGGCAGCTCAAGGACCCGCCTGGACGCTCTGATCCCTGGGCCAACAGGACCATAACACCTGAGCTGCTCACTGCCAGAGCCAGCAGCAGCCCAGACCCGAGGCACGGCTCTGAGGCAGGCTCCCCGTACATCCTGGTGTGAAGTTGAGACCCTGGACGCAGTGCGGAGTAGAGGCCCCTCACTGGGAGGTGGGGGGGAGAGAAAGCCACAGAGCCACAGGGAGCTGCAAGCTAGCAGACGTTGCCAGAACCCAGGCAGCTCATAGTCCCTGGCTGCAGCTCACACTGGAGGGCTCTGCTTCTCACCCAGCTTCCTGCCACAATGTCTGGGAGGCAGCAGACAACACGGAAGGCACCACGCCCCTGCAGGGTCCTGGCTTCCAGCCTTGGGCTGCTCAGCCCAGCTTTAGTTGATATGTGAGAAGTGAGAAAAAGAATGGAAGATATTTCTGTCTCTCCTTCTATCCGTAAATCCTATGTGCCTTCCCTATAAAAATGATTAAATTTTAAACTGACAGGTATAGCTTCCAAAGTCAGCTAAAGAGAAACTCGCCTGCCAGCGTCTGTGGCACAAGCTCATGCCATCAGTACTCACTCACCCAAGCCTGTGACACACTGCTCACACGTCATCACACTCACCTAGCACCTGGGTGACTGAAACGTGCCATCATGTACCATGACAAAGTACATGAGAACACATTCTCCCACCCACTCTAAGGGGTCTCCAGCTATTGAGATCAGCTCACGGGAGGAAGCCAGGAAAAAAAAGAGTAGCACTGAAGATCCTCAATGACAGGATTCACATCAAGAGGGGCTCATGGAAGGGCATGTTCAGTTGATAGACAAGAAAGTTCTAGAAATGGTGACAACTCAAGATGCTACTCAATTGCACACCTGTAAATGGCTTCACCCCAACAAAAAAATGTTTAATGCTCTCACTTGGATTAGATGTCGAGGTTGGAAAACAAAGAATAAAAACTTGCTACAAGAGAAACTTTTTCAGAACTTATTTATTTTGATTAGTAACATGCAAATAACATCATCTGCCCCAAGTCTTGGAAAGAAAGCGTCCCAGGTCAAGTGCAAGGCCCATTGTGGCCTGGCTGGCCCTCAAAGACCCCCTGGCAAGCTTCGGTACCCCAACCAGGGCCGCATTGTTGAGCCCCCTGTGACAACAATCACCAGCCAGCATGCGGGTATGTCAACACTCAGCTGGCTGTGGGCAGTACTTGGACAGGCACATGAGGGACTAACAAGGAGAGCTGCACCCTCCAGCCAGCCAGGCTCCCCTTCCTCCTCCTCACAGACCTGGGCCTGCCAAGCCCAGGAAGAGGTGAGCAGGAAGGTCCAGGAGCCCAGGACCCCCCATCTCCCTGTCCTAGAGCCTTGGGGGCAAGGGGCGGGAGCCCCCCAAGGCCATCCCCTGGCAGTGGTACTACGAGCAGGAGTCACTGGCACGGGAGGTGGACACAAGTGACCAGGTACTTCCTGCTGCTGGCCAGGGTGTAGGCCAGTCCCACTCCCATGCAGGTGTTCCCACTCAGGGTGCAGGTGGGGCCCGGCACCCTGCCGAGTCCTCTCCACCTAAAAGCAGATCTCCCACTCACCCACTCGCTCTAACCACCAGGGCTGGGCCAGGTGCCCCCCAGCTTTTTCACAGCAGACAAGGCTCCTTCCCCGGGTCCCCCCGCGAGCAGCAGGCCAAGGCACAGCCCTCGCAGCCCGGCTGGACACAACATCAGGACAGACACCTGGGCGTGGCGCACTGATGGGAACACCTCCCCGCCTTTCCGAAATACTGAATTCACTGAATTGGCTCAAAAACTCCCCAAACACGCAGTTTCCCCTGCAGGGAGCCCCGAGTCGCCCCCTCCCGCTTTCGGAGCTGGGGAAGCGGGTTCGAGGGCGGCTGCCTACGTGCCTCGGCTTTCTTTCCAAGCCGTATTCGTCTAGCGCCTGAGTCCCGCGGGGCCAGGCCCCCTGCCCAGGGCGCTCCGGGCCATCTCGTGACGTCCAGCGCCCCTGAAGCCGCCTCGTCTCCCCGCTAAGTCGGCGACGGGCGCAGACCGCGGAGGCCTCCCTCACCCCGGCTACCGCCGCTGGCCGGCCAAGATGGAGGCAGGAAGCGCCGCCGCCTTGGCGCCCGCCTCCGCCGTCGCCTTCACGCGCCCGCCCGCCTCCGCCGTCGCCTTCACGCGCCCGCCCGCCTGCCAGCCCGCCCGCCTCCGCCGTCGCCTTCACGCGCCCGCCCGCCTGCCAGCCCGCCCGCCTCCGCCGTCGCCTTCACGCGCCCGCCCGCCCGACGCCACGCCGTGCCGACGCCCGCCGCCCCTCCCCCGGCTCCCCTCCCCCCGCCGTAACGTCCTGACGCTCCGCAGGGACCCCTGACTGGACGGCGGCGCGTGAGCGGAGCGAGGCCTCGCCGCGGGGGGCCGCGGGCGCGGCGCGCCGCTTACCTGGAACCGCGTCGGCCTGCTCGAGCGCCCAGCGGGGACGGCGGCGGCGGCGGCCGGCTCGGCGAAGGCGGCGGCCGCGGGCTTCGCTCCTTGTTGGGGATTCGGCGGCGGCGGCGGCGGGGGCGCGGGCGCGCGCTTCCCAGTGACGCAGGAGGCGGGGGCGCGCACGCACGGGTCCGGGAGGACCCTGCGATCTATTTGGCGCCGAGAGGACGGCGTTGGGAAATAAGGCCCGGTAGGCGCCGGCGCGCAGGCGCTGGGCGGCACTGGCCTCGGCCGACCTGCATGGCTCCGTCTCCCCGTGGACACCATGTCTCCCCGCGCCAACGCGAGGGCGGAGGGGGCGACTGCGGGGCCGGCCCCGCACACCTGTCTGTTCACGACCCTGCGTTTGCATCGCGCCGGGGCCTCGTCTCAAGTTCTCTGCACTGTGTGGATTGGGCGTGGGCCCGGCGGCGCCGCTTGTGGGCCGAGGGCTGGGGCCTGGCGTCCCAGGTCTAGGGGGGTGTCGTGCGTGACCAGTGTTTTCCAAGAGGCGCTGCCCCATTGTGTGGCTCACCTGAGGTCGCCGTGCGTGAAGGATACGGGCCTGTGGGGCTTGGACGGTGGAGCCCTGCTCCCCGGGCCCTGCAACCCCGGGAGGAGCCCTCCTCCCCGTGACCGTGTCCTAGGGGCTCCAGGCCCCGGGGGCTGATGCTGTCGGCCCCACGCGGCTGCTGTGGATCGGGGTCGGCGGCAGGAACGACTCAGGGTGAGCTCACGGCCTCCAGATGCCTGGACCGGAGCAGTTACTAGGTCAGCCTGGTGGCTGGCTGGCTTCCTAAAAGTGACCGCTGGGAGGCCCTTTCTTCTGCAAGGGACTCCAGGTGGGGAGTGGAGTTGACCTGCTATCCCCCACCCCGGGACTCCAGTGCAGCACACTACCAGCTGGTGCCAGGGCAGAGGTGGGAGGTGAAGGCTCACTAGCCTTCTGCTATGCCCTGCAGGGGAGATCCACCAAGGATGGGTAGGGCCGGCTTTTGCAAGGGTCACTGGGGTGTAGGCTTTCCTCTGACCCAGCTCGGCCGCGCTGGGGCCACACAGCCTTGGTCTCCCACTCTTGGGGCCCCCCACAATTGTGTTGGGCACATCCAGAGAACCCAGAAAATCTCACCAGTAAGGTTAAAGTTTTTTAATTTCCATCATATTGAAAGGCAGAGAGAGAAAAAGCTATCCACTGGGTCACCGCCCAAGCACTAGCCTGAGCCGGGAACAGAGGGCGTCTCTGCTGCCAATAAGGACAGGGCTGGGGATGGCTGACACCACAGTATTTTCAGAGCAGTAGCTGTGGGTGTGGGCTTGGTGGCACAGCAGGTTAGCCACGTCCCAGGATACCCACTGCCCCCCTGGACTGCCTAGCTCAATGCCTCCTGCTCTGGCATGGCTTGGGAGGTGCCAGCTGCCAGCTCAGCTACCTGGGCCCCTACACCCACATGGGAGATCTGGCTGGCCGACCAGGTGTTTGGGGGTGTGAACAGGCCTGCAAGAGGCCTGCCTTCCCAATGACATGAGTTTGGCTTGTCATAGATGCACTCTGGTCAGGCTGGTCACTGCTGTCCCAGGTCCTTGTTTAGGTGGACCTGCCTCATGGTGCTGTGGCCGACCAGGTGTGTCCGCCTCAGGTGCTGCTCCTGACCCTGGAAGCTTCCCCAGACCGCCAGTGCCTGAGAACTCGGCCTCCTAGGGCTGCATCTGCCCTGGGTCCTCAGTGTCTACCACAGCAGACGCAAGACGGAACTGCAGTGAGAACCACGCTGCTGTGAGCCGGGCAACCCCAAGGGCAGCCACCAGCAGGAACCGGATCTTCTAATCTGGGCTCCTGGGATTCTGGATTCTGGAATACTCGATCTTCCTCTTTACACATCCTCTCCCTGGGGGAAGACTGGAGCATTTCCATCTGTCTGTCCTTCGCCCACCATCCCCTCTGCACCTGCCGTTATCCAGCCCCAGATATGCCCACATTGTAGCACCAAGACAAAGCCAGGCCAGGCCTTATGGGGCACAAAGAAGGCCAGGACCCAGGGATGGTCCCTCTGCACACAGCCCCAGCAGGACCCCCTCTCCAAAGTCTGTGTGCAGTGGCTTTGTCGGAGTGACCCGGCACCCAGCTCCCAGCTTATAGCCTGGGACAGCAGCAGAGGATGGGCCAAGTTCTGGGCCCTGCACCCCCATGGGCAACCTGGAGGAGCTCCTGGCCCTGGCCAGGCCCCTGCTGTTCCAACCCTTTGGAGAGTAAATCAGCACGTGGAAGGCCTCTGTCCCACTGTCTCTGTACTCTTCCCAAACAAAACTGAGGGCCCAGCGTGGTGGCCTAGTGGCTGAAGTCCTCACCTTCAACGTGCTGAGATCCCATATGGGTGCCAGTTCTAACCCCAGCGGCCCCACTTCCCATCCAGCTCCCGGCTTGTGGCCTGGGAAAGCAGTCAAGAATGGCCTTGGGACCCTGCACCTGCGTGGGAGACCTGAAGGAGGTTCCTGGCGCCTGGTTTTGGATCGGCCAATCCGAAGCCTGGAACCAGGAACTTCTTCTAGGTCTCCCACACGGGTGCAGGGTCCCAAAGCTTTGGGCCGTCCTCTAATGCTTTCCCAGTCCACAAGCAGGGAGCTGGATGGGAAGTGGAGCTGCTGGGATTAGAGCCGGTGCCCATATGGGATCCTGGGACGTTCAAGGAGAGGACTTTAGCCACTAGGCCATGCCGCCGGGCCCTCAATAGTAAATAAATAAATCTTAAAAAAAAAAACAACTGAGCCAGTGTTGGGTCTGTCAACCCACTGGGCCGATGGCTGAGGCTAGCAGTGCTGCAGGCCACCCTTGTTTCTCCCACCCCACCCCGCATGGTGACTGTGGCTGCTGGTGCTCAGAGTCTTGCCAGCTTGGGCCGTACACTCCCTCTCTTCCCAGGGCACCCTTGGCTCTAACCAGCTGAGCACCGCCCTGCACAGGAGTGCCCCCAGGGGAGGGGAAAGCCGGCTGCTGGGTCATGAATCTGGCTGTGCTGGGCTTCCTGGTGCTGCCACGCTGGGGGACAGGCAGCTGTCTGAACCACGTCTCAGCCTGCTACTGCCTCATGATTGGGGGAGGCTGCCGCACCCCAGCCCTCATTCCAGAGCCCCCAGCCCCAGGGCTGGCTTAGGCCCTGCCCTTCCCTCCTTGGGATGACATTTCCCTGACATGGCAGGGTCTGACCCCAGGCCCCGCCCTGCCCCGTTCCAGCCCCCAGGAGCTGCTTGCTCGTCATTCCTGTGCCGTGTGCTGGCTGCCACGGTCTCCACAAGGTTGAGTTTGTGCTCCTCTGTGGGGTTCCATGGTCTGAGTTCAGAATTTGGTGAGAGGAAGCCAGAGGGCTGCCCTGCAGGAGGGACCCCACGGCTTGGGTCCATTCTGGCTTGGTGCTTCCCGGCAGGTAGCCTGGTGGGAGAGCAACAGAGGGCCCAGCCAGCCCTCCAGAGGCTCAGCCCTGAATGAGGCCTGTGAGTTTTCTTTGAAGATGGGAGCTGAGGGCGGAGGAGATGCTGCTGTCAGGCGAGGGGCACCTCAGCACTCACATACAGGACCGCCTGTTCAGGCAGTTGACCCTCGAAGACCAGCACTGGAGATCTAGAGGGGCTTGGGGGATTGCAGGGAAGCCTGGAGCCAGGTCTCTGCTGTTGCCCTCAACTGCCAGGGTGGCCCGGTCGGCCTATGCTCTGCCTTTATACTCTGGCTCCACAGAAAGGACTTGTGGCTGCCCAGTGGCAAGCCCCATGGCTGGAGCGTCAGAGCAGAACAAGGGGCCAGGGTCCACAGAGCTGTAAGGGACCCTCAGGGACCTGTCCCCACCCAGGTGCTTGGGGTCCCCACTGCCCACAACTCTCTAGACTGGGGCGGTCAGTGCAGCAGATTCCAGCAGGACCCTAGCCCACTGGCCCCTACCCCAGGCTCCATGCAGGGACCTCAGGTTCTCCGGCCAGCCTAAGGGGTCCCCTTCTAGCCAGGTGGTTTCAGGAGCCCTGTGCCACCCACATCCCAGGACTAAAATGCTCCTAGGACAAATGCAGCAATTGGAGCTGTGTCCTCCGCTGCCCAGGCCTGCATCCTTGTTCCACAAAAGGCAGGCAGGTAGGGCTGGTGATGGTCACAAGCAGACAGCCCCAAGCCAAGGACACACCAGTCACTGTGCCACATTTATTAAGGATCACCAAGAGTGGACCCAGCTGCTAGCTGGCCTGGGGTCTCACACACCTGGTGGCAATGTCAGCGACTCACCACCAGGCTGGACAACGGAATACGGTAGAGAAGCATTAAGCTGGGGGGAGGGAGGAGGAACAGTGCCATTTCACACGGCCACAGCCTGGTGCTCCCTGGCTGTAGCTGCTCAGCCAGACATCTCCTCTCGCTGCTCCTTGTTCCTGCGCACCTCGGCCGCGTGCAACTCCTGCGGGGACAGGCGGGGCTCTGCATGGGGGCAGCAGGTGTGCGGGCTGCAAAATTCGCAATTGGCCTCCCTGGTTTGGAGTCTGGCAGGGCTTGGCCAAGAGGCAAACTGGCTTCCGCCCCGCCCCCTCGGGCCAGGTCCCTCCCTTCCCGGCCTCTGCCCCGCCCCCGTAAGACCAGGCCCCTCTCCTCCGGCCCCGCCCCGCCCCCTCAGGCCAGGCCCCTCTCCTCCCTCCCCGGCCCCGCCCCACCCCACCTTCTCGCGCAGCCGCTCCCGCAGCGCGGCCAGGTGCGCCTCGCGGATCTCCTTGCTGAGCTCCATCTTGTGGTGCAGCTTCTCCCCCGCCAGGCGGCTGAAGTTGCTGCTCTCCTCCTGCGCCTTGTGCAGCACCTCCCGCTGGTGCTCGCGCCTCTCTGCCAGCTGCTTCAGCACCTGCGCCTCCTGCGTCTGCACGGGCGGCGGCCGAGTGAGCCGGTTCCAGGGTGCCGGAGGAATCCCTCCGGGACCCGCAGCCGTCCCTCGCCCCAGGATCGGCTCCCCGCGAGGAGCTCGGGACGCAGGTGGAGACCCAGGCCTCGGGGACCCCGTCCTTGTGGGCCCTGGCCGGATGGAGCCGCTTCCCTGAGCACTCCTCCTGTTCCAGCCTTCTGCCGAGCCCCGCTCGGCGCTTTCCTGCGTGAGCCTTCTCACCTAGTGACCGCCTCACCCCCAAATATGCCAGCCCCAGGCTCCTGTCCCCAGAACCCCTGCTGGCCACCACCACCACTACGGTCCCGGTGTCCGTTTTTTGGGGGGGTCCTTCTTGCCTTCCCAACCCTCTCGGATCCCTGCCCGGGGTGGGGGCCTTGCCTTCCTCCTCTCCTCGGCCGCCTCCAGCCGCTTCTGCAGCTCCTCCAGGGATGTGTCCTTCCTCTTGGGGGGAGAGGAGAGCACGGGGCTCTCTGGGGACAGGTCAGAAGGTGACTTGAGGATGACCTCGAAGCTCTGGCCAGAGGCCCGCTTGTCCAGCTGCTTCACTTCCATGTCTGCAGGCAAGACCAGAGGGACTTCAGGAGGCCCGGCCCAAGGAAGGTCCCCTGCAGGCCACCACTCGCCTCAGGCCAGGACACTCACCCCCGTACTGGTAGATGGTGTTGGGGTGCGGCCGCGGGGAGAGGCAGGAGCAGATGAGGGAGAGCACCGACAGCTCCTTCATCTTCTCCCTGTAGGCTGTGGGGGTGGCCAGGGTCAGAGGTACCTCTGTCCCCAGGCAGTCTCCCTGCACACGCTGGTCTGTGGGTGCCCCCCAGCATGGTGACAGCATCAGGAGGTGGGGCCTGTGGGTGAGCTATGATGAGGGCCTGCTCCCCTGTGGGCCCCCAGAACAGAGTACATGTCCAGGTCTGCTGGCACAGTCTTGGCTGCCCAGGTCCCACATCTGCTCTCTCACGCCCTCGCTCCCCTGCGACCTTCCTCTCCATAAATCTGTCCCAGAGCCCCTCCTTCCTTTGACAAGCTGGCTGCAGCAGGAGGGGGCCCACAGTTGAAAAGCTCCAGGACCGAGGGGTGGGAGCTGTCCGTTCAGCACCACCCACTGCCTCTCAGAGTCGGGCTGCCTGGACCACAGGTGGGTCAAGGCCATCTTCCAGGACAGCGATAGCAGGCCGCTGGCCACCACCAGGGGGCAGTGGAGAAGTTGGACCTGCATGTGGACAGTGTTAGGAAAGGTATCACATGGGAGGTCCAGCGTCAGCAAGGAGGGCTGGTCTGCCAGGGTGCTTACCGCCCTCCCCTCCCACCTCCGGGCAGCCAGGCTCTCTAGGAAGAGCAATCCAGACACCCAGATGCCAACAGGAGAGCTTCAGCTGGAAGGAGCAAACCTGGGTGGCAGGAATGGTAAGTCAGGGTCTTGGGTGGAGGAGCTGACCGGGGCAGGCCCCAGGGACATTGGCCTGAGCCAACGAGCAAAAGCTGTTCTCCCTGGCTTGTACTGTGACAGTCCTTCCTAGTAAGAGAGCTGGTAGGGTGCACGCCAGCACCCCCGGGGGCCTGTAACGGGGCAGGGTGCACGCCAGCACCTCCGGGGGGCCTGTAACGGGGCAGGGTGCACGCCAGCACCCCTGGGGGGCCTGTAACGGGGCAGGGTGCACGCCAGCACCCCTGGGGGGCCTGTAACGGGGCAGGGTGCACGCCAGCACCCCTGGGGGGCCTGTAACGGGGCAGGGTGCACGCCAGCACCCCTGGGGGCCTGTAACGGGGCAGGGTGCACGCCAGCACCCCCGGGGGGCCTGTAACGGGGCAGGGTGCACGCCAGCACCTCCGGGGGGCCTGTAACGGGGCAGGGTGCACGCCAGCGCCTGGGGCCTGTAATGAGAAAGTTCACAAGTGGCAAAGCCAGCTGTTGAGGGGCATCAGGCCCTTGATCCTGAGCCTGAGGTGGGACCACACAGCCCCAGTCCCATTCCCATCCTTCCTTACTGCGCCCCAGGAAGCCCTTCCAGTCCTAGACTGGGGACCGGCAACTGCTCCAACTCTCCTTGGCCGAGGCCTGCAATGTTCTGCAAAGGAGCCGTAGGTCCTCTTCCAAGCAGTAAGAGTGTTGGGGTGGATGGTGAGCCTGGCTAGGCACAGACAGCTAGAGGAAGGGGAGAGGAAGGGGAGAGGGCTGGGGGCAGATGGTTCAGGTGAGGGCCAAGACTCGCATGTCCAGCTGGGTGTGAGGGCCCCACCACAGCTGCAGATGTGGCTCAGAGACCCCTAACTCACAGGGAGGCTCCAGGTGCAGTCCTGTAAGCAACGGTCCGAACTGTCCAAACAAGAAGTGGCCAGCTGGGCAGGCCTACTCTGGGGTCGGCTGCAGGGGAACCTGGGATAAGGAACTGGCCATGGCACAGTGAGCAGGGGAGGCTGCATGGCTGGTGGAAAGTGAACCCCACTGTAGTGCGGGGTGCAAGCTCTGCCTGAGGGTGAGGCTCCAGGAGCAGCTTTGTTGCCTGACACTGCAGGGGACCCTGGCCACTGCCTGAGCCCTGGTGCCCCGCCTCTAGCCCCTTCTTCCTCACTGACATGGGGCAGGGTTGCGATTCTCTGATTCTCCTCCATTAGCTACTAGGCTCCAAGCACTCCCATGAACACTCCATGGCCACAATGCCTCAGCCTTCTGGGTGGTCAGGGCCTGTGGAAGCAGGACTAGGGAAAAGCACCAGGTCAGTGCCCATGGGGTGGACATGTCACAGCCCATTCCAAACCAAACCCGGCATCCTGGGCCCCCTACTCACAGTGGGCAAAAAGCCTGCCAAAGACCAGAATGTGCCAACGAGATTGCTGTGTTTGCCATTCCTGCAGGCACTGGGTGGTGGTGTATGTGTATGTAGCCCCAGGAGGGTGGGAACCTGTGGGGTGGGAGCCTGGGGGTGTCAGACTTGGGGTACAGGAGCCTTGGGGTGTGTCAAACCTGAGGGGGGCAGTGGCCTGGGGGTGTCAGACTTGGGGGGACAGGAGCCTTAGGGTATGTCAAACCTGGGGGGGCAGTGGTCTGGGGGTGTCAGACCTGTGGTGGATGGGAGCCTGGGGGTGTCAGACCTGAGGGGACAGGAGCCTGGGGGACAATGGGGGACAATAGCCTGAGGGTGTCACCTGGGAGATGGAAACCTGGAGTGTCAGACCTGGGGGGCAGTGGCCTGGGGTGTCAGACTGCAGTATGGGATGGGAGCCTGGGGGGTGTCAGACTTGGGGAGCAGTGGCCTGGGGGTGTCAGACCTGGGGAGGCAGGAGTCTGGATGTGTCAGATCTTTGGGGGCAGTGGCCTGGGGGCGGGAACCTGGGGGTGTCAGACCTGGGGGCAGTGGCCTGGATGTGTCAGACCTGGGGGTGCCATGGCCTGGAGGGTGTCAGACCTGGGGGAAGAGCTCTCTGACCTGGGAGGGCTGGGGCATAGATGTCCTCTCACCCACGCCTCCAGGCCCTGGGGACAGCTGCTGGCAGACACCTGGCCACCCACTGGCCAGGGTTGGGGGTGGGAGGACAGGGCGAGGTCCACGTGTACACAGTAAGAATGTTGGAACCCTGCCGGGGAGAAGAAACAGCAGGGGTGTGGGAGGCAATGGGGCCGGGGTTCCCTGAGGGCTGAGAGAGATGGCTAGGGTCGCTGCTCACGGCTGCGGGTGGGCGGCTCAGGCTCTAGGTGTGCGGGAGGGATGGTTTCCCACCAACCCCACGGTGCAGGGCGTGCCCACAACTGCGGGCCCCTCGCCGTGCCCCCGCTCACCCCAGTCGTTGGGTGGTCCCAGCAGGGGCTCCCACAGGAAGGGGTCCCACCCGGGATCCCACCCGCCCCTCCACCCCTCCCCTCTGAAGCGCGGCTAGACCAGGATCTGAAATCTCCCGGCCCCAGTCGCGGCCCTGAGCCCTGGCCGGTTCTTGCCCGGCGACTCGCAAGGCCGGGAGACTCGGCCACGGCGCCTACCGGTCATGGTGCTGGCCATAGTGCTGGAGGCGGCGGGTGCTGCGGAGGCTGGAGGGATGCGGGCGGCGGCTGAGGCTGCAGTCTGGGTTGCTGCAGTGCCAGGGGGAGGAGCAGCGGGCGGGAGGGAGGGAGACAGGAGGGAGCGAGCAGGGTGGAGAGCGCGCAGGAGAGGAAGGGTGGGAGAGGGGGAGGGGGATGCACAGGAGAGGGGGAGGGGAGAGGGAGAGTCATGCAAGGGAGAGGGGATGGGGAGAGGGAGGGGGAATGCAGGGAGGGGGAAAGGGAGGGGGAATGCAGGGAGGGGGAATGCAGGGAGGGGGATGCAGGGAAAGGGGAAGAGGGAGGGGAATGTAAGGGAGGGGAGATGGGGAAGGGGAATGCAAGGGAGAGGGGGAGAGGGAGGGGTGCAAGGGGGGCGAGGGAGAGAGGGATGCAGGGAGAGGGGGAGGGGAGAGGGGGAGAGGAGAGGGGGAGGGGAGAGGGCGTGCCATGCAAGGAAGGTGGAAAGGGAGAAGGGAGAGGGATGGGAGAGGGGGAGGAAGGCTGGAGGCAGAGCCATAGAGGAGGCAGGGACAGGGCTGGGGCCATCGGCCCTGCTCCCAGTAGGCTTTGTACCTGAGGGAGGGACTGTTGCCCTGAGCACCCAGGACAGGGGTGGAAAGGGGGCAGGGGCAGTGGGTGGCCAGACCCAGCATGGGACAGCTGACAGTCACTCCCAGTTCAGACTCCATGGCAGGCTTGGCCCATGCAAGCCCAGCCAAGCCATTCCCATGCCTGAAAGCTCTGCCATGCCTCCTGCTCTCCTCACATCCCAGAAAGGAGAGAACCAAGCACACAGATGGCAGTTGTGGTGGCTCCTGGATGTGGACCCCGTCACACTGTGGGGCCACTGACTGCCGACTGGCTCAAGCCCTGAGCTGTTGTGAATTCTGGGGAGTGAACCGTACAAGAATGATCTCTCACCATCTCTTTCTTCTTCTGGTTACAAGGCAAGTAGAGACAGAGAAACAGATAAAAGACCAGTGGACCCTTATCTGGTGAGCCAGAGACACCTGCTGGGGACAAGAGGGCAGCTCTGGGCAGGGGCTGGCGCACAAGTGATGCCTACCACGATGCCCTGACAACAGGTCACCTCCTCACGACCATTTGGCTTGGCCTTGGGAACTGAGAACTGTGAGCCAGATTTAGAGCCTGGCACAATGACTCAATTGGCTAATCCTCGCCCTGCATGTGCCATGTGCTTCATGTCCCGGCTGCTCCACTTCCTATCCGGCTCCTTGCTTGTGGCCTGGGAAAGCAGTGAAGATAAAAGGTTTATTTTATTTTGATTGGAAAGTCAGACTTACAGAGAGAAAGAGAACCAGAGAAAGTTCTTCCATCCACTGGTTCACTCCCCAAGTGGCCACAATGCCCTGAGCTGAGCTGATCTGAAACCAGGAGCCAGGAGTTTTTTCAGGATCTCCCATGCAGGTGCAGGGTCCCAAGGCTTTGGGCTATTCTCTGATGCTTTCCCAGACCACAAGCAGAGAGCTGGATGGGAAACAGAGCAACCAGGACACAAGCCCACATGCAGGATGAAGACTTTAGCCACGAGGCTACTGCTCCAGGCCTCTAATAAATAAATCTTCTGAAAAATTAATTTTTGGGAGCTGGCTTTGTGACGCTGTGGATTAAGCCATTAGCTGTGATGTTGGCATCTCATATATCCTGCTTTCAGTGCTGACAGCTCCAATTCTGATCCAGCTCCCTGCTTGTGGCCTAGGAGAGCAGCGGAGGACACAGGTACTTGAGGCGTTGTACTACAAGAGACTGAATGGAACTTCCGTGTGTCTCTGTGCCACTGTAACTTTGAAATTATATTAAAAAACTGGGCCTGGCACAGTGGCCTCACCTTGCATGTGCCGGGATCCTATATGGGCGCCGGTTCTAATCCCGGTGGCCCCACTTCCCATCCAGCTCCCTGCCTGTGGCTTGATAAAGCAATGGAGGACGGCCCAAAGCCTTGGGACACTGAACCCACGTGGGAAACTTGGAAGAGGCTCTGGGCTTCTGGCTTCAGATCAGCTCAGCTCCGGCTGTGGTTGCCTCTTGGGGAGTGAATCAATGGACAGAAGATCTTCCTCTCTGTCTCTCTTCCTCTCTGTATATCTGACTTTCCAATAAAAATAAATTAATCTTAAAAAAAAGAATTACATTAAAAAGATTTTAAAAAGAAACTAACTTTTTAGAGAGACAGCATGCACCTGCCCTGGTTCATTCTCCCAACGCCCACGGTGGCTGGGGCTAGGCCAAGCCAAGCGCAGGACCCCTGGAGCTGTTGCTGCATTGTCACATTGCTGTATAGCAGGATGGGCACTGTCATGTTGCTAGAGCCGGAGCCTGGGTGAGGTGAGTCTCCCCACACCTCCTCTCCAGGCTGCTGGCCCCAACCCTGGCCACTGGGGCGGCTAATCAGAGAGAGGCTTGTGAGCATCCTGCAAGGCTGGCCTGCTGGACATCCAGTGCTCTCCATGGGAGACCCAAGGAGAGCCCCTGGCCTCAGCTGGGCCAAGCTCAAGCTGTTATGAGACTCTGGGGAGAAAGCCAATGCAATGACGATCTCTGTTTCAGATAAATACATGAATGAACAAATACATAAACACACCCTTTTTAAAGAGACACTGTTCATACTGCACATCCAGTCTGTAGTAGGAGCCCTGCCACCAGCATGTGGGCACCAGCAGATCTGTCCCAGATTGAACCCAGACTGGGAGGACTGGGCAGGGGCACCAGGCTGGACCCCAGGGCTGGGAGGACAGTGTCCAGGGGGTAACCAGGCCCTCGGGGGATGGGAGAACACGGGTATCAGTGAACCATGAGCAGCAGGCTCCTGGAGTGAAGGCAGTCTTCTTCTGCCCAGCCTTCAACTCCGTAAGGACTGCCCTCTGCCCCGGCAGGCAGGGCAGATCCCCAGGAGACAACACCCGGTCTTGGGGGGGGAGCAGGTTCCTGTTGCACTGTTTTTTTTTTTTAAAGATTTATTCATTTTTATTACAGCCAGATATACACAGAGGAGGAGAGACAGAGAGGAAGATCTTCCGTCCAATGATTCACTCCCCAAGTGAGCCGCAACGGCCGGTGTGCGCTGATCCGAAGCCGGGAACCAGGAACCTCTTCTGGGTCTCCCATGCGGGTGCAGTGTCCCAATGCACTGGCATTGGGCCGTCCTCAACTGCTTTCCCAGGCCACAAGCAGGGAGCTGGATGGGAAGTGGAGCTGCCGGGATTAGAACCAGCGGCCATACGGGATCCTGGGGCGTTCAAGGTGAGGACTTTAGCCGCTAGGCCATGCCGCCGGGCCCTGCACTGTTTATTTGAAGAAGGGGTTCCACACTCTGGCCCAACCCCGCAGGGCCCACAGGCCCACGGGCCAGGCGAAAACCAGGAGCTGGGATGGCAGGCCCTGTGAGGCTGCCTCCAGGTGTCCTTAGCAGGAAGGACTGAAGATGCGCGGACCACGGGAGGGCATAGCTCAGCCCCAGCCTTCCCAGCATCTGCACGGGTCTCCTCCCAAGGGCATCCCCACAGGGCCAGAGCGGAGCGGGGTGCACCCCGGGCCCCCCGGCTGAGGCTCGCCTCGCCCCGTCCCCTCGGGGGGAAGGACCTGGCTCGGATGACGTGGCCCGCGCCCCGGCGGCTGGAGGGCCGTACGGCTCTGGGAACGCGTTTCCGGCCGGAGCAGCCAGCGGCAGGCCGGAAGTGGAGGAGGAAGTGACGCGCGCAGCAACCCGCGAAGCCTGAAGTGTGCTGGTCCGGGACGGCAGGGGCGTCCTCCTCCGCCCCGGGCATCGCGGCCTACATGCCGCTGATCGTGGTGAACGGCGTGCGCGTGGACTTCCCCTTTCCGCCCTACGAGTGCCAGCGGGAGTACATGGCCAGGGTGCTGGAGTGCCTGCAGAAGGTTGGCGGCGGGGTGGACACTGCCCTGGGACGGTGCTCCGGGGCGGACGGCGCCCTGGGGTGGACAGTGCCCAGGGGTGGACGCTGCCCTGGGACCGTGCTCTGGGGCGGACGGTGCCTGGAACGGTGCCCTGGGATGTATGCTGTCCTGGGACGGTGCTTTGGGGCAGACGGTGTTTTGGGGCAGACGGTGCTCTGGGGCCGACGGTGCCCTGGGACGGATGCTGCCCTGGGACGGTACTCTGGGGCGGATGGTGCCCTGGGGTGGATGCTGCCCTGGGACGGGGCCCTGGCGTGGACGCTGCCCTGGGATGGTGCCCTGGGGTGGACGGTGCCCTGGGACAGTGCTCTGGGGCGGACGGTGCCCTGGGACACTGCCCTGGGGTGGACGGTGCCCTGGGACGGTGCTCTGGGGCGGACGGTGCCCAGGGGTGGACGCTGCCCTGGGGTGGATGGTGTTCTGGGGCAGAGAGTGCCCTGGGGTGGATGGTGCCCTGAGGTGGATGGTGCCCTAGGCTGGGCAATGCCCTTGGGCGGACGCTGCCCTGAGCCAGGCAGTGCCTTCAACATGGGCAGTGGTGCCTTCAGGGTGGGTGGCAAGGCCAGCAGTGCCCTGGGCTGGGCAATGCCCTCAGGGTGGGCAGCAGGGTGGGCAGCAGGATGGGCGGTACCCTAGGCATGGCAGTACCTTGGGGTGTGTAATGGGATGGGCATTGCCCTCGGGGTGGGCAGCAGGCAGCCAGGCTGAGTGAGGAGAGCTGCCACCCTGCCCCTGCCCCGCTGAGCCTGTCCTGCCCATCCAGAAGGTGAATGGCATCCTGGAAAGCCCCACAGGCACGGGCAAGACGCTGTGCCTGCTATGCACCACCCTGGCCTGGCGCGAGCACCTGCGAGACGCCATCTCTGCCCGCAAGGTGGCCGAGAGGGCACAGGGGGAGCTGTTCCAAGACGTTGCACTGTCATCCTGGGGGAATATGGCTGCCGCTGACCCCATCGGTGAGGCCCAGTGGCCCGTCGGGAGGGTGGACCTCTGCCCTCAGCGCCTGGCAAGGGTTGTCTGCAGCCGCCATTAGCCCGGGACCCCCACCTCACCTGCTTCTGCTGACCGAGTTGGGTGTGGGGTCTCAGCTGTGACGGCCTGGCGCAGCCTTGGCCTGCCCGGCATCATTGGGCTGTGCTGGCCTGGGCTGGCTTCAGCCCACACAGCCCTGACCTGTGTCCTCGTGCTGGGCAGCTTGCTATGCTGACATCCCGAAGATCATTTACGCCTCCCGGACACACTCCCAGCTCACTCAGGTCATCGGGGAGCTTCGGAGCACCTCCTATCGGTGGGTGGCCAGGCCCTGCTGCCTCTGTGTGTGTGTGTGTGTGTGTGTGCGTGAGCATGTGCACGCCCATGTGGCTACACTGTGATGGTTGGTAAGGTGCGGTGGGAGGGTGCTGGTCCCTGATGGCTGGACTGGATCTGGTCCTGGAATGAGGAAGCAGCTCTGAGTCGAGGCTGTGCTGTGGCGAGGTAGGGGCTGCTGTTGTACGGGGGAGAGGCTCAGGCTGGTAACTGAGCAGGGAGTGTGGAAGCCTGAAGTCTCAGCCCCTCCCCCCCACTCAGCCCTGCCCCTCTCCCCTCCCCGCCAACCCCGCTCCTCCCCTCTCAGCCTTCTCTCTGCTCCTCTCCCCTCTGCTCTGTTCTGCTCCCTGTTCCTTCCTTGGCCATCAAGTCGCGTGTGCTCATGCTATTGGGCCCCATATGCCCCATTCTCAGATTAGGGTTCTTGGAGGTGCCCCCCCCCCATCCCGTGGCTCTTTCCTTTGCTAGACCCAAGGTGTGCGTCCTGGGTTCCCGGGAACAGCTCTGCATTCACCCGGAGGTGAAGAAACAGGAGAGCAACCACATGCAGGTGGGCCCCATGCTGGCCGCACACCAGCAGCCCTGGCTGAGGATCCCTGTGCCTCTGGGCT
Source organism: Ochotona princeps (assembly GCF_030435755.1). Classification (NCBI taxonomy): domain Eukaryota; kingdom Metazoa; phylum Chordata; class Mammalia; order Lagomorpha; family Ochotonidae; genus Ochotona; species Ochotona princeps. The sequence goes on along the minus strand of NC_080853.1, from coordinate 286,814 downwards.
GCAGGGGAGGAGCTGGTGAGGGCAAGGGGCCTAGGAGGCTATTGCTTGGCAGCAGTTTTGTTCCTCTTTCTCCTTCAGATCCACCTATGCCGCAAGAAGGTTGCAAGTCGCGCCTGTCATTTCTACAACAATGTGGAGGGTGAGAGCCACTCTTGTGGGGCCGTGGGACAGCCAGTGTGGCTGTGGGTCTGTGTCGCCCTCTGATTGGGAATCCCATGCTGGCCACCAAGCACAGGAGCAGCTCCCATGCTGGCCTCAGCTGCCCCTGGACCAGGGCTCCTGGAGGGTCCTGCTGATTTGCTGTAGGTGGGTGGGGCACTATGCTCTCGGGGCATGCTGGGCAGGGGTGCCTCCCAACCAGTCCCTGCAAGAACCGTGCCAGGGTCCTTGCGGTTGCCTGGCTGGACATGTCTGCTGGGGCCATCATGGCTTGTGGTGTTACAGGCTCAAGCGCACTGCCTGCCTCTGTTCCCACACACTTCCCGGCAACCCTGAGCGCCAGGGACTCCACTGCAGGCTTGCTGGGGGTTTCACCTTGGCTGGCTGTGTCTGCTGGCACTGGGACCCTAGGCTTCCTGGCAAATGATTGGTCAGACCAGCTAGCGGACTTGCTCCTCTCTCAGGCCCTGACAGGCGCCCTGTCCACTCAGGCGCCCTGTCCAAACAGCAGGTGTGCTGTTTGGAGGCCCTGGGATTGTCTGAGGTCTTGTCTGGGGAGGCCTGTGGCTGCCAGCTCTGACTCTGCTGCTTCCGACATGCTAGGTTCCAAAACTGGCTGTTCTCTCACCAGGCCTCGTCTTGCTTGTAGTCCCGCCCCCTGAACACCTGGGCTTGTGTGATGGGGCTATAGCCCTGGGCTTGGGCAGCACCAGCTGGCTTTCCCCCACTGCCGTGGTGTGGTGGGGCTCAGCCCTCACCCATGTAGGGTGCTGAACAGCTGCCAGCTGGGGGCAGCTTTCCTGCCGAGGCAGATGCTCATGTCCTCCTGGTGGTGAACAGAGGCTGACAGTTGGCCTGACGATCTGGCCTGGAGGCTGCATTGCCAGTCCCAGCTTAGCTCCGGGCTGGGTACCCTTGCTGTGTCTGTCTCCACCTCCTGCAGTGGGCTTGAGAGGCGGGGAATAGGGAGGGTAAAGGACAGCAGGTGTCCCTCTTGGCCTAGGTGGGGAGTGGACATTGAACAGATCCCCTCTGGCTGCTTCTCTCCAAGGAAGATGGAGAACCCTACTCTGCCACCCTGCTGTGTGATGCTGATTAACTGTTGGTTGCTATGGTGCTGATCCCTGCTGTGTTGATTGGCTGGTGGTTGCTATGGTGCTGAAACTTGCTGTGCTGTGTGTTGATTGGCTGGTGGTTGCTATGGTGCAGCACTCTGACTGTACTGACTGGCTGGTAGCTGGCCTGTACTCTTCCACAGTAACCCCGGGGCTTTCTGGTCTGCTGGGGCAGGTCCTGTCTTGCCCTTAGAAGCCGGGTACCCAATGGGGCTTTGTCTGAGCCAGCTATGGTGGAGCTAGGAGTTGGGGCAGCACTCTCTCCACATACAGCTGCCTCGGACCCTGGGTGCCTGTTAGGAGACCCCAGCACCTGGTGGTTCTTTGGGGTATCTTAGCTGGTACAAGTGGTTCCTGGCCCCCAGCTGCCCTCTTGAGGGAGAGGATAGGCCACTGCTTGGCCTGTGGGCAGGAGGGGAGCTTGACCCCAGTGTGGCAGCCACTTGGGCCCTGCCCAGGCAGGGACCAGCTCCCAGCCCTGGGGCCTTGCTGCCTCGGTGGACATCCTGGCTTTATTGTTGTTGCTTTTTTTCTCTACTTGCGAGAAAGCGAGAGCACATTCTTGCTTCAGCTGTTCACCCCTAAATGTTGCCACCGGCCGGGGGCCTGACTGCAGTGGGAGCCCAGTCCTCCGTCTGCTCTCCCACCTGTGGGTGGCAGAGGTGACAGCTGCTTCACAGGGCACGCGGGCAGGAAGCTGGCTCGGGAACCCAGGAGCCTGACCAGCCTTAGCCAGCGTCCTGCTGCAGTGCCCACCCAAGTCTTTTAGTAAGGGTGCAGCAAGGTGAGGGAACTGGCCCCTGTGGGGCTCAGGACGCGTCAAGGGGGAGCATGCCTGCTCCACCCCTGCCATCTGGTGTGGAGCAGCATGTGCCCATGCTGGTCGGGCTTGGCCTCCTGGGCTGTGGGGCAGGGCTCCCTCAGAGGAGCCCTGGAGATCTGGCAAGCCCACCCTTCCTGCCGTGTGGGGACTGCTGGGTCCCAGCGTCTTCAAGGCTGCGTAACCACAAGGCTGTCTTGTGCCACAGAGAAAAGTCTGGAGCCGGAACTTGCCACTCCCATCCTGGACATTGAGGACCTGGTGAAGAGCGGCAGTAAGCACAAGTGAGAGCCTTTGTGGGGCGGCTGGGGCCTCAGCGGGCAGGCGTGGCGACCACTGGGCCTTGGTGGGCGACAAGCTGTACGTGTAGGAACACATGCATTTTCATGTGCTTGTTTTTGAATTTTTATTACTTTTTTTTTAAAGATTTATTTATTTTATTACAAAGCCAGATATACACAGAGGAGGAGAGACAGAGAGGAAGATCTTCCGTCCGATGATTCACTCCCCAAGTGAGCCGCAACGGCCGGTGCGTGCCGATCTGAAGCCGGGAACCAGGAACCTCTTCCAGGTCTCCCACGCGGGTGCAGTGTCCCAAATCTTTGGGCCGTCCTCGACTGCTTTCCCAGGCCACAAGCAGGGAGCTGGATGGGAAGTGGAGCTGCCGGGATTAGAACCGGCGCCCATATGGGATCCCGGCGCGTTCAAGGCTAGGACTTTAGCCGCTAGGCCATGCCGCCAGGCCCTTTTATTTTTTATTTGAAAGAGAGAGAGAGAAAAAGAAATCTTCCATCCAGATTCACTACCCTGTCCCACAGTACTTGGCTGGCCAGATTGAAGCCCGGAGCTGAGAACTCAGCAGGCACCCTGTTACAGAATATGGGCGTTTCCAGGGTGACATAACTGTTGTCCTAGGACCTCACCCTGCAGGAGGGTTGTTTGAAAGAACTACTGAGAGAGAGGCAGAGAGATGTCTGCATTTTGGGGTTCACTCCACAGATGGCCACAACAGCCAGGGCTGGGCCAGGCCAAGGCCAGGAGCTTTCTCTGTGTGGGTGCAGGGGCCCGAGGACTTGAGCCACCCCGGCCATGGTGCTGGTGCTGACCTCTGTGCAGGAGTAGGCTCCAGCTTCATTTTGTTTTCAGGGCTTACAGTTGTGTGTTTGCCTAGCTGGAAGCTTACCTGGGCTCACGTGGGGCGCAGTTCCTCTTGTTTGAGCCCTGCCCTGTGGGTCCTCACTGCCTTTCCCTCCTGCTCACCTCAGGGTGTGTCCATACTACCTGTCTCGGACCCTGAAGCAGCAAGCTGACATCATCTTCATGCCATATAATTACCTGCTGGATGCCAAGGTGGGGCCAAGCATGGGGGGCTCAGCAGCAGGCATGGCACCTGTCCCCAGCAGGCTGTCTGCTCTTCCTGTCCCTGTTGTGTAGGTCAGGTGGGCCTGGGGAGGACGTACAGAGTGGATTCGCTTCTGTGAGGGTTAGGGAAGGCCTGGCCAGAGCACAGTGAGCTGGGGGCATCTGGAAGCAGGGGCACCAGTGGGTGGAGTTACAGAGAACAGGGATATGGAAAAGCAGGAGGCCACCCAGAGGCAAGGGTAGCAGTAGGTGGGGGCACAGGGAAGCGGTGTTGGTTGGCATGTGTGTTTGCCAGAATGCAGCTATGCAGTTGCTGTCTGGGTGTTCTCTGTGCACGTTATTTGAAGGATAAGACCCATGCTGGATTCTGTCCTTCAGGCAGGTTGGCCCACTGTGCATTAGGGCAAGAGCAGCTGAGCAGGGACCTCACCTTAGTGCTGTGTGTGGGGAGAGTGTGTGTGGGCTGCTGGTCCATGTGGAAGGTGCTGCACGGGCCTGGACCCAGTGGCTGTGTCCACGCTTGCTGGCCCAGTGCGATGGGTTCTACCCTTGGCCACAGCCTCCTCTCTTTCTGCCGGCAGAGTCGCAGGGCGTACGGTATCGATCTGAAGGGGACTGTGGTGATCTTTGATGAAGCCCACAACGTGGTGAGTAGTGACTGACCTCTGTCAGGGTCCCTGTCTGACTAAACCATATTCCTGGAGCAGCCCCCAGAGTAGCCCCATAAACTCCCAGCTCTGTGCACTCCCAGCCCTGCACATCCAGCCCTGTGTACACCCAGCTCTGTGCATGCACAACTCCGTGAACTCACAGTTCTGCACACCCAGCTCTGTGCACACACAACTCCGTGCACTCACAGCCCCGTGCACACCCAGACCCCAATACTTCCAACTGTGCACACGTAGGCCAGGAACAGCTCCCTGCACAGCCAGCCTCAGGTCCCTGCCCCACGTGCTCCAGCTGGAGTGAGAGCTGGCCTGCTGGCACACTTGTCTTCAGTCACAGACCCACACCTGGAGCCCTACCAGGCCCCATCTTGGCTGGCAGGTGGGTTGGCCTGGGTTGTGTCCTGCGCTTTCTCCCCTGTCAGCTCCCCTCTGCCTTTTGACCTGAAGGCTTTTGAGGAAGCTGCTTGGCCCTGGAGTTCTCAAGGGGCCCCTGACCTGACTTCATTAGTTCCCCAGTGCAGCTCCTGTGCCCTGCTCCCAGCCCCATGTTTCCTGGTGTGGACAGGACTGCATACAGCCAGGCCCCCACACCCCAGCAGCCACCCACAGCCCCACTTAGCTCAGGTACCGCTTCTTCGGGTATAGCGGTCAGAAGGCTGGATTTGGAGAGGAATTCCCCAGGTGCCAGGTGTTACAGCTCAAGTGGAATCATCAGTTTTATTCATTGGTGGGGGCCAGATGGAGCCCCTCTGTGCCAGTCATGGCCCATCTCTGACCTCCTATGGTGCCATGACCTGTCCATGTCACCCTGCATTGCTGTGGCCATCCCTGTACCCGTGGCTCCGTGGCACCCTGCATTGCTGTGGCCTGTCCCTGGCCCCCGTGGCTCTGTGGCACCCTGCAGTGCCGTGGCCCGTCTGTCTGCCCCCCCCGTGGCTCCGTGGCACCCTGCATTGCTGTGGCCTGTCCCTGGCCCCCATGGCTCTATGGCACCCTGCATTGCCGTGGTACACTGGAGTTCTGTGGCCCGTTTCTGGCCCCCTGTGGTTTAGTGATGCCCTGCTCTCGGCTCTTAGGAGAAGATGTGTGAGGAGTCGGCCTCCTTTGACCTGACTCCCCGTGATGTAGCTTCAGGCCTAGACGCCATTGACCAGGTGTTGGAAGAACAGTCTAGGGCTGCGCAACAGGGAGAGCTGCTGGCGGAGCTAGGCGCCGACCCTGTGGGCTCAGGTGAGTTTGTGATCTCACCTGTTGAGGAGCTCAGTTGGACATTTTTGTCTGCATATGCAACAGCCTGCCTCACTGCAGCGTGACTATCCTGCAGCAGCTCATAGCTAACAGTTCGAGTCCCAGTGGCCCCACTTCCTGTCCAGCTCCTAACGGGCCTGGGGAGGCAGCAGGGAAGCGGGAGACACCGATGGAGCTGGTGGCTTCTGGCTGAGCCCTGGCTGTTTTGGAATTTGGGGAAGGAAGATGTCTTTGTGTTACTTTCCCCTCTCCCCCTGTACCCTGAGCCTCTGGCATAGAAACAGATACATCTCTTAATACAGAAGTGCGTGGCTCAGGCGCCCAGCTCTGTCTGCTTGGAGCTGTGCTGCCAACTGCATGCTTGCTCTCTTCTGCCCAGGGCTCAACATGGAGCTGGAAGACCTCGCTAAGCTCAAGAGTGAGTGCCCCCGCCCCTGCCTCCTGCCCCTGGAGAGGCTGCCCCTGACACTGCATCATCCACAGTGATGTTGCTGCGCCTGGAAGGGGCCATAGACGCGGTGGAGCTGCCTGGAGACAACAGTGGTGTCACCAAGCCAGGCAGGTGAGGAAGGGGCAGCATCCTGACGTAAGGAAGGGGCAGTGTCCTGAGTGTGGGACGTGAGGCAGGGCAGCATACTGAGGTGAGGAAGGGGCAGTGTCCTGAGGTGAGGCGGGGCAGTGTCCTGAGTGTGGGAGTTGAGTAGGGCAGTGTCCCGAGGCCTTGGAGGCTGCTGGAGATGGGACATGGTTGGGCTTTCCTGGGCTGCCTAGTCCTGAGCCTCCCGCCCCACGTGGTGTCCAGTTGTCAGGGCTCAGTGGGCCTGCCAAGAGCTCCAGACTCTCCACTTCCTGTGGGGTCTCCTCCAATCCTGACCCTGACCCTAGCTCTGGACAGCAGGTCTCCATCCACCTGGGCCCCTGGGCCTGCCTGCTCCAAACTTTGTACCTGCTGGGGCTCCAGGCTGTTGCCCGGCCCCTCCCATCTGCCCCTTCCTCACACCCCCAAGGGCCCTCACAAGCTCCTCCCCATCCAGACCTTGGTCTTGTCCTTGGGGCCCTCCTCTGCAGCTCAGGCCCCCCACCAGGCACACTGCAGCTTGCTTTCTCCTGGCAGCTTTGTCTTTAAGCTCTTTGCTGAAGCCCAGATAACGTCTCAGACCAAGGACTGCATCCTGCACTCACTGGACCAGATCACCCAGCACCTGGCTGGACGTGAGTCCCAGGCTCCAAGGGCAGGGTGGCAGTCCATAGCCCTAGTCCCTGAGCTCTCCTGCCTGTGCCCCTGAGCCAACACTTCTGCCGCTGGTTCCACGGCCCCCTGGTGGGTGCTGGAAGAACAGTCAGACCCAGGACGGGACCCCCAGGCTGCTACCCTGGGAACGTGGTCCTGGAGTCTGGGCAGTCTGTGTTGCCATGTGGCACGGGGCAGGGCTGGGCAATGTGAGAGTGCCAAGGTCTTGCTGGCAGGGGTGCAGCATTGGCCTGTGTCCTCCAGGTGCCACAGCATTCACCAACACGGCTGGACTACAGAAACTCGCCGACATCATCCAGGTGGGTGGCTGCTCCTGATGCAGGCCCCAGGCCACTTGCCCCTGCCTGCCTCGTTACCTGTGCCCTGACTGCTGCGGGCCTGGGGCTGGGGCAGGGGAGTGGCTGTCACCCCCAGCTTGGTGCTTCTGGGCCCCACAGGTGTGAGCACCAGGGGCTGCTCCTGTTCACCGTGGTGGGTGGTGGGTGGGGCAGGACTGCACAAGGGACCATGGGGACTCCTCCCTAGCTACTTCCTATGTCCTCCAACCAGTATGACATCTGTGTGTGTGGCCACACAGAATTTTCTCTTCAAAGATTTATTTGTTTAAAAAGCAAGAGTTACAGATGGGATTGGGGGTGTGGGTAGGTTTGTGTTTACTCCCCAAGTGATCACAACGGCCAGGTGGGCCAGGTGGGCCAGGTGGAGCTCCAGCCTCTTCTGCATGAGAGGACCCCAGCCTTGGGCCGCGCTCTGCTGCTTTCCCAGGGGCAGTAGCAAGGAACTGGGTTGGAAGTGGAGCAGCTGGACTCCAGCTGGTGCTCTGGTGGGGGTGCTGGCGGCTTCACGGGCTGCACCACAACCGTCATCTCCACTGGGACCTTAGAGGAACCTTGTGGGGCTGCTGTCCTGGAAGAGCGGGCGCGCTGCTGCCCTCACTGCCAGTCACAGCAGGACCTGCTGGAGGGGCGCTCCACACGGCTATACGCAGAGCTGCACACTCCGGCAAAGTCAAGGGCTCCTCACTGAAGCAGCTCTGACCACTGATTCGTGCACGGCAGCAGCTGAGCTGGGCTGACCCTGGGAGGAGTGGTCTTACCATCTAGGTTCCTCCCTAAGGCGGGTCAGGTCAAGTGCTGAGCCTCACATGGAGCATTCTGCACAGGGACCTTCCCCCTAACCCAGTGTAGCTCTGGGCGGAGGAGGGACAGCCACTGTATGGGCACTACCCTCACAGAGCCAGGCAGGTTGTCCCAGAGCTCCCTAGAGTGCTCTCCAGGCTCACTTGTGTGCAGGCCCTGGAGCCTATCCCTGCTCATCCCAGCTGTGGGATTGCCACTAGTTTCCATACTCAGTGCCCCAGCCAGGCTTTGGCCCCTGGTGGCCTGGGCACGCACTTGCTCTCCCGGAGCTGCAGACAGCACAGCTCTGGACCCAGACCCAGGGGAGGTGAGACTGGTCAGAGTGACCTGAGCTCATTGCAGATCTAGGTGGCAGAAGCTGTCTTCCCCCTGCTGGTTCCTACGTGTGCTCACCTGGGGGCCATCCCTTCTTCCCCCACACCTGAGACTCCAGGCCAGTGCAGCTCCTACCCAGACTGCGGAGTGAAAACATGGATGTTGTGGGGCCCACAGGAATTCCGGAGTGCTCTGAAGCTCTGCTGTGGTCACAGACCCCTGGCCCCTCCAAGCAGCCAGTGGGTCTAGGGTGGCTGGGCCCAGAGCAAGGGGCAGGCTCAGCCCTGCTGGCTGTGTTAAATGGGGAATCTGAGGCCGACTGGAACAGGGCAAGTGGTCTGGGGGGTGTGGGTCTGCAGGCTAGTATGTGTCAGTGCCGCCAGGAAGCTGATCTACCTGGAGCTGTTGGGGTGCTGGCCTGGGGCTCCTCACACAGGCAGGAGACCCCATAGAGGATAGCTATGGTATAGGCCAGTCGATGGGGTGGACATGGGGCCAGGACAAGTGTGTTTGGACCCAAAATACAGAGCATGGGTACAGTTATGGCACCCTTGTTGGGAGCACATCCCCATGGGTCCCTGGGAGATCGCCTGCACACAAAGGAAGCTGGGCTGAGCTGACAGGGATTTGGGTCTGCAGGGAAGCTGGCTACCTTTCAGGTTCATCCCTGTGGGCCCAGCCTGGCCACACGCAGATGGTGCTGGGCAGCCATGACTGTGGCTGCAGCTGACAGTTCAGTCTGTGGTGCTCACGTACACCGCCAGGGACGAACATGGCCACCTCAGTGGGGTGGTGTGAACGGCATGGCATGGAGCAGTCTTTCTCTTGGAGCTGCCATGCCTGTTGCGGGCTCTAGCGCCAGACCTGATGGCCATGGGACTCACACTCCTGCTGGGCCACGGGGTGCCATCTCCGCTGTCCACAGGCATCCTGGGAGCCGTCCTTTTCTGCCTTTGCTTGCAGCGTCTGATACCTTCTATTTACTGTTTCACTCCCCAAATGGCTGTAATAGCTGCAGCAGAGCCGATCCAAAGCCAGGAACCTCTTCCTAGTCTCCCACCCGGGTGCAGTGTTCCAAGGCTTTGGACCATCTTCTGCTGCTTTCCCAGGCCATTAGCAGGGAGCTGGATGAGAAGTGGAGCAGCCGGGACACAAACTGGCACCCATATGGGATCCCAGTGCTTGAAGGGAGAGGGTTAGCCATAGCCATTGTGCCGGGCCGGGTACTGAGCCTGAATCCTGGGGCTGAGCAGCCTCTGTAGGGCAGTCCCCAAGTTGGCTTCCTCTAGGACTCTTCCTGCAGTTGGCTGAACTGCTGGGTTCATTGATACGGGGTCAGTGGACGAGGAGTCCACATTCCAGAGGGCTTGCTAAGAGGTAGAGACAGGCCTAGAGCTGAGCCTGGTCATACCCTGTACACTGTCTCCTTCCCTGCAGTGGGGGGTGGGTGTGGACAGGCCTGGGGCTGTCTCCTTCCCTGCAGTGTGGGGGCCAGGCCCTGGAGGCCCCCCAGCTCCTGACCGTCACGCTCATGCTGCCTTTCAGATTGTGTTCAGTGTGGACACTCCCGAAGGTGGCCCTGGATCCCTGGAGGGCTCACAGTCCTACAAGGTAGAGGCCATGTCCAGGGCATGGGGGCCTGTCTGGATTGGTTGGAGTCTTGAGCCCTGTGCCTGCCGCATTTCCAGGTGCACATCCACCCTGACAGTGGTCCCCGAAAGATGGCTTCACGGGCAGACACCTGGACCACCACTGCGTCCACAAAGCGAGGTACGGCTGGGTGGTGGGCCCTACATCCTCACAGGCTGCTGCCCACACCCTCCCTGTGGCTGCCCCCTCCAGGCTGGCCTCTGATCACTGGAGGGCTTGGGAGCGGTCAGCTGGGACAGGGCAGAGTCAGGGCCCATGCAGGCATGCATAACGTTCACATCGAGTCAGGTCAGCTGTTGTTCCCCGGGCCCCCAACCCTGTGACCTACAACCCCTTGTGAGCTCAGGCCCAAACCCCCTTGCTCATGGGTCTGGTTTCAGTCTGGCCTTGTAGCCAGCCTTTCCCCCACACGCCATCACTCCTGGCTCCTGTCCCCTGGGTGTCCTGCCGCTCTCCAACCCTGCATCAGGAGCCGAGCTTTGCACCTGGACTCTGTCCGCCCTAACTTTCCCTCAGGTGGTGCGGCCTCAGCAGGAACTGCCTCAGGATCCAAGCGAGGAGGGCAAAGGGCCACAGAAGCCAGCCGTGTGGCTGCAACTCTGACCCTGCCTGGCGGCATGGCCTCTCCTGGGTGCCTTTGAGGGAGGCCATCAGTGTTTGGGGCGGAGAGGCACTGGGCCTGATGGGTGCGGGTACCCTTGTACCATGTACCTCCAGCCACATGACTTTAGCAATGGCCTCACCCTGGCAAGTCGTCAATGGGAAACGGGCAGTGTTAGGACTGGGATGGGATGGATGAGGCTTCCTTTCATGCCCAGTGAACGTGGCTTGTGTGGGAAGCAAGTGCTGTCCTGTTGACCCTGTACTTGTTCTGCCTGGGAGCTTCCAGATGCCCTCCCTTGCTGGGAACCCGCTGGGTCCTGCAGGGTCAGGAGGTCAGGCACCGCTTTCTTCCTGCACTGCCCCACCAGAGGCCCTGGGGTCAGCTGTGCGGGGGTCCCGGTACCATCACTGCCCTCGGCCCTGCAGGGAAGGTCCTCAGCTACTGGTGCTTCAGCCCCGGCCACAGCATGCGCGAGCTGCTCCGCCAGGGTGTGCGCAGCCTCATCCTCACCAGCGGCACCCTGGCCCCGCTCTCATCCTTCGCCCTGGAAATGCAGATGTATGGGACCTGGAGGGCTCAGGGACATGAGGGGGTGCTGGAGCCTCAGGGTCCCCATGAGCCCTAGGCTTGCAATCGCCCACACTGTTTCCTGTGCCCAGCCCCTTCCCAGTCTGCCTGGAAAACCCGCACGTGATCGACAAGCACCAGATTTGGGTGGGGGTCGTCCCCAGAGGTCCCGATGGGGTTCAGCTGAGCTCTGCGTTTGAGAAGCGGTGAGAGCTGGGGGTGGCCGGGCCGGGTTGGGCCACGAAGGTTCAGCCTTGGCCTTCCTGGGGATCAAAGGGTTGGCCGGGCCCTGAGCATGGTTGTGGGCTCTGCAGGTTTTCTGAGGAGTATCTGTCCTCCCTGGGGAAAGCTCTGAGTAAGTAACCCCACCTCACTCCCACTCGCAAGAGCCTGCTGGTGCCCGGCTCCTGCTTGACCCCCGTTCCTTGCCTGCAGCTAACATTGCCCGTGTGGTGCCACACGGACTCCTGGTCTTCTTCCCTTCCTACCCCGTCATGGAGAGAAGCCTGGAGTTCTGGCGGGTGCGTTCTCTGGCCTGTGCACCCCGGGGTGGGAGGAGCCCCAGGGTGGCCACCAACACCTGCATCTTGGTCTTCACCTGCTCCTCAGGCACGGGAGTTGGCTAGGAAGGTGGAGGCGCTGAAGCCCCTGTTTGTGGAGCCAAGGAACAAGGACAGCTTCGCAGAGGTCAGCATCTTCCACAGGCTGCTGGGGGACTGTGGGGGTGGCCAGGAGCCCCCTGGTGTGTGGCTGCTGGGGGACTGTGGGGGGGCGGCCAGGAGCCCCCTGGCGTGTGGCTGCTGGGGGGGGGGGCGGCCAGAAGCCCCCTGGCGTGTGGCTGCTGGGGGACTGTAGGGGGGGCGGCCAAGAGCCCCCTGGTGTGTGGCTGCTGGGGGACTGTGGGAGGGGCGGCCAGGAGCCCCCTGGTGTGTGGCTGCTGGGGGGCTGGGGGGGTGGCCAGGAGCCCCCTGGCGTGTGGCTGCTGGCGGACTGTGGGAGGGGCAGCCAGGAGCCCCCTGGCGTGTGGCTGCTGGGGGGCTGGGGGGGCGGCCAGGAGCCCCCTGGCGTGTGGCTGCTGGCGGACTGTGGGAGGGGCAGCCAGGAGCCCCCTGGCGTGTGGCTGCTGGGGGGCTGGGGGGGCGGCCAGGAGCCCCCTGGCGTGTGGCTGCTGGCGGACTGTGGGAGGGGCAGCCAGGAGCCCCCTGGCGTGTGGCTGCTGGGGGGCTGGGGGGGTGACCAGGAGCCCCCTGGCGTGTGGCTGCTGGCGGACTGTGGGAGGGGCAGCCAGGAGCCCCCTGGCGTGTGGCTGCTGGGGGGCTGGGGGGGCGGCCAGGAGCCCCCTGGCGTGTGGCTGCTGGGGGACTGTGGGGGGGGCAGCCAGGAACCCCCTGGCATGTGGCTGCAGTGCTCACTGCTCCCTATGGAATGAGGCTGGGCTCCTCAGGCACTGAGTCGCTCTGCTCCCAGGTGATTGATGCTTACTACAAGCAAGTGTCCCGGGGCCCCAGCGGGGCCGCCTTCTTGGCCGTGTGCCGGGGCAAGGTAAGGCCCAGGGTTAGCTCACACCCACTCTGGTCACCTAGGCAGTGGACAGGGAGAGCATGCCCGAGACCACCGGTGCCCTGAGCTAGGTGCAAGCAGCAGTTGTCCTGGGAGCTGGGGGAGTGGCGGGGAGGGTCCTGCCTGCAGAGACCTCGGAGAAGGGTCTTGGTGCTCCAGGCAGCTTCCTGGCTTTGTGCCCCAGGCCAGCGAGGGGTTGGACTTCTCGGACACAAACGGCCGTGGTGTGATGGTTACTGGCCTCCCGTATCCCCCACGCATGGACCCCCGTGTTATCCTCAAGATGCAATTCCTGGACGAGATGAAGGCCCAGAGTGGGGCTGGGGACCAGGTGAGGTGGGTGGGGCCATGGGGTTGGGGTAGGTGGGTTGGGTGGGCTGGGGGCGGGGTGTTGGGAGGTGGGTGGGGCCCCTGACCTTCCCTTCTCTCGTCCTGTAGTTCCTCTCTGGGCAGGAGTGGTACCGACTGCAGGCATCCAGGGCTGTGAACCAGGCCATTGGCCGGGTGATCCGGCACCGCCACGACTATGGGGCCGTCTTCCTGTGTGACCACAGGTGTGCAGCAAGGGGCTTCACAGGGTCACCCTATGAACTGGGGGGCCTGAACCCAGCATGCGGGACTGACAGCCTCATCACCCCAGGTTTGCGCATGCTGATGCCAGGGCCCAGCTGCCCTCCTGGGTGCGCCCCAGCGTCAAGGTGTACGACAACTTTGGCCATGTGGTTCGTGATATAGCCCAGTTCTTCCGAGTTGCTCAGAGAACTGTGAGTCCTGGATATTCCCACTGCACCTCATGCGCCCCAGGGTGGGGTTCTTCCTCCAGAAGCCGCACAAGCTCCATCTCCCTGTGGTCTGCAGATGCTGGTGCCTGTACCCCAGGCCCTGATCCCCAGAGCTGAGGAGGAGAGAAGCACTGCCCAAGAGGCCTTGGCGCTGGGCCCCATGCTGTCCATCAGGAAGGCCAAGAGTCTGGACGTGCACGTCCCCAGCCTGCAACACAGGCTCTTGGGTGTGTTGCTGGTGGGGGCTCTGCCAGCTGGGGTGGTCGCGCATCCTGCGGCTAGACACTCATCCCGTGCACTGTGTTCTCTGCTGCACCCACAGGGCCAGCCAGCGACCCAGAGAGCAGCCTGTGTGTGGAGTACGAGGAAGAGCCTGGTTCAAGCCCTCGACGGCCAGCGGGATTGCTGGCCGCCCTAGAACACAGTGAGCAGGCTGCGAGGCCTATGGACGAGGCCTCCCCCAGGAAGGGGCAGGTGCCAGCTGGGGTTTGGGTATGGATATGGGCCCCCTGCCCTCTGCAGCTGAGGTCCGGGCTCAGGGCTCCCTCCTGCAGGCTTCCCTTGGTTACCAGGGCCCCCTGAGGTATGGTCAGGACTCTGGCTCTGTCCCCTCAGGCCCCTGGCTCCACCTTGACCCTGCCGTGTGAAAAGAGACTGGCTGAGCGGCAGAGAGGAGGCAGGAAGAGAATCAGGCTGGTCCGGGCACCGGTAGGCAGCCAGTGCCCAGTGTGGGCACATCTGTACCTGTACCTGCTGGGGCAGCTGAGGCAGCCTGCAGAGCCCAGCATGGCTGTCTTGAGTGAAGCCAGGGTGGACAGGCCTCCCATCCACTCTAACTTTGACCCCCGACCTCGGCTGGCCCTGCTGGGGTTGGGCTGTGTCTGCAGGAGGAGCCAGCTCTGGGTGCCCAGGTGCAGCGGGCGAAGCTGTTCATGGGGGCGGTGAGGCGAGCACTGAGCCAGGCCGACTTCACCACCTTCACCCAGGCCCTGCAGCGCTACAAGGACTCCGATGACTTCTCAGCCCTTACAACCTGCCTCGGCCCAATCTTCACCCAGGACCCTGCCAGCCACAGCCTGCTCCAAGGTGCCCATGGACAGGCTCGGCGTAGAGGACTTCCTGGATCCCCAGTCCCTAGCCATGCGCAAGAGCCCCAGGCTCAGACCCCATCTCCACACAGGCTTCTACCAGTTCGTGCGTCCCCATCACAAGCAACAATTTGAGGAGTTCTGTGTTCGGCTCACAGGCCAGGGCTGCAGCCTTCCCTGCAGGCAGCAGGCACAACCAGTCCCAGTCCCTACTGGTGAGTGGGGGTTCCCAGACTGGACAGTGACCCCCCTTCTCCAGGTGGGGTGGGAGTGTCCCACAGGGCTGTTCCTGGGGCAAGACTGCGGAACCTGCCAGGGTTGGGTACCCAGGTAGGCTCCTGAGCAAGGCTGTGGCTGGGGGGGGCCCTCTGGATGTTCCTTTGAGTGGTCGCACTTCTTCAGGAGGGAGAGAGCCCGAGTGCAGGCTGACCCTGTCCGAGGGTGCGCTGAAGCAGCTAGGTGCCGGAGAGCACCTGAACCATGGGGGACCCCACCTGTCCAGCAGGCCACTTCCTGCAGGTATGACACCTGCAGTGCCCACAGCTGGCCTGGGATTCAGCACCCCAGTCTGGTGGTAGGGGTTGGGTGGGGAGGGACTGCCCAGCCATCCTGTCCCTTGCCAGAAGGCCCCGACCACTGTCCACATGTGGGACATGCAGCAGAGCGGGGTGCATCTGTGGCCAGTGCCTACCTGGCAGATGCCCGCCAGGCCCTGGGTGCTGACGCCTGCAGCCAGCTCCTGGCAGCCCTGAAGGCCTACAAACAGGATGACAACTTTGAGAAACTGCTGGCTGTGCTGGCTGCGCTGACCACAGCCAGGCCGGAGGACTTCTCCCTCCTACAAAGCAAGTAGCCGCAGGGTGGGGAACGGGTGGGTGGTACTGAAGCTGGCCAGGCCTAAGCAGAGCTGCCCACAGGGTTCGGGATCTTCGTGCGCCCTCACCACAAGCAGCGCTTCCTGCAGACCTGTGCAGACCTCACAGGGCTCCCCAAGCTTGGTGAGGCAGCTGGCCCCCAGCCCCCTCAGTCATGTCCAGGCCCCTCGAGGGCAGAGAGGCCCGAAAAAGCTCAGAGCAAGATCTCATCCTTCTTCAAGCAGAAGCCTGTAGACCCAGCCAAGGCCCCCGCAAGGCCTCCTGGGCAAGTGCAGGGTAAGTGGAGGACCCCTTGAGAGGGGCTGCAGGCACTGCTGGGCAGGATTAAGAGCCCTCACTGCCCCCTTAGGAGGCTGCGTGTGCCAGGGCTGTGGGGCAGAGGACTCGGTACTCTTCCAATGCCCCAGCTGCGACTTCCAGCGCTGCCAGGCCTGCTGGCAAGGGCGCCTCCAGGTGGGTGTGCAGCCCTGCAGGCCACCCCCAGGGGAGGGTGATGCCGAGGGCGAAGCAGTGACCTGCAGGTGTCCCCAGGTCTCTAGGACATGCCCATCCTGCGGGACCGCCGTCAGGAAGCAGAGCCTCACACAGGTGTTCTGGCCGGAGCCCAGCTGAGTGCCTTGGAGGCCGCACTGGCTGCAGCTGACCTCTCATGGTCCAGGAGCCAGCAGGCAGGGGCCTGGGGGCAGGGTCCCTGCTCTCTAATAAAGCTATGGGCAGTGTCTAGCACCTGTTGCTGTGACCTGTGGTGGTGTCAGCCTAGGGCCCCACTCCCAGCTGGCCGCATTCCTATGCCAGCACCGGAGGTGGCACCCTAGCCAAAGTGGGGGACTCCTGCCAACCTTGCCCACATCCACTTCAGCTAGGGCCATGCCACCCAGAAATCCCTGCTGGTTGCCTATATGGCTACCAACTGCACTGGCATAGACGCACCTACCTACTCATGGCAGGACATGGAGACACACGAATAGCTGGTGTGCACCCAGGGACCCTCACAGGGTGTACAAGGAAGCACACCTGTCACAACCATGCCTGCGGCAAGCAGTCTCCCTAGCATGCACCCCCCCATGCTCCAACTCCCTACCAGGCTCTCCCTGGCATCTTGGCCAGCAGAGCTGACCCCACAACTGTATGGCCCTGTGCACCTGCTGGACTGGGCAGCCAGATGCAGTCACATAGGTGTGGGCTGTGGGCATTTCCTCCAGACCCACGCAGAGGCTCTCTACCCCCTAGAGTGCAGCCACTTCTCCCATCTGCTTATCTGTGTTTTCCAAGATTGATTTGAGGACTAGCATTGTGCCACAGCAACTCAGACCACCACCTGCAGCATTGGCTGCCCACATGAGTGCTCCATTCACAACCCAATTCCCTCCCAGCAGCAGCCCAGGGCAGCAGCAGCAGATGGCTGGAGACCTTGGCTGCCACCTCCAACCTGGCCCAACTCTGGCCATTACTGCTGAGGAGTAAACCAGTAAATCTGCCTGGCTCTTCAACTTCTTGAAGGGGTTAAAGCTATCCATGGCAACTCACTCCCCAGACAGCCACAGAACTCCACAGTGCTTGGGCTGGGAGTGGAATAGTTAGGGCTCCCACCAGGAGGCCAGTGGGATCAGGACTAGCTCAAATCTCCAACCTGCCCCCACCCAGTCCAGTCCTGTTCTGCCCAGCATGTGGGGTTGGCAGGTCCTCTGGTGAACTCACCCCAGTCTGTCCAGGGCTTCCCAGGCTGGGCCTGACTCCCCCCACTTGTGACCAAGGAGCACAAGTTCATCCACCTAGGCGTCCCCAAACAGCTGCAGGTGGCACTGGTGGACTCTGCACTGCATGGGGCTCAAGACGGGAGTAGGGGTATGCGTGGTCTAGTTGCTGGGGGCGGCCAAGCTGCCCTAGGAGGAATACCACCTCAGGGCCCACATCTCCCCCAGTTCTGGCCTCTTAGGGTTGGTAGAATGGATGTGGAGGGCCTCCATCCTGCTATCACTGGTTGTGAGGTGGTCAGGGACCAGGACACCCTCAGCCCCACACCAGGGCACATCCATCATGCCCCTGCAGGAGACGAGTCTCTTGGTGGCCCCTGCAGAAGCAGCTGCATCCACTCCCCAAAGAACCAGCCCCAGGATGCCAGGGCCGGAGACTGGAGCTTGGACAGACTTTATTCTGAATAGTCTGCAGGGGCACTGTGGGCAGTCCCGGACACACCTGGAAGGCCTCAGGCCTTGTGTCAACAGGCTGGTCCAAGCTGTTCCTCCAGGACCTCCAGGCACAACCTGACCTGGCCTCACCAGGGGAGCCAGTGAGCGGAAGGGACTCCTGTCTGAGGCCGTGAGGGCTGTGTTCACGGCAGGTCCAGTCACCAGTCCACCTGCACGATTAATGGGCCTCTGCTGCTCTGGCCAGCCGCCACCCAGCACACCCTGGGGTCCAGAGCCATGGTATCTGTGCTGTTCCAGAGTTTGTCTTAGAGCAAATGAGGCAGACACAGGGAAAGGCAGGCCCAGCCAAGGGTGACGGCATGTCGGTGACATGGAGTGCTGCAGCTAGGTGATGTCCCTCTGCCGTGGCGGCCGGTGGATGTTCCGTACGACGCACTTCACCATCCACTCGATGCCCTCACGTACCCCTTTGCTGCAGACATGGGTGGGGAGGTGAGGCAGAAGCACAGGCCATGGGGCAGAGGCTCCCTCCGCCATGATGCCCGCTTACCCGGTGAGGGCAGAACAGGCCTGGGTCAGGCAGTCCCGCCGACCGATCTTGCAGGTGCAGTCACTTAGTGCAGTCTTGATATCAGGGATGGAGAGGCACGGCTGGGGGAGGAGAAGCCATGAGCAGCAGCACGCCTCTCCCCTGCACACACAGATGCGGGCAACGGGGAGGGGAGCAGGGGGCAGCCGACTGCAGCTGTGTCCCCAGGACCCCCCACGACTGCCTCAGGCACCTGGGGTGTTGGTGTGGGCTCACCTCCACATCTTGCTTGTTAGCCAGCACCAGCACAGGGACCCCCTCCAGTGCCTCGCTCGTCACCACTTTCTCTATGGGAGAAAGAGGTAGCACCTGGTACCCTGTGTCCACCCAGAGGCCAGCCCCTGTGGCCAGGGTGGCCTGTTGCTGGCCCCAGCGAGGTTTGAGCGATGCAGCCCTTGGCAGGGAGTGCCCCCTCCTTCAAGCCAGCTCAGGACATGGGGTGTTCACCTCGGGGGTTGCGGCCACTCACCAAACGCCTGCTTGGACTCGGGCAGCCTCTCCTCATCGGTGGAGTCGATGACATAGATGACGCCATGACACTCGGCATAATACTGTGGGAAGCAGGAGCCTGGGGTTGGAGCCGCGGCCCTGCCCTGGGCTCACAGGCCAAGACCAGGTGGGCCCCCAACCCCTTCACATTCCTGTGGGAGGGTCCTGCGCCCAAGGCAGAGGCGTGGTCCAGGCAAGTGTCACAGCCTCTGTCCAGGAATACAGTGGATGGCCTCCAGTCGTTCCTAGACACCAGTCACATCTGCCCTCTCTTGGCCTGCTTGGCAGCACCGTGGGGCCAGCCAGCTGAGCCCAGGCCGCACAGCTGAGCCCAGGTCCCATGGCTGAGGTCCCATGCTGTGGACAGCCCGGCCACCACATCCCTCAGCCCACCCCGACGGCCCTGTGCCACCGAGAGCCCCGTGTGATGTAGGGCAACCCCAGGAATGGGTTGGTTGAGACACATGGGGCATAACTAGAAGCTGAGCTGCATCTCACCTTGTCCCACAGGGACTGAAGCTCCTCCTGTCCCCCGAGGTCCCAGAACATGAGGCGCGTCTTTCCCACGTCCACGGTGCCGACTGCAGGGCAGAGCAGGACATGTCCAGGAGACCAGGAGCGCCGCCCCCGCCCGCCCCCCGCCCTCCGCCCTTACGCACTGTTGAGGCCCACGGTAGTGGTGATCTTGGCCAGGCTCATCCCCTTGTAGTTCTTGCTGAACCGGGTCTTGGACTGTTCCAGGAAGGTCTGGGGACACCGGGCAGGCTCAGGCCGCGGGCAGGCGCAGGCCGCGGGCTGGGCGCGTCCCGGGGACCGCGATCGGTGGCCATCATCTAACACCACCTACCGTCTTCCCGGCGTTGTCCAGGCCCAGGATGAGGATGCAGTACTCGTCCTTCTGGAACATGTACTTGTACAGGCCGGACAGCAGCGTGTACATCCTGCGGTGGACACCCGCCCGTTGCGGGGCCCTCGGGCGCCGGTCTCGGGCCGCTCGCAGGCGGAGGGGGCCGCGCCCCGCGCCCCGCGCCCGCCGGGATCTTCCTGCTGACCCGGCGCTGACCTCGCGCGGCGCGGCACCGGACGCGTCCCGGCGGTCCCCGCGCGCCAGGCAGTTCCGGCGGAAGTACGGTGGGGCGGCGAGCCGGGCGGAAGGGCCGGGGTGGCGCCGGTTCGCGGCCCGGGGCTGGCGGAATGGACGCTCCGGGCCTGCAGGCCGCGCTGCAGGCGTCCCGTGCGCAGCTGCAGCAGGTGGAGCGGGCGCTGGTCGCCGCGGACCCCGCAGAGCGGGCCGACCTGCTCCGGCTACGCGCGGACCTGCAGGAGCTGACCGCGCTGACCGAGGCGGCGCTGACCGAGGCCGGGCTGGGCGAGGCCGGACAGATCGAGGCCGCGCTCGCCGAGCCGGAGCAGACCCAGGCCGCGCTCGCCGAGGCCGGACAGACCGAGCCCGGGCGCGGGGCCAAGGTGAGCGCGCCCTTCCCCGGCACCGGAGGCCTGCCCGAGTACCACAACGCCATGGTGGTGAGCACTGAGGCGGCGTGCGTGCGGGTGCTGTGCCTGTGCCCGACCCGCGCTGCGCTCAGGCCCTGCCCGTTCTACCTGGAGAACAGGTGCCGGTTCCAGGACAAGTGCAGGTGAGACGACTGGGTGGGGACGCGGGGACACGGGGAGCGCTTCGTCGGCCGATCCTTGGTCCTCGCTCCGGGTCTGCGTGCAGGTGCAGGGGGCCGGCACTTGGGCCCCATAGAGTGCTGCAGGAGCTGGCGCCCACCTAGGATGCCTGCTCCTCTGGCCGGGGAAGCTTAGCCCGCTGGGCACGGTCACGGTCATAAGGTCAGGGTCCTGCGTGGAGGGCCTCTGACGGGGTCTGGAGTGGGAGGCACCATGGGGGTTCGGTTCTGGGCTGCTGCAGGCTGAGGCTGTTCATCGCCAAGAGTTTTGTCTCTGCGGCTGCGTTATTTTGAGAATTCTTGGACAATGACAGGATTTCCTACAAATCTGCTGCTTTGGCACACGGTGCTTATTCCGTGTTTGGATGCTATGCTTTCTGTCTCCTTCAGGTTTGCCCAGAGTCAGTGACAAGAGCCCCAACCCCCTTCCTGGCCAGGCTGTCCCTTCCCGGGAGGGAGCCCCCACCTGTCACTGCAGGCGCCCCTTCCCGGGAGGGAGCTCCCACCAGTCACTGCAGACACCACCTGTCTCCGGGAGGGAGCTCCCACCAGTCACTGCAGACACCACCTGTCTCCGGGAGGGAGCTCCCACCAGTCACTGCAGACACCACCTGTCTCCGGGAGGGAACTCCCACCAGTCACTGCAGGTGCCCCTTCCCGGGAGGGAGCTCCCACCAGTCACTGCAGACACCACCTGTGTCCGGGAGGGAGCTCCCACCAGTCACTGCAGGTACCCCTTCCCGGGAGGGAGCTCCCACCAGTCACTGCAGACACCACCTGTCTCCGGGAGGGAGCTCCCACCTGTCACTGCAGGCGCCCCTTCCCGGGAGCTGTTCCTGCTCCTCCCTTCCTCCCCCTTCCCATTTGAAATGCAGAGAGAGGAGGGAGATCTCCACTGGTCAACTTCCAGTATCTCTGGCAGTCAGAATTGTGCTCCGTCTTGGCCAGGAGCCTGCCCAGCACTTGAGGCTGTGTGGCAGCTGGAAGTTGGAACATGGGAGGCTGGCATCCAAGAAGCCCACTGTGCCCCGTGCCCACTGAAGCATCCACTTCTGGAAGATCCTACTTCTTGAGCCATTGTCATGTGTCATCTGCAGTTTGAGTTGTACGGTGTCTGGCCTCCTAAGCCAGGCTCTGCCACTGTCCCCTGTGCAGTGCGTGTGGCCCTCTCTGCAGCCCCAGGGTCCTAGCTCGCCAGTGTCAGGGACACCCCTGGTCCCTTTCCCCACCCAGAGCTGAGCCCACTGTGCTGCCAGCTCTGGTCTATTCCAGAGCAGCTAATTGTTCAGTGTCTGTGGGGACGCTGCCCAGCCTGTCCTGGGCCATAGTGGGAACTGGGTGACTTTAAACCCATGTCAGTGCCACAGCTGGTAAAACCGCCTGCGATGGTGTTCCATGTGGTCACCTTTTCATGTCCCGCAGCTCCCTGCTAATGTGCCTGGGAGGGCAGTGGGTGACAGCCCAGTGCCTAGACCCAGCCCCTGCGTGGGTAACTGGCTGGGGCTCCTGGCTCCTGACAACCTGGCATCGTGGAGTGAGCCAGCAGGTGGAGGAGCTGTTGGGTCACTCCTCGTGTCACCTCTGCAAACATCCTGGATGGTTTTTTGTTGTTTTTTTTTTAAAGATTTATTTTATTTTTATTACAAAGTCAGATATACTGAGAGGAGGAGAGATAGAGAGGAAGTGGAGCTGCCGGGATTAGAACCAGCAGCCATATGGGATCAAGGCGAGGACCTTAGCCACTAGGCCACGCTGCCAAGCCCCTGGATGTTTTTTCATGCTTGTGTTTTTCCATGAACAAGACCCTCCAGGCATGGTGACTGGGCAGTGGCAAGCGTTTGTGAAGCTGTAGGTGGAAATGTCCCAGCCACACCTGACCTTGGGTATTCAGGGCTGGGGCGCCTCTCTATCCAGTTCTTGGGGTACATCGTGTGGCGAATCACCCTGACAGGTATAGCAGCCCAGCCGCAGTGCCCACAGGGGCTGGTGCCAGCACAGTCCTGCAGCTCTACTGGCAGCCCTCAGATGTGCTGGTACACATGTGGGCATGTGAGCTGGGCATGTGAGCATGTGCCTGCCCTCACTGCCCATGCGTCTCTCTGCAGGTTCTCCCACGGGGAGGTGGTCCCTCTCAATGAGCTGCGTCCCTTCCAGGAGCCTGACCTCAGCTCGCTGCAGGTCGGCTCTGCGTGTCTGGCCAAGCACCAGGATGGGCTCTGGCACCCGGCACGAATCACTGGTAAGGCCCTCCCTAATGGCCCTCAGCCTGGGGCCCTGCTCCCCCTCTCCCAGCCACTGACCCTGCCATCCGTCTCTTTCCAGACATGGACAGCGGTTACTACACGGTCAAGTTTGACTCACTGCTGCTGAAGGAGGCTGTGGTGGAAGGAGACAGCATTTTGCCCCCATTGCACCCAACGGCTGAAGAGTCCTCCAACTCAGACAGCAGTGACACTGACAGCGACGGGGGCTCCAGCTATGCCCGAGGTACAGCTATAGCCCACAGGACTCCCAACTGAGGGGCAGTGGGAGCAGGGGGCCGATTGCACCCTCGTGGGATGGGTTACTCCTTAGGTCCAGAGCTAGCTACTGGCGAATATCCCAGGGGCTGTGCACAAGAAACTGCCGAAGCCCTGGGGTGTGGGGAAGGTGGGAGTCAGGCTGGGTTGTGGTGATGGGGCTCGATGCGGGGCGTATGAGGCCATCACAGCCCGAGTGGCCAACTTGGGTGGCCTGTTGCCTCACCACCCTGTCTCCGCAGTGGTGGAGCTGAACGCCGTGGATGCTGGGACCTGCAGCTCTGCCTTTGCTGGCTGGGAGGCCCACACACGGGGCATCGGCTCCAAACTCCTGGCCAAGATGGGCTATGTGCTTGGCAAGGGTGAGCAAAAGCTGTCCAGAGCGGTGCGGGGGTGGGGGCTGGGGACCCAGCACAGTCCTGGGGCCCCTCAGCACCACGGTTGGCCCATGTCTCCCCAGGCCTGGGCCGGAACCTGGAGGGCAGGGTGGAGCCTGTCCAGGCTGTGGTGTTGCCTCGCGGAAAGTCACTGGACCAGTGCGCCGAAATCCTGCAGAAGAAGGGCCGGCAGGACGGGGCCGGCGTCGCCAGGGCCCCGCGGGGCCGGCGGCGAGAGTCTGGGCCTGGGGGCCGCCTACCACCCCGCAGCATCTTTGACTTCCTGAACGAGAAACTACAGGGCCAGTCCCCTGTGGCCTCACAGGCTGAGGTGGCCCCATCCACGCAGAGGGGCAAGGACATGTACCATGCCAGCAAGAGCACCAAGCAAGCCCTGAGCCTGCGGCTCTTGCAGACCGAGGAGCAGATCGAGCGGACCCAGCGAGACATCCGCGGCATCCAAGAGGCCCTAGCCCGCAACGCTGGCCGGTAGGTGGCCGAGGACACCTGCTGGGGGGCGGCAGGGTGGAAGTGCACCCTGCTGATGGCCCCCCTCGGTGCAGGGCAGCTGCGGCCCAGCTGGAGGAAAAGCTGGCAGGAGCCCAGCGGCAGCTGGGGCAGCTCCGGGCCCGGGAGGCTGGCCTGCAACGTGAGCGGAAGAAGGCCGACACCCACAAGAAGATGACGGAGTTTTAGTGACCCCAGGCCACAAGCACGGCCCCAGGAGCCAGCCAGGTTGTGCAGCCGCTTGGGCTGTCATGGACACTAAGAAGGATCTACCCTACCCTGGCTGCCCCTACTCCGGTCTCGGTGGCCTGTGGAATGGACATGGGGCTGGACGGTGGCTTCTGGACACTGTCCCCCACTCGTGTCTTGGGCATTTCCTCAGTGAGGACATTAAAGTGGTTTCATCCATGTCTCTTGAGGCTCGGCCAGCTGTAGGCTCTCTGGGGGGAGGGGTTCTCCCTCATCTCCTGTTTGGGACGGCAAGCAGGTGGGCCAAAGCCGGGCTCTGGCCACCAGAGCCTGCTGAGTGGCCTTCCCACCCCCACTGGGTGTGAGGCCAGCGGGCTCGTGGCACCTAGAGCCGGGTGGGGTCCCAGGTGGGTGCTGTGCTGAGGACTCCCCAGATGGGGCAAGGAGGAGCGGCTGGTACTGCCCAGGTGAGTCCCTATTCTGCCCTCCAGCTGGCGAGCCCTGCCCTCCTCGGTGACCTCCCAACCCCAGGGCGGGGGCGGCTGTGATTGAGTTCTGGGCTATGGGGCCTGGCTGCTCTGTCACTGGGGCCAGCCTGGCGGAACACTGCACACCAGGAGCCCTCTCCTGGCAGGCAGGTGGACGCATCTGGTAGGGTGGGGCCGGAGCTTCCTGTGTGCTGAGTCGACCGGGGTGCAGAGGTGCCTGGCCCCAGTGCCCTCTCTTCTGCCTCCAGGCTCCCAGCTGCAGGGGCTGGGCAGCAGGTGGCTTCCACAGTCCCCACTCTCTGGCTCCTGGGCGGCTTCTCCCTGCTCTTCCCGCTACAGGTAAGCCTGCCCAGCTTGCCAATACACCCAGGCCTCTGCACAGCCCACCACCCTGTCCCTGCTGTAATGGTTCCTGTCTCCAGGAGGCAGTGAGTGCCGGGCTGTCCCTGGGGTGAGGACAAGCCAGGCAGGGGACAAGGATCTGACTGCCTGTCCAGCAGGCGCTGCTGACCAGGGGCCACTGCCCAAGCCACTCAGATGCCAGCCTATACCAGCTGCACAGCAGAGGTGAGCATGAAAGGGCAACAGGAGTCTGGCCCCAGGCCCCCAGCCCCCCTGCAGCCCCTGTGACTTCTCACCTGACCCCCCCAGACCTGTAGCCTGCCAGCCTAGGCCTCCTACACCCACACCTGCCTGACGCATCCATGGGCAGCGCCAGGCCACAGGCAGCTGGCCCCCCTCTGCCTTCCCACTCTGCCATCACGCCGTTCACTGGCCCACGGGATACCTACTCCACCTTGGGGCTGGCCATGGTCCTGCAGGCCAGCCTGATGCTGCCAAGCCTGGAAGTGGCCAAGTACGCCTGCACCAGACCCAGGACAGACTGAACCCCCAGGCAGGCCCCAGCGGCTGAGGTAAAGGGGGTGTGCAGGGGAGGGAGGTTGGACTGGGCCTCCACAGGTGGGTAGCAGCCCCTGAACATACCCTCCTGCAGGTGGGCTTCTGTACCCCAAGTCAGCCAGCTCTGGAGGAGGGACCCCGCAGGCAGGGCAGTAAGCGCACCCTGGAGCACATATGTGAGCCACGGAATTGGAGAGGCGTGCACAGCCCCCAGCCCTTTCCTGCAGGGAAGGCCCCGCCAATAAATCCTGATGCCACAATGACTTCCCTTCCTCCATGTGTGAGAAGCCTCGGGGGCTGGGACTTGGACCTTGGTAGGTTCTGGGCTGCAGGACAGAAGGGGCAGTGGGCAGCAAGTGCTAACCTGCCTGGCAGACAGCTCCTTCCCAGCCTAGGCAGATCCAGGGCTGGGATTCACCACTGGGGGTGTGGCCGCTGGCCCTGTGTGTCTTTGGGCCCAGTGGCACAGGCTAAACGCTTCCTTTTTCTTTCTTTTCTTTTTTTTTTTTTTTAAGTTTATTTTATTTTTTGGAAAGTCATATACAGAGAGGAGAAGAGACAGAGAGGAAGATCTTCCATCCGTTGATTCACTGCCTAAGTGGCTGCAATGACCGGAGCTGTGCTGATCTGAAGCCAGGAGCCTCTTCCGGGTCTCCCATACAGGTGCAGGCTTTGGGTCATCCACTGCTTTCCCAGGCCACAAGCAGGGAGCTGGATGGAAAGTGGGGCTGCTGGGATTAGAACCGGCGCTCATAGGAGATCCCAGTGCGTGCAAGATGAGGACTTTAGCTGCCAGTCTACCGTGCTGGGCCCAGCTAAGTGCTTCTTAAGCTGAGTCCCCTGTGTGGGTATGACTCGGCCATATGAAGTGGATGGTGCTGCCGGAGCCAAGGTGCAGGACTCTGGACACTGGCCACCACTCCAGAGCTCGTGCAGCAGTGGTTGCTGGGGGGACCCTCTGTTGGAAGACCAAAGGAGGGCTCACAGGGAGCCCAGGTGGGGTTTTACCCAGTCACAGCTCGCTAGCCTGGAGTGTACATGTGCAGGGCAACCCCGCAGCTCAGCCCTGGAAGCTTGGTCTCTGCCCGGACCCCTGGCTGCTCCTGACAGCTGCGGGCTTGGCCATCTGAACAGAGATGGAGCCTGGGACAGGCTTGTGTGTGCATGTGGGCCATGTACCCTGGGGGAGGGCCTGGCAGAGGTCACAGCTTCACGGTCTTAGCGCCCTCCAGTGGTTCCCAGGCCTGGGGGACGCTTAGGCTGACTGGTGGCCCTGCTCACCTGGAAATCCAACTGGGGTCCTAAGCCTGGATGGTCCAGTGGGTGGGCTGAATGCTCTGTGGCCCCAGGACGGGCTCTCCCAAGAGGCCCTCTGGGAACGGGTGACAGCACGGTAGGGGCTGACCAAGGCCTGTGTGTCCCAAGGGAGGGTGTCATGGCCCTGCACAGCCAGGCTTGGAGCCCTAAACAGATGCCTTGCCTGAGCACTGGGCATGGTTGCAGCAGCCGGCACCCCCTTCCCCCTTGGCCACCTACCCTAAGGAAGAGGAAGGTGAGTTTATGGGAAGGCCTGGCCTGTTCTGGATGCTGAGCATGGCAGCTGCCTGGAGCGCCTGCGCTGGAGCCAACCAGTAGGGGGCGCTCGTAGGCCTTGAATCACCCAGATGGGCTCGCTCCCAGCACCAGGCAGGCCGGGCCAGAATACAGGTGAACAGGACATGGCCGACCTGACTGACAGTCGCACAGCCTACAGCCCACCCCACCCCCCAGGGCTGCCCTGCCGTAGTGTCCTCTTGTCCTGCACCCCCATGAGAGTCACTGATGAAGCTCCTGGTCTCAGCTTCAGATCAGGTCAGCTCTGGCCATGGTGGCCATTTGAGGAATGGACCGTAAAATGGAAGAGCTCTCTCACCTGCCTAGGTTGCCTTGTACTTGCCAGCAGTAGCTGGCAGGCACTCTAGGCCTGGGCAAATGCCATGTATGTGCTAACTATGCCAGTGTGCCAGCATAGCTGCTTAACTATTATTGTAAAGATAAGTGGGGAAGGCAGGGAATTCTGGGCTGGGACATGCTACCCCAGCCCCTGGGCAAGGGTGCTCAGGATGGCGCTGGTGGGGAGGAGGTTGGGGGCATACTGGAGTGGGAGCAACTGAGGGCACATGTGACAGGGGAGGAATGGCTGTTGGGGTCTTCCACACACCAAGCCGCTGTTCTCACAGGCAGGCGAGGGAGCTGCAACGGTGGTTCACAGCGTGGACTGGAGGGCATGTCTGGGTCAGGCCAAGGCACCTGCCCATGTGGGAGACCTGGGCTGGGTTGTGACAGCCAGTTATGCATGAAGACCAGGCTTGTGTGGGGCTGGCTGGAGTGGAACTGACCAGGAGGCTGCATCCACTTGTATGTACAGTGGCTGGTGCAGGTGACAGGCTGCAGCTGACCCTGCACTGGGGGTGTGCACAGGTCAAGTCTGAGGTCACTCCAGGTGAGGTTTCTTTGGGGACTCTTCACCTAGACTGCTGGACTCAGACCCCATCCACCTCAGAAAATCTCAGGGTGTGTGGTCCGACCTTGGGGTACACGTATCAGGCCTGGGTCTCTTTAGTTGCTGCTAATGCCTGTGCAGTGGACAACATGTCCAGCTGCACACAGAGAACATGATGGCGAGCTCACCTGGGGGATGCCGACTGCCTCATCAGAAGGTGGAAGAAGGAACAGGTCGGACAGCATGTTCCTGAGATGGACTTTGTCAACCAGACACCTTGGAGTAATGAAACCAGAAACTTCAGAACTACCGAAACCACTCGGTAACCCCTCAGAACACTTCCTCGCACTGTGCTCTGAAGCGCCATCAAATGAATAGTCCTCCACCCCGGTGCTGGTGCACTGTGACAGCAAGGAGCGGACCCTGCTCTCCTGTGGACTCAGGAGAGAAGTGGAATATGTCCCACGCACCTTCCTACATTCCTGACCTCCCGTCATAACTGGAGGCCCACATGGACGTGCATCCTTAACTATGTAGACAATATTAAAATTGTTTAAAGATCTGTCTCCTTTCTGTTACTAAGACTTTTTAAAGTGTTTTGGTTTTTTTTTTTTTTTTGCAAGTGAGAGATGGAGAGGAAGATCTTCCGTCTGCTGATTCATTCCCCAAGCTGCTGCAACGGCCGGAGCTGCACCAATCCGAAGCCAGGAGCCCACAGCCTTTTCTAGCTGTCCTCCACTGCTTTCCCAGGCCATAAGCAGGGAGCTGGATGGGAAATGGCAGTGCCAGGATTAGAAACAGTGCCCATATGAGATCCCAGCGCTTTCAAGGTGAGGACTTTAGCCACTAGATCACCGTGCCGGACCTGCTGGTCTTATTCTTAAAAACGTCTTAGTAGGGTCTGGCATGGTAGCCTAGTAGCTAAAGTGCTCATCTTACACATGCTGGGATCTCATTTGAATGCTGCTTCTAATGCCAGTGGCCCTGCTTTCCACCCAGCTCCCTGCTTGTGGCCTGGGAAGGCAGTTAAGGACGGCCCAAAGCCTTGGAACCCTGCACCCACGTGGGGGTCCTGGAGGAGCCTCCTGGCACCTGGCTTTGGATCAGTGTAGCTCCATCCATTGCAGCTACTTGGGGAGCGAATCGTCGAATGAAAGATCTTCCTCTGTCTCTTCTCTGTGTATATCTGACTTTGCAATAAAAAAAATAAATCTTAAAAAAAAAAAAGTAAGGTCAGTGTGATGGCTCAATTGGCTAGTCCTTAGCCTAAAGCACAGCATCCCATGTGGGTACCAGTTCGTGTCCTGGCCTCTCCATTTCCCTTCCAGCTCCCTGGCTGTGGCCTGGGAAAGTAACAGAGGATGGCCCAAGCCTTGGGACACTGCACCTGTGGGAGACTCGAATGGGGCTCCTGGCCTCTGGCTTTGGATCAGCTCAGCTCTGGCTGTTGTAGCCATTTTGGCAGTGAACCAGTGGATATGACAGCTATCTCTCTATTCCAATAAAAATCTTCAAAGTTGGTGGTTTTTCCTGTAGCCTGATGTGTATCTTGGGGTAGGGGGAGGGACAGGAACACTCCCAGAGGCCGAATGGGGACCACAGAGGAGCCATGGGGGTCCTAGGATGGCTTTGGCGGCAGGAAGACACAGGAGGCACCTGCTCAGAGCAGCATTTCCCAGTTTATTGGAAGTGGTTGCTTTGCAAGAGCATCTCTGCCAACCCCGTCACAGGAAGGAGGCCCACGACAGTGGCCAGACCTCCCTGGCCGAGCAGCAGTCAGCAGAGCAGAGATATGGGCGGCCAGGGAGCCCCCCCCAAGCATGCTGATACCCCAAGTCCAGGCCCATGGCCAAGCGCCGTGCGCGTCTGTCGGCCACTGCAGCAGAACATGCAGTGCCCCCGGGGAGTGGGGCGAGCTGCCCAGGGCTGCGCAGGTCCAGTCTGCACCTTGCTCGCTCAGATGGCCGACTGCTGTGCTGCACAGCTCGTGCCCGCCCCACCTTGGGCCAGGCCTCCTGTGGCTGCTGACCCCGGACATAGAACACAGGACAGCACGGGATGCAAATGTCATCTACACAGCTCTTCCTCTTCATAAAAAAATATTTATTAGTTTAAACATTGATTTTAAAAAATCCATCACGTTAAAAACAACACAACACATAGACCCTTAACAGATCTGTCTCAGGCCTGAGCCTGTGGAGGCTGGAGCGGCTAGGGGACCCTTGGTTTCCAGGTGTTGGCTAGTAACAGGCTCTGTGGTGCCTTCTAAGAGCTGGGTGGGGCAGCACCCTGAGTGGTGGGCCTGAGCCGGGCTGGGCAGACTCCTGATGGCCAGGGACTGGCCGGTCCCCTGAGGGGAGGGAGCCCAGCTGTATCCTCCTGCTCATCCCAGCCCCACAGAGGTGGGCAGTGAGCAGAGGCTCCAGGATTGGCTGAGAACCCTGACCCTCAACCCCCTCTCTGATAAGGACTGTGGGTGGGCGGAGGTCACAGCACCCGGGGACCTATGTGAGGGTCTGGGGTTTCTCTCCCATGAGGAAGCAGCAAACACAAGGGGATCGGTCAGGGACGGCCAAAGGCCAAGTCTGGAAAAGTCAGGAGTGTCCAGCAGGCAGGGGTCCCAGGAGGCAGAAGGCAGGGCACGGGCAGAGGACACATGGCCCTGACTGCTCCAGGGTGCTGGGTTGCCGCACGGTCAGTAGGTGTGAGCAGCTCGTGGCACTGAGGGGGTCTCACTCCGAGGACAGGCAGTTAGCAGCAGAAAGGTGGGGTGGCCCCCCGGCCAGCTTAGGGGGAGGTCAGCAGGAGTGCCGGGGCACAGGAAGTATAGGCAGGACCCGAGTACAAGGTGCACCAGGAAGTGTAGGCAGGCCTCAAAACCAGGGACCCCAGGGCACAGGGCCAGGGAGCAGGCAGGGGTTGTGGGAGGGCCACTCCCCCAACATAGCACCTGGGCCAGGCCTCCCACAGCACCTAGCTGGCAGGGCCCTGGGGCAGTGAATGACCTGACTGCTACGGGCGATGGCAGTGCCACCTGGGGTGACTCAAGGAGTCCCTTGGATGGCCAGCACGCCCCCAGCCCCAGGACCCCTCCCAGCACCTGCTTCTCCATCCAAAAGGACTGAATGGTTTCTGGTCTGAGGCTGGAGCCCTGGGGATGCCATCTGCAGCCTGGCCCCAGCCCTGAGTAGGACAACCTAGCACACACTAGGCAGCAGGTACCCTAGCACAGCCAACCCAAGTCCTTGTCTGGCCCCGTGGAGGGGCTGGGGGGCCCCGGTGAGTCACCATCCTTGTCCCTGAGCAGTGTGTCCTCAGGCGCCAGGCCCATGTGGCCCTTCCACTTGGTCGCATCCTCATCCTCATCCTCGCCCAGCTCCTCAGCCTCCCCCCGTGGGTCATCGGGGTCCTCCAGGTAAGGCCCATCACCCGCAAACAACGCCTCCGGGGAGCCCTCCCCGCCACCGTGGTCCCGCGGTCCTGCCATGCTGTGGCCAGCACAGTCAGCGCACACACCATGACGCCGCGAGCCGTGCTTGATGCCCACGCTGGCTGCGGACATGAACACGCGGCTGCACACCTTGCACACGTACTTCTTGTCCTTGCTGTGCACCTGGGGGTTGGGGGGAGAGCCATGTGTGGGACGGGGGGAGCCTGCGTAAGGCGAGCGGTTGTGCAGGATATGGGGTGGGGGGTCCTGTGTGGGAAGGGTGTTCAGGTCCAGGCGGGGCCATGGAAATCCACAGGCAGTGCCAGCAGTGACAAGCAGGAAGGCCAGGTTCACAAGGGCACCAGATTCCTCAATGGACTCCAACCCCAGGCTTGAGGTCCAAGGGAGCCATAGGAGCTGCCAGTCCCACTTGGCCACGTCCACATGGCAGGATGGGGGAACAGGCACTCCAGGTGCACTGCACCCTGCCAGCAGGGAGGCTTTGGGACTTGGTTATGTCCCAACCTGGCCCGGCCCCCTAGGGATGCAGGCTCTGCTGGGCTGGCCTTGGTCACGCTGCAGCCAAGCCTGGTGCTTAATGGTCCCATCCCCCTCAGGCACCTGCTCCTCTTGGGGGTGTGCCAGGAACCATGCTCAAAGGGAGGTGGAGGGACTGGCCCTGCCCTCCATCTGCGTCCCCTGTTCACTAGGCTGAGTGATGGACAGACCCCTCTGTCCTGGCAAGGGGCCACCAGGTCCCTTGAGGGTTGGCTGTTGAATCAACTCTGGCCAGCAAGGCCCTCCCATGAAATATAATCCTTCTCCCGCTGGACTTCCCGCCCCTCCCATGCTCACCACAGACCAAGAGCAGCCCAGGCACCTTGTGGAGTCCAAAGGCACCAGGGCCAGGTGGGTGGGACACCCTGGTCAGCAGCAAGAGGAGTTAGGCTGAACACCCAGGCCCTTACTGCTAAAGACCATATGGCCCATCCAGGGTAGAGGTCACCTGCTGGTCCACCGAGGCAGGCAGGGAAGGGGCACTGCAACCCCCTCCCACCCTAGGTTGTCAGTCTGTCCATGCAGCCTGAAGGATGGTCAGGAAAGGACCCTGAAAGGACACTTGGCAGGCACACTCCACTTCATTTCTCAGGGCATGGCCTCCTTTAGGACCCTCCATGAGGACCCCTGACCTCTTGTCTCCCCACAGCTCTGCCAAGCCCCCACACCTTGAGTACCATACGAGACCCTGCACCCCCTCGCCGTGTCCTGGGTCCCAGACACTGACCTCCCTTGGTGGCAAACCCGACCCAGGGCTCCGTCTACCCACTTAGCTCCCACTCTGCCCGCTGGGCTGGCCTTTGGGCTGGGCCCTGGCAGAGCAGGACATGAGGACCCAGCAAAGCAGTGGCTGAGGCCTGGCTGGTGACCCAAGGCCAAGCTGACCACCCGCGCCCGGCTCACCAGCGTGTGCCGCTTCATGTGTTCACGCCGCGTGAACTTCTTGCCACAGATCTCACAGGGGTAGGGCCGCTCGCCAGTGTGGGACCGCATGTGGCGCTTGAGGATGCATTGGTGCATGGCCGAGAAGCTGCAGTATGGGCACTTGAACTTCTTCCTGATGACTGCGAACTCGTTCACTGCAGGCAGAAACCGGGTCAGTGGGCAGGCAAGGCTGGCC
This sequence comes from Ochotona princeps, assembly GCF_030435755.1. Lineage (NCBI taxonomy): Eukaryota > Metazoa > Chordata > Mammalia > Lagomorpha > Ochotonidae > Ochotona > Ochotona princeps. The sequence continues at coordinate 254,139 of NC_080853.1, read as the reverse complement.
ATCCCCCCACCACCCTACCCACAGCCCAACTGCAGGCGGCCCCCTTGGGTGTCTGGACAGATCCACGCCACCTCCACCAGCTGATTGGCGCTTGAGCCACAGCCCTCACTAGCATCTCCATGATGCTGGACAAGCCATTAGATGGCTCTATAGACATGGACAGCCATCCATGGGAACCTCCCAAAAGGCGAGCAGGGCCACCAGGACAAGGTATGGTGAGGGGTGACAGCAACCAGTCCCTGCCTCCCAGCCCGGATGCAATGTAGGCCTTCCCTACAGACACACAAGCCCTGGCCTGCAGCCCGGTGCGAGGAACATGCAGTGCTATGATTTTAACCTGAAGTTCCTGGTGCTTCCTGCACCACCAGCCACCCCTCAGAGACCCATGTCCTGTGTCCTGGCTATAACCATCGCCCCCAGGTCAGGGAGGAATGGATCCCTGAGCCCCACCAAGGACACCAAGACAGAGCTCCAGGATCCTGACCAGCCCTAGCTGTTGCAGACTTTGGTCTCTGCCTTTCAGATTGAGTGAAATAATTAAAATGAAATAACCTTGAGAGATCTGTCTCCATGGTACAGGTGCAGGTGTGCTCCAGCCAGGGGAGCTCTCAGAACCCCCCAAGCAACTTCTGGCCCTCCTGCCACTGGTGCCCATGTATGTGAGAGCATAGCCACACCACCGTGTGTCCAGTACATGCTGGCCTCAGACACACAGCCCTGTAGCCCATCTGGGCCAGGCCATGCCTTGTACCCAGCACCACTACAACCTTGAAGCCCACAGCCCATGATCATCACCCCGTTGGTCCCCTCACTACACAAAGCCATGGGCACACTAGAGACTTCATGTGCCTGACCAGTAGGACCCAGCTTGGACCACTGCAGAAGGTGCACCCCACTCACCCCCCAGGACCCATGTGTCAGCACCAGCACCCTCCCCACACCCTGGCCAGGCCCTGGCGCCTGGACTCAGGAATGGAGGGAAGTGACGATGACTCAAGCTGTGGGCCCAGTCTGGGCCAGCACCACCAAGATGGGCCCGGCTTCCCTGACACTCCACTAATGTGTGAGACAGGGATACAGCTTCCCTGCCATCAGTCACTCCCCTGAACCCACAGCAGCCGGGGCTGTGGCAGTCCTGGCCTCTCGAGTGGGACACAGGAGCCCAGAACCCAGAACTATCACCACTCCCTGTGACCCAACCCTGGGGCTCCAATAAAGAACACAAGCTTCTTCACTGAGTCCTACTCCAGGCCACCACCTGCCCAGTGACACTGACTGGGCCACCAACGGCAACCAGAACAAGAACGGCAACGGGGCATTCACTGAAGGCATGGTTCTCTGCTTTCTTTCCTTTCCCTGTCCACAGACACCAACCGAGGGCAAATCCTGCACCTTCTGCGGCAGGTATGGGAAGGGAGGTGACAGATTCCAGGGGACAGTGACAGATTTATGTGGCAGGAATTCAAAACTGAGGGAGGAAAGTGATCAACACTTTCCACAGTATGGCCAGCTCACACAGGCCTTCCCTTTCCCAGGCTTTTTCTGTCCCCTTGTCTTAGGCCCAGATCTCCAGAATGACTGTCCTCTGAGGGGAGTTGGTCTCATTGGGCTGCTGTGGCCACACTGAGGAGCCCCACAACACCACCCTCTGGTAGGCTGATGGCACACCAGCCAGCCTGTCCAGATCTGTGTCTAGGGCTGGTCACAGATGGGCTTTTGCCCGCTGCCCACACAGCTGCCCACTTGTGGGGCCAAGCCTGGATCCAGCATTGGTCCCACACAGGCTGTTGTCCCCAGCACCTTCCATCTCAGCTTTCACTCCAGCCACAGTGCCTCAGGGAGGCTCACAAGTCCCTCAGGGAGGCCTACATGGTCCCTCAGGGAGGCCCACATGTTCCTCAGGGAGCCCCACACAGCCCTCAGAGAGGCTCACACGGTCCCTCAGGGAGGTTTACAAGGTCCCTCAAGCAGGCCCACAGGGTCAGGGTCCTGGCTTCTCTATCCAGCCCACTTCCTGTCCCATAACCCAACTTGAGCAAGGAGGAATTGGGGACCCGTGGCTCACTCCCCAACATGTGGTTCTGTTTCTGACTTCAGCTTTGACACATGTCCTTTGCCAGCTGCCATGTGGTCCTCATCGGCTGATGGGAAGACACAAGGTTTAGGAAGACATGAATGACTACGGCCAAAACAGCTACGTGTGCTATCCACAGCAAGGTCCCTGCTCCAGCTTCTGCCCTGGCCTCTGGTCAGTGAGCCTGGGATCCACATCACGGCGGCCTTGACCCCTGCATGTGACACCCATGTGCAGCCCCTGGCACGCCTCAGCTGTTGAGGTATTTGGGACTGGGGAATTTGTCTCTGATTCAGACAAACAAACAAAAAAAAGAAAAAGAAACCAGCACTAAAATGAACTCCAAGCCTCAACACTTCAGGCAAACATTCAGGGCAGCTAAGGTGTGGCCAAGCAGATCAAGCCACTGCCTGCCTAGCCGCTCCAGACCCAGCTCCCTGCAATGGCTTGTGCAACCAGCTGAGGATGGCCAGAGGCTTCAGGCCCTATACCCACAAGAGAAACTTGGAGTTCCTGGCTCCCTGGCAGCCCCAGGCACTACAGTCATACAACAGTCATCTGGGAGTGAACCAGCAGATGGAAGATTCTGTTATAACCTTTGGCTTTCAAAAAAAAAAAAAAAGAAAGAAAGAAACTTAAAACTATTTGAAGATGGGCCCGGCGTGGCAGACTAGCCACTAAAGTCCTCAGCTTGCACTCACTAAGATACTATATGGGCGCCAGCTCTAATCCTGGCAGCCCCATTTCCCATTCAGCTCCCTGCTTGTGACCTGGGAAAGCAATCAACGATGGCCCAAAGCCTGGGGACCTTGCACCCACATGGGAGACCCAGAAGAGGCTGATTCCTGGGTTTGGATCAGCTCAGTTCTAGCCATTGCAGCCACTTGGAGAGTGGACAGAGGATCTTCCTCTCTGCATATCTGACCTTGCAATAAAAATAAATAAATCCTTAAAAAAAAAAAGCTACTTGAAGATAAACTACCTCAATGCACAATGCAGCAGAAGACAGGAAGGCTTCTGGGGATCCCCGTGTATTGGGGGACGCTGCTGGGCATGAGGGTGGGGCCATATCTCCTTGCAGATGCTACCACATACCTCTCATGCTGACGCCATCACAACTAACTCTGTCACAAGTGCCACTGGTGCCTTCACAGCTGGACTACCTCTTGGTGTCCCACAGAGCCTTCCCACAGCCACTCCCTCTATCCAGTGAGACATGGTGCTCCTGGAACTCACAGCCTGGGCCAGGAGCCCTCAGACGCACCAAGGCAGGGACACTGTCCCCAGACAGCTGATGTCCACACGAGAAGCCCCCCACTCTCCAGAAATGCCCACTGGTGCCGGATGTCCGAGGCAGGTGTCCTGGGCCATGACCCATGGCAACACTGCTCTGCTGCCTGCTTTGTTCCCATGGGCAGTATAGTCCTTGACCCCTAAAGTCACTTCTCCAGTATCAGATTGTGGCCACGAAGATAAGCCTTGGGGCAGGCGCAAGTGCACAGCACCAGCCCCAGGCAGGCAGGGCGGCACTGCCTACTCCCAGGGTACCTGCCTCTGCAAAGCCATGGCCAGTACTGTCTCTGCCTCCTGGCCCCTGTAACCACCCGCTCCCAAAGGCATGCCCTGGGGGCAGCACAGTCAGTGGCTTCCCACTACCCAAGCAGGAAACAAGGCCAGGCTCCCAGCTCCTGGAAGCTCCTGATAGCTGGGCAAGTTCTGGCTTCAACCTGCCCGCCTTGGTCACATGGACATGTGGGGAGGGAACCAGCCCCCCGACAAGCTTTGTCTCTTCAGTATTTGTTTAAAGATGGGCACCATGACCATGATGGGTTCTAAGGGCAAGACAGCAAGGCTTGTAAGATGTGCTCGGCCAATGTCGCCCAGCATGTGGCTTTGACCTCTCCAGAGCCGGACTCTAGTCAAGGTCCCTGAAACAGAGACCCTACGTGATCCAGTCAGGATGCACCTGTCACCTGAAAGTGACCATTGGCCCACCACCTGGGCACTGAGACCTGGTGGGATCACCATAGCTGCAGCACCCCACCAGCCTGCTCCTCACCGCCACCCCTCGCCATCTGCTTCCACACACCCTGACGTCTCCCATGCCAGGCAGCCGGCCACACCAGAGCTGGCCAAGCTGCAGGCACAAGTATATGTCCAGGGTGGGGACAAGGCACCAGGGGAGCTTCTTGCTGTCTCCATGGGGGTCCTCCTGGGGCTCCTCTGCTGATTGTAGCACCAAGGGTTGCGGGCAGGCAAGGCCAAGCTGCCCCAGAGCAGGGCCCAGAGACCTCAGCCCCAGGGTGCCCCACACACCCCGGCCACCAGCTCCCGGAGCGGTATCACGAAGGGCACTGCCCTGCATGCAGGTCCCAGGAGTGGACCTAGGAGAGGACAAAGAGAGGTTATACAGCGCCAGGAGCTGAAAGCCAAACGAGATTCATGGTACCCCCACTGTTGCCAGGCACTCACCAGGCTCCCCGTGATGGGGCTACAGGGTCAGCCCCTCAGTGGCCACCTGGAACGGAAGGTGGTTGTGAATTCTCAGCAAACAGCGCCATAGCTGCCACCATGTCATCCAGGCACGGGGTGTGTGGCGCACTGTGCCATCGGCGACTCAGCTCTAATGAGCTGCCTTCTGGAGGCCCCGCGAGGAAGGCCCTGCAGCTCCCAGGGCCAGGACTGGCTGACCATGGCCACGATGCTCAGTGCCAGGGCCTGGAGATGAGCACACGCCTTCACATTATGAAAAATGTTCCTCAAAGTGCAGAGGGCACAGCGGGTACACAAAGCACAGCGCCAGCATCCCATGTGGACACCTGCTGGAATCACAGTTACTCCACTTCCAGTCTGGCTTTCTGCTGCTGGCCTGGGACAGCGGCAGAGAATGACCTAAGTCCCTGGGCCTCTGCAACCCATGTGGGAGACCCAGACAGAGCTCCTGGCTTCAAGCCTGAATCAGCCCTGGCTGTGTGGCCACTGGGGAAGTGAACCAGTGAAGATCCTTTTTGACGCTTTCAAATACTTTTTTTAAAAAAGAAGTTCAGAGAAGTACTTTAAAAATAGAAAACAGTGCAACCAGTGCTACACACAGCCAGGGGAGTGGCCCCCACAGCTGCACACCTAGCTCACTGAGGAGACCCTAGGGCCTGGCTGGCAATGTGGAGCCAGGTGTGCTGGCACAGCAGCCGCACTCCCATCTCCCCTGGGCTCTGCTCATCCAGTCCTGGAAGCCACTTGAGGCTGAGGGTGGCAGGAGGCTGGAGGCTTTTACTGCCTCACCATCCCCAGGAGAGTGCAAGCCCTGAGGACAGGGACCCAGCAGCCTCCAGCCTCCACGATGCATCCTGGTGGTGTGGGATGTGGGGGCCAGCCCAGTTCCAAGTGTGGCAGCTGATGTTCCAGGCACGTTCCTATGCCCTTTAGTGGGAAACGGCTCCAATCTCAGAATGAACGGGAATCAAGCTGAGGGCGTGCTTCATTGGGAATAGTCCTTCAGAGAAACGTGGGCGTAGCTGCACACAGCGAGATTGGAGGAATGAGCAGGAGCTGTCTGAAACCTGGGGCAGGCTGGCACACACCTAGAGACAGCTACAGCTTGACTGGCCCGGCCACCTCACATCCAGACCCAGCTGGCCCAGCCACCTTGTACCACAGCTTAATGTGTCACTCTGCTCCATCTTGCTGCCCCGTGAGCGGGTCACTCCCATCTGTCACATGCAGTCAGTCATTCAGGTTGTTCTATTCCCAGGCCCGTGAGGGAACCACCACAGGAGTCCTCGATGGCTCAGCTTGGAGCCCAACCCACATGGGAAGCGTATCTGGTCGCTGAGTGATTCACTGACAACTAACAAGCAGCTGCCAATCAGCTGCTGGAAAAGCAAGTTAGGCCAAGTCACAAGGAAGCCCTCTGTCTTCTTGGGAAGAAGTTGGCCATCTTGAGTTTAGTGGCCCACGATGTGGTGGAACAGGAAATCACTCCTGCTTTTGTAGAACATTCCAGAAGCATCCACAAAGGTTCTCCACTCAATGAACACAGCACAAGCCCCAGGCCCTGACGCCCCACACAGAGCTGGGTGGTGTGGGGGAGGGCCCCAAGGCCACACAGCCAAACCCGTGTGCATGAGGCCAGTGTTGGCTTCCACATCACAAACCATACATCCCATATCTGGAACAGAAGGTCAAGGCCAGCCCAAGCTCTGGTAAGCCTGCCCTGGCCTCACAAAGGGCCCTGGTAACAGAGGCCAGTGTGGCCTTTCACTCCCACTTCATTGCATTACTCTGTGCCCCTCACCCCTGCAGACTTGCCACAGACCCTTTCAGCGCCACGAGCAGCATGGTGTGGAACACCACACTGGACACCTCAAGTAAGATGCAGTTGCCAGGCCCTATGTGGTCGTTGGTCCCACGTGCCCTTTGGACAGGCCCCCTGCCTAGGCGGTGCGGCGCGGAGAGGAGATCGGCGCACACACCCTCCAGCCCAGCAAGACAACCCAACTTCAGGGAGGAGGCCCGTGCTCTCCCCAGCCGCCCATGCCCACACTTACACGACAGTGAGTGTGCGCCCTTAGGCAGATACTCCAGCAGCAGTGTGCCATCGTCACCCAGCGCCTCTGCCTTGAGGGACAGCAGGCTGTTCTTGCTCATGAGCGCTGCGCGCAGGTTGGCCACAGCCGCTGCCTGCTGTAGCACCTCATCCTTCTCAGCCAGGGCGACGCCCAGAAAGCCCGCCTCTCCTTCCATTAGGGTATCTTCCGCCCTGTCCCCGCGGCCCTCGGAGCCGCTGGCTTCAGCTGCCGCCAGCTCAGCACCTGGGGTGGGAGAAGGCACATCAGCCAGAGCCGCTGCCACTGGGGGTGGGAGTACCCACCCACCAGATGCCCCATGGCAGCAGCTGTTCCCACGCCAGACCCACAGACGGGCCATCCTCCTTGGTCACAAGTCAAAGACCTGCTCCCAGGCCAGAGCAGACCCCTTCCAACTCAGAGAAGACCCAGGACCCCCTTGTCAGAACACATCTGGGATTTCTCCAGCCACCTCTCTAGGTCAGAGCAGATCCTCCCAGAGTCAGACAATGACCCAGGTGTCAGGGTTAATGTGGCAGTTCTCCCCAGGCTAGCAGGGCTCTCAGACCTGGCCATGGACTCCAGGACAGGACAGTGGGACCTCAGGCAGCAAGATAAACTGGACTTGACCAAAAGTCAGACCGTGTGGCCCCTAAGGACTTGGTCAACCATGGAGGACTCTTGCATGGTCACTCCACCAAGGTCATGCCGGAATGGAAGGATAATGCAGGTAGGAGTGGGTGTGTAGAGCCCACACCAGGCAAACCCAGGTTTTCTAGGGGTATCTGAGCATATGGCAAGGGGCCCGCATACAGCACTCAGGCCCTGGTCCAGTTGCAGGAAGTGAGCCCTCACCCGTGGCAGAGACCACCTGTCAGACTAAACTCCAAAAACCTCAGGGGAGCCAGCTCTGCACCAGGGTGCGACAGCAGCGGCCCTCCTACTAATGCACTTGCGGAGCCGGCCCGAGGGCTCAGGCCCCTGCCCCCACAGGGAGACCTGGGGAAGCACCTGGCTCATGGCTGCGGCCCAGTCCAGCCCCGGTCATTCTAGGCATTTGAAGATTGAACCAGGGCCCGGCGGTGTGGCCTAGCGGCTAAGGTCCCATATGGGCGCCAGTTCTAATCCTGGCAGCTCCACTTCCCATCCAGCTCCCTGCTTGTGGCCTGGGAAAGCAGTCGAGGACGGCCCAAAGCCTTGGGACCCTGCACACGCGTGGGAGACCCAGAAGAGGTTCCTGGTTCCTGGCTCTGGATCGGCGCAGCACCGGCCATTGTGGTCACTTGGGGAGTGAATCATCGGACCCTCTCAGGGTCACCACTCATCTCACTCTCCCCTCAGGATCACTGCTGATCTCACTCTCTACTCAGGGTTACCACTGACTTCAGTTTTCCCGCTAGGGTCAGTGCTGGCTTCATCAGCTCCCCAATCTGGTTCTGCGAAGCCACTGAGTTAAGATAAGCCAGGCTGCAGGGGGACACCCAGTGAGGGACACTAGGGAAGGGCACGTCCCTGGGGAGAGGACTAGGTAAGCCCAGGACCTGCGTCCAGCATCCCTGGGGTCTAGGGGGACCGCCCTGCGCAATTTGGGAGCAGAAAGCCCTCCCATGGGAAAAGTCTCTAATGAGAGCACAAGTACCCCAAAAGGGACTAGAAATCCAGGGGAGGCCGAGACTGGGTGCAGCAGGCACAGCACCCCCTTCTCACCACCCAAGACCATACCTCCACTAACACATGAGTCTGCACTGCCACACATGCCCACATGCTGTAGTCCCTGCAGCAGGCACAGCACCCACGCACCAGTCCGCATCCCTACGAGCCCCCAACCCCTGCAGGACCCTCACCCTCACAAGAACCCACACCTCCATACCAGCCTGCAGCCTTGAGGCCCCAGCTCTGTAGCCCTCAGTGGAGGTGGCTCATGGTTGCCTTGGCAACAATAGAAACAAAAGTACACAGCCCTACTCACTTGTTGGATCCTAAACCACCTCTGCTCTGAACAGCACCTCGACTCCCAGGCCACAGCTTGACGGGTGGCCCTGGTCAGCCGTGGTAACCTTACAATCTGCCCTTGGAACTTAAGGGCACGTGACCATCCCAGAGTCTCAGCAGCACCCCAACTTCTGGGACCAATTCCTCCCAACTCAGAAACCTGATTTCATGCCATCAGACCTACAATGGGGGGGGGGCAGATGAAGGTCTGAGTGGGAGAGGCACAGACCCGCCCCTGGGAGTGCAGAACACACACCTCACCCCACCACTATAGGAAGGGGTTGGGATAAGAGAAGCCTGGGGATTCAGTGGAGGGGAGCCATTGTGGAACTGGAGGAGAGGCACAAGACCCCACCAGGAGACTATTTGAAGTCTGGGGCTGGCCCTGAGGCCCAGTGCTGCACCCCCTATTGGGTGGGTCCTGGCCCCTTGAATGGGATCTAGCTCGCTGTCCAAGCATCCTGGATGTGGTAGGTCATGTCTGAGAACTCACTTGCTGGTCCCTGGCTTCAGCTGGCCCAGCCCTGGCTGCTGAGGTCATCGGAGGATGGAATCAGCAGAATGGAGACTCCCCAGCCCCCGCCCTGTTCCCTCTCTGTCTGCAGGTCTCTCCCTTGCAGGTCCCTCCTCCATCCACCCATTTTACCACAAAGACAGGAGCCATGTGTACCATGTTAGCTCTGATCCTAAGGGGATTCGCCCTGCCAGACCCTGCTGGGCCACTTCGACTCCCAGCCAAGAAGGGAGGAACAGGTATTCCCCTCAAGAACCCCTGGAGTTGTGGGGGGTCCCAGCACAGGCACATGTTTGGCCGTTGGCCTCTCCCAGAATGTAGTCGGAGAAAGGCACCTGCCTGTCACTCCCAGGGGCTCAGTGCTGGTTCAGAGTCATTTCATTGTCCACCATCTACAATGCAGGCAGGCACGGGGGACCCAGTCCATGGCCCTGCCAGGTGACAGCAGCTGGTAGGTGCAGCTGCAGCTCCTGCACCTGCCTCTGGCACTGGCACTTGCGCCTCCCCAGGGGCTGCTTCACAGCACTGCTTGTCTCACATCCACACACGCATACGCACATCCACATGCATGCACACGCGTGGCCCCCGTCTCCCTCTGCTTCTCCACAGCGAGGAAGCATGCACCCTGGAGATCTCCTCAGCAAGAACACACAGAGTCAAAGCCTCCAGGTCTGCTGACCTTCCCATCGGCCAGCGTGAGCCCCACTCCTGCCTGGACATGCCCCCTCAGGCAGGCGCGAGGCTTACTTGAGCCCCGGCCACCAAAGGGCCATGTGGTGGTGGGGAGGAAGGACGGCGGTGGGGAGCCTGTGGGGCCATCGTCCTCCTCTGCTGGCTGCGTGATGTGCCGCACGGTGTCCTTGTTCTTGCGGTTCTTCCTGCGCCCAGCGGCCCCCAGCTCAGGGAAGGTGCCCTGAAGTGTGCCTGCCCTGCAGGGTGGCGGCGACGGCTGCTCCTCCTTGACGTGCAGGGACCCGCAGCCTGTGTCGCCCGGCCACAGTGGTTGTGCGGGCGTGTCCTCCAAGCCGTTGGCTTTGGACTCAGGCTCATCCCTCCCATAGCTGCCGCTGCTGCCGCTGCCGCCGCCCTCATGGCAGCTGGCGATGGCTGAGTCCCCGGAGGAACCTGCGGGGCTGGTTCGCCGGGCCAGCCAGGGCGAGATGCTCCTGCCAGCCATGACGGCTGAAAGCAGGGCATCAGCACCACCGCTCACTGGGCCGCCATCCTCCAAGTCGGCCAGCTCATCTGAGGCGTCGGCCTTGATGCTAATGTCCAATGCGGCCTTGATGAACTCGTGGCAGGCCTGCACAATGTCAGTCATCTGCAGGAAGCTGGCAGCCGACATGACCTCAATGACGTTCCTGCTGGTGAGGGCCAGGTGGGCTGAGTACATGAAGTCAATGATGGCCTTGAAGCCCTGGGCCGTGACGATGTCCAGGTGGGTGACCGTGGCCTGCTCCGACGTCTTCTGCACCTGGCAGAAAAGCGTCTTGAAGTAGCGGCTGCTGCCCAGCAGCACGTTGCGGTGTGCCCTGAAGACCTTACCCTCCACCACCACACAGGCGTCACACAGTACCCCACGCTGCCGCTGCTCATCCAACTCCCGAAGAAGGTGCCGGTAGTGGGACGCGATTTCCATATCTCCCTCTCGCGGTCCACCCGCGGGCCTTGCGGCTGCCTCTTCTACAAAGCCTGGTCGGGGAGAAGGACAGTGTCAGGCAACGCAGTGGCCCAGGGAAGGGGTAGAAGACTGGTGGGGGAGGACAGCCTCAGGTGGGCAGGGAGCTGAGGGAGAGGTCAGTGTCAGGCGGGGCCCTCACCATCTTGCTGAAGGGTCCTGGCAGGAGTGGTACCCAGCGGGCAGCAGGCCCAGGGCCTGCCTTGTGCAAGAACAGAGGTGGGCGGAGACAGGAAGGAAGGTCTGACTGACTCCAGCTGAGCCAAAAGCACAATCCCAGACACACCCACTGAGCCCAGCGCAGGGCAATAGACCTCCTCGCCCAAAATGAAAACCAGACTGCTAGGGACTGACAGGGGGCTGCTACCTGTGACATCCGCACCCCACATGGACACCAGCTTGTGTCCCAGCTGTTCCACGTCTGCTCCAGCTCCCTGTTTGTGGATGGCCCAAAGGCTGGAGCCTCTGTACCTGTGTGGAGACCCAGATGGAGCTCCTGGTTCCTGGCTTCTGTCTGGCCCCAGCCCCAGCCACTGCAGCCATTTGGGGCATGAACCAGTAGATGGAGGACTCCTCTCTCTCTCCTCCCTCTCAGAGTAACTGCCTTTCAGATTTGAGACAACAAGTCTTTAGAAAAAGAAACCAAGCAAAGTACCCACACCAACCCCACAGAGCAAGACAGACTCACAGCAAAGCCTGAAGCTGAGCTCAGACCAGCTGCCAAAGGAGGGTCTATGGGCCGCTTCTCATCCCTGGAGGGAACAGTAGGGGCCAGCCTTCCCTGGCACCTCAACAGGACACAGGAAACAGTGTTGTGGGGCTGGACCACCAAGCCTGGCACTGTCCCACTCAGCCCCACCCAGCATCAGCACAGCCATGCTGGTCGAAGGCTTCCCTGTGGTAGAAGAGAGCGTGTGTGGCAGTCCCTGAACTAGTCTGGCTGTCTGGCCTGAGTGCTCCAGGACATCGGCTGTCTTAGGGAGGAACAGCAGGGAGGGCCGCACACACGCCCATCAGCGCCTGGGACCTCGGATGCAGCAGGCGGCGCTGCCTGCTCAGATTCACCCAGGGCTAGGAGGGCATGGTAGGCACCCGGCCCAGCCCACTCCCCACCAGAACAGAGGCTCCAAACATCAGGGGCTTCCCAGGTCCTGGCCCCGGGGAGCTCCTGGCTCCTGTCCAGCACAGCCTGGTCGTCACAGGCACATGGGGAGTGGACAGCAGGATGGCCTCTCTGTCACTCACTCTGTGGGTCTGAACCTTATACCTCACCAATTGTTTATTTTTAGAAAGATTTACTTACTTACTTCAAAGGCAGAGCTACAGAGAGATCTGCCATCTGCAGGCTCACTCCCCAAATGGCTACTACGGCCAGAACTGAGCCAGGAGCTTCATCTGGGTCTCCCTCAAGGCTGCAGAGGCTCAAGCACGGGGCCGTCCTCTACTGCTTTCCCAAGTTATTAGCAGGGAGCTGGAATGGAAGTGGAGCAGCCTGAACTTGAAATGGTGGTCTTACGGTATGCTGACACCACAGGCGGAGGCTTAACGGCTTTGCCATGGCCCCACCAACTGTTCTCAATGAGAGTTCATAGGTGCTGTTGTTGCCCCCATGCCCGTCACACCCACGTACTCCTCTGGCCACACCAGAGTGAGGGCCAGTGTCGTGGTTTGACAGGATAACAGCCCACCACCACCACCCTCAGAGCACGGCTCTACACATTGGGTCTTGTACCCCTCAGGGAGACCAGATGCAGCTCCCCACACCAGCCTTGGCACAATGGTCACGCCCTGGAAAACAATCAATGGGCCTTAGCAGTCACAGGACAGACCTCAGGGCACAGAGGACACAGGAGGGACCTCAGGGCACAGCGGACACAGGAGGGACCCCAGGGCACAGAGGACACAGGACAGACCTCAGGGCACAGCGGACACAGGACGGACCTCAGGGCACAGCGGACACAGGAAGGACCTCAGGGCACAGCGGACACAGGAGGGACCCCAGGACACAGCGGACACAGGAGGGACCCCAGGGCACAGAGGACACAGGAGGGACCCCAGGGCACAGCGGGCACAGGAGGGACCCCAGGGCACAGAGGACACAGGAGGGACCTCAGGGCACAGCGGACACAGGACGGACCCCAGGGCACAGAGGACACAGGAGGGACCCCAGGGCACAGCGGACACAGGAGGGACCCCAGGGCACAGCGGAGACAGGAGGGACCTCAGGACACAGCGGACACAGGAGGGACCCCAGGGCACAGAGGACACAGGAGGGACCTCAGGGCACAGTGGACACAGGACGGACCCCAGGGCACAGAGGACACAGGAGGGACCTCAGGGCACAGCGGACACAGGAGGGACCCCAGGGCACAGAGGACACAGGAGGGACCCCAGGGCACAGCGGACACAGGAGGGACCCCAGGGCACAGCGGACACAGGAGGGACCTCAGGGCACAGCGGACACAGGACGGACCCCAGGGCACAGAGGACACAGGAGGGACCTCAGGGCACAGCGGACACAGGAGGGACCCCAGGGCACAGCGGACACAGGACGGACCCCAGGGCACAGCGGACACAGGAGGGACCTCAGGGCACAGCGGACAGGAGGGACCTCAGGGCACAGTGGACACAGGCAGGGGCTGTGTCCCAGCACTGCTGCTCTCCAGTAGTGGCGGGGGCAGGGTGGTCACTCAAGTCCACTGTTCAGCTAGGGACAGTTTTTTGTGGCAACTACAGCTCAGTATGTGGATCAGAATCATTTTCATGAAAAACCTGCTCAGTCACAGCCCTTGCTGCCCAAGAGCAGTGCCCAGGGAAGAAGCAGGAGGGACCTCCATGCCCACAGGACCTAACACTGACCCCCACTACCACCACCCAGGCACCCCTTTGCAGCTCAGATGAGGCTGGCATGGACCCTCTTCCCAGATGGGGCAACCACACCTCCCAGACACAGTGAGCAGCTCCCCTCCCACTCGCCCACAGGTGTGGGGTCCTCTGGGCAGGAGATAGGCAGCCCTGACCCAACTGCATCCTGTGGGTGCCCCAGCACAAGGTGAGGCCACAGCGCAGCTGCCCACAGAGGCAAGGCCCAGCCGCCCCTCTCTCAGTTCCTCCACCCCCAGCCTCCTCCCATTTCCCTCTCCACCCAACACAGAGACCACAAGGGCCACTTCCCCTTTTCAAGCCCCAACCTAGGCCTTCTCAGCAGGAGACAGACAGTGACAAGACAGGGAGCGTCTGATGATACGCATGCTTGGCCACTTGTACAACCGGGGACACACGTGACCATGACGACATGCATGACCGGGACACATGCGCCCCTGAGGTTACATGTTCCTGCTGTTGCCAAAAGCAGAGGGTGAAGCATCCCCTTTGCACCAGGAAAGGTCCAGACCCCTGCCCCTCGGTGCTGGACGGCCCAAAGGTGGACAAAGCTACCAGGACCTTTCCACACTGAACCTGCAACAAGGAACCCGAGTGCGTCACCTGAAACAGGAGTCAGCAGGCTGGCATGCATTCCCTCACACAGAGGTGGAGTGCCGGGGCCCACAGTGTCTCAGCGGCAGCCACACCAACATCCCAACTGCCCTGGAAGTGGGCTCCCTGAAGGTCCAGGAAAGCCAAAGTGAGGCCAGGAGGGGTGGGTCTTGGACACATGAGCACGCTGGATGGAGCTCCTGCCTCCTGGCTTTGGTCTGGCACCAGTGGCTGTGGACATGTGGGAGCAACGAGAGGATGGACGGCCTGTGTCCCCCTCTGCTTTCACACAGAGAGTCTGCTCAAACCCAAGGCAGCAGCAGGGACCATCTCTAGCACATGGCCAGGCTGCAACACCTCAGCACTTGATGCTGACAAGCTGCTTACACAGGCTTGCTTCCTGCCGTGAGCAACACACAGAGCATGTGGGCAGCACACAGAGCCAGCAGGGTTGGGTGAATGGGCAGTCCTGGGCTTGAGGTGGACATGGCTTCTGTCCCAGCTATGGAGTTCCCATAGAGGCTGGGCTCCTGCCCCCATGTGGCAGGTGGGCCCACCTAGCCTGGCCCAGCTGTGTGGGCACCTGCAACAGGAGCCAGCAGGCGGGTGCACTCTCTCTCATATGCAGACGTCTTTCTTCAAATGAAAATGCCACAATTCCTGGGAATGGGCAGGGCCAGCAGGAGCTGAGAGGGCACGGCTTGGAGTCTGAGTGACCCCCAGGACCAGGCTCACCAGAGCACAGGCTCGGGCTGGCCTCACGGTGCTGTAGGTCGAGCTGTGGTCTGGAAGCCAGCGGCCCATGTTTAGCACTGCCCAGAGCCCTGGCTGCTCCACCTGCAATCCAGCTGATGCTATGGAACACCCACATGAAGACCTGGAGGAGGGGCCCGGCGGCGTGGCCTAGCGGCTAAGGTCCTCACCTTGAACGCCCCGGGATCCCATATGGGCGCCGGTTCTAATCCCGGCAGCTCCACTTCCCATCCAGCTCCCTGCTTGTGGCCTGGGAAAGCAGGAGAGGACGGCCCAAAGCTTTGGGACCCTGCACCCGCGTGGGAGACCTGGAAGAGGTTCCTGGTTCCCGGCATCGGATCGGCGCGTACCGGCCCATTGCGGCTCACTTGGGGAGTGAAACATCGGATGGAAGATCTTCCTCTCTGTCTCTCCTCCTCTCTGTATATCCGGCTTTCCAATAACAATAAAATCTTAAAAAAAAAGTTAGGCTTCAAATATCAGCCAAGTTAGCAATCTTTTTGTAAAAATAAATAATAAAAATTTAAAAATACGAAACTCTTACTAATAAGAAAACATTACATGCAGGTGAAATTTCACATCCAGTTTGCTCAGAAAAAAGGAGAAGCATATATAAGATCAGTTCACATTTTTAGAAAACACTAAATGAGAAGCAATAACACTTAGGGAATTGTATTTCTGTCACAGGGGCCAGCACCACGGTGCAGCCAGAAAGCTCCGTCTGTGTCACCCACAACCCGTATGGGTGCCCCAATTCCAGGTCCACTCCTGCACCCATGAGGGAGACCTGAAGAAGTTCCTGGCTCCTGGCTTCAGCCTGGCCCTGGCCTGGCCATTGCAGCCACCGGAGAGCAATTCAAAGGAGGCACAATTTCTCTTTTTTCTCTCGTTGTAATTTTCTCTATGAAATAAACTTTGAAACAAAATTCTTAAAATGCCCCTTTAATTCATGAATAGGGGTTCTGAAAAGTTTTAAATGAAACTTTAAGAGTCAAGAATAATTTAGAAAATGCCCCCTCAGCAAGACACATGTATCTTTGAAATGCCCAAAAATCTAGTAAGATCTTGAAAGTGTGACACAGCATGGCCGCACCTGAGAGCACTTGGGGGACCCAGGACTGCCCTGTCTCAGCCCACAGAGGAGGGGGAGGACACAGCTAGGCACACAGGACACACTGGGCACACTCACAGGAGGGACACAGGACACAGCTGGGCACACACACAGCTAGGACACAGGAGGGACCATGGCCTCAGCAGGACCTCGAGGGACACAATTTCATCAGCCTCAGCTGGGGCCTGATGCCAGCTCCGCTCTTAGCCGCCCTGTGCCTCCCACCAGGCATCAGGGTCCCAGTGCCACTCCCTAGTCCAGCTTCCTGCTAACAGGCCTCTGCTACCTTGCTGTCCAGTTGCAGGCTGGGGCCGCAGTCCTGCCTCAGCTGTCGTGGGATGTGAGAGCACTCGGGCTCAGACAAGGAGCAGTCCATGGCTTCCCTGCAGCCGAGCGGAGTGTTCCCCAGCTCCCTGTGTGCAAACCCCTCAGTGTGTACTTCCTAAACATGTGTCAGGAAGACAGGGGTGTGAGAGCACACGCGTCCATCCACTGGGGCGCTCTCCAAGTGCCCCTGCAGCCAGGGCTGGGCCAGGTCCCAGGAGGCTTCCCAGGAACTGCCCACCTGAACCTCGGGGCCAGGGAAACAGAAGCTACTTCCACAGGGCCCTGGGGTGGCCCCAGGCAGCTTGCACTGCTCCTGGGTGCAGATGGGTCCCCTCAGACCACCACCCAGCTAGCATGAACCTGAACAAGAAAACGGCTTCTATCTAGGAGCGACTTCGCCAGTCCAAACCCCACACCAACATCAGCCAGGCCCAGTCAACAGCTCCATCCAAAGACCCTTGTGGGCACAAGGGCCAAGTGCACCCCTGGAGGAAGCTGCAGTCAGCAAAGCTGGGACTGAGCCGGGACGCCTCATCTGTACTTCCACAGACACACCCAGTGCCCCCGTTTCCCTACGAGCCCATTACAGCATTTGCTGCTGAGGGAAAGCAGGAGAGCAGGTGTGACCGGGCACAGGTGGGTTCTCTCCCTGCTCACCTGCAAGCCCTCCACTCAGGCCCAGCAACACCCACTCTTGCTCAAGGTCCTTGCTCACTGCTGCAGCCCTGGATGGCTGGACGTTCCAATTCACAGGCACTGCCAAGGTCGCAGGGGCCCGACAGCAGGATGCTCAGACACTTGGCAAGATGTGTCAGGCAACTGCAGTGCCCAGAGACCCATCCTGGTGGTCCTAACCAGACATCCTCAAGCGTGACTATAGCATGAAATGAAAAATTGGCACCCAGGAAGAGGGTTCCCCGGGCTCCCATCTACCCTCTCCACCCACGTCTCCAGCAAGTTTCACCACAGCAAAGGTGGCAGAAAAGGAGGGCCAGGAGCCAGCACTTTGGCATACTGGTTAGGCCCCTACCTACCATGCTGACATCCCATATGGGCACTGGTTTAAGTCCTGGCTACTCCACTCTGACTCAGCTCCCTGCTAAAGGCCTGGGAAAGCAGCGGAAGATGGCTCAGACTTGAGCCCCTGCGCCCACAGGGGAGACCTGGAAGGAGCTCCTGGCTTCAGCCTGGCCCAAGCCAGGGCTCTGTGGCCATCCAAAGAACAAACCAGTGGATGGAAGATTCTTTGTGTTTCTGCCTGCCTCTCCCTCTTGTCACAGCACAACTGGTTCAGCCTCCACTGCAGACCCCAGCGCTCAATATCTCAGTACCAGCTTCACCATAATGTGCACCCTACGGACAGCAGGTGACGGGTCCAGCACCCACACATTGAAGCTTCTGACTGAACCCAGGCAGCTGGGGAGTGAACCAGCAGATGAAAAGTGTGTGTTTCTTTCTCCCTTTCCTTGCCGCTCAGCCTTTGAAGGGCAGAGGACAGAGGAAGCTCTTCTCTCTGCTGGTTCACTCCCTGAAGCCCAACAATGGCCAGAGCTGGGCCAGGCTGACTCCAGGAGCTCTAGCCAAGTCTCCTACATGGGCAGGGCACAAGCACTTGGGTCTCCTCCACGGTTTTCCCAGGCCACCCACAGGAAGCTGCAGCTGGGATTCAGCCAGGACACAGGCAGGTGTCCGGGGCAGCTGGGTGGCTGCAGTCAACATCCACAGGACCTCCCCCAGGCCCTTAGAGAGAAGCCCGCACAGCTGTCCGCACACACGGTCTCGTCTTCAGCACAGATGAAGGGAAAGAGGAGCAAATAAAACATCCTAAAACACACCCAGATCCTACACAAGCAGCAACCCCAAACCTGAACACAGGCGCTAACCGCGGTCGCTCACTCACATGGGTGTGCAGCCAGGCGCTAACCGCGGTCACTCACTCACATGGGTGTGCAGCCAGGCACTAACCACGGTCACTCACTCACATGGGTGTGCAGCCAGGCACTAACCACGGTCACTCACTCACATGGGTGTGCAGCCAGGCGCTAACCACGGTCACTCACATGTGTGTGCAGCCAGGTGCTAACCACGGTCGCTCACTCACATGGGTGTGCAGCCAGGTGCTAACCCCACTCACTCAGGGTTTCATGCTGGCCTCAAGGGGAAATGCATTTCAGTACACACTGCAGGAGCCTCCAGGATACGCTGCTCTCTCTCTTTCCTGCATGCTCCGTGGAAACTAGAGTGTGTGGATGCCAAGGGTCCAGGCTGCCCTGCTTCAAAAAGGAAGCCAGGCCGACACTAGGCGCCCTGGGCACTGGGTGGGGCAAGAAGATGACCTGTCAGGGGGGTCTTCAGAACAGCCAGTGGACTGGAGTGTGGATGCCAGAAACGCAGCGGGGAGGGAGCCCTTTTTACACCATGCATGAAGACTGGGGCCCCCACACTGCTCCCTGGGCCCTGGGGGGTTTCTCACCGCCTTTATCTTCATACTGCTGCAGGTGCTCCCCTGTGACCAACCCACCATGAAAGCTCTCGACAGCACCCAGAAACCCTCCCGAAAGAAGCAGGCCCAAGGGTCTCCCCAGCTGGCCTGCAAAGCTAACCTGTACAAGCCCCGCAGCCCCACAGGCCATTCACAGTGACCCTGAGCCCAAGGGAGCGCTGCCCCGGGGTCCCAGGCTGGTGCCTACTCAGGCCCATGTCACAAATGCCTGTCAGTCCTCCCCACTCCAAGCACAGCCAGGGCACATCCCCACACCAGCAGCCCACTAAAGCCCACCCAGCACCTGCAGAGAGAAGGACCTGGAAACCAGAGCCAAGTTCATGGCCAGGGCACAGGAAATAATGTCACAGGGGTGGCCTGGGTCTGGCCACACTGAGGAGACCCTGGCCAGCCACTGGTTCTCAGTGTCCAGGCTAGTCAGGCCTGCTACATGGACACAAAGTGTCCCCTGGGGGGACCCAAGCTTTCATCTCTGCCATACCCAGCTTGGAAAAAGGGGCTAAGTTGGAGCAGAAACCGGCCCGACCCTGACAGCGAGGCACCTGCAAGAGAGGCAGCAATTTCCAGAACTAACTCACCCAGCACCCAAGGCACCTGAGCAGGCAAAGTTGCCGCAGCGCCAAGAATTAGCTCAAGTTCATCAGCCAAAGACGCTGGTAAGTGGGTCTCCGCAGCCCTCAGAGGCCGGACTGGTGGCGCCTGAGACCCCACGCGGCTGCCCCAGAAACACAGGCCGCAGGGACACCTGGCCCAGTTCCCCACCAGCGCGGGAGGCTGGGTGGCCCGGTGGAAAGTTCCCAAACCCGCCCTGGTCAGTAACCTGGCTTCCACTGCGGGATGGGGTCCGAGCCCTTGCTCCACCTGCTGCTCAGCCACTCGCGCCACATGGGAAACTGAGGCAGGAGCCCTACGCCTGCTCCCTGTCTGCAATTTCTGGGCCGCTGCCAGCCGCAGGGAAGAGAACACCCGCGGTCGTCCCAGAAAGGAGGCGGCACCAGCTCCGGTCACGAAGAGCAGAGCTACAGGCCGCCCCGTCACGACGGGGGCACTGGGGCGTGACCTCACCCCCCTCATCAGCTCCGGGCAACCCACGCGGACCAATGCCGGCTTCTTCCGACACAGACCCTCTCGCCTCCACGGGGCTCACTGCCCCCAAAGTTTTTGGCTCCCGCAGCTGAGGCCACCGCCAAATGCAGCGCCGGGAAGGCCCGCGCAGCAGCGGAAAACGCCGCACCGGCTCGCCCCGCGCAAAGCCGGCCAGCCCCCGCCGCAAAGCCCTGGTGGGAGTGTCCGCCGCTGCAGCCTCGCGCGGGGCACAGGTGTTCACACTCCGCCGCGCTCCCCTAGAATCCTGGGGGATGGAGCCTCGTGCGCGCCGCTAAGGTGCAGGTTGTAGAGCAAGGGAAGCCGCGGAGCCCCGAAAACTTTCTTTTGTTTCTATTTCTCCGCTGTCCGCCTCCTGCCCATGACGGCGCGTCAGGCTGCGCCCCTGCTCTCCCCGCCGGGGTACGTGTCGGGCCCCCGCAAGCGGGTTTTGTGCGTGGCGTACACCACGCGCAGCAAGCCCCCAACCCTGGGGACAGAGCTGTCAGACCGGCCGCGCAGCCCCGGATCTCGGACGCGTCCGCTCTCCGGGAACAAAGACACGACTGGTGCTGGACCCCACGCGCCCCGTCTGCTCGGGGCGCTGGCGCCCGGGGCGGTCCGCAGGCAAGCAGATTCGGGGGTCCGCGCAGGCTCTGGGGAGACAATGACCCAGACGCTGGGCGCCTCCGCCTGCAGCACCCGCTCCGGGCAAAGTCGGCGCGGCTCGGCGGCGCGGGCGGGGGGCTCCGGACGCCCCCGGACCTCCTCCCCGGAGCCGGGCGTTGACGCAGCAGAAATTTCCAGCTGGAAAATCCCCTCGTGGAGGGCACGGGGGAGGGACCGTGCGGTGGGAAGTGCCGGCCGGAGCCCCCGCCGCCGCCCCGCGCCGCCTGGGCTGCGCGACCCTGCCGGGCCGGGGTCGCTGCTGCGGCCGCCACCGGGGCCCCCGGCGGGGCGCCCTCCACGGGGACGGGCGGCCGCCGGGCGCGGGGCGGGAGCGCGCAGGGCGGGCGGTGGCCCCGGCCCCTCCGGCCGCGCCGCGGGCCGCGCGGACAATGAGTGGCGCCGCTTACCTGGCACCCCATGGGGCGCGGGCAGCGGGCGCCGCGGGCGCCGCACCGGCGCGGGGGTGGCCGCGGCCGCTGGGCGAGCGCTGCGTCCGGCGGGTCCGAGCTGCGCCGCGCCTCGCCGCCCCCGCGCGTCCGTCCGTCCGTCCGTCAGGCCGGCGCGCGCCCCCGCGCCCGCTCCAACCCCGGCCCCGCGCGCGCGCGCCCCGCCCGTGGACCCCGACCCCGCCCCCGGCGCGCGCCCGGCCGCCGCTGATTGGCCCGCGCCGCCCCCGGCCGCGGCCGCCGCCCCGGCCCCGCCCCCGCTGTCCGGCACGGCGGGGCGGGAGGGGCCGCGCGGCGGCGGCGGCGGCGGCTGCGCTGCCCCCCCGGCCGGACAGCGGAAGTGCGGGTGCGCTCGCGGCGCATTGTGGGAAGCCCCCTCCCCCGGCTGGCACGCGGGGCGGCGGCTGGGGGTCCGGGGCCGCGCTCCCCGGTGCGCGCCGGGCGGCGGGGAGTCCCGACGGGAGGGGCGGCGGCCGGAGCCATGGTGCGCGCTGCGCGCCCGCCGCGCCGGTGCGCTGTGCGCATCCCGCAAACTTCGCTACTTCGCGCAGCTCGACCCGCGCACAGAGTCCCCAAAGATGCGCTCCGGGGCCCGGCACGGTAGCCTAGCGGCTGGAATCCTCGCCTTGCACGCGCCGGGATCCCATATGGTCGCCGGTTCTAATCCCGGCGGCCCCGCTTCCCATCCAGCTCCCTGCTGGTGGCCTGGGAAAGCAGTCGAGAACGACCCAAAGCCGTGGGACCCTGCACCTGTGTAGGTGACACGGAAGAGGCTCCTGGCTCCTGGCTTCGGATCGGCGCAGTTCCAGCTGTTGTGGCCACTTGGGAAGTGAATTATCGGACGGAAGATCTTTCCTCTCTGTATCTCCTCCTCTGTGTATATCTGACTTTCCAAGAGAAAAAGTATAATACGTCTTAAAAAAAACAGATGCGTTCCACGGCCACTGGCGCCTTTGGTCCGACAGTGCATCCCTGGAGTGCCCGTGGGGGGCCGTGGCGGGGCTTTGGGTCGAAAGTGCCCCGCGCACCCCCAACTGCAAGGCGCGCAGCTGCAGGCTAGGAGACCCCCACCTCAGCTGATTCTGGCAACGACCACGTCCGAGGCTGAAGCCCCAGGTGTCTGTGCTCTCCCAGTGACAGGTGATGGTGGGGCTGTGGAGCTGATGGGGGATCATCCTGCATCTCCCCACAGGGTGCCCGGCATTTTTCTCAGGAGGTGGGGTGGGGGTGCCCCTTCATATGTCCGGAGCACTTCCCAGGTGTCTGCGCCCGCAGTCCACCTCCAGCCCTGAGGTCCACATCCACTGCCCAGGGACAGTGTCCACCCTAAGGGTCATGCCTGAATGGAGAACAGGGAGAGCCACTTCCCAGAGCAGGTGGTGGTGCCCAGTTGCTGCCCAGGCCAGCTCACTTGTTAGGCAGATGGGTCCATCATGACCCTACTCCCTTGGGCAGCATGGAGGCGAGGCTGGTCAGTGGGGTCCTCCACACCCTTTGCCTTTTCCAGGCTTTAAGACAGCAGTGGCCACAGCAGAGCTAAGAGAGGAATCCCTGGCCACGTGTTTGGCCTCCTGTGACCCTCTG
Source organism: Ochotona princeps (assembly GCF_030435755.1). NCBI lineage: Eukaryota > Metazoa > Chordata > Mammalia > Lagomorpha > Ochotonidae > Ochotona > Ochotona princeps. Next base: position 231,363 of record NC_080853.1, on the reverse strand, counting down.
CCCACATCAGTGCCTGCTAGCCCCTATGCTCTCCTGAGGTAACATCAGCCTAGATCTAGAAGCCTGCTGGCGGGGGTGCTTGAGCTGGCACTGCACCCCAAGGAGAAACCCGCTGGCCGCCAGCCAGGTGGCTGTTTGTGGGTATGACTGACCCAGATCAGGGTGGAGCATATTTGTCCCTGCCACGTAAAATGGTCACCCTGGGAATTCGGCCCTGGGCACCTGTACAAGCCCCCTGCAAACCCAGGGGTTCTGGGGAAGTGGTACTGGGAATGCCCCAGGGACCTGGGTAGTTGTTGTGGGCTAAGGAGTTGATTAGCACTGGTTAAGCTGAGCACTACAGGGAATGGGCTTGGGGCCAAAAGCACCTGGTCTAATTGGACTCAGCTGTACCCAAAATCCTGCTAATGAGGGTGTGGGGGAAAGAGTAAACAAGGAGAGGTGAAGGGGCAAGAGAGGGAGACTTCCACCATCACTGGTCACCTGTCTGTGCCTCATCCCAGGCCTTCCCCGTGTCCACTTCTGCTGATAGTGTATTCAGCCCACCGCGGGGGCACATGCAGCTTACCACCTCTACTTTGCTCTGCCAGCTGGCCACCTGCCCTGCACCCCACCCCACCCCAAGAACGGAGGAGCTTAGCACTGTGTGAGGAGCAGCCTCCCCCTCCCACTGCTCCCTCCCTCCCGCCTGTCCACCCAGGACCCACCCTACAGTTCCCTCCACCTCCCACTGGGCTTTGGGAGGCCTTTGTCTCAGCCACTGGCCAGGCAGCCTGCCTATCATTCTCCAGCCAGTGGTGTTGCTTGCTCATCCCCATGGCAACAGCCCTGGGAGTCCTGCCCTCTCCTGGCCTCTGCTGGACGCCTAGACCGCAAGGCAAAGGACCAAGGACCTGGCAGGCCGGAGGATGCCCACCTGCCTGAGCCGCATGCCTACCCCTCAGACACGGCACCTGCTGGCCCCACCTTCCTGCCCAAGCCTCCACAAGACCACCCTCTCGAGCTGCTCCAGTGCCAGGGGCTTCATGCCAGGCCCATAGCCACCCCTCCCCAACTGTCCTCCAGGCCCATGCCCCTGCCAGGCCCCAACTGCCACGGCAGCTGCCACAGCCAACTGTCACTGCCTGCCTTCCAAGAGCGTGTGCCCAGCCAAACCCCTGGGGCTGCCGCCAACTGAGTCCTGGCCAGGGTACCCAGGCACTACAGCCCACACATCCATAGCTCACCAGTGCCTGACCAATGCTGGTGTGTGCCTTGCAAGGGGAAGAGCTGAAGGCAAAGGCAGGAGCAGGAGGAGGAACTGGAGGAATTGAGAGCTGGCCACCTGGGCAGCAGGCAGAGCCAGGACCCATGCCAGGCCCCCTAGACTTAGGAAGGCTCCCTTCATCTGACCATGCATCTCAGGCAGGTTCCAGACATGGCTGGCAGAGCCCAGATCCTGCCGCTAGTTGATCAGGCTGCCTTAGTTGGCCACCTGCTTCCCTTGCCATGACCCCGCAGCCCCAGACTCCCCAGCAGCTCTGGGAGGTGTGACAGTCCCAGCCCCCAGGTGGCCCTGGGCACACACGAGGTCCCTGGCGTCTGTCCTCACTGAGGCTGAAATTCCATCTCCACATGGCGCAGTGATGCTGACTGGGCCCTCATCATCACTTGGAGACGCCCACTCCCCAGAGTCCTGCAGCCTCCCTAGGCTCACATTGTAGCAGCAACACCTGCTCTCCATCTCTGGCTGAGTCCCTGCCCTGTGCCCACAGCCTCCCCATGGGGCACGAGGCAGGGAGGACCACCCAGGGTCACCTGCCCACTTCCCAGGGCTGGAGCATGGTGGAGGGTGGACAAACATGAGGGTGGGAGTGCTGTGTCTGCCAGGTAGGTTCCTATGCCAGCTGCTGCTTCAGCCTGTCCTTTGGCCTCCAGTGGGTCAGCCCTGAACTATGTGGGAGACAGGCAGGCAGGAAGTAAACAAGGGCATTTCCGACGATAAAACTGGGCTGGGAATCAGCTCCCGGGGGAGCCGGCCAGCAGGAAAAGTGAGGGCAGGCTGGGCGGAGGCTATGCGGGGCCTCGGATCGTAGCCTGAGCAGCAGACTGGCTTTGGCCTCCGTGGAAATGTCCAAGTCCACTCACAGAAGCCTGCCTGGCTGTGGCGCCAGCCCTGGTCAAGAAAATCCAGTGTACAGCTGCAGGATGTACATATCCAGTACATGGACCTGGCGTGCAGCCACACTTCCAGTGCTTTCGATGTCCCCATGGCCCCTGGGCCTCCCATTCTGTCTTGGTCAGGGGCCGGTTCTGCCACAATGAGGGCTGAGTTTCCTGTCCTTCAGTGGCCCGGGCTGGGAGGGCTTTTGGAGGCTGCATCCCAGGACACCAGGGGCCCGTCAGGGTGGGCAGGTGGCATCCAGCCCAGGTCAGGTAGGATCAGCACCTCCTAGACGCCCCCTTTCCTCCGCCCCCCTCCAGGCTGGCTCCAGGCTGGCTCCAGGCTGACTCCAGGCAGCCCTGATGAAGGGCATAGAATAGATGGAGGCCCCCCTCCTTCTTCCTCTGTCCTTGGGTCCAGTGTCCTTCCTCTCTGCCACCAGGATGCTCCCAGGACTACACCTATATCCAGACTAGCCCCTGCTTGCAACATGCCCTGGACAGGGATGCAGCCACCTCCTACCCTACCCTGGGCATCGTGCCTACCTCTTGCCCCCACAGTGCCACACCTGCTGTCCCCCAACCCCACCCCAGGCATTGTACCTGCCTTTCCATCCACTAGAATGAAAGCTCTTCCAACTCCTTTTCCCCTAGGGGACTCCCCCTGCCCTCCCCTGCTCATGCTCCTGTGGGACCTGTGGTCCTGGGCATGTCATCTGCTCCTTGATGTGGGCACTTCAAGAACCTGTGGCCCAGCGCCATAGCCTAGTGGCTAAATCTTTGTCTTGCAAGCGCCGGAATTCCATACAGGCACTTGTTCATGTCCAGCTGCTCTGTTTCCGGTCCAGCTCCCTGCCTGTGGCCTGGGAAAGCAGCAGAGGACGGCTCAAAGCCTTGGAACCCTGCACCCAAGTGGGAGACCCAGAAGTTCTTGATTCCTGGCTTTGGATCAGCTCAGCTCTGGCTGTCGTGGCCACTTGGGACATGAACCAGTAGATAGATTTTTCTGTGTCTCTTCTCTGTAAAGCTGTCTTTCCAATAAAAATAATAAATTAAAAAAGAAAATAAAAAGAACCTGTGCCATCACACAGAACTCTGTGGCCAGAAGCTCAGTGCCAGGGAGGCTGGTGGGGGCACTTCGGCATGATCGGTCCCTGGGCCGCCTGCAACCACATCTCCTATGTGGGTCCCTGATGGCCGGTGGCTCACCAAGCTGGGGGAGAGGGACTTGTCTGGTACTAGGCAGGGGACAGGAATTGAGGGGTGCCTCCCCTGGGCCCCTGGCCAAGGCCTGTTGGCAGAAGGATGCCCCACCCAAGGCCAGGATTTGGCCCCTTGCTTCCCAGTCCTACCTAAGCCCTCCCCGTGTCCTCAGGGACACTGCTGTGGCTCAGGCCAGCATAGGGTGTGGGAGTCCGGGTCCCCTCACTCTTGCCATGCGCCCTTGTCCCTACTGCTCCCCCCTCCCAGAAGCCAGAGACGAGAGCCTTATCGGCCCCCAGGGCTTCCTGAGGAAGGAAGTGAGGGGGGCCAGCCCTAGACACCTCCTCTGCATAGCTTGGCTTTGCGGGGTGCACACACACCCCAGGGACACCAGCCCAGGGCCCAAAGCTGGAGCAACGACCCCAAGCATTGGGGGCAGTCCCCAGGACCCTCACTGCGCAGAATCTGAGGGACCTGTCCGTGGGGCAGTTTTGATGCCTAGGGCCCTGCAGCCCCAGGCGGACGGCCCCTGAGGTCTGAACTTCGGACTCCAGCAAAAAATCCTACGTGGGGGAGGGGGCACCTTGACCACTGTGGGTGTCTGGGGAGTGTGTCAGTGAAGGGGGCTCCCTCACTCCCTCATCTGTCTCTGTCTCAAGCAGAAAGCATCCCTGGGGCCCCTGATGGGGTAGGTACTGTTTTTCTTTTCTTTTTTTTTTTAAAGATTTATTCAGTTTATTACAAAGTCAGATATACAGAGAGGAGAAGAGACAGAGAGGAAGATCTTCCGTCCGATGTTTCACTCCCCAAGTGAGCCACAACGGGCCGGTGCTGCGCCGATCCGAAGCCGGGAACCTGGAACCTCTTCCGGGTCTCCCACGCAGGTGCAGTGTCCCAATGCATTGGGCTGTCCTCAACTGCTTTCCCAGGCCACAAGCAGGGAGCTGGATGGGAAGTGGAGCAGCCGGGATTAGAACCGGCGCCCATATGGATCCCGGGGGCTTTCAAGGCGAGGACTTTAGCCGCTGAGCCACGCTGCCAGGCCCTAGGTACTGTTTTTCATGGGGGCGAGTTCAGGAGGGCAGAGTGGAGGAGTGCCTGTATAGCTGTGGCAATGAGAAGCTGGGCACAACAAGCAGACCGCAGACCCCCTCCCTGGACCCCCACTGGGTAGCTGGGCCTCTCTGTGCACTCTGTGTCTTGCATCCAGCAAGTGGAGGAGGGTTGGGCAGATCAGGTCAGGGGATCAGAGGGCATTCCCTGTGGGAAGAACTCATGCCAGCCCACTGACCTCTCTAGGCCCCAGGAACCTCATGGGCTCAAGGTTCTTCCACAGCCGTGCAAGTGGGGCTGATAGATGAGACGCCCGCCTGCAGGAGCCCTGGCACGGGAGCTGTTGAGCTACAGCTGGGGCGCCACCTCCCTCCCCTGCCGCTCCTCTTCCCAGACTCCCTGTCCAGCCTTCCGGTCAGGATGGGTCACCCCTGACCATGGAAGAGAAGAGGTACACACAGGGGGCTACAGTGACACCCATAGTGCCCTGAGATACACACGAATGCACAGACACATGGAGACCTGCAGACACAGAAACATACATGCACACACACAGAGGTTTTGGTGCCTATGGACTCAGCTGCTTGGGAGAAACAGGTGCTGTAGAAGGGCCTGAGGCGGGGTGCTCCCTGCTGCCTGGGCCACCCACCCTGCTCAGTGGACAGTGAGGGCTCAAGCCTGCCCTGCTTGACAGAGAGGGAGGCAGCTCTAGAGCCCCCCTCAACCCCGGAGGGGTGTCTTTCTGGCAAAGCCCAGGTACCCAGATCCCACGGGAAGGGAGAGCTACATGGGCGGGAACAGGACATCCTCTGGGCAGGATACAGGCGCCAGGCCGGAGGTTCCCAGCCCTCAGTGAGGCCATGGGGGAGAAGGTCACAGGCCCAGGGCTCCCCATTCCCAGGCCCAGCCCCACACAGATGCCAGTCCAGACTGGCCTGGAACCCCAGTAAGTGGGAGCAACTGGTCAAGTATCCACTCCTTATCCATTCCTGCGCTGGACTCCTGGGGTCCTACACACCCTAAGCCTGGCACAGCCGAGGGCTGGTGATGGCCTGGAGACCTCTTGGCCCTTTGGTGGGCAGGTACTGGCTGATCCTGTCGGGAGCATGATGGACACACACAGAAGACGTGTTTTGGGAGCCTGCCCTGTCTGGGAGGAGGCATGGATGGTGCCAACCTTCCACACCTTGCTCCACTCACTCATAGACACATCTGTGCCTGTCCTCACCCTGAGTGGGAAAGTGGGGCTGCCCTCAGAGGGGCCACCGATCTGGAGGCCCCAGTTAGGCCTTGGTGCATGCACTGCCCCCTAGGGTTCAAGACCCAGAGCAGGTGTAGGTACAGAGGCCATGGGTATGAGTGCAGAGGTCACAGGCATAGGTGCAAAGGTCAGTGGTGTGAGTGCAGAGGTCACATGTCTAGGTGCAGAGGTGACAGGAGACTGGATATAGAGGTGAGGAATCTAACTGCTATGGCACCAGGTTGCAGGAGGTGCTTCCTCCTTGTCACGTACATGGGGAAAGGGTCTAGCCTTCATTCCTGCCTCTCGTGCTGCCCCCTCTCTAGGGTTCTTACGGGCCCCCACACCTGCGCTGGGTGTAGGTACCTGGCCTGGGTGATTCACAGGGCAATGAGCAGCCCAGGTGATGCATGCAGCCATGTCAGGTGCCCTGGACTCCGAGCAATCCAGGGTTATCCTGGAAGTTCAGCTGTGGTTGGGATGCCCACACTCCGTGTGGACTAACTGGGATTAACTCCGGTCTCGGGTCCCAACACACACAGATCCTGGGGGCTAGGACTGAATTCCTGCCTCCCATGGTGGAGCCCAGGCTCTGGCCTGGCCCAGCCATAGCTTGTGTGTACACATGAGGGTGGAGGAGGTGTTGAGAGACTCTGTCATGTCAAAATAAATAAGTGAGGTTTGGGGAGCACAGTTTATACACAATGACATCAACAAGTTTTATTCTTCCATTTTTGCTTATTTGAAAGGCAGAGCAGCAGCGAGGGGAGGGGGTTACCCATCAAGGGCTTCACTCCCTGAGTGCATGTGACAGCCAACAGAGCTCAACCTGCTGCTCACAGCATCACCTGTCACCACTTGGAGCTTCCAAGAAGCCCAGGTGCCCACCTGTGCTGTCAAGATGGCATGTTCCAGGAAGCCCACTGGTCCCCTCAATCCTGTCCACCCCTGATTTTTTGTTAGGCTCCAACAGAAACAGGCTTCTACCCAGTTTGGCACATACCTGTTGTTTCACGCATGTGCGAGAACCCATATCTTTTAACTCACATGTGTGTCAGGACTCCCAGTTGCTGGTCCATGCCCTGGGTGTCAGCACCTACATGTGTGAGCACCCACGTCTGCTTGCCCAGGGAATGCTGACTCCTTACCTCAGGTGAACTCTGAGTTCCTGACATGCCGGAGTCCCTCCGTGCCAGCCTTGTGGTCCTCCACACACTTCACCAGTTCTGAAGCTTTTTTTTTATTTTTTTGAAGATTTTATTTATTTTTATTACAAAGTCAGATATACAGAGAGGAGAGACAGAGAGGAAGATCTTCCGTCCGATGATTCACTCCCCAAGTGACTGCAATGGCCGGTGCTACACCAATCCGAAGCCGGAGACCTCTTCCGGGTCTCCCACACGGGTGCAGGGTCCCAAAGCTTTGGGCCGTCCTCGACTGCTTTCCCAGGCCACAAGCAGGGAGCTGGATGGGAAGCAGAGCCGCTGGGATTAGAACCGGTGACCATATGGGATCCTGACGCGTTCAAGGTGAGGACTTTAGCCGCTAGGCCATGCCGCCGGGCCCCACTTCTGAAGCTTTTATTATTATTGACTTGAAGTGACAGACACAGACAAGGGAGCTTCACTCCTGCTTCACACCACAGTGGCAGAAATGAGCCAGGCCCTCGCCAGGAGCTGGACCTGCACCCAGGTTGCCCCACTGGGCCAAGGACCGCTGGCACTCCTGGATGGGAGCTGGGCTGAGTGTGAAGACTGGAATCCAAGCATCCTGGTGGGTCCTGGCGTCCCAGGCAGCGTGGGAGCCTCTGCCCCAGACACCAGAGCATTGCTGTATTCCTTCAACACTCACTCCATCTGAGTATCAGACAGTACGTGTGTCACCATGTTGTTGGGGACAGGAGGCCATGTGACAGAGTCATCAGGCGTGTTCACTCACATTGGCACCGATGGGGGGCAGGCATGATTCAGTCCAACGTGGTGAGACCCTGTGGTTGAGGAGCCCCAGCAATTTCCCAGAAGAGATCACCCTACCTCAAGCCTTGCCTCCTCCCAGCCCATTCCTCCCCAGCCCTGCTTGGCCCCAGGGCTCCTCCTCACCAAGCACCAGCCCAGGTGGGAGCTGCCCCACCACCACTTCTGGGAGTCTCCACTCAGCAGAGGACTCTCCTGCACACAGTCCCCATCACCAGGTGTCTGCACCCTGTCTGCCTGGACCAGGTCGTCAGCCTTGCTGAGCTGCCCGGGCCCGGCTGTAGACCAGAGTGGCTGGGGCACTGGGTCCTTCCCTGGTGGCCTCTCTCCCTCAGTCCCAGCTCCCCCTTCCTGGGGCTTCCCAGGGCCTGGTGATATTTTTAGCTGAGGGCAGGCGCCTGGGCAGAGCTGAAGCTGGGCTGGGTCCCAGATGGGGCTGCTGCACAGGGGTGGCCTCTCCGCCCCCTTGCCCCAGTGCCTGTCCAGGGTTGGGCTTCCAGCCTCAAACCAGTCACAGGCAAGCAAAGTCCTGGGCCGAAAGGGTGGGCTCGGCTGAACTGCCTGCCGCCCACCTCCCAGGGCCTCACCCTAGCTTTTCAAAGGCCAGTGCTGGCCTGTGGTCACCCTGGATGGGCTGGGCACACAGTGTGGGCAGCTGGCCCAGTTCAGGGTGGCTTCAAAGCAGTGGGGGCAGACCGCCCTGCAGACAGCGCCTGTCCCTCGCTTGGGTGGGAGCCGGAAGGGAAGCAGAGACCTCTCTCAGCCTCCCTGCCCCCTGCCTCCCTGGGTGGGCTGGGGGGGGGATAGTTCCCACAACTCGTTTTTGAGTTGGGTATGGAGGCCTTCTTCATGTCCCTCCCAACATCACTATCCAGCCAGAGGCCCCAATAAGCAGGGCAGGGCAGGGAGAGGAGGGAGGCGAAGGGAGCTCTAGTCCATGGCTTCTGCCCCCTTTCTGGGCAGGCAGGGTGGCAGTGGGTACGGGCTGCACTTCTGGCTTTCCTGACCCCAATCTGGGTTGTGATTGTGGCTGTGGGGACACTCAGCACCTGTACACACACCTCGTACCTACCCCCAGAACATATGTACAGTAGGGGATTCTTCCAAACTGCGTCTGCCTGGCATCTCTGGCTGGGATGAGAGTGAGCCCAGGCCAGGAGCTGTCTGCCCACTGCAGTCACCACACAAAAGCCCACTGCACACCACACCTGCTGGGGGGTCCTTGGGTTCCAGGACTGGCCAAGGGCCTTCACCCCATAAGGTTCCTGTCAAAGGTCTAGACAGCAGCTTCCATGGTGTCCCTAGGCAGGTGGACAACAGGCAAGAAGCTGATTGGGTCACCGTAAAATGGAGTGGCACCCAGGGACTGGCTGGACAGTGGTCAGGGTCAGTCAACTAGGCCTAGCACTGCTCCTTTGCCCCTCCCAGAGAACTAACAGTGTTAAATCAGGAACCCTGTTGGAAAAGCACCTGGGGGCAGGTCCGAGCCTCAGGCTGTACCTGGCAGCTGCCTGCTGAGAAGGTTCTGGAAAGGATTCCACCACTGGGACAGACACATTGGGCCCCTTCTGAGCAGAGGGAAGAACATTGGGCAAGAGTGACCACCCCATGTCACAGCAGCAATAAGAACACTAAAAACTGCTTTCTTTTTGAAAACACTGAATTTGTTGTTTACTCTCAAAAGTTTTCATCCCAGGCCCGGCACCGTGGCCTAGTGGCTAAAGTCCTCACCTTGAATGCACTGGGATCCCATATGGGCACCGGTTCTAATCCTGGCAGCCCAGCTTCCCATCCAGCTCCCTGCTGGGAAAGCAGTTGAGGAAGGCCCAAAGCTTTGGGATCCTGCACCCGCGTGGGAGACCTGGAGGAAGTTCCTGGCTCCTGGCTCTGGATTGGTGTAGCACCGGGCATTGCGGTCACTTGGAGAGTGAATCACCAGGTAGAAGATCTTCCTCTTTCTCCTCCTCTCTCTATATATCTGACTTTACAATAAAAATAAATAAATCTTTAAAAAAAAAAGCTTTTGTCCCACCCGAACACTCCCTGGGCTCACCTGGTGCATGATGGAGACCTTGGGGGCCTGGGGCCTAGCAGCAGCCTATTCCTGTGTGCTGTGTGGGCCAGGGCATTTCACAGCGCTAGGAGACTTGGAATAGCCTGGGGCTTCCTTACCCAGGGGAGGGGGTGGGGGCTCTGTATACTGTGAGCTGTCCCTGCTGTGTTGGGAAGCAGCCCCCTCCTCACCCCATCCTGAGGGCCGGGATGTGCTGGTGGCAGATCCAGATGTTCAGCAGCTGTCCTGCCTGCTTCCGCCCCCCGCTGACCCCACATCCGTCAGGAAGCGTTCTCTCCCTGCCCCTCCCCACTCTCCCCCCAACCAATGTCCTTGGGCTCCTGGCCACCCCCACCTGCCTGTGCCCAGTTTCCTGAGTGGAGGCGTCTGTGTGGTCAGTTCTCCCTGCCCAGGGAGGCTTCTGCATTCCTGGGGTCCGGTTCTGGCCCTGAGTCCAGGCTGGATACCTCTTGGCAAGGATACTGGACCCTGGATTGGCCTTCCTCCTTTGTTCCCTGCCTTCTTCAAGGCTTGCTCTATGGGCATTGGAGGCATAAATCAAGGTCCCAGGGAGGCCGGCTGCTGGCCAGGAAGGTCTGAGATTAGCAGTCACTGTGGGTGGGGGGCAGGGCTGAGCCGGATGTCCGCCCCGGGGGCTCTACAAAGTCACCCAGGCCTGGCTGGGGACACCACCCCAGGCAGATGGGGGGGAGAGGTACAAGAGGTCATCCAGGAGAGGGCTTGGGACAGCCTCCTTCCTGTCACAGGGCTCCCACGGGCGGTGGGGTCAAGGGCCAGGCCGGATGTAGAGGAAGGCAGCAGGCTCCAGCTCGCTGACCTCCGTGCCTCCAGAACCTGGTCTCTGATCCCCTTCCCTGCCTCACCCCTCCAGCATCCTATGCTTTGGGGAGGGTGAGGGTGGAGGAAGGAAGGGTCCCTGGGGCAGGTGGCCCTGGCTACTAGAAGCTGGAGCTCCCAAGGAGTGTGCAGGTAGAACACCTTGCGAGATCAGCCACCCGCCACCCTGTGGGGCAGAGGAGGCTCCCGGCAGTGCAGTGTCCGCTAGCTCTCCCGACCACAGCACAAAGCCTCCAGGGCCTGACTGAGGGAGAGGGCAGCCCAACTGGGAGGTACTCGGACCAGCAGGACAGGCCATTCACTTCAGTGTGAGTTTCAGAGGAACTGGTTTATGGGGGGCTTGGGGGAGAAGGAAGGGAGAGATGGAGAGAGACATAGAGAGAGGGGGAGAAGGGGGAGGGAGAGGGAAGGAAGGAGACATACAGAGAGACACAGGAAATAGGAGACATGGGGAGGGGATATCTGGGTGTCCCATCTGCTGCTCCCTCCCCCAATACCTGGAGGCCAAGATCTCACCCAGATCTTCCACAAGGGTGGCAGAAACTCCACACCCTGAGCCTCAGCTACTACATCCCAGGGTCAGGGGCTGACCTCCAGCATCTTTGCTGCTGGCCAAATGCCTGCCGAGTAAAGGACTTTTAGGTGCAGATGCCCCACAGCTCCACCGCCAGGCACAATAAATGTGCTGACAAGAGAATCACGGTGGGCCTCGCGCATGTTCAGCTAGGCAGGCACCCAGCACAGCCCACTGTGCTACCAGACTCAGGTGTCACCCACATGGCAGAGTGACTATGGGTCCCATGGCGGCTGCATGCCTGACTCAGCCTTCAGCTGGTCTTGTGAGGTAAACCAGTTGTCCCCATCCTTAAAGCAGCCCCAGGCATGCCTTTAGCTGGTCCCCAGGGCTGGGGGGAACCCTTGGCAAGGCAGTGACCCTGACTCCACAGAGCAGGAAAACGTGTGTGTGTGTGTGGCAAGGCTTGGGGTTCTCTCAATAGTCAGGGCTTATCTTTATATATTTTTGTTTGTTTTTAAGATTTATTCATTTTTTAAAATTGGAAAGTCAGATTTACAGGGAAGGAGATACAGAAAGATCATCTATCTGCTGGTTTATTCCACATGTGGCCACAATAGCCAGAGCTGAGCCTATTTGAAGCCAAGAGCCAAGAGCTTCTTCCAGATCTCCCATGTGGGTGCAGGGTTCCAAGCCTTTGGGCCGTCCTTAACTGCTTTCCCAGGCCACAAGCAGGGAGCTGGATGGGAAGCGGGGCTGCTGAGATTAGGACTGGCGCCCATATGGGATCCCGGGGCTTTCAAGGCGAGGACTTTAGCCGCTAGGCCACGCCGCCGGGCCCCCACCTTGTATTTCTTAATGTACACCAAGAACCCTCACCTATGCATCCACACTCCAACAGCCTGGGCCGGGGTTGGGGGTGATCCCTCAAGCAGCAAGAAGTCACCACTGTGGCCTTTGGAGGCCTGCAGGAAGCTGCCGTCAGCAAGAACCCAGGCTCCAGTTTGGGCAGCAAGTGTCCACTCTGGCCTATCAGGTTGGCTCCTTGCATTTGTCTCTCAGGGCTCGACTGGGTTGGGAGACCGGGTCGCCCCACCCTTCCCTGTGGCTCTGCTCTCTGCAATACAACAGGGAGAGGGGATCCTACCAGAGCCCCCATAGGAGGAAGATGCAGCTTGTGGGGTTGGAAGAGGAAGCTGGTCCTGCAGGGCCCACCTGAAGCTTTCTGTGCTGGCACGGAAGGAAAAATGGATCTAGAAGCAGGATTTCCAGCCCAGCTTTCCGAGGAGTGGGTCTGGCTCAGGCAGTGCAAACCCATGGACCCCAAAGAGAAGGGCACTGGGGACCTCCCTCACTTCTGAGGTCACAGCAGTTGGGAGCCACGGCTGGGGGGGCAGGTAGCTAAGGCACTGCCATGGCCGGTCTCCAAGCACCTAGTCCACTCGCCTGGGGGCCCCGGCTGTGTCCACTGCCCAGCAACAGTGAGTCACAAAGGCGGCGGCCAGAGGTCACAAAGGACATAGGGCAGTGCGGGACGCCCAGCCCAGGGGAGGCCTCAGGTCAGCCGCGGGTGTGAGCGCTGGCGCACCCCCCCACCCCCCACCCCCGCCCATGTGTGTCATCTGCTTTGTGAAGGCCCTGGTGCACGTGTTCAAGATCTACCTGACTGCCAACTACGCCTACAACTTCCGCAGCTGGCCCGTGGACTTCCGCTGGGATGACGTGCGCGCCGCTGGCAGGGGCGGCAGTGGCCACCGCGCGCTCACGTGCGCAGCAGCTGCTGCGGGTGTCTGGCTACTTCGCGATGCGGCACTGGGTGGGGACACAGCCGGGAGGCCGCTGCCGCGAGGAGCACGTAGCCAAACACAATGCCTGCTGCAGCAGATCCGCGAGCTGCCCAGCCAGCTGGCCAGCTATGCACTGGCCCACTCGCTTGGCCGCTGGCTCGTGTACCCCGGCTCCATGTCCCTGATGACGCGTGCGCTGCTGCCGCTGCTGCAGCAGGGTCAGGAGCGCCTGGTGGAGCGCTACGGGGGCCGGCGCGCCAAGCTGGTGGCCTGCGACGGGAACGAGATCGACACCATGTTTATGGACCGACGCCAGGACCCGGGCAGTGAGGGCCGTGGCCTGCGGCTCGTCATCTGCTGCGAGGGCAACGCTGGCTTCTACGAGATGGGCTGTCTGTCGGCGCCTCTGGAGGCCGGCTATTCGGTGCTAGGCTGGAATCACCCAGGCTTTGGCAGCAGCACCGGCGCACCCTTCCCGCAGCAGGACGCCAACGCCATGGATGTGGTGGTCAAGTACGCGCTGCACCGGCTGCACTTCCCTGCTGCCCACGTGGTGATCTACGGCTGGTCCATCGGCGGCTTCACAGCCACCTGGGCCACCATGACCTACCCAGAGCTGGGCGCGCTGGTGCTGGATGCCACCTTTGATGACTTGGTGCCACTGGCGCTCAAGGTCATGCCGCACAGCTGGAAGGGGCTGGTGGTGCGCACAGTGCGTGAGCACTTTAACCTCAACGTAGCCGAGCAGCTGTGTTGCTACCCAGGGCCGGTCCTGCTGCTGCGGCGCACACAGGATGAAGTGGTGAGCACCTCGGGCCACCTGCCGCCCTTGCCGCCCGGCAACGTGGAGGGCAACCGCGGCAACGAGCTGCTGCTGCGACTGCTGCAGCACCGCTACCCGGCCGTGATGGCGCGCGAGGGCCGAATGATCGTGACGCGCTGGCTGCGCGCCAGCAGCTTGGCGCAAGAGGCCGCCTTCTACTCACGCCACCGCGTGGACGACAACTGGTGCCGGGCACTGCTGCAGTCCTACTGCGCCCACTGCCTCCAGGAGCTGGGGGACGAGGAGTCCGGGACGCGGCACAGGCTCGCCTTCCCCTGGCTCGTGGGCCAGGGCCTGAGGCCGCGGCGCCGCCGGCAGCTGGCCCTGTTCCTGGCCCGCAGACACCTGAAAAACGTAGAGGCCACACACTGCAGCCCGTTGGAGCCCGCGGACTTCCAGCTGCCCTGGGAGCTGTAGGCCCGCGCAGGCCTGGGACTTGCATGCGCCCTCGGCCGTCCAGCCCCCGGCTTGCGTCCTGCACTGGCAGGCCGCGGGATGGCTCCCTCCTCTCTCTCCCGGACACTTTGGGAGTCCCATGCCCAGCTCCTAAGGGGCCCGTAAAGATGCCCCTCACGAGGTTGATGCCGGTGCTGTGTGATCACCAGGGAAGCAGGGTGGAAGGTGGGGGCAGGGCCAGGCAGATGGACATGCCGGCTTCAGAGGGAGCGGGCCGCAAGGGGCTGTGTGCTAAGGCCGGGAGGGGATGGGGCTGCCCACTAGGAAGCTAGCCAGGACACTGGACAGGAACCCCGAGCTGTGGGGGACCTCGGCCAGGACCCCCAGGCTGCCACAGGAGCTACAGGTCTCCAAAGTCAAGGCTCACGGGGAGCCGCGGGAGCCAGACGCGCGGGGCTGGGCCGAATCGCGGGCTCGTCGACCCTATCCTGTCCCCACGGGCAGGACCAGGACTCACGGCGTGGGAAAGCCGACCCCCGAGGTCCGACCCCCGAGGGTCCGGTGGCAGCGCCCCGGCACTGCAGCGGCTCGGACCTGCCAGTCTCGCTACTGAAGCCAACCTGGAGGCCGCACGGCCCGCCTCCCCTCCAGCCTCGGCCAATCACATTGGGGCGCAGAAACGAACCGCCTGGCAACCGCGCCAAGGAGCGCTCTTATTGGGCGACGCTCGTGGGGGCTGGGAGGGGGCGGTGCGCGACCGGGCGGAAGTGGGGCGTCGCTCCTCTGATGGCGTGGCACGCGGCGACCGGGGCGGTTCCGTCGGTGTGCGACGGCGGCTGCAGCTCGGCCGGCTCGCGGACATGGACTCCGCCGGCCAAGGTAGCCGCCCGCCGTCCCGGGGCCGAACCGCATTGCGGGCGTCTGTCAGGTCCTTGTTTCTGCTGTTGGAATCTTCTAGGTTTTGCTGCTTTCTGCGAGTTTGCTTTTTTATGGGTGTCACGGGTCAGGAACGGATGTCAGCCGTCCGCTGCTTCGCTCTGCAGTGCGCACCTGGAGTGTCCGGGCTTTGCATCCTGGGGGGCTTGTGACCGGCCTGGTGCACTGTGGTTTTTATATTGTTGTTATTATTATTATTATTATTATTATTTTGGGGGTCGGCGTGGTGCACTGCGGTTTTTTATTATTTTTTGGGGGGGATAGCCTAATGGTTAACGTCCTTGCCTTGCACTTGGGCGCCGGTTCGTATCCGGCTGCTCCCTGTCCCATCCAGCTTCCAGTCTGTGGCTTGGGAAAGCAGTCGAGGACGGACTAAAGCCTTGGGACCTGCACCCAAGTGAGAGACCCTGAAGAATCTCCTGACCCCTGGCTTCTGATCAGTGCAGCTCAGGCTGTTGTGTTCACTTGGGGAGTGAACCAGCAAATGGAAGATCTTTCTCTCTGTATTTTCTTCTTTCTGTAAATGTGACTTTCCAATAAATTAAACAAATGCAAAAAAGATTATTTTTCATTAAAAATATTTACAGGGGAATGAGAAAGATTTTCCATCTGCTGGTTTGTTCCCCAGATGGCCACAATGGTCAGAACTCCACTGGTCAGAAACCAGAAGCTTCTTCCGATTCTCCTATGCAGGTGCAGGGTCCCAAGGCTTTGGACCATCCTCTCCTGCTTTCCCAGACCACAAGCAGGGAGCTGAATGGGACGCGAACCAGTGTCCGCATGGGATATTGTCACTGCAGGCGACCCCCGGCACATGTTGGACTAGCCGTTGTGTGTCCGGGGAGTCAGAGTGTCTAGGGGCAAACTGCAGGGGAAGCCTGCAGAGGGTTCATGGTGCTGCTGGGCTGCACACTGGATTAGTGCGGCAAGGGGAACAGCTCTGCAGCGGGAGGACCATGCAGCTTCTCTGTTGCTGTGGACTGAGGTGGCCCCCTCTCCCTCCCCCTCTGCATGGCTGGATCTCCTGGTCAGGGGCTAAAGGGACTGAGTCAGACTGCTCCATGTGGAACCTGGGTAGGTGGTACTTTCCTGGCAGAAGCCTTGGGTAGAAAGTGATGCTTGCAGGACACAGTGGCTGGGGCGGGTCTGCCGAGAAGAGGCCTGTGGTCTCCCCTGGCTGCCCCTGCTGTCTCCTGGTGGAGTCCTGAAGTGGCGTTTTCTGACTGTTTTGTCCCAGCAGATATCAACTTGAACTCCCCTAACAGGGTGCTGCTCTCAGACTTTGGGCCGGAGCCTGCTGTCCCTGTGGGGGTCGCTGTACCTGCCATTGTGCCTGGGCTGACGGAGGCTGAGGCTGAGGAGCTGCGTGCAGAGCTTGTCAAGGTACGGCCATCGGGGTCACCCCGTGCTGAGTGCCATCTAGCAGAGGGGACAGGTCCTGACCTTGTCTGTCCTTTGTGTGTGCGAAGTTGACCACATCTGCAAGGTCAGCACCCGTTTCCGGGTTCAAGGCCTGGTGGAGCTGAAAAAAAAATTTTTTTTTTTTTTTGAGCCAAATTTTTTTGCAAACACGGCTTTTCTGAACCTGCCTTGTGAGACCTGTTTGGGGTGAGATGAGGGTACTGAGCAAGAGCCTCTGGGTGCGTTCTTTTTTTGTGTGTGCTCAGGGGCGCCTGGTGCAGGCTCCCGGAGAAGAGGAGTCCCCCTGACCCCTGCCCTGGCAAGTCAGCCCCGCAGCAGCTGTCTGCCCTCAGAGGGTTCGCACAGAGGCAGCCCCAGGCCAGGGATGCCTCCGCCACATCTGGGTGGTGGTTTTGTTTTGATTTGATTTTGAGCTACATTTGAGAAAGGGTGCATGTTCCACCTGTTGGTTTACTCCGTGGGTGCTGGTCACTAGTGTTTGATAGCAAGAAGGTGAGTTCCTCCCTACCCACAGGGGTCTGTGGTCTCCATCCCCTCATCACTGTCGTGAACATTAGAAAGCTAAAGGGAGGGCCTGGCACCGTGGCCTAGCAGCTGAAGTCCTTGCCTTGAACGCGCAGACATCACATATGGGCGCCGGTTCTAATCCCGGCAGCCCTGCTTCCCATCCAGCTCCCTGCCTGTGGCCTGGGAAAGCAGTCGAGAATGACCCAAAGCCTTGGGACCCTGCACCTGTGTGGAATACCAGAAGCTCCTGGCTCCTGGCATTGGATCAGTGCAGCACTGGCCATTGCGGTCACTTGAGGAGTGAGCCATCAGACGGAAGATCTTCTCTTGTCTCTCCTCCTCTCTGTATGTCTGCCTTTCCAATAAAAATAAATAAATTAAAAAAAAAAAAAAAGAAAGATGCCCGTTGGGCAGGAGTGGTGCTTCTGCAAGCAGGGATTGCCTGCAGCCTGGCAGTGTCGGGGTGCTCGTCAGCTCTTCCAGCCGACGCGGCCGTCACTGACCAGTGTGTGCTTTGCAGGTGGAAGAAGAAATTGTCACCCTGCGCCAGGTGCTGGCGGCCAAGGAGAGGCGCTGTGGAGAGCTGAGGAGGAGGCTGGGCCTCTCGGCGCTGGAGGGGCTCAGGCAGAACCTGTCGAAGAGCTGGCACGACGTGCAAGTGTCCAATGCGTAGGTGCCTGCTCTGTTGCTGGAGAGGGTGTTCCCTGGGTGCTGCCCTGCTGCCCCGAGTCCTGGGCCCGTGGACAGGGTCTCTGCTTATTCCTGAAAAGGCAGGTGGACACACCTGCTGACCATCCGAGCCGGCACTGACGAGAATGCCTCAGGCTTCCAGTTTGAGAGCTGATTAAGTTCTTAACAAGTCAGTTTTCTGTGTCTGCTCAAGTGGACTCAAGTTCTTGGGAGCGTGACTTTGGCCACAACCCTAGCACCTCTGACCTTGACTGCTCTGATTGGGGAGTGGCCATGTGGCTTCTGTGAGCTGTGGGTGTTGCCCAGAGGCCAGGTCTGGCCTGGAGGTGGATCTGGTCACTGGGCCACCATCCATCATCCTCCTCGGTAAGCAACCTTGTGTGTTTTCTCAGACAGGGGGATTAGAATCACTGGCACCTTCAAAGCAAGCTCCCTGTGGGCAATGTTGTCCCCAGTGATAGGCATGTGGGCCGTCTTCAGTTGGCTGGGCCTCTCCTTGTGTCCCTGGGCCCTTTTTGTTGGCGTGCTAGAGGTCCTGGCAGCCACCTGGCTGCTGCTCACCTGCCATGGGAAGCCTTGTTGAGTCCTTCTGAATAATTCACTGCAGATTTTCTGTTTGTAGCTATGTGAAAACTTCTGAGAAACTTGGAGAGTGGAATGACAGAGTGACCCAGTCTGATCTGTGAGTGCTGTGCCACTAGCTGCCCCTCCTTGCTCTTACCCTGGCTCCCCTGAGGGCACAGGCCCATATTGGGGTCCGCTTGTGGCTGTCCTCTACTGTTGCTTTGTGGAGACCCTCCTTTTAACACTGGGGGGCTGGAACAGTAACTGGAAGGGGCCTGGTGCATACCTCAGGCAGAAGGCTGGAGTGGCCCCCCAGAGCCTTAGCTCCTGGCCATGGGCAGCGTGGGCAGCGCCACCTGGTGGTGACTTCTCATTCCCTTGTTTTCATGCCCTCCTTCCTCTGCAGACTGAGCCCTAGCTTGAGCCACCGCAGGGCACGATGTGGACTGGGTACTCTGGGTGTGAGGGGTCCTGCTGGGGAAATCCTGAGCTCTGGGGGCAGCACCCATTCGTGTTGGCACAGCCACGTGCAGTGGGTGCCACTTCACTGACTCCTGTGGTCTGAGACACTGGTGTTCCTGGCTGAGTGTCGCTGAATAGGGTCTGGTGTTTGCACACAGCCACTTGATGGATTTTTCCATCTCACATGGCAGGGGGTGCTGTGGTGGTTACACAGAGCCTGGGTGCAAAGACCTGGGGTTAGGCCCCAGGAAGCAATTGCTGCCAAGGTGGTCTAGAAGCTACTGGGGGGTGGGCAAACTGGTGGCACATCCTTGGGCACGGCAGCCAGTTCTTGCCTGGCTGTGCAGGAGTCCAGGTGACCTGTCTTTAGAGCTGTGGCAGACCGTGGCTTTGCAGGGGCGCATACTTCAGGTTGCCCCTCAGCTGTGGTGAGCAGAGCCCGGCATCAGGCTGCTGCAGTGCCCTCAGCAGCAGAGTGGGTGCCCCTGGCCCCTGGACTTGGTGTGCGGCAGAGGTTCTCTTCGGGTCTCCCTCCACCCCCTTTCTGCTGGTGGGAGGACCCTCCTGATCCCCCTGGCCTGGCACGGCTGGAGTGGATGCTGTTTATAACAGCTCCCTAGAGGGCTGCTGTGAGGATGGACCCTGCCTGTGCCTTGTGAGATGGCACCATGCTGCCTTGGTCACTGGTGGGCTGAGAAGTCCAGTGCTGAGGTCCTGACTCATCCACTTGGACCCCTGTGTGTGCCAACTACCAGGGAGTGAGGTAGGGGTCCCACAGGATGCGCAGCAGCAGAATGGTCTGGCTGGGCCTCTCTGCGCAGGCTTGTCAGTTGGCTGGGCTCTGGGGCACTCTGAGAGGAGGACTCAGGAGGAGGCCAGCAGAGGCTCTGCCCTTTGGCTGGGGCGACTTGGCCAGTGCTCTCTTTTTGGCTGCCTGGTCCATTTCTGTGTCGTGACCCCAGCATGTGCCTGTGGTTCAGTGGGCTGTGGAGGGATGAGACATAGGGCCAGGATCGGTGTCAGCTACAGATGAGGAGGCCTGCCCGGGAGGAATCAACTGTGTGCCCTACCCATGCTCATGTGGCGTAGGCTTGGGGGCTGCTGCTGTCCCAGCTCCCTTGCAGTGCCTCCTCCCTTTGAGCATCAAGATTCTGAGGGGTTTCCCAGAATTTTCTGCTTCAGATTCACTCCAGCAGGCCATGGAGTGTCGATGTGGTGCTGCTTACTTGTCGGCTTGGGGGGAACGGAGGTGGAGGTTTCGGACCTGCACCCTGCAGCTGGCCTTGGCGTTCAGCAGAGCCCAGCTCTGGGGACAGACTGCTTCTGTGAGCTTGTTGAGCCTGTGGGCACCGGGAGGGGGCTGTGTGTGGGCAGCTGCAAACCCCTAACGCTGTGCCCTGGAGCTTGCCATTAGGAGCCCCTTGGGGCTCAGCCTGGTGACTGGGATGGTCCCAGAGGCCATGGCCCTCCCTGTGGCCTTGGGCTCCCTGCCCTGACTCCCCAGTAGCTTTGTATCATGTTTGGGTTGTGGTCTTCCCTGACAGAGGCCATCTGGTCTTTTGTTGGGCAGTAGCTTCAGCTGTGGAAAGCTCCACTGGGCTGTGCTGCTGGAGCTGAGGTCATGGAGCCAAGGCTCAGGGCGAGATGCCCATGCTGGGGCAGCAGGTGGACAGGGTGGAGGGAACTGTTCTGAGAGGACACTGGAGGACAGCACTGGCCCTGGGGAGGGCAGTCTCTGCTCTTCCTTCTCCATGCACTGCCTCTCACTCCAGGAGAGAGAAGGGACCAGTGCTGTCCCAGGTGGTGGAGGTGAAGCTGAGGGTCATCGTAGGGAGCCTGTGTTCCTGCAGCAGCCAAAGAGCTTCAGGCCTTGTGCCGACCTTGCCTTCCTTGCCCGTGGGTTGTGGCTGTGCTCCCACTGGCTTGGTTGACTTTGGTGTCTCCATCCCAGGTATAAGAAAACTCAAGAGACGCTGTCGCAGGCGGGGCAGAAGACCTCGGCTGCCCTGTCCACTGTGGGCTCTGCCATCAGCAAGAAGCTTGGGGACATGAGGTGAGAATTCCCTGCCTTGGTCTCTGGCAGGGACTGCTGAGGCTGCCCTGGGAGTTCAGGAGCACAGCTCTGTCTGCCGACTTGGCGTTACTTCTGCGTTCCTGGGGATGGCGGTCCCCTTAGTGCCTTTTGGCTTGGCCCAGGGGATGTGGGTCTGGGCAGGCCCCAGAGCTCACAATCAGGTGCCTGGAGGCAGGGCCGTGGACCTCCTGGCCATCAACGGGGTTGGAGCTGGTGCAGGTGGCTGCACGTGGGGGCACCTGTGTTCCTTCCTGGCCAGAAGCCCCCAGGCAAGGTCCACAGGTGTGGATGAGTGACAGCCAGCAGGGGTGCTTTGTTACTTGCCTCTCACTGCACTGGAACTGTACACTGCTGTTTTTTTGTTTTGCTTTGTTTTTATTTATTATTTATATGAGGTAAGTAAATTTCACGTTTTTCACAATATAGGTTTAGAGTGATAGGGGCTCCTTCCCTCCCCACCTATTTTGTTTAAGATTATAAAAAATGTACTTTAGGGCCAGTGTTGTAGCACAGCAAATAAATCTACCATCTGTGATGCCAGCATCCCATATGGGTGCTGCACTTCCAGTCCAGCTCCCTGCGAATAACCTGGGCAGGCAGTGCTTGGGCCAAGTGTTTATGACGAAGCTCCTGGTGACCATCTGTGGGGTGAACCAGCAGACGAATGATCCCTCCCTCCCTGCCTCCCCACTTTATTCTCTCACCCTCTTCTCTGGTTTGTAATTCTGTTTTGCAAATAAATACATATTTTAAAAAATTATTTGAAAGGGTTAGGTTTAGGGTTATTTGAAAGGGTTAGGGCTACAGAGAGAAGAGACAGAAAGATCTTCCATCTGCTGGTTCAGTCCTCAAATGACTGTAATGGCTGGAGCTGAGCTGATCCGAACCCAGGAACCTCTTCCAGGTGTCTCATGTAGGTGCAGGGTCCCAGGGCTTTGGGCCGTCCTCTGCTGTTTTCCCAGGCTATAAGCAGGGAGCTGGATGGGAAGTGGAACAGCTGGGACATGAATGAGCATCCATATGGGTTCCCGGCGCCTGCAAGGTGAGGATCAATCAATTGAGCCATTACACTTGCCCTATCAAATAAATACAGACTTTTAAAAAATGTATAGACAGGCAAAGAGAGACGTGAGTAAGCAAAAGGGTGCCCATCTGTCGCCATCATGGCAGCTGCCCTTTCTATCTTTTGTGTGGTAGCAGGAACCCAATTCCTTGAATCTGTCTGTCTAAATTTGCAGAAAAGTGGAGTTAAGAGCCAAGCTGGATGCTGTGTTTAGACTGTCCCGCAGGAGAAGTTGCACGAACAGGTCTCCTGCGTGCCCCGGTCACACCTGCCATCAGCTGTGGCCAGAGTACTTGGAATTGCCCAGGATGTGCACTGGCCCCGCGTTGGAGCCTCAGTTCATGGTCCCACATGGGAGTCCCAGGATCATGGACCCGTGGGGGAGCTTTGGTTCACGGTCCCACTTGGGAGCCGTGGGTTCATGGCCCCGTGGGGAGCCCTGGACACATAGTCCTGTGTGGGACCCTCTGGTGTGGTGCAGCTGAGCTGTTGGCAAAAGGGGTCTGATGTGACTTCCACTGAGGCTCTGGGGGGACTCAGTTCTGCTCCCTGGGTTGTGCCACCTGCTGCGTGGTGCTGAGCTGGGGTCGGGGTAGCTCGCAGCACAAGGGTCTGACCCTGCATCCAGCTACAGAGTGTTCCCTCTTGGAGATAGCAGGACCTGCTGTGCTGGAGCTGCCTGCTCCAAGGCGTGGTCCTGTTCATGTTGGGGTCATTTGCTCACACTGGGTTCCCACACTTCTCCCTGAGGCTGGAGGTTTCGGCAGTGTTGGAATGCCCAGAGCAAACTAGTCCTGGCTGTTCCCATCTGGACGTTTCTTGTACGGTCAGCCCTGGTCTGAGGGCTTGCTCTGTCTCTTCTTGAGAGGAGTGAAATGCTGCAGGCTCTGCAGACTCTAGGCCTGGCCGCTGAGCCTGCTGCACCACCTGGTGTCAGCAGGGTTCCTGCAAGGGTCGCCTCCGCTGCCCAGTGTGCAGGCACTCAGCCCCCAGGGCAAGCAGGAGCTTTGGGACCAGCCTTCTCTGTTGGCTCGTTGTGTCCAGCATGCCTGAGGGCTAGCCTGCTTGCGCTGGACAAGTGTTCACAGGTAGTTCCTGGGGAGGCTGTTCAACATGCTGGGTGGAGTCGGGATTTTCCGGCAGCCTGGCCTGAGGCGCTGGGGGTGTCATCTGGCCTGTGCGCTGTGGCTCCCCCACATCTGCACGTGGACTCTCTCGGCCTCCTCCCTTTGCTCTCCAGATGCCCAGGAGAGTCACTGGGGCCTGCCCCCTGTCTTGTGGCCGTGCAGTGTCCTTGCCACACAGCGTGGCCTCTGAGGCTCTGCTTACGGCCCTGGGGGGCCCCTGGCTCCCCCCTCTCTGCTGACGCTGTGTTTCTGCTTTCCTTCTGCTGCTGCTGTCTGCAGAGCTCATCCGTTCTCGCATTCCTTTAGGTAAGAGGGAGTCGGACACCCCGAGAAAGCTTTTCCCTGCATCAGGATGGACTGTGGGACCCTGAGTGCCTGGGAGGGAGCAGTGGCACTGTGGACGGTGTCCCGGGCTTCCACTGGACCCTTGTGGACCCAGTGCTGGGCACTTGGGCAGCCTCCTGGGTGCTTGCATTCAGAGTGAATTCTTGAGACATGGCTGGCCTTCAGCCGCCCTCTGCACTCCTGGGCTGGTCCTGATTCCTTGGAATCCAGGAAGGTTCCTTAGCTTGGTGCCTGAGCCCTCTAGAGTGTCCTCCTGAGGAGTCCTGGCCTTGTGCTGGTCAGGCTGCTGCCATGTGCTCTGGATGTCCCTGTTCTGACAGGGCTGTGCCCCCCACTGAGGCAGCAGCAGGTACCTGGGGCTTAGATTCTTTGTGGGACTGGGAGCTGGATTCAGCCGTGCCAGGTGTGGAGTCAGGCTCCTGGGTGCCAGTCCTGTCCTCGGTGTGCTAACTCCTTCTTTCTCTGCTCCCCGTGCTCCCGGCAGCAGCCACTCCATCCGCCACTCAGTAAGCATGCCGGTCATGAGGTAACGTGAGCTGCACCCTCCACTCAGCTCTGAGAGCCAGCCTGCGTTTCTGTTCTCCCGAAATAAGGACTGCTCCTGATGCCAGGGGTGGGGTGGTGGCTGGTTCCAAGGCCTGCGTTGGAGGCCTCCAGGGTTGGGCGAAGCAGGGGATGGGGGCTTCTGCATAGACCCCAGCCCCTGTTTGCCGGCTCCCTGAGTCACGGGGGTCTCTGGGCTATGGTCCTGGGTCCTCTGCTGTCAGCAGGACCTGTCCTCATTAGGGACTGCGGGGCAGGGGAGTGAGGGAGTCGAGCAGAGGAGGCTAGCCTGCCTTCATTGCCGTCCTGTCCTGCTTCGTCGTGTCTGAGACATGGACACAGCAAATTGCTTTGTGGCCCAGAGCCAGCGAGCTGGAGGAGCACAGGTGGAAGACTAGGCTTGGATAAGTCTGTCCTGCCCTGAGAGTCGCTCCCGGGAAGGGCCGTGGCTGGGTGCCGTGGGAGGCGTGTCTCCCCTTGGCCGTGTCACTGCAGGGAGGTGGGGTGCTCTTGGGGATTCTTCCTTGGATGATGGAGATCAAGCCTGCTCCTCACACACCTGTCTCCCTCCCTCAGGAACTCCGCAACCTTTAAGTCGTTTGAAGACCGAGTCGGGACCATCAAGGTAATTGTTTCCGGCTCTCCAGCGATGTGCCCCACAGCACACCCATGAGCCTCTTTCCAGAGTGTCCCACCAGGGGTGGACACTGTCCGTGGGTGGCATTGCTTCTGCCTGTGGAGAGTGTCCAGCCTAGCTCAGGTGTCCCCTTTTGTTCTGGTCTCCTACAGTCCAAGGTTGTGGGTGGCAGAGAGCACAGCAACGACCCTAACCCTTCGTCCCCGGGAAGTGACGACCAGCCCCTGCCAGACCACATGCCTTTCTGAGGCACCAAACACTGCAAGCACACCCTGGCCCTGGCTGCAGCTTGACATGTGGCAGAACTGGCGGGACGACGGCCTCCGCCCCGGGCGTGGGCATTTCCCCCGCTGTCCTCCCTGGGTTGTAGGAGGGGTCAGCTGGAGGAGTTCCCTGGGTCGTGTACCCCCTCGTAGAAGGTCAGGGAGGGTGTCCACCCGGGAAGCCTGGCTGAGATCCAGAAAGGAACTGATTATTGCCACTTGCTTAGTTGTCCTGGGAATGATTGAGCTCTAACACAAGCAAATTCCTTATTTTTTTAATGCAGTGGAATTCCAAAAATTAAATTTGGGCAAAGCAGCTTTAGCCTCACAGTTGTGGAATATTATTTCTTTGGACTGTATGTTGCCTCATGCTTTATCCGTTCATTGTCTACAAAGAGGATTCCTTCACAGTCCTGCATGTGTGTGTGGCCCAGCCTGTCGAGCCTTCTCCCAGCCATGGCTCTCAGGTGATCTGCTGGATACCATAGCCTAGCCTGGCCTGCCCCACACCTGTTCTGGCTGATTGCCATGTGCAGCTGTGCATGTAGGGGTCTGACCAGCATGGTCACTTTCTGGTGTACAAGACCCACCTCTTAGTGACATAGTGCGGCAGGGACCAGTCATTGAGACATAGCAAGGTTTGGTGCCTAGCCACAGTTTCCTGCTAAGACAGACACAGTGGTGGCCCAAGTAACTTGTCTTCTATCAGCCACATGGGAGACCTGGACCATGTCCCTTGCTTCCACCTGCAGCTCGGGCTGAGCCCTCGCTGTGGTGGGCTTCTGGGGAGTGGATCAGCACAATGGCTTTCGCAGCTGTGTCTCAGGTGAAGTAGGAGACGTAGCAATGCCCGCTATGGTGCCTGTGCTTGAGCCTGGCCTGGTTGAGTAGCACTGCCCAAGTCCAGTCCCCTGTTGGCTGTGTGGTTCGGGCAGGGGCACACCACTGGGCCTGCAAAGATCGCCCTCCTGTTGGACTGCCGTGGCCTGGCAGTCTCTTGCCAGAGTCCTATGGTTGGGAACCAGGTCAGAGGGCAGCTCTGCCTTGGTGGCTGGAGTGGGCTCAGCACTGTCCTCAGGTTTCTGCTGACAGGTGCACGTCTGCCAGTTGTGAACTCTTGGGGTCTGTGCCTCCACACCATACGTGGCTGAGTGCCATTTGGGATCCTTCCTCCTAAGCCAGGGGTGCGAATGAGAATCGTACCAATGGGTTGTCTAGGTCAGCAAAGCACTCCCTTTGGGGAAACCTGTGGAGTATCTTCCAGGCCCAGGGGAAAGGCAGGCACCTTGGTCAGCAGAGGCTTGCCAGGACGTTGTAGGCCCCACTGTGGTGGTTCTCTGCCATGCTTGGCAAAGCTTGAGCACTGCCCCCCAGTATAAGCAGAACCAGGTCTGTCACAGGTACAGGGAACCCATGGGCAGAGTGACTGCTCTAACTTGCAGGTCAGGGGCAAGGACTTTGGGACAGTTGGGGGTAGCCTTCGGCGGAAGGGGTCCAGCCCAGGCAGCATGACAGTCCTACTGACTGTCGCACAGCACGCAGCTGTGGGGTGCCCCAGGGAGCTTCAGGCACTCCTGTGAGTCAGGTGTTTGATGCTTTGCCTATGGGGAGGAGTACAGAGAACCACAGAAGGTTTGGTTCCCCTGCTGCAGTGACTTTTAAGTACAGTTTTATTCATTTATTTTGGAAGTGAGAAGTTGTCCATTTGCTAGTTGACTCCCAGATGCCAGCAACAGCCAAGACTGGGCCAGGAAGGCTGGTGCTGGAAGCAGGGGACACAGTGGGTCTCCCTGGCAGGGCTGGAACCCTCAGTGCTGCCTCCAGGGTCAGTCGGAATGAACGAACCAGACTCTGGCCCATGAGGGCAACTTGGCCTCTGCACCTGATGCTTGCCCAACTTGTTTTTTATGATTTAGTTGTTGGAAAGGACAAGTTAGAGTGAGACCTTCTACCCACTGGGAGATGCATTGGTTCACTCCTGGATGGCTGCAGTGGCCAGGGCTTGGCCAGATCCAGTTGAGGAGCCAGGAGCTTTTTCTGTGCCTTCTATGTGGATGCAGAGCCCTGAGTGGTCGGGCCATCTGCTGTGCTCCCACGCATTAGCAGGAGCTGGGTGTGGTGGAGCAGTTGGGCCGGCCTCAGGCTTCAGAGTCAGAGGGGATAGCTTTAGCCCACCTGCCTCATGCTGTTGCCTCGTAGTGTCAATGTGGCCTCATTCTTTTATATATATATATAAATTATTACTATCATCATATTATGATACAGTTCCATAAGCCTTGGGATTTCCCCTACCTCCAACCCCTGATTCCACCCCA
The DNA here is from genome assembly GCF_030435755.1 of Ochotona princeps. Lineage (NCBI taxonomy): Eukaryota > Metazoa > Chordata > Mammalia > Lagomorpha > Ochotonidae > Ochotona > Ochotona princeps. The sequence goes on along the minus strand of NC_080853.1, from coordinate 204,373 downwards.
CACACACCGAGTTCTCCCACATCACTACAACAGCATAGTTCCTCATAAGTCCATCTTTGTGGGCACGGACATCCCATTGTCAAGACACATCCAACAGTTTCCCTGGGAATCCATCCTCAATCTGCACCCCATCCTCATGTCTAGACACATCAGTCTGCACTACACAGTCAATATAAATCCCTCCAAGTGAAAAGCCATAAAATAAAATCAACAACAGGAAGAAAAACAAAAATTAACAATGCCATGAAGTTGAACAACATGCCACTGGATAGGACAGTCTCCATTACACAGTTACTACACATTTCCTCAAAGGGAAAGCCACAAAACAAGAAGAAAAAAAAATTAAAAATGCCATGAAATTAAAGAACATGGTACTGAATAACTAATGTGCTGCTGAGGAAGTGAAAAAGGAAATCAAGAATCATCTTTTAAGAAAACGATGCTACTGGGGCCCGGTGGCATGGCCTAGCGGCTAAAGTCCTCGCCTTGAACATGCCGGGATCCCACACGGGCGCCAGTTCTAATCCGGGCAGTCCCACTTCCCATCCAGCTCCCTGCTTGTGGCCTGGGAAAGCAGGCCCAAAGGACGGCCCAACGCCTTGGGACCCTGCACCCATGTGGGAGACCTGGAAGAGGTTCCTGGTTCCCGGCTCCGGATGGGCACAGAACCGGCCATTGCGCTCACTTGGGGAGTGAATCATCAGACGGAAGATCTTCCTCTCTGTCTCTCCTCCTCTCTGTATATCTGACTTTGTAATAAGATAAATAAATCTTAAAAAAGAATGATGCTACTGTATGATCTGAGTCATTAAAGAATTTAATGAGAAAAAAACGTGTTTTGAAGAAATGAAGTTAAAAACATCAAAATCCATGAGATACGGTTTCTGCTGATCTTTGTTGGTGAGATGTATCTCCTGTAGGCAACAAATAGATTTTTTTAAATCCAGTTTACTAATCTATGATGTTTGATTGATGGATTTAATCCATTTGCACTCAGGGTTGATATGAATGGGTGGTAATTTGGTCCTGTCACTTAGCAATGGGTTCATTGATTCAGTCCTCTATTGTTCTTTTACGGGGATGTTCTTCACATTTGCCTTTGGTTTTGGTGGGTGCTATTCCTTTTCTCTGTCAAGAGAACATCTTTAAGTATCATTTGTAGGGCAGGTTTGGAAGAGGTGTATTCTTTTAACTTTATTGTGGAAGAATTTTATTTCATTTTCAAAGGCAAAACAAAGCTTTGCTGGGTACAGTATTCTGGGCCAACAATTTTTTTGCTTTTGGAATCTGGAATATGTCGTTCCATTCTCTTCTGGCCTGCAGTTTCAGCTGTGAGTCTGTTGCCATTACTTTATATGTCAATTGTTTTTCATGAGCACCTTTTTAAAAAAGATTTTTAAATTTTTATTTCAAAGTCAGATATACAGAGAGAGGAGGAGAGACAGAGAGGAAGATCTGTCCGATGATTCACTCCCCAAGTGGCCGCAACAGCTGGTGCTGTGCTGATCCGAAGCCAGGAGTCAGGAACCTCCTTCAGGTCTTCCACATGAGTGCAGGGTCCCAAGGCGTTGGGCCATTCTCGACTGCTTTTCCCAGGCCACAAGCAGGGAGCTGGATGGAAAGTGGAGCAGCCGGGATTAGAACTGGCGTCCATATGAGATCCCAGCACGTTCAAGGCGAGGACTTTAGCCACTAGGCCATTGTGCCAGACCCACACAAGCACATTTAAGGATCTTTTCCTTAGTTCAATTGAAGAGAACTTGGTTATCACGTCATAGTGAAGATCGCTTTTGGTCAACTCTGTATCCCCCATTTTCTCAATGTATTCCTCAGTTAATTCTGAGTTTGGCAAAGGGTTTTGCTCTTTGCGGGGAGTCTTCAATAATATTCATTGTACCTTTGTCTTTTCTTTTGCTCTTGGTCATTGTACTTCTGGTTAGCAGAATCTCCTTAGGGCAGGATTCCAAGCTGTTTCAGCCATAGGTCTGCAGTTGAATTACTTATTATGGTTGGTACATGGCTGTTTGTTTGCAGTCATTTGCACCATTCCCTCCAGTGAGTTTCAGATCTGCGCTCTTATGTTAAATATCCACCATGGTCTGCATAGCCCAGGTCCTGGCTCAGCATTCTGCCTCCTGTGATCCCACACTGTAGTTGCACCGTTGTCTGTACATTTCTCTGACTTCTGGTTTGTGCAGTTCCCAGGATAATAGCACACGCACAGGTCACAGTTGTCAGAGCCTTTGCCACACTACAAAATGGTATCTGATGTGAAACTCCTGGAGTTCTTGATCTGATGGCCCTTAGATCTGGGGATTATCTGGACTTATTTTTGATGGAACCTGAAGGACGCCACATTGTTGCAACTCACTGAGCCAGAAATGAGTTCGCTCCCAGCTTCGTGCACACCCAGTCCTGCTCAAAGTCATTGCCTCCCTACACAAGGTGGCGCCTGATTCGCTCTAGTGGGGGTTCTGACACCACCTATTTGGGATCTGCTGCTCTGTCTCTGCTCATGGTCACTTCAAACAAACCAACAGGACAGGCAGTTCTTTGTCTGGGTTCACCTCCTCAGCTTCCGGTGGACGACTCCTCCCACCTGGTTATTAGTTGAGTTCTAGCCCCAGGTGCAGTTCAGATCACTGCTTGCTGAATGCTGCTGGTGTATTGGGTCACTCTGGCAACACACCATTGTTTCCGCTGCTTTCCTGTGTCTGTCAGTCTCCAGGTGTCCCTTTGCTGTCAGTCTGTCCTGTTTCCTGGAATGTGTCCTTCCCGCTTTACCCTGGCTAATGCTTCTCCATCTATTTAAATGTGTCCTCATCCTATCCCACCATCTTGATTATTGGCCTCATTCTCTTCATTGTCTTTCATGTTGGTTTTTGGTTTTTGTTAGCTTGAAGGGCAGAATTAGAGCAAGGAGAGATGTTCTAGCCTATCCTGACAGGTGGACTCAGCAGGAGTTGGTGGCAGGGTGCAGCCCAGCTGAGCCCTCCCTGCTGTCCTCCCAGAAGCCCTATATGGAGCACGTGAGCCGTGAGCGCTAGGATGGTTTGTTCACATTTGTAGAGGCTGAAGTGGTGCCCGAAATGCTGCCATCACGGATGGGCAAGGCTGCTGCTCCAGTAGGGGGTGGTGAGGGTCTGGGCCCTGCACCCTGTGAGAGACCTGGAGGTGCTCTGGCCTTCGGGCTGGCTCAGTGTTGGCTGTTGCAGCCATCTGGGGAGTTCTCCCTCACTCTGACTCAGATAAATGGAGGGCCCGGCGGCATGGCCTAGCAGCTAAAGTTCTCGCCCTGAATGTGCCAGGATCCCATATGGGCACCGGTTCTAATCCCAGCAGCTCCACTTCCCATCCAGCTCCCTGCTTGTGGCCTGGGAAAGCAGTTGAGGACGGCCCAACGCCTTGGGACCCTGCACCCGTGTGGGAGATCTGGAGGAGGTTCCAGGTTCCTGGCTTCAGATCAGCGCAGTACCGGCCCGTTGCGGCTCACTTGGGGAGTGAATCATCGGATGGAGGATCTTCCTCTCTGTCCTCCTCTTTATATCTGACTTTGCAATAAAAATAAATACATCTTATAAAAATACAATTTTCTAAAATTCTAAAAAAGTCTTAAAGAGGTTCCTGCTGTTTGCCCCCCCTCCCCGACACCTGCGAGGCCAGGCTAGGGCAGCGGCAGAGACCTCAGGCACCCCCCACCTCAGTAGGCAGCTGGGATTGAAAGTGGGGCTAGATCCAGGTTCTCTGATGGGGGGACGGGAAGGCATTCCCGCCAGCACGGACTCAAACGGAGCACACAACGCCTGCCCCTGGTTTATGTATGAGACACCTTTCATCTGTTAGCGCACTCCGCAGATGGCCACAACGGCCACAGCTAGACCAGGCTGAAGCAAGAAGCTTCTTGGGGATCTCCTACCGAGGCCCCGGGATTTGGCCTTCACCTGCTTCTTTCCCAGACCGTGAGCAGGGAACCGACTGACACCCCAGGAGGCGGCAGTGAGCCCCTAGCCTTAGAAGTGGGGACTGGCCACATGTCGCAGAGCTGTCCACAAGGGGCAAGGCCTGCCAGGATCGCAGCATCTCGGCTCTGGAGTGGGTCAAGGGCAGCCGGGCGCTCACCACTGTCCACTCCAGAGTCTGCCATGGCTCCGGGAAAGAGATGAGGTGATGATGCTGGGTCAGGGAGGAAGCAAGTCCGCTCGGCGCCTGCGGCCCGTGGGAGAGGGTGCTCCCTGGCCGGCTCGCGGGGGGACCAGAGACTCAGAGAGACCAGCCCGCACCGTGGCTCCGGGCGGCTGTCCTGCACCGGACGGCTGTCCTCACCGGGCAGCTCTCCTGCCCTGGACGGCTCTCCTGCACCGGCCCCGGAGGGCTCTCCTGCCCCGGATGGCTCTCCTGCCCCGGGCGGCTGTCCTGCACTGGCCCCGCCCCGCGGGCTGTCAGTGGGACCCCGCCCCCGCGGCGCGCAGACGCAGTGCGGCCTGCTGGGGCCCACGTCCTTCCGGGGGCGCGCGCGCCGGTGCGGGTGCGTGCGTGAGCGTGCGCGTCCCCGCCGCCGCTGCTGCCGGTGCAGCTCCCGCGCCCGCCGCCGCCCGGGTTCCAGGCCGAGGATCGTCGGCCGCGCAGAGCGCCGCGGAGCGGGAGGCGAGCCGCGAGCCGGCGGGGCGGGCCGACTCCCAGGTGAGCGGGCGCGGGTACCGGCGCCGCCGCAGCCGGAAATGGCGGCCGCTGCGGGGGTGCGCCGCGGCCGGGGTGCGGCGGGATGCGCCCGGGCCTCACCTGCTCCGCCGCGGCGCGGGCGGCCGCTCCCCCATTGGCCGCGCGTGGGGGCGGTGCTTGGGCGGGGCGGGGCTCGGGGCTCCGGTACCGACCCCCATGCGCCGGGGTCGGGGGCCGCGGTGTGGACGGGGCTGCGGGTGGACGGGGCTGCAGTGTGGACGAGCCTCGGTGTGGACAGGGCTGCGGGGTGGACGGGCCGCTGTGTGGACAGGGCTGCGGAGTGGACAGAGTATGGAGAGGGCTGCAGTGTATGAGCCTCGGTGTGGACGCGGCTGCAGGGTGGACAGGCCGCAGTGTGGACGGGCCACGGTGTGGACGGGGCTAGACCTTGGACGGGTCACAGTGTGGACGGGGCCACAGTGTGGATGGGGCTGCACCCTGGACAGGGCCGCGATGTGGATGGGGCCACAGTGTGGACGGGGCTGCAATGTGGACGGCCTTTGGAGTGGAGTGGAGGGGCAGTGGTATGGACGGGACCACAGTGTGGATGGGGCCACGGTGTGGCATGGACAGGGCCATAGAGTAGACGGGGCACAGAGTGGACGGGGCTGCAGTATGAATGGGCTACGGAGTGGATGGGCTATAGTGTGGACGGGCCGTGGAGTCCATGGGGCTGCAGTGTGGACGGGCTGCAGGGTGGATGGGGTAGTAGTGTGGACAGGCCTCTGGACTGGTTGGGCCATGGAGTAGATGGGTCGCAGTGTGGACAGGGCCGCGGTGTGGACGGCCATGGAGTGGACAGGGCCTCAGTGTGTGGATGGGCTGTGGCGTGGATAGGCCTCAGGACTGGGTCACCGAGTGGATAGGCCACGGTGTGGACAGGGCTCTGGACTGGTTGGGCCATGGAGTGGATGGCCTGCTGTGTGGATGGGCAGCAGTGTGGATGCCGGAGGCCTTCGTACCATGTGCTGTGCTGCTGTGGTCTCCCAGTCCCTGGCTGTCACGATCGTGGGAGGCTGGAGCGCAGGGATTTCTGGTCATCCCTGTCTGTAGACACGGACACTGAGCGTGCATCTGGCACTTTATCAGGCGTCATGGGGGAGGATTCTTGCTGGAAGTGTGGCTCCTTGGATGCCCGGGCTAGCCACACTGCCCTGAAGGAGGCATCTCCACACGGTGTGCTTCCTTTTCTTGTCATGTGAAGTACAGGGCACTTGTCAGGCTCAGAGGTTGGGCCTGGTCCTCTGTGTGCTCAGAGTGGCAGGGGCAGGGTGGGAGCGGGTGGCCCTACCTTTGGGTAACAAGGAAGGGAAAGTAAGGTCATTGAAACTGTCAAGGCTTTATGCAACTGTTTTTAAACTTCATTTATTTCAAAGAGCCACAAACTAGAGATTTTTTTATCTGCTGGTTCACTCCCCCAAATGGCTGTGACAGCCGGGGCAGAACTAGACAGAACTGGGAGCCAGGAGCTTCTGGGTCCCCCCACATGGGTACATGGTGGGAGGTGGTTGGAGTCTGGATCATGGCAGGGAGTAGGGTGGAGCTGGGGTCTGCCTGTGTCAGGAGTGAGTAGGCTGAACCTGCAGGGTTTGGAGTGCGAGGCCTAGGAGGGGAAGCGTATTAAACACCATCAGGTAGCAGCTCAAATAAGAATAAGGTGTGGCAGCTGGTCATGCCCTCCCTGTGGTGATCATGTAAGCCACCGTATGCAGGGGTGAGGACATAGAACAGGTGAGGCTCCTGCATGTGTGCAGGGGTGAGGACATAGAACAGGTGAGGCTCCTGCATGTGTGCAGGGGTGAGGACATAGAACAGGTGAGGCTCCTGCATGTGTGCAGGGGTGAGGACATAGAACAGGTGAGGCCACCGTGTGTGCAGGGGTGAGGACATAGAACAGGTGAGGCTCCCCTGTGTGCAGGGGTGAGGACATAGAACAGGTGAGTCCCCTGTGTGTGCAGGGGTGAGGACATAGAACAGGTGAGGCCACCGTGTGTGCAGGGGTGAGGACATAGAACAGGTGAGGCTCCTGCATGTGTAGGGGCTGGGATTTGAACAGGTGACGTTGCTGTACAAGGCGTGCTATAGTCTGACTGTGCCCCAGGAGCCTGGTCATGTGTCAGATACTCCTTTGGTCCTACTGTTTTCTCTGGGCTCAGCAGTCTGGACTTTGCTCCTGGAGGAGGCCAGGGTGTGACCCACATGGCTGTGCCCTTCTGCCGAGTCTGCCCCCCCGTCGGGTGGTTGGGTAAAGGTCCTGGCACCTGTCAGAGGTGAAGAGGGCAGGGTGGCTGCAGCTAATTACTCAGTAGTAGTGATGGAGACGCTGACCGCTGCTCACTGGAGCTGTTGGGTAGGCTTGGCTGGGCTACCTGGCCACTGACATGCCCTGAGAAGGATTGACGACTTGTGTGGAGGATCCCTGACTGGCCTGTTGACCTGTTTGTCATCTGCTCACACTGCCTGGCTGTGAGCGGGCTGTGCATTCTGCTGTATGCAGGGGCACAGCATGGTCTTTAGAAAGGAAAATTGTAAACTCTAAAGACATGCTAGCTTGGGAGAAAATTATAAATAATATAGAAATAAAAATTGGTTGGCCCTGGTGCGGTAGGCTAGTGGCTAAAGTCCTCACCTTGCGTGTGCCAGCATCCCATATGGGCACTGGTTCGTATCCCAGTTACTCCACTTCCCTTCCAGCCCCCTGCCTGTGTCTGGGAAAGCAGTTGAGGAGGGCCCAAAGCCTTGGGACCCTGCGTCCACATGGGAGACCTAGAAGAAGCTCCTGGTTCTTGGCTTCAGATCAGCTCAACTCCAGCCATTGTAGCCATTTGAGGAGTGAACCAGCAGGTGGAAGATCGCTCTGTTTCTCCTCCTCTCTGTGTATCTGCCTTTCCAATAAAAAGAAATCTTAAAAAAAAAAGAAATAAAAACTGTTCTTTTTTATTTTTTGTTTTTGAAAGGCGAGGTGAGGAGGGAGGAGGAAGATTTTCCATCCACTGGTTCACTCCCCAGATGGCTGCTCCTGGGCCACGGCTGAGTTAGGGCTGCATCTGGGGCTCCCTGTGGGAGGTGGAGCAGTGTCGCTGGCTGTGTGTCCGCAGCGGCCTGTTTTCAGTTCTGCGTCTGGTTTCCTAGAGAGAGAAGTGCTTGAGAACCCTGGTTTGTAAGCGTTTGTGTTCTCCTGAGGACCGAGCTGTGTACTTTGAACCAAGCAGTTCGTGTTTCTCAGGATCTTGCTCTCATTGGCACACACAAACCCAGCAAATTGGTTCTGGCAGCTGGCTCACTCCCCAGCGACCCCAGCCCTGATATGAACCGGGTCAGCCCACCTCCTCTGGTGTGGCTGCTGACGCTGCGACCATCCGCCCACATTGGTGGCTTTTTGGGGCTTGCTCTGTGGTAAAGTTTGTGGTTTATTTCTAATGTATGTTGTGGATGCTTGGTGACTTTCTCAACATTGTTCATTCTCGTGGATTGCTGGTAACTTAAAAAAAATTTTTTTTAGGTTGTTTTAAGACTTCCATGTGGTTTGAAAAGAGAACAAGATGGCTTTTGTCACCGGCTCAATCCCCACTCCCCTGCGGCTTGCCACTTGTGGGGGCTATGAGCCAGGGCTAACAGAGAACTAGGTCAGTCCAGGTGTGACAGAGCAGACCTTCATCTGCTGGTTCACTCCCCAAGTGCCACCATGATCAGAGCTGAGCTGATTCGAAACCAGGAGTTTCTTTGGGTCTTCCACAAGGATACAGGGACCTAGGGACTTGGACCATCCTCTGTTGCCTTCCCAGGTGCGTTAGCAGGGAACTCAATTAGAAATGCAGCTAAGGTTCATCGCGGTAACCTAGTGGTTAAAGTCCTCGTCTTGCGTGCGCCAGGATCCCATATGGGAGCTGGTTCATATCCTGGTTGCTCCACTTCCCTTCCAGCTCCCTGCTTATGGCCTGGGACAGCAGTAGAGGACAGCCCAAAGCCCAGGGACCCTGCACCCATGTGGGAAACCTGGAGGAGGCTCCTGGTTCTTGGCTTCGGATCAGCTCAGCTCCTGCTGTTGTGGCCACTTGGGGAGTAAACCAGCAGATGGAAGATTTTTTCAGTTATTTTTTGTTATTTTTAAAGATATCTTTCATCTTCTAAATGGCCACAACATTTTATTTATTTATTTATTTATTTATTTATTGACTTTTAATGCAAAGTCAGATATACAAAGAGGAGGAGAGACAGAGAGGAAGAGCTTCTTTCCAGTGATTCAGTCCCCAAGTGACTGCAACAGCCGGTACTGCACTGATCCAAAGCCAGGAGCCCAGAGCCTCTTCTGGGTCTCCCACATGGGTACAGCATCCCAAGGCTTTGGATCGTCCTTGACTGCTTTTCCAGGCCACAGGCAGGGAGCTGGATGAGAAGTGGGGCTGCTGGGATTAGAACTGGCATGCATATGGGATCCCAGTGCGTGCAAGGCGAGGACTTTAGCCGTTACGCCATCGTGCTGGGCCTTTTTTTTTTTTTTTCTTTTTTTTTCTTTTTTTAAACTAAGCAGTCCCATGGTATGTTGCTTTACTCAATAGCAGTGTTATTTTGGGAGGGTTTCTGTAAGATAAAAAAAGAAAGTGTGGGTCAAAGGGCACACTTTGCATTCTGCTGTGTTGGCAGTTTCTGTTTCTGGGGTGTCCCTCTTCAGCTGGCTAGGGTTAGGGTTAGAGCTAAGAGTAGTGGGCTCCTGGGCAATTAGCTGCTGTCCAGGGAGCTGATGGGACAGTCTGAGATTTTTTAAAAATCAGTTATAATGAATTTTGCTGGATTTTTTAGATGTATGCTTTCACAGTTTCTGGTTTTGAAGGATCTGTCCTTCGGGCTGTATTTCTCTTTTGTGGCTAATCCTGGTTCAGCCACCTGGGGAAGCCTGGCATTTGGGCTCTGCTTCCTGGGATTTAGAAAGGCCTGCTGGTTGGAGCACCTTGCCTTGCTGGGCACAGAGCTGTGCTTCTGTGAAACAATGTGTCATCTGAGGACCCACCCTTGCCCCATGTCCCTGATGAGCTAGTGTGTTTTCGCCTGTGAAGGTGTGGTGCCCTCAACAAGCACACTGGATGCCCCGGAGTGTGTTAGGGTGGCACCACCTCAGTAATGGAGTGATTTGGTGCCACTTACCTTTCTTCCTTCTGCTGGGTCACTCCCCAAATGGCTGGCATGATTGGCACTGGCCACAGCCAAAGCTGGGAGCCTGTGTGCCCACCTTGGGTTTGCATCAGCTGGAGGCTGGGGCGGGTGGACTCCACGGGCTCAGGGTCCTCCATGGGTGGGACCTGCACCTGCATGGGAGACCCAGAAGAAGCTCCAGGCATTGGGACGGATCAGCTCAGCTCTGCATTGCCTCCATGTAAGGAGTGAACCAGCAGGTGCAAGATCTTTGTTATCTTCTCTCTGTAAATCTGACTTCCAAATTTTAAAAAAATTTTTTTTCAAAAGTTTTATTATTATCTGAAATATTTTTTATTCCATGCATTGGTCTACTCCCTAAATGGCCACAATGGCTACAGCTAAGCTCATCTGAAGCCAGGAGCTGTGAGCTTCTTCTGGGTCTCTCACTTGGGTGGAGGGGTCCAAGGACCTGAGCCATCCTCCGCTGCCTTCCCACGCACATTAGCAGGGAGCTGCATCAGAAGTGGAGCAGCCAGGACTCGGCCCCAGGACTTCTGAGATGGGCTGTGGGCACTCTCTGGGGTGGTGTGACTGCCCCAGATGCTGAGTTCCTGCTGTCATCCTGAGTCTGAATGGTGTGCAGGAATAGCTGCTCTTGAACATTCCAGAATGGAGGTCTTGTCCTCAAGGAGGCTAATGGAAACAGTAGTCACTTTCCAAATGCCCACAGCAGACAAGGCGGGGCCAGGCTGAAGCTGTGTCTTCCAAGTGAGTGACAGGGGCCTGGCCCTTAGGCCAGGTTTGTATTAGCAGGAAACTGAATCAAAAGCAGAACTGGAATTCAGCCCCAGGAAGCCGGATGAGGGATGTGGGAGTGCTTGCTGCACTCGGTACCAGTATCCTGGCTTCCCTCTGGCTGTCCCAGTGCTGGGGGCACCACACATCCGCCCATTGTGGCAGGTGGCCCACAAAACGTCTGCCGCCCCCCGTAGGGTTTTGTTTAATACTACGCTCCTTTTGGAGAGTGTCCTTTGCTTGACGTAGCTTGGCTGGGAGGTCCAAGTTGTCCCTGTGTCTGTTAGCTTCACATTCCACTGCTGTCAGCGGAGATCCCCCAGGCACCAAACTGCTCCCAGTACTCCTCTGCAGTGCCGCAAGGGCAATGCTAATATTGATGGGTGACTGCTTGGCCGTTTTCTGAGGGAGATGCTGGACTTTGAGGGAAAGCCATTGTGGAGGCAGGAGGGAGCCAGGCAGAGCTAACCCAGCCAGGGCCAGGCACTGGAAGGAGGGTATGCAGGGAGCAGAGCTGAGCCCAGTTGCCCCCAGGTATGCAGCTGCTGACAGGGACAGCAAGAAGCCCAGCCTTTTGGTACTCCTATATATCACATCATGGGGTCCTGGGATGCCAAGCAAACTATGGCATTGGGTCCTCCCAGGCCTGAGCATCAAGGCCTGCACACCTCCCAGGCCATGTGCTGTGGGTGCTCTGGGGGACCCGATGGGAACACCTGGAGACATTGACCCTGCTGGCTCCCTGAAAGAGGGCATTAAACTGGCACATGCGATAGTGGCTCTGGTTTCCTACTGAGGCCCCCCAGGCCATGGTCCTGTGATCCTTCCTGCAAGGAAAGGAAGGGAGGAGAATGCAGGAGATAGGGGATAGAGTGGGGAGTTTTGTGCCATGTAACCAGCTGAGTCGGCTTCCAGGCGGCTCAAGGGCAGTCTGCCTTGGGTCACCCCAGGGCTCTGAGCCCTGCAGGGCTGATTGTGGCCACTGATGTTCCCCCAGGTGAGCATAGTGTCTGGTGAATTGTGCTAAAGCCAGCACTAAAGGTCAGCAAGAGTGGACAGACAGATGGGAGGCACAGGAAGTGGGGCTGGCCCCTCCTTTGGCTGTTTCCTCAGGGTTGTGTGTTCTGCCCTGGAATGAATTTGCTGGCTGCTGAGCAGCACCTCTGACGTCTGACCTCTGACCTTAGACCCAGCTTTGTGAACATTCATCTTTGTGGTGTCAGCCAAGTGGCAACCCCATGCATGGGTTCTCCAGTGACCCATGGAGGAGCTCCATCCCTTCAACTGTGTCCATGAGGGCTGTGAGCCCATCAGCTCCTGTGTGTGTGTGTGTGTGTGTGTGTGTGTGTGTGTGTGTCCTTGAGGATTGTGAGCCCGTCAGCTATGTTTTTCATAAGAGTGTGTTTCTTTATAAATCCTGACCCTCCGAATTTCCCTTTGGTGACTCCTGTCAAGTGGTACAGTACATCTTTAAGATAATAGGAAAGTTGAACCATTTATTTCTGCTCTCTCAAAGATGGCAAACATTGAGCAGAGTGGGTTCTGAGGTCACTGTTATCACTGACTTTTCTGCAAACAAAGTGGTTGTTACAATGCTCCAAGGCACACACAGGTAGCCACATGTTTGCAGGAGTCTGCGGATGTGTCTACTGGACGCAACATGCAGGGTAGGTGCCGGGGATCCAGCTGGTGGTCCTGGACCAAGTAGCACACCTTCCTATTAGTGGCCAGCTGGCACTCTGCAGGGCATTACAGTGTGGCTATGTGACCCTGTGGCTTGGAAATCAATGCCCCATTTTTAGAAAACCTTTAATTCCCTTCTAATCCCGGCAAGCTTGATCTGTACAATCGCCTTCGAAAGATTCCTCTCCTATGAGCCTGGTGTGCTGCGTTCTCCTGTCTTCTGGTTTTGTCCTGTGCTGTCCCTCTGCCTGTTTTGGAGTAGCCGGTCATCTTGCATTAAGACAGAAATCACTGGTTGTCCTCTGCACATTGTATTCATTCATGACTTCAAGACTTGGCCCACCTAAAAACTGCAGGCGCCCTTGTGGTGGGAGAGGCAGGAGTGGGGTGGTGTCTCCCATGTCATCTCTCTGGGACTCTGGTTACATGGATCAAGTAGAAGGCTTAACCCCAGTGGCCATGATTTCCACTGGACACCAGGCAGCCAGCAGCTGTGAGCTGCCTGGATCAGAGAGCCTGTGAACCGCTGTCCCAGGGAGGCTGCCTTCCCGTGATGCTCTCTGTCAATGCACCAACAGTGAATACCTTTGGTCTCTAATAATAAGCTGGGGAGGAGGCAGCATTGTTGCTCTTCTTTGTTTAATTTTTAATTTTAACAGTTTATTAATGCATGTGGAAGACTCCTAGCCACTGGCTCACCCAGCAAATGCCTACACTGCCCAGGGCTGACCTGGGAGCTGGGACTCAGAATAGGTCTCCCATGGATGGCTGAAACCCACTGACGTGCACTGTCATCTCTCCCTCCCAGACCTGTGCTGGCAGAGAGCTGGAATCGGGGGGCAGGACCCAGGTCAGGATGCAGGACTGCCCACTGCCGGGCCAGGCATTCACTCGCCTTGGAGTAGTCTGGCCTGAACTTGTTGGTGCAGCGTGTGCTCACCCCCACTTTGCAGTCTTGACAGTACAGTACCAGCCTGTGTTTTGCTTGGTACGCCCACCCCACCTCGAGGTGCCTGCTCCCAGTCTGGCTTCCTGCTGCCTGGGCACCCTGGGAGACAGTGCATGATAGCTCCAGTCCTCGGTGTGAGCAGGTATGAGATCTCTGTCTGTTTACCTTTCAGGTAAACATTGTAAAAATCCTACAAGCCTCATACAGGACGGTCATACCTGATGTGGGAGCTTTCTCGTCTACACCTGTTTTACTCATTTGTTTCTTAGTAATGTGAGGGCAGGCCTTGTAGCACAGCACGTTGAGCAACTGCTTGGGGTACCTGCCTTTCTTGTCCTGGTGTCAGAAGTCCAGCTTCCTGCTAACATGAAGTTGGCAGGTTCCTGCCACCAGATGGGTTCTTGCTGTTGTGGCCACTTGGGGAGGGAACTGGCAGATGGCTTCTCTTTCTGTGTCTCTCAGCCAAGAGAGAAAGATGGAAAAGGAAGTACTTGTCACCCAAGGTGGCTGCGACATGTCTGTCTGGTTGGAGCTCCGAGGTATGTTCTGGGCAGTTTTTACTGCCCGGAGTCCACTTGGAGGCCTCAGGCAAGTACTTGTTGAAATGGTTCCTCCCCAAATAGAAGAGTTCTGGACTGTCACTTTCTGGGAACCCCTAGAGTTTTGTGTGTTAATGTGATGGCCGGTGGGCTGGTCCTGCTGACAGTCCTTCTAGTGGGGTTGGCATGCCTCCATAATTGTTCCTGGGGAAAAAGGCATGGCAGAGGGAAGAGTGGGATGTACCCTTTCATCACATTTTGTTGAATTTTGTTGATTTGAAAGGAGAAAGAGAGTGAGATCTTCCATTTGTTGGTTTGCTTCCCAAGTGTCCCCTAGCTGGGGTGGGCTAGGCTGAAGCCAGGGACCATGGCTACCCTGTGGATGTCCCTGGGTGGCAGGGACCACACTGCAGGCATTACTGCTGCCTCCCAGGGAACTGGAGAGGACGTGGAGTGGGGACTCGCCCAGGGGACTGAGTGGGTGGGGAACAAGATCTCTTGACAAGAGGAAGCAGACATTGTTTTACAAAATGGAGCCCCAGGACAGGAAACCTTGTTCCATTGACCAGAAACATAATTTTGACCCATATTTTCTTTTACTGTTCTCAATTAGCTATTTATTTGAGAGGCAGCAAGAAATAGAGAAAGAGATCTTCCATCCTTGATTCACTGCTTGGATGTCTGCAGTGGCCAAGGCTGAGCTGCGGCTAAAGTTGAGGGCCAAGACAGCAGTTTGGGTCCCACATGTGTGTGAGGAGACCCATGATGGACTTGGGCGATGACCTGCTGCCTCCCAGGGTGCAAATTAGCAAGAAGCTGGGGTGGGGAGTACGAGTGATGGTTGAGCTCAGCTCCTCTGGCTACTCCTTCAGGCACCTACTCTCCTGGGCAGGTCCATTTGCTTGTATGTTCAGGCTCCTGGCACTCTGCCCTGAATCGCACTTCTGATGCCCAACTGTTGAAGAGAAGAACCGGCAGGCAGCCTAGTGGGCAGCCCCGTTGTCGCTGTTGGCCTTGGACAAGGAAGTGATTCATGGCTAGATAGTGCCCCGCATCATCAGGGGTGTGGAAGGCTCCACCCAGCCTGTGGGCCAACAGCGCAACTGACAGGAAGAGGAAGTGACAGTAGAAACAGCTGCTGGGATTCTGGCTGAGACTTGGCTGCTAGCCAAGTGTGAGTCTGCAGAGCAAATTAGAATTTCCTGTATGTGGAGGCGGTTCCGACTAGAAGAAGAAAAGAAAGGCAGAGTTAGACAAGGACTTTTCATCTGCTGCTTCACTCCCTGAATGGCCACACGGCTGGGACTGGGCCAGCCACAGCCAGCAGACACAAGCTGCTCGCAGCCCCGCCCCGTGAGTGCAGGGCCCAAGCACCTTGCCATCCCGTGCTGCTTTCCCAGAGGTGTCAGCAGGGAGCTGTATTAGGAGTGGAGCAACCACTGAGATTCTTGCATGGAGTCCGGGACCCTGTGCCCTCCGCGCCTGCTCACTGTGTAAGAAAAGCTAACCCAGGGCCCGGCGGCATGGCCTAGCGGCTAAAGTCCTCGCCTTGAAAGCCCCGGGATCCCATATGGACGCCGGTTCTAATCCCGGCAGCCCCACTTCCCATCCAGCTCCCTGCTTGTGGCCTGGGAAAGCAGTTGAGGACGGCCCAATGCATTGGGACCCTGCACCCGTGTGGGAGACCCGGAAGAAGTTCCTGGTTCCTGGCTTCAGATCGGCGCACATCGGCCCGTTGCGGCTCACTTGGGGAGTGAATCATCGGACGGAAGATCTTCCTCTCTGTCTCTCCTCCTCTGTGTATATCTGGCTGTAATAAAATGAATAAATCTTTAAAAAAAAAAAAAAAGAAAAAGCTAACCCAGTTGTGTCTGGTCATATCAGCCCTCCCAGACACAGCGTGTCTCACTGTTGGCTCATTGTGCACTTGACTCCAGGCAGGTGAAGTTTGTAAAAAATTAATTAATTTAATTTATTGCAGAGGCAGTCATTCTTCACCCCCACCAGGCAAGGCTGGGCCCAAGGGCTGTCTCTGCTGCCTCTTGGCATGCACGTTACAGGAAGTAGATCAGAAGTGGAGACGCCAGAACGCAGCACCTGCCCGGGAAGGGCCTCTGAGTTGCAGTTGTCATTCCCGAGGCCGGGTTCAGGATGCCACCTGTGGTACCTGTGGGGGAAGCGCAGGGAGAGCAGGACTCAGTTGAGGGGGTGGTGGCGTCGCGGTAGCATTGCCAGTGAGAGGCCTGGGTTTGCTGTTTGCCCTGCTCTTGCTCCAGCGGCTCGGTGCTGCACTGTCTTGGAAGCCCTGCTGGTTTCTCGTTCACTGCAGAATTGTGGCTTTGGATGCTGTTGCAGTGACACAAGTTCATGAAGATGCCTGTGCTGGGCCTCATGAGGTACTGTGTGGGCTCGGGGATGGTCTCATCTGAACTGACCTCAGCATGTGGGCTCAGGGCAGACCGCCTTGATAAGGTGTGCCCTGTCTCTTGCAGTGTGTACCAGGAGTTTGCTGGACAGCACCTCCTGTGGTTAGTGCTAAGAGGCTGGCACCTCTTGTGTATAGCAGGCTAATCCTCTCCCTGCAGTGCCAGCATCCCATAGGGGTGTTCTAGTCCCAGCTGCTCCACTTCTGACCCAGCTCCCTGCTTGTTGCCTGGAGGTCTCACTGTCTCTCCTTCCCTCTCCATAACTCTGACTCTGAAGGAGACAAATCTTTTTTTTTTAAAGATTTATTTATTTTTATTGCAAAGTCACATATACAGAGAGAAGGAGAGACAAAGATCTTCCGTTCGATGATTCACTCCCGAAGTGACTGCAACGGCCGGTGCTGTGTTAATCCGAAGCCAGGAGCTCTTCCTGGTCTCCCACGTGGATGCAGGGTCCCAAGACTTTGGGCCTTCCTCCACTGCTTTCCCAGGCCACAAGCAGGGAATTGGATGGGAGGTGGGGCCGCCAGGGTTAGAACAGGCGACCGTATGGGATCCTGGTAATTTCAAGGCGAGAGCTTTAGCTGCTAGGCCACTGCACCAGGCCCAGGAGACAATTCTTTAAAAACAAAAATCAGCAATTCTTTGTTTTTAAATATTTATTTATTTTTTTTAAAGATTTATTTTATTTTTATTACAAAGTCAGATATACTGAGAGGAGGAGAGATAGAGAGGAAGTGGAGCTGCCGGGATTAGAACCAGCGGCCATATGGGATCAAGGCGAGGACCCCAGCCACTAGGCCACGCTGCCGAGCCCTAAATATTTATTTGTTTTAAAGACAGATTGCAGAGTTAGAAGGGAAAAGAGATCACCTCCTCAGATGGCTGTAACAGCCAAAGCTGTGCTGATCCAAAGCCAGGAGCCAGAAGCTTCCTCCTGGTCTTCCACACAGGTGTAGGGTCCTAGGGCTTTGGGCTGTCCTCGACTGCTTTTCCAGGCCACAGATAGGGAGCTGGATGGGAAGTGGAACAGCCAGGATACAAATCTGTACTCATAGGGCCTGCTGGCACTGCTCATGTCAGCTTAACATGCTGCGTCACAGGGCTGGTCCTTGTTTCAAGTGTGTGAAAGGCAGACAGAGATCTCCCATCTGCTGTCACTCCCCAGGCTGGGCCAGAGACTGTGTCTCAGGGTGTGCCTTGGCAGGAAGAAGGAACTAGGGTCCTAGGACACCAGAACCAACATGCTGATGAGGATTTGGGTGTTCTGGGTGGTGTGTTGATTGCTGTGTCAAGTGCCCACCCAGTTCCACAGTCTTGAATCTTTATTCTCTCCTCACTGATTCTAGTCCCAGCTATTCTACTTCCAACCCAACTCCCTGCTAATGCTCCTGGGAAAGCAGCAGAGGATGACCCAAATCCCTGGGCCCTTGTGCCCACATGCGAGACCCAGGTGGAGCTCTTGACTGCTGATTTCAGCCTGACCCAGCTTCAGTTGGAGTGCCATTTAGGGAGTGAGTCAGTGGATAAAAGATCTCTCTCCCTCTCTGCCTTTCAAGTGAGTGACTAAACTTTATTTTAAAAAGTCTTGGGCCTGGCGGCATGGCCTAGCGGCTAAAGTCCTCGCCTTGAACGTGCTGGGATCCCATATGGGCACCGGTTCTAATCCCGGCAGCTCCAGTTCCCATCCAGCCCCCTGCTTGTGGCCTGGGAAAGCAGTGGAGGACGGCCCAAAGCTTTGGTACCCTGCACCCGCGTGGGAGACCTGGAAGAGGTTCCTGGTTCCCGGCTTCGGATCGGCAGAGCACCGGCCCGTTGCGGTCACTTGGGGAGTGAATTATCGGACAGAAGATCTTCCTCTCTGTCTCTCCTCTCTATATATCTGACTTTGTAATAAAATAAATAAATCTTAAAAAAAAAAGTCTTGAATCTGTACCTAACAAGTAAGGAATAAACTAAGACCATCAGCTCACCTGCCACGGCAGGTGGGTGCTGCGTTTCCTTTTGCCAGTGGCCCCGTGGAGTGCTCACAAGAAAGGCTCCTGTAAGGAGAAGCAGCCACCCAGCCCCTCAGCAACCCAGTAGCTACATCAATAGACGGACATGTAGCATCTGTTACTGATACTTCCCTGGCCAGGAATCCACAGTCGCTGTGTGTGATGGGCACGGAATACCTGGGATGCAGATACTGCTTCGCTTGTGTGTTCTGAAGCATTCCCTGAGAACCAGAGCAGTCAGTTAGATCATGTCATGCTGTGCCAGCTCACACAGACAGCGACAGCGTTCGTGTGCATATCTTGACGAGGAGTAGCTCTGTGGCAAGGTCTGGACCTGAGAGTTCAGCTCACTGGGGACACCTGCACTTCACCATGGAGCCTGGTTTAAGCTTCCAGCCCAGGTTCCTGCTGGTTCCCTGAGAAGGCAGTGAGGTGTTCCAAGTCTCTGATCCCTGCCTTCCACTTGAGGGTGCAGGATGGCGTTCTTGGCTCCTGGCTTCCTCCTGGCCAGCTCCAGCTGTTGTGAACATCTGAAGAGTGAACGAAAGGGTGAAAGGCCCGCTCTCACTTCTTGTCACTCTTTTTTTTTTTTTTAAGATTTATTTATTTTTATTGGAAAGTCAGGTATGCAGAGGGGAGGAGAGACAGAGAGGAAATTCTTCCGTCCGATGATTCACTCCCCAAGTGTCCACAGTGACTGGAACTGTGCTGATCTGAAGCTGGGAGCCAGGAGCTTCTTTCGGGTCTCCCATGCGGGTATAGGGTCCCAAGGCTTTGGGCCATCTTAAACTGCTTTCCTAGGCCATGAGCAGGGAGCTGGGTGGGAAGCGGGGCTGCCAGAATTAGAGCCAACGGTGATATGGGATCCCAGCATATTCAAGGTGAGGACTTCAGCTGCTATGCTATCACGCCGGGCTCGTCACTGTCTTTTAAATAAAAATGATAGAGGGACTTGCAGCCTTGTGGTGCAGTGAGTTAAACCACTGCCTAACATCCCATCTAGGCGCGAGTTCAAGTCCTGGCTGTCCTATTTCTAACCGAGCTCCCTGCTCCTACACCAGAAGCCAGCTGGAGTTGCAGGTTCCTGACTTTGGTCATATAGACACTAAACCAGTGGCTAGGAGATACATTCTCATTCATATTCTCTCACTTAGCCTTTCAAGGAAATAAATACATAAATCTTTGAAAGAGTGATGGCAGTCAGAGGTCTTTCAGTCGCCCATTGCCTGCACCAATGGCTACGATAGCTGGCTAGGCCAGGAGCCACCGGGCTCCCATGTGCTGCAGGGCCCGAGCCCTTGGAACAGCATCCGATGCTTTCCCAGCTGAATGGCAGGAGGCGGGACTTGAGCTAGCTCCCGTGAGATGCTGTCACTGCAGAGCGCAGTTCAGTTCAGCACATCAACAGAAATGGAATTGGCCCTGGCCTGCCCCACTCAGATCCACACAAGGACAGCTTCTGAGCTGAGCTATGAATTCTGCATCTTGCACGGCAGCTTGTTGTATGTACTGTCAGCTGTGTGCCTGCCGACCTCAAGGCCTAGTGACTGCCTGGCCTGCTGAGGCAGAGATGTGCCCAGGGGTAGGCTCACATCCGGGAGAGGCGCAGGGACCATTGACACTTGTCTGCCACAGCCAAGTGAGATGCAAGCCTGGGCCTGTGGACCCTACTCCAGGAAGCCATGCCAGATACCTGCCTGGGGACCAAGCCAGCAGCCAATTTGGTTGCGATGGCTGTGAGAGCCATGCCAGGTGCCAGCCACCCCCAGCACTGTCCATGGCTACAGATGAGCTTCCACACCGCTGTGTGTGCCATTGCGCATCCCCCACAAGTGCTGACACCAACCAGGTTAGGCACCACAGGCCTCCGGTAACAGCCCCACTGGCTTCCCGTCCCTGGCTCGTAGCCAGCAGTTTGCTATCAGTGCTAAAGTTCTATCGTCTGAGAAAGTGATGTTTGTAAAATGAAGAAATAAAAAACAGACTGGCACCGTGATGTTGCAGTTAAAGCAACTACCTTCAGTTCTGGCATCTCTTGCGGATGCCAGTTCGAGTCCCAGCTGCTCTACTTCCAATCCAGCTCACTGCTAATGCCTGGGAAAGCAGTTGAAGGTGGCTGGAGAGTGCTCAGGCCCCTGTACCCACTTGGGAGACCAGATGACCAGACCTGCGGGCAGCTGGAGAAGGAGCCGCTAGATGGGAGCTTAGGTTCTTTGTGCTGCTCTGGCTCTTTCCTTTTCCTTTTTCTTTCTTTCTTTCTTTTTTTTTTTTTAAGATTTATTTATCTATTTTATTTTGCTGGAAAGTCAGATATACAGAGAGGAGGAGACAGAGAGGAAGATCTTTGACTAATGATTCACTCCCCAAGTGGCCGCCAACGGCCGGTGCTGCGCCGACCCGAAGCCAGGAGCCAGGAACCACCCCCAAGTTTCCCACGGGTACAGGGTCCCAAAGCTTTGGGCTGTCCTCAACTGCTTTCCCAGGCCACAAGCAGGGAACTGAATGGGAAGTGAGGCCACTGGGATTAGAACCAGCACCCATATGGGATCTTGGCGCATTCAAGGCAAGGACTTTTACCGCTACACTGTCGCACTGTCGCACCGGGCCCCTGCTCCGGCTTTCAAATCAGTAAATACATAAAACTGAAATAAAGCCTGCCTTTAAAAGAAAGAAGACAATCAAGGTGAAAATGTTCCAGATAGAGTCCGATCCCACCAGTCTCGTGACTGGATCCCCTGCTGTGTCAGGTGAGGCCATGGGGCCTTCTCTGAGGGACCGGCCTGAACCTGTACCGTGCAGTGAGGACTGCAAACCAGGATGAACCTCCGAAGCTCTGTGCAGTGCTGCACTGGTGAGCTGGAGCTGGCTTCTTCCTTCTCACTGGGCTTTCACGGCAGAGTTAAAGAGGGAGAGAGGTCCGCCGTCTGTTGGCTCACTCTCTAAATGGCCAGAACAACCTGAGCTGGGCCAAGCTGTAGTTGGGAGCCAAGGATGTGGACCAGCCTCCCAAGGGTGGAGCACAATAGAAGTGGTGCAGCTGGGACTCAAACCAGTGCCCATGTGGTGTGGCACTGGAGGCAGAGGCTTCACACACTGTGAAGAGGTGTGTCTGCACCTGTTGTTTTAAGCTCTCATGTGGCATATGAGTTAGAAATGAAGATGCTGTGTGGGCGTCTGTCTTCTTTCAGGAGCGGGGTCCCCCAGCTAGTGGGCTCCCCAAACTTCCCAAACCCCCAGTCCTCCTGCACCTGCCCTCAGACGCTGTGGATAAGTTAGTTTTGTATAGCTTAGTTCTGACCTCCCTTTTATCTATATTCTGACCTCCCTTTTATCTATATTCTTC
Source organism: Ochotona princeps (assembly GCF_030435755.1). Taxonomy (NCBI): domain Eukaryota; kingdom Metazoa; phylum Chordata; class Mammalia; order Lagomorpha; family Ochotonidae; genus Ochotona; species Ochotona princeps. The sequence goes on along the minus strand of NC_080853.1, from coordinate 182,789 downwards.
TCTGACTCTTTTAGAGTCAGAGCGCCCATCTGCTTCCCATGACTGCTAGTCAGGGCCAAGGCCAGAGCTGGGGACCTCCATCCACATCCCCCATGTGTGTGGCAGGCCATCTGAACTGTTGATGCCATCTGCCTGGTGCTGTGCCATTAGGGTGTAAGTACACAACTCCACAGGCCAGACAGCCTGCCCTGGTGCAACCTGTCGGCATGCTCGTGAGGACGTGTTACTGTCCCCAGTGTGGAGCACATGGCAAGTGTGTGTCCTAGAATGGTTGTACCGCCTCGTGTGGGAGCCATGGGGTGGCATGCCCTTCACGTGTGCCATGCAGCAGTGGCACAGTACATGACAGTTGCTTCCCTCAGTGTGGTTCCTTAAGAGTGCAAGGATGATGGAGGGGAGTTCCTGTGGCCATGGAGACGTTGTTGCCATAGGGCTGGTGCTGGGGCACACCCTCCATTTTTGCATCACTGCTGTGGGGTAAGAGGCCCCTGTGAGTACTGAACTGGAAACTAAATCTGCTTCTTATGGGACTGCTGTCTGATCTGTCACCTGGGTTGGGGCTCTGCAGCCCGGGCAGTGGGCAGCAGGTCACCTGGAACAGCCTCGACTAAAGCCTGACCCTGTGCTGTGTCCTCCCCCCGCCCCCAGCCCCACAGCGCCTTACAACCTGAGCTGGCCCAGGCCAAAGTTGCTATCCTGGAGCTTCTGCTGGGTCTCCTGCGTGGGTGCAGAGGCCCAAGGACTTGGACCTTCTTCCCGAGGGTAGAGCTGGAGTGCAAGTGGAGGAGCCAGGACTCCAACCAGCACCAGCCCCACAGACCTCAGCACTGCCCCCGCAATCCACCGTCCCCAGCTCCGCCACTCCAGTCTGGGCCACCCTCCTGTCCATCAGCCCAGGGAGGCCAGTTCAGTGCTTGTGTGTGGGCAGTACTGTAGACTTCATGTGGAGTCCTTGGCACCTGCCCTCTCTGTTTTGTGTAGCTTGATTGATTTATCTGAATGGCAAGGGGGAGACCTTTCCCACCATATGCCATATCATTTGAAAGTGAGAGGAAAGAGGGGTCCCCGTCCCTCAGTTCCCTCCCCAGATGCCCACAGTAGCCAGGGCCTGACCAGGGCAAAGCCAGGGGGCCTGGAGCTCCACCCAGGTCCCACGGTGCAGGGGCCCATGTGCCTGAACCATCACCTGTGCCTCCTTCCTGGGCATTCAGATGGGTTCACGGGCACACCTCCTCATGTTGTTGTTTTCTTCTTTTATGTCTTATCTGCTTAAGGGGCAGAGTTAGAGCAAGGCAGGAGTTCTGTCGCTTGACCGTGGGAGCAGCTCTTGGGCAGGTGCAGGGCTGTCAGGCTAACACCCGTGGGAGCAGCTCTTGGGCAGGTGCAGGGCTGTCAGGCTGACACCCGAGGCTGTCCGATCTGTGCCATGGGCTTATTGGTGACGTGCACATGGACAGTGTAATGCCGACCCAGGCAGGTGTTGTCCACTGTCCTCTGATCCAAGCAAGGCTCCTGCAAGCTGAGGACAGGATCTCTGAAAGAGGTGCTAGGTAGGGCTGGTTAATTCCAGAGCTGCTCAGAACATGGGGTTGCAGTGTCGCACTCAGGTTGCCCGGGGCTTCTGTTCCAAAGGCTGGCCTGGGGAGTACCTGCATGGTGCTCCTAACCATGGCTTCCCCTCCCCCAGGGCTGGGACTTGGAATCCTGGGAGCTTGTGGTTGGTTTCCATGGCAACCGGCCCCTGTGTTTGGTGATGCACCATGGCTCACAGATGTGAGCTGTGTTAAGTGACATGACAGCAGACCAGCAGCACGGCCCCACGCTGCCTCGGAGACCACCTGCCTTGCTGTCCCAGTCCCATGTGTCCAAAGAACAGTCAGGGGGTTAGGAGCTGCCAGCCAGAATCAGCATGTGCCCAGTTGATGCTGTCAAGGCTCGAGGCTGGTGTCCTGTGGCCTGCCTTCGTTTGCTGGGGTTACCAGTCCCTCCACTGGGAGGGAATAGGGGTTGGGCAGGTGGCCGGGCTGCCTCCTTGTGTATTTTTCGTAGAGTCTGTGGTTGCAGCTCAGAGATGAGGCTCGGGGTGTAGGGAGAACCTGCGTGGGCAGCAGACGGGGCACAACCCTTGGTTGCTGGTAGGCGCCCTGGGATGCCTGTCTGCTTGGGGCTGGCTGCTATTGGGAAGTGGGCAGACTGGGGGATATTCCTGAGAGTCCCAGTCACTGACCAGCATCCTGGTGGACATGCAGCATCCACTTGAGGGTACCCCTCTGCAGCTGAGGCATGATGCTACTCTCGAAGGTCCTCGGCTCTCATGTCTCCACCTGTCCTGGCCATGGCTGCAGAGGGAGAGCTGAGTCCTGTGCCTCCAGTCCCTCTTCTAGTTGAGGACTCAGTTCCTGCACTGTCATGGCTTCTCTGGGCATAGCAGCCAGGACCGTCCTGAGGCTGGGCAGGGGACGTGAGCTGTGCACTGCAGGTGGGCAGAGGGTTCTGGGCCGGGCAGTTCCTAACGCAAAGCCACCTGGGCCATGTCCTGTGTGTCCTGCAGTGCACTGTGCTGTTGGAGAGCTCTGAGCAGTTCCAGGGTCCACACAACCTCAGCCTGAGGCGCAGAGCCGCTGGAGCCCTTATGTGTTGCTGCTGGTGTGTTAGAGTGTAGCAGTGTGTGTGGTTTCTGCTCTCTCCTGGGTGTTTCTGTATCTCTTGCTGTTCTCCCTTCACACTCCTGTATCCTTGGTGCAGCATCGCCCTTGCAAACCCAAGTAGCAGCATGCTGAAGTCACTTTTCACATGCTGGTAGAGCCTGCCTGGGGCTTCTGTGTCTGCTCTAATGCATCCCATGTCCTGTGCCGATATGGCCACCTAACCCTAAATCTGACCCTTGTCGCATGCTGACATAGCTGCCAGCTCTGATGTGTCCCGTGTCCCACGCCAACATGGCCACCTAACCCTAAACCTAACCCATGTCCCATGCTGACATGGTCACCTGCTCCGATGTGTTCTGTGTCCCACGCTGACATCACTGCCCGCTCTGACGCATTCTGTCTCTGTTCTCCTGCAGACTAACTTAACATGGCCGACCAGAGGCAGCGGTCCCTCTCCACGTCTGGGGAATCCCTCTACCACGTGCTCGGACTGGACAAGAATGCCACCTCTGATGACATCAAGAAGTCCTACCGGTAGGACGAACCACGTGGCCAGCATCCGGGTCCAGGGTCCGTGGGGTGGAGGGGTTGTGAGAGCAGGCATTGGTCTGGGCTTGCAGGAAGCTGGCCCTGAAGTATCACCCTGACAAGAACCCCGACAACCCGGAGGCGGCAGACAAGTTCAAGGAGATTAACAACGCTCATGCCATCCTGACGGATGCTACCAAGAGGAACATCTACGACAAGTACGGCTCACTGGGGCTCTACGTGGCCGAGCAGTTTGGGGAGGAGAATGTTAACACCTACTTCGTGCTATCCAGCTGGTGGGCCAAGGTGAGGGCAGCTGGCGTGGGCCAGGAGCCCCGGTTCCCTGTCCTGGGGGAGGGGGCGGTCCCTGTTGCCAGCGTTGCCGTGTAGATGGGAGGAGTGTCTGGGCTGGGCTGTGTGTCCTCTGTTAGGTCTCCCAACCCGTGTGTGTCATGCCTGAATCCCCGCCCTATGCCGTGGGTGTGCCTGGACCTCCCCAGCCCCCCTGCGCCTTGTGGTGCCCCAGCCGCTGAGCCTGGCTTCTCGCCCTAGGCCCTGTTTGTCGTCTGCGGTCTGCTCACCTGCTGCTACTGCTGCTGCTGCCTCTGCTGCTGCTTCAACTGCTGCTGTGGCAAGTGCAAGCCCAAAGCCCCTGAGGGCGAGGAGGCCGAGTTCTACGTGTCGCCCGAGGACCTGGAGGCACAGCTGCAGTCGGATGAGCGGGGTGAGTGGCTGCCTGCTCCTGCCAGCCAGGGCAGGCTGCCAGATGGGCCCTGAGCCGTGTCGCCTGTCTTGTCAAACAGGAGGGCACTGACGCTGCCGCGGGGTTTGGCGGCCGGCACTGTTGAGGTGTGAACGTGGACACGGAGGTAACAGGTGCAGCCGACTTGCCCAGGCCGCAGTAGCCTAGCTCAGGGAGCAGTGGGGGGTGCAGGCAGGGTGGGCTGCAATGGGTGGAGCTCAGCCACCGGCTCTTGGAGTCGTATCCTAGCCGGCTGCTGTTGCTGCTGCCACCGCTGCTACCCTTGGAGCCATGTCCCACCACTGGCTGCTGCCACCCAGGGCCCACGCCACCCTATACCATGAGGCCACGCTTCCCTTTCAGAGGCCACGGACACACCCATCATCATACAGCCGGTGTCCGCCACAGAGACCACCCAGCTCACGGCCGACTCCCACCCCAGCTACCACACCGACGGGTTCAACTAAGCGCAGGAGGGCCAGCGCCCACCCACCTCGACCCTAGAATCATGAACTGTAGTCGCGGGTGAGGCACCGGCCCCCCCCATCTGCGTGAAGTGCTAGCATGCAGTCCGTGAAGCTGTGTCGCCGGTCTCCTGTCCTTCCTCAGTTAGTAGCATGTGTGCATTCGTCCACTGGTCCTCCAGCCGGTCAGTCCAGCGAGGCTGACCCAGCCACCAGGTGCCGCCCCACCCCCTGCTGAGCTGGGGTCCCCTCCCCTCTGTGCTGGGCCAGGACCCCCCCCACGCCTCTCCCCTCTGTGCTGGGCTGGGATTCCCCACCCCCCACACCTCTCCCTTCTGTTCTGAGTCTTGGTCTTTCCCGCACCCCTCCTCTCTGTGCTGGGCTCTTGCCTTGGGTGTAGCCTGGGTGGGGTTTCTGGCCTTGGGCAGGGACCATGGGTGGGTCCTGTTCAGAGTGGGCAGCGGAGTTTCCCTGCCGGCAGAGGTCTGCTGTCTGTGTCCCCACACCTTTCCTGGGAGCCCCTGTGGGCACCATCCTCCACATTCCTTCAGGCCAGCCTGTCCTCCATGTGTCCCTTCTGGACCTGTGAGAGTTATCAGTGGCCGCCCCAGCACCCGAGTCATGGTCAGAGCCCGGAGGTCCCTTGCAAGCGCTGTGTGAGCACTCCTCAGTAGTGATGGACCACCCCAGAACTCTTGGCCCCACCCCATTGCCCATGGTTCAGACAGATCCAAAGACACCAGGTTCCCCAAGGAAGGACCAGGCAGGCCCCTGGAGGCTAGCAGCTGGACTGGACATCCCTCTGTGTCACACATGTGTGGGTGGCACCTGGGTGCTGGCTTGGGGTGCCGGGTGCCATGGCTGTACAGAGTGCGTTCAGGTGGGCCAGAGTCAGAATGGGGCCTGCCTTGGCAGGGATGCTCACTGGCAATCCCAGGTCCAGCCTCACTGCCTCAATGAGGCCCCAGCCAACCCAGGTCCCCAGAAGGCTGTGTCTGCCCATCTCACTTTGTGAATGACCGTGAAGATGGCACCACCTGGTTCCTGGTGGAGACGTGGCACTGAGCCAACGAAATTGCGTGCCAGGTGATCGATACCGGCGGCAGTGAGGAAAGGGAAGTGAGCTCTTCAAATCAGAGAACAGAGAGGCAGGCGGAGGAGCGGCCAGAGGAGGGCTTCTATGGCCCCAGGAACCAGGGCTGGAGCCAGAAGCAGAAGTGGCCAGCTGCCCATTCAGGGGCACTCTCCTGGCTCTTGGTCAGCGCTCAGCAGCAGGGCGGGCAGTGGCTCGGGTTGGCTGAGTCGTTTCCTAGGCGGAGCCTGTGAACTAAATAAATCATGTAGAATTCGTGAAACCAAATAAACCAGCTGCTGTGGAGGTGCTGGCTACCTGGGCAGGTGGGTGGGGGCTCTACCAGAGAAAGGGCTTCTGGTTTCCTTCCTGCTAAATCAAGGACTTCTTGGGCCCTTTCCTGTCCCAACGAGAACAAGCGGGGCCCTTATGTTCCCCTGGGGCCTCTGGTGGGCAGCCGAGTCTGCAGCACTCTATCCAGTGAGCCCTCGCATTCTCCTGGGGTTGCTGTCCGGCACTTGTGGACACAGTGCAAACACCAGGCCCCCAGCTCCACTGGCTCCCAGCAGAGTTGGTGCTGAGAGGAACTCAGATGGGTATCCCAAGAATCTGGCGTAAGGTCCAGTCCTGGTGGGCAGCACCCAACCCTGCAGGCCATCCATGGTTCCCAGAACCTTCTGTCAGTCTCAGGTGCCCACCTGACATCATGATTGTCACTATCATGAGCAGTTCTGAGCCACAGGCCTCCTTTCTGGGCTAGTATCGAACAGGTGGGGGCAAGGTCACAGGGCATGCCCCTCCTGTCATTCAGGGCAGTGGCCGCCATGGCTGGGCTGGGCTGTGGACATTTGAGTCTCCAGCCATTTGTGTCCCAGCTGTCCAGGGACGACACGCCTTGCAGGTAGTGGCTGTTGGCCACTGGTCGTGGTCCCAAGACTTGCACAGCCTCTGTCTATCAGTCTGGGGTCCAGTCTGAGGCTCCCATGGGGGCATTGCCCTGTACACTCTGGGGCCTGGGAGGGGATCCGGTGGGGGTGGCAGGAGCCAGCCTGACAGCAACATCAAAGATGCCAGAATTGGGCTCTCCCTGTGTGCCCTTGGTCAGTGAAGGGCAAGGCACAGCAGGTGGAGTGGAAACACTCAGCTGCCAACATGGCAAAAGTGTTGGACCCAAATGGACGCTGGCAGGGCACCTTCATTGGTAATCACCTCAAACCTGAATTAGATCAGGTGCTGCGGCACTGTGCGTGAAAGCTGCACCTGCTGCCCTGGCAAGCAGCATGGGTACCAGTTCACGTCCTGGCTGTTCCAATTCTGACCCAACTTCATGTCAGTGGAGGATGGCTATCCAGTGCTTGGGCCCCAGCACCCATGTGGGAGACCTGAATGGAGCTCCAGGATCCTGGGTTTGACCTGGTCAGGCCTGGCTGTTGCGGCTCTTCAGGGAGTGAACTGGGGAATGAGAGACCTTTCAAATGACAAACTTGCCTAGCAACCTCCACTGCCTCACAGTTCCCATATGCCATGTTGTCTTGTGTGGCTGATGGCATCAGGCCTAGTCTGCTGTGAAACAGCTGGACCTGGGGCCTGACAGCCTTGCTGCCCACCAGGCTGTGTCCAGCCTGGGGTGTCCACTGTTGTACTCATCCTGTGTCCACAGCAGCCAGGACTAGGCCAAGCCAAAGCCAGAAATTCAATCTAGGCTGCCCACATGGTGGTACAGCCAGCAGCTGTATGACAGGGGGAGCAGTTGGGCATTACAGTAGTGTTTGGGGTGAGTAGGGATATATGGGTTTATTAACATAGGAGTGTATGTGTACAAGTGCCTGAGACAAGGTGGTTGACAACAGAGGGATGCCATGCCTGGCAGGTGTCCCCAGCCCCGCAAGCAAGCTGCTGCTGCCAGCCCCTGGAACCCAAGCATGGCTGAGCCCACCTGCTCCATCCCCACCTACAGCTCTGGCACTTCCAGGACACTGCCTCCCTTAACCCTGTTGGGCACTTGTTGCCCCCCTTGGCCTGAGCAGCATCCTCAACTTCATCCATGCTGCTCCTGGGAGGCTCCTGGCACCAAGCTAAGAATCACCTGCCTGGCCAAGAGGCTCCTCTGCCCCAGCATAGGACAGTAGCCTGCTGTCCCTCCTGGGCCTGAGGGATCCACGCCTTGATGGTCCATCACTGTCCCATGCTATATGGGTAGACAGGTGACCCCTTGGGGCTGACTTGAGTGGCTCCAGGGACAGCATGCTCAGCTGGCAGTGCTAAAGGCACAGTCCAGGACTCTAAGCCAGGCTTCACCTCTACAGCCCTGGGACTGTGGAAATGGAAGAAGAGGCCAGGGAGCTGTGTGTACTGTCCACACCTTGCCAGCCCAGCAGGCGTTCACCCTTTCTCTTGCACGGCCCAGAGGGTGGCACTTTACCCCCTCTAGGGAGTACCCAGGGTGGACGCCTCACCTGGGACCAAGCCAAGAACTCGACCCAACATGACCTGATGCTGCTGGGCTGTTCCCTTGGAGAAGCCTGCTGGAAGCCCTGGGGTAACTAACCCCCATCTCAGGACCCGGAAGAACACAGGGGGGCCTGGGTGGACACAGGGAGGCTATGCTCATGGGACGTTGCTGACCACAAGTTCTAGGACCAGCTGCTTTTTGGTCATGCTTTCTGCCTTTGTCACCCATGGCCTGGCCTTCACCCAGGGACTTCTGAGCTGGACCAACGATAGAGACTGGGGTGCCTGACCCCGTGCCCAACCTGTCTGCTCAATGCAGTGTTGACCTTGCATTGTGTGTGGACACCTCTGGCAGGGGCAGAGGAGAGTGCCTGATTATCAAACATGCGGCTGCCCCCTGGAGGGCCTGGCTGTTCTGCAGCCATCACCCCCAAAGTTCCCTCCAGGTCCCTTAATAGCACATGGTAAGTGCATAAGACAGTGATCAGCTGTCCCCTGCCCAGACTCAGCACCACTGAGCTGTGTGCCCCCATACCTGCTGTGTCTCAGAGCCAGAAGTGGGGGTGGAGCTTGTGCCCACCCTGGTGCCTGGCCACCTCACATGTCTGCATCCCTGGAACTTTTATTGGTTTTGTAAAACACACCAGGCACACTGCATTGTGGACAGCCATAACACCAGACTGAGCTTTCACCTGGCCCAGACAAGGAGTAGCCAGGGGACAGGTGGGTCAGCCCATTGAGGCCACTTCTTCCTCATCGCTGCCATCAGGGACTGCGTCTGTGCCAAAGTAGCGGTCGCCGAAGTTCCCTGAGAGACAAGAAGCTGCTGAGGGGGTCTCGGGGTTCCCCCAGCTGCGGGGCTGGGGGCCTGGGCCTGGGCCTCACCGATGCCAGGAATGATCCGGAACAGGTCATTGACGCGCTTGTCCACAGCCGTGGTGATGATGCGCACGCTGGGGAAGGCATAGGCCACCGAGTGGACGCCCATCTCTGCCATGAGCAGCGACAGCAGGAAGATCTTGTCCTCCGGCACATCATGGTCCTGTGGGCAAAGAGGTCACACAGCGGGCACGGCACAGCACAGCGGGCTGACCCTGCTCCACATGCTACTCACCAGGAGCACACGCACTGCCATCATGGCTGCAGCACCCGTGGACACAGTGCAGTCCATCAGGATCACGTGGTCATCACTGATGTCCTTGGGCAGCCGCAGGTAGTGCAGCTGTGGGCAGTTGTGGGTTCAGTGTTTGCAGTGTCCCCATCCCCGCTACACCAAGGGCTCCCCTGTGACCCCCCAGCTGTGGGCAGGTTGGTTTAGATGAGGATGGCACCCCATCCTCATCCCCACCCCCACTGGCACCTCAGGCTCTCCGGTGAGTGGGTTGGTCTGGATGAGGATGGTGCCAATGCGCACGTCTTTGCACACAGCACGCAGTGCGGGCTCCATGGTCTCACCCGCCCGCAGGATGGATACGCCTGTGATCTGTGGGGTGCACCATTGCTGAGTTGGCCCCGCCCTACCCCCTCACCCCGCCCTCCCCAGGCCCGCACCTACCTGCTTCCCTGCATAGCACTTGCCAGCGTAGTCCTGCCCTTGTGGAGTCTGCACCACACAATCCTGTGGGCAGCGGGTGCAGGTGAGCGAAGGTGACACAGCACTCCACTCCCTGTGGCTGCCACCCCTCTCCCGAACAGTTGCCCAGTGCCCCTGCAGCCCCTGCCTCTCACAGGCCCCATACCTGGAAGGGCAGGAAGGACAGTGCGTGCTCAATGAGCAGGCGCATGAGCCGCTTGGAGTAGAAGATGAACTCGTCACGGCTGGTCTCCTTGTCCCTGTGGGCAGGGACAGTGGCCAGGCTTAGGGTTCAGTGAGCAGGGCTGGGGGATGTGGGAGTGCCTGCAGGGTCTCACCTGATGATGGTATGCATGCCCCGCACCTGTGGCGAGCTCTCCAGAACACTCAGTGTGCGGGGTAGTGGGTGGTACTGGTGCGCCGAGGCCAGCGCAGCCCTGGAACACAGCCATGTGCAAGGTGCTGGAGTGTGGCTGGGACTCCCATTGGGCACAGCCATGGTGAGGTGCCAGGAGTGCAGGGTGGGGCACATGGGCAGAGGAAGCAGAGGGTACAGGTGCAGGGACAGGGCACACAGCGCCCACCAGCCTTAGGGAATGGCTCAGTGTTGCCTGCTGCACTGCCTGGAGGCAGCGGGGTAGGCACGGGGCAGTGCAGGGCAAGTGCGGGGCAGGGAAGCGGCACACAGCAGGCACAACCAGAGCGCTCTGCTCACAGATCCCAACGCAGCTTCCTCTGCTCGCCAGGTGCAGGCGGTTCAGGGAGGAGCAGGGCAGGACACAGGGGTATGGTGAAGAGAGAACAGAGAGAAGACCACTCAGTAGAGTGGGCACGGCTGCAGCTGGCAGGTGAGAGATAGGAGTGCCCACTGCCCTAGCCTGGCCCCGCCCTGCCCACCAGCGAGGCTTCTAGGAGCTGGAGGCGCAGCTGCCGCTTTCTTGCTGGCCGGGGCTCAGCACATTGGGGCATTTTCTCAAGTTTGGCACCCTAGAAGCCTTGGCTGAGAGACCAGGTGAGAACCAAGCAGACGTGCAGGGACGGGAGGCAGGTGGAGGCACTTCCAGGGTTTCGGGAGCTCCACCAGGGTCCAGGAGAAGGGTGTGCCCTGGTGCTGAGACAGTGCAGGTACAGCAGGGCAGCGGCAGCACTCCCCTTCCCACTCAAGGAGTGCTGGGCACAGGCAGCCAAGGTGCCCCAGACCTTGAGCTGAGGCAAATGTGGCTGCAGGGGACACGCCAGTGGCCGCAACCCTGGGACTAACTCCAGGAGGTCATCCCCTCTGGGCTGCAGCCAGGTCCGCCTGGCACAAGGACTGTGGGACCAGGGCAGTGGCCTAGCCTAGCTGTGTTGCACACCCTGCCCACCGCTGGAAATGCCTCCATGTCTGCAGACAGGGGTGTGGGGGGGGGGTCTTACCTGACACTGAGCTCACGCTGTGGCAGCAACGTGCGGAGACACAAGGGAACAGGCGAGGCATCAGTGACCAGGGCAGGTGGCCAGCTACCTCCACCCAGGAAGGCAGAAGCCGTGCAGGGAGGCAAGTGACTCTGGGCCGTTCACCTGAGACCACCTGGGCCAGGATTCACACGGGGGGGGGCAGCTCTGCTCCACAGGCCTTAGCCCCAGAATACTGTGGGGCCTCTGGCTGGACAACCCACCATGAGGAGCCACTGCCCATCCTAGGCTGGTGGGTCCCTCATTACCCATGCGCTTTTCCTACAGGACCAGACCAGAAACCCCTGCCCCCTGCAGTGACCTGGTGGGGGCAGCACAGGGAGCAGGGGCTAAGGAGCTGGGCAGTACAGGGAGTAGGGCACGGAGCAGGGTGAACAGCGGCTGAGGAGCTGGGCAGCCTCGGGTCGGGCAGCACAGGGGCCAAGGGGCAAGGCAGGCAGCAGGGGCTGAGGAACTGAGCAGCACAGGCAGCAGGGCAAGCAATGGCTGAGGAGCTGGACAGCACAGGGGGCAGGGGCCTAGGAGCTGGGCAGCCTCTGGGGGCAACAGGGACGGGGGCAGCACAGGGCTGAGGAGCCATGCAGCCTCAGGGCTCACCTCTTCCAGCTGGCTGTGCACATGCTGCACTATCAGGTCGATGGCCACTGTGTTCCCGCTCCCTGGGCAGGTCGGGGCAAAGTCAGGCCAAGGTTAGGGCAAGGCATGCTCAAACTGGCAGCGTGAGCATGGCCAGCTATGGGGGTGTGACCAGATGTGGAGGGCATGGTTGGATGTGAGAGCTAGGGGTCAAACTGGCTGCAGAGGACAGGGGTCAGACAGGATGGGGCGTGTCCAGGATGTTGTGCGGTCTGGTATGGTCAGATGTGGGGGCCTGGTGGAGCAGGGCTGGGCCAGACCACCCCTCCCCCATGGCAGCCCCCCTCACCTCTGGGCACCACGATGTCAGCCAGGCGCATGGTAGGCTGGATGTATTGGTCAAAGGCTGGTTTTACAAACTTATTGTACTGCTTGATAACACCCTCAATGTCACGGCCCCGCTCCCCAATATCACGACGTAGCCGCCGCACCAGGCGAATGTCTGAGTCAGTGTCCACAAAGATCTTCATGTCCAGGAGCTGAAGGACAGCAGGTCAGCAGCTGCCCACACGCACCAGAGCAGGTGCCGCCAAGTGGGCCAGTGGAGACCTGAACGTGGGGAGCCCATGGCCAGGAGCCTGGCGAGGGTGGGAGCAGTAATGTGGGGATACGATTCACACCAGGAGCAGCCACAGGTCGCACCTGCACGGGGTCCCGTCAGCCACTCCTGCCTGAAGGTCCTGGTGACCCTGCCACTAGGTCCTGACCGCAGTCCACAGGACTGAGCTGGCTGAGGCCCACCTGGAACTCCCAGGGGTGAGCAGTAGCAGCACAGACCCCACTGGGGAGGCCAAGAGAGTGGCCAGGTCAGTCCCAGGAAGGGCAAGGCAAGAGGGGCAGCCCTGGGCATGTGGTGCAGGCCCTCACCTCCAGCAGCGTTTTGTCCGCGAAGGCCATGATGCCCTCAAAGATGATGACGTTGGCGCCATACAGAGTCTTCTGCAAGGGGGATCCAGAGCTGAAGGCTCCAGTGCCCAGCCGGCAGCCCCGCCCCCACCGCCCGCAGCCTACCCAGTCCTTCTTGCGGCTGTGCGTGGTGAAGTCATAGACGGGCACCTTGACGCTCTTGCCCTGCTTGAGTTTCTTGAGGGTGGAGATGATGAGGTCAAAGTCAAAAGCATCAGGGTGGTCAAAGTTGAAGTCATTGCGGGCGGCCTGCTCCTGCTGCTGCTGGGTCAGCACCTGTAGGGGAGGCTAGAGTTACATGTAGTGCTCAGGGGCAGCTGGTGCAAGGCAGGGGCTGTGGGCGACGTTCCCTGCCTGGGGTGCAGGGCGCCCTGACCTTGTAGAAGGAGTCCATGGACAGCAGTACCACCCAGGGCACGTCCAGGGCCTCGATGATCATCCTGGCCACTGTGGTCTTTCCAGAGGCACTGCCTCCTCCCAGGCCTGTAGGCCAGAGGGGGCACCCATGAGCGCACAGCCACAGGATGTGCCCACCCCAGTGTCAGAGCCCAGCACCCACCGATGGCGAAAGCTTCCTTGGACTGAGTGCCATGCTCATTGTACCACGGTGGCCGGCCGGCTGTGTAGATGGTCCTCTTGCTGGTGCGCAGCAGCGGTGGCTCTGACTTGCACTGGCTGGTGGTACGCTTCCGAGGTGAGCGGCCAGCGCCCACAGGTGGCAGCAGTCTGTCCAGGGACTCGGCATTGCTGCTGCACAAAGGGACAAGCCCAGCCTGGCCCCACGTCTGGCTGGCCTGACCAAACCCCTGCAGACACAGCTGCAGGAGTGCCCAGCCAGTCCACAGGCAGCCTGGCCTGAGGGCCTATGATCACACAGCAGGGGCTGCAGCAGGAAAGGCCCCGGCTCCTACCCTGGGGAGCAGCTAGGCTGGGCAAGAGCTCCCTGGGGCTGCATCCCCCCCACTGCCCCACCAATCCCAGGCAACATCTGACCACAGTATGTGGACACAGGATGGCACCCAGACTAGGACACCCAAGATGGATTCCTCCAGTGTCCCTACCTAGGCTAACCACAAGTCCGAGAGAAGCTTTAGTCTGATGTTCCACCAGGGTACAGGGTGCTGCCTCAACACCGAGCAGGGCCCTAGCAGCAAGGGAGCCAGCAGGACGTGCCCCACTCATCCACCACCATAAGTGCCAGCCGCTGCATGAGGACGACACCCAGCCAGGGGACAGTGGCCACTGCTTCCCCTCTGCAGCTCGAATGTGGCCCAGCAGGGCCCAGCACAAACAACAGTCTGGCCCAAAGAGCATGGGTGAAGGGCTCCAGGGTCAGCACCATGCCATGCTGAAGTGGGGGCAGGCAGGGGGTCTAAGCGGGTTCCGAGCCTCAGGTGTGGCCTACGCTGCCCCCTAGAACAGAAGGCACTACGGGCGAGTCCATGACCATGGGCTTGCTCCTCCCACCAGGACAGGAAAACTCCAAGCTGCCTCAGTCCATTGGGAAGCAGGATATCAGTGGCCAAGGAGCTCCAGGACAGAGGACCCAGCTGTCCCTCCCTGGGGGCGGGATCCCCCTTATCAGCCCCAGGGAGGACTGGGACAGGGTGGGATCTCCCCACCCTACCCATGCATGCCCATGCACCAGGCTGAAGCTGGCTGGAAGGGCAGGGTAGGCCTAGGGCTCCCTGATGAAGGCCCTCCTCCCCAGCAGCCCTGCGGGCTTCCCTGCCGGTCACTGCTCATTCTCTCATTGTGCTGACCACCCACAGCAGGCCAGGGTGGACTCTGCCTCAATCTGTGGATGGGCCGAGGGCTTGGCATCAGGCCAGGTCAGGCACCTCTGGCTGTACCACGTTCTCCCATATCTTAGGAGCCTCCCCTCTCCTCAGGACAAGGGTGCTCCTGACCACAAGGCCTCCAGAGACCCAACTGCTCCCCAAACCCATGCCCACCAGCCAGCACAGGTGAGGGACCTCCCCAGCGTAGGTCCCACTGCCACCACTCACCTGCTTTCTGCTCCTAGGGCCCAACACCCCGAGATCCTGATGCCAGGGTAAGTTGGGGGGCTGTTCATGGCTGACACAGGTGTGTGCGCCCTCTCAGACCCTCAGCAGCCTCCTGGGGCTGCCTAGATACTCAGACGCCCCTCGTCGGCCCTCCATAGCTGAAGGGCAGCAGGTTGGGTTTTAGGCCGGAGAGGCTCAGGGACCTGCCAGACGAGGGCCTAAGAGGATCACTGCTGGGCCTGCACCTAATATTAATAGCACCAGCTTTGCCTGGCTCGGCAGGACAGACAGGAGCCTCAGCTGCCTGCCCCTGACCCCTGCGACCACCCAGGCCGGACACACCTCCTGGGCTCCTAGCCCACCTAGTGGACAGAGCAGGACAGCTGAGCTGCAGGCTGCCTAGGTGACCTGAATGTCATAGCAAAGGGGGTGCCCCACCCTGTCCCTTGGTGCCTCCTGCAGGCGCAAACAAATCTGAAACTCTACCCTGGGGCCCAGGGTGCCCCACCCCCATCCCTGCTCCTCTGGCTGGGCCTGCAGCTGAGACGGCTCACCCCCACCCCACGGGAAACAGCTCCAACCACTTTTCTGAGGTGAGAAGGAGGTCAGGCGGTGGTGGTGGCGGTGGCAGCGTGAGATGAGGGGGGCCAGGGACTGTGGCTGGGCACCCCTGCCCCTCCTAAGTCTGCATCGCCTGGGCTTCCTGCCTGATCCCACTCAGCTAGCCAGGACCTGGGACGCGGAGGCCTCAGGTTGAAGAGGGGTCTGGGGTTGGGCAGCAGTGTCTGAGTGGCACAGGAGACCTTGGTTGCTCAGCCCAGCTGACCAAACCCCTGCACACCGCTGTGGGGGACGAGGAATGCAACCGACAGAAGTGTCTTCAATGTGAGGGCCCCCACTCTCACGTCCTGACTCACCAGGGGAGCCATGCCAGAGACCACCCATCGCCACTCAGCAGGGTATCGACCACACCTACAGCATTAATGCCCGGTGTAGGAGGGGGTGAGGAAGGGGACCGACTAACGGCAGAGCCAGTTTCTTCCCACAGGTTAGTGGTCAGGCTGTTGTGCCACTCACACCCTTTATTTCGTGAGAGAACGAGTGAACACGGGGACATAAGTCGCAGAGCCCTGCAGCGCCATGAGTGGTCAGGACCAACCCAGGTCCCCCTGCCCTGGCCGAGTCGACACTGACAGACACCAGAACGAGAGGGAACGCGGTCCAGGAACCGCCACCCGGAACTGGCTGCAGGACCTGAGAAGCCCCGAGGCGGGGTGAGCTCTGCGTCCCCCGCCTGCCCAGAAGCTAGCGGACGACGCTCCCCGCCGGAGGCGTCAGGCGCCCGCGCCGCTCTGCGGCCCCAGCCTTCCCGGAAGAGGCAGCGGCGCCAGGTGGGGACAGGGGACAGAGCGGACCCCGAGCCGCGCGCCCTCGGGGAGAAAGGCCGCCAGGAACGGCGCCCAGATGGGCCCGGGGCTCTCCGCGTCCCCCCCTCATACTCCGTAAAAGGGGGCGGGGGCTCCGGGGCATCCCAGCCCGCAGACTCGGCCCGGAGCCCGGCCCCGGCCGGCGATCCGAGTATGGCAAACCCCGGCGCCTACCGGCCCTCGCTGTCGTCCGCGTCCCTGGCGCGCGGCGGCGGCGCGGTGGTGTCCGCGGGGGTCGGGGGCGCAGCCATGCGGCCCAGCCTCTCCGCCGCCCGCGCGGACTACGAGTCCCACAAGGCTGCGCGGGCGCGCACCGGCCGGAAAGCCCGCCCCTTGACTCAGCTGCACGAAGCGCTGGGAAAAGTCAATGTTTATTCGGTACAGTCGTGTCCGGTACAGACGGAGCGCCGGCTGCCGCCAGGACGCGCACGCACGCGTGGGCCTCGCACCGCACCTGCGCACTGAGCGCCCGCCTCCGCGGGGCCGTAAAGTGCATCCGAGCTGGACTGGGGGTGCTGGCCCCCCAGCCGGCCCCGGGGCTCGAGGTAGATCGGCCGGGATCGGGGCTGCAGGGAGGCCTTGCACCCCCGCCCTGGTGGCTCCGCAGACTCACGCCCGCCCCGGAGAGGGAGGAGGAGGGGCGGCAACCCGGCGCCCTAGAGACGAGCAGGGGTTAAAGTGCTAACGTCGCGTTTCCCTGGAGCCCTCTCCCCACCCAGCGCCCACTACCTGAGAGGCCCCGCCCCACCGCTGCCCGGGCCCCAGGGCGTCAGATGGGAGCCAGCGGCCCGGACCTGCTCCCTGCCCAGCCCGGCTGCACCTGGGGGCAGGGGCGCCCGGTGGCCACTGCCTCTTTTGCGTGGCCCAGCCCCAACCCGTCGGCACCGGGAAACCCTTAGCACCAAAATGTCAGATTGTTGAATTTTTGTATCAAAAACAAACAAAAAGAGGATGGTTGTTACTTGTGACGGCAACAAGACTGGCTTCCACTACACCCGGGAAACACGCACCGGCAAATACCCAAATCCACATATCCAGGCTGAGTCCTCGTCCCCCTCCCGCCCCAGGAACCTGACTTCGCTCCTGACCCTGCCTTCTGAGTGTCCCCTGGCATGGCCCCCCCTACTCTGCCTGACCCCAGCTCATCTAGGGTCCCAGGCTGCCCTGTCCCCTCATTGGCCGGCCTCCCAGACCCCAAGGGAAAGGTTCTGGCAAGGTGTGGGAGGGGCTTCTCCCATAGCAGCCCTTCTCCATGTGCCCAGGACTCTAGAAGACCCCAGGCCCAGTGCTCCCCATATGGCCTGCAGGGCACAGCAGGCTCTGGCACCCCTCAGCCCCAGGCTGGCTTCTGAACCTTATGGTGGAAGCAGCATCCAGTGTCCGGCCTTGACCCCTCGCAGCCAGAGCCTGGAGAGGTAGACACCGCAAAGAGAGGGCAGGGGCGGTCAGCCGTGTGATCAGCCGTCTGTGTGATCTGGGGAGGTAGCTGAGCTGGCATCACAGTGCCAGAGCCACAGAGCCAGGCTGGGGACCTAGCAGGACTCAAAGGAGCAGGGACAGCCCTGAGGTCCAGATCCCAGGACACCAGAGCATCTATAGGAAGGACACTGGTGACCCCTGCCCGGCCAGAGGGGGCCTAGTGGCCAGCCCGCTCCCACCAAGCTCATTTCTCGGGCGTCTTGCCAGCCACCTTGCGGCCAGCGGAACCCCGGGGCCCCCTGTCTCTGCCTCCTGGTAACCAGTCCTCCTCGCTGCACAGGGCCTGGGCCTTGGGTGCGCACTCCTGGGGGGGCGGAGCCTTGGGCTTGCGGCCCCGCCTCTTGCCACCTGATACACTCCTCCTCTTCTCCCTCTCAGGCACCTCAGGGTCCCGGCTCCTGTGTCTGGGGGGTGTGTCCGCTGAAGTCCGGAACCAGTTCTGGGGGAAGGAAGGTGGTGGTGAGGATGGGAGTAGGGAGCCCCACCCACAGCTGCAGCCCCCACCCACCCAGCAGGAGCGGACCTCTGCATGGGTCTTCAGGATGTGGTACTTGACACCGCTCTCGCTGCCAAACTCCTTGGGGCACAGCAGGCAATGGTACTTCCCCACCAGGTGGTCTCCCTGCAACACAGCAGCCAGCCATGCCCCTTCCCCCCAACAGGATGGGGGCAACTAGCAAGGCAGGGGGTACCACCTCCCTCCTGACCCTCACAGCCAGAGCCCAGGAGCCACAGACAGGGACTGGGAGTGACCCTGAGGGCCACTCATGCTGGGGATCCTAGGCACTCCATCTGGTCATGGAGCCCCACAACTGACCTTGCCGCAGCTAGCCAGGTGGGCCTTGAGGCCAGACACGCTGGAGTAGATGGCTTCGCAGCACTGTGGGAGGGAGGCAGCGTGGGGGAGTGCTGAGGGTACCCCACACCCCTATACCCAAGATCCTTGGGGCAAGAGGTCAAAGCCTCCCATGTCTGCATAGGTCTCCACTTGAGGACCCTGTGGTGCCCTGGGCTGGGGACTATCCAGTGGTCACTCTGCTCCTGCCCCAGGGTCTCTGAGGTGCCATGCCCTCCCGCCCGTGCTCACATCATTGGGGCAGTTGACATGTCCTTTCTCCTTGACCTGACTCTTCCATGCCTCCAGCAGTTGCGGGTTCAGTGTGGGGAGACCGGGCCGTGTGTAGTTGAGCTGCAAAGTCAGGCCCATGACAGAGTGAGTCTGGGGCCTGGCAGACATAGTCATGATGTACAGCATGGCTATGGTGCCTGCCAGTTGCTCACAGCCCACAGAACAGCCACAGGAATCAGCCAGCAGCTCACAGCCCACAGCCCACAGCCCAAGGCACCTGGCCAACGGTTCATAGCCCCACAGTACCATGGTGCCTGGCATAGCCATAGCACTCACAGCCTACCCTGTCTGGCACGGCCACAGCACCATGGTGCCCGTCCAGCGGCTCACCCGTGCTGTCTCAGGGACAAGGTCTTCTTTCATGCGCCGCTTGGTCCAGTCCCGGGCCAGCTCGTCCTCTGCAATCTCCTGTAGGTGAAACACGGCCACCTGGGCCGACGTGCGGCGGATGCGGCCACTCGGGGTCCGCTCCACACCCAGCAGGTCCTCAGCCTCAAGAGTCTTCTCTGTGGGCTCCTCGGAGGGCTGCAGGTAGGACAGGGCCAGGTCAGCACAAGGTGCAGGGATCCAGAAGATGGGGACCCCAAAGGACACCGTGACCCACCAAGCTGGAAGGGGACACGGACCCCATGGAGGCATCTGTCTGGCGTGGGAGCTCACCGGGGCCGTGTGCTCAGAGCGCACGTGGTAGTCGTGGCCAGCCTTGGAGCGGTAGGTCTTGCCGCAGTGGGCGCAGGGAAAGGAGGGGCTGTCCACCTCACACGGCGGCTTCCCACAGCGCCGCTGGTGGTACTGGTAGCCCATGAGGCTGGAGAAGGCGGCCCCGCAGCCCTGGGGGTTGGGGTCAGGGTCAGAGGTCAGCATGCCCCCACAGTCCCAAGTCTTGGTCCCTGGGATGGCACTGACCTCCCGGGAGCAGCGCAGCCGCCCCATCTGCTTCAGGACCTTGCGCAGCCGCTCCCGCTCTTCCTGTTCTCCCCCAGGGGAGGTGTCAGCATCGCAGGGCTGGGGACAGGACCAGCCGGGGAGGTCAGCTGGGCCCTGCTCCTGCCCTGGGGTGTGGGAGGGCCACAGGGACGGGCAGTACCTTGGCACTGTGCTCGGCCATGGTGTGGTAGTTGAGGCCGGCCTTGGATTTGAACTGCTTGCGGCAGTGCTGGCACTTGAGTGCGTCCTGCAGCTGCACACGGGGACTTCAGCACCCAGCCAGGGCCTCCATGGTCCCTCCCCGATCCCGGGCCTGGGCAGCTCACCTGCTGGCACACCTCCATGTGTCTCTTAAGCCCAGCCAGGGTCTTTCGCGTGACCACGCCACAGGTGGGGCAGACAACGGCCCCTCGCTCATGAATGGCACGCTGCCACTGCTCCTCAGAGCCACCTAGGGGCAGGGCCGGAGACTCAGGGGTTTCTAGAAGCCCAGCCAGAGTTCAGGTCCACAGCCAGGTGCCCACCTGCCCGGCCATTACCTGGGGCTGAATGGGCCACAGCAGCTGGCACCTCCTTGCTGATGGCAGCAGGAGGGGCTGCAGTCTTTTTCCGCCCATCCTCAGGGCTGGTGTACTCCTGCTTCTTGGAGCGGTGACCTCGGGTCTTGTCCTCTGCCTTGGCTAGGCCTGTGTGCAGGGGAGGGTGTGGGTGAGGCCAGGGCGCCTGTTTGTAGGGGAGGGTATGGGTGAGGCCAGGACACCTGTATGCAGGGGAGAGTATGGGTGAGGCTGGGACACCTGTGTGCAGGGGAGAGTGTGGGTGAGGCCAGGGTGCCTGTGTGTAGGGGAGGGTTGGGGTGAGGCCAGGATGCCTGTGTGGGTGAGGCCAGGATGCCTGTGTGTAGGGGAGGGTGTGGGTGAGGCCAGGACGCCTGTGTGCAGGGGAGAGTGTGGGTGAGGCCAGGGTGCCTGTGTGTAGGGGAGGGTTGGGGTGAGGCCAGGACGCCTGTGTGCAGGGGAGAGTGTGGGTGAGGCCAGGGTGCCTGTGTGTAGGGGAGGGTTGGGGTGAGGCCAGGACGCCTGTGTGCAGGGGAAGAGTGTGGGTGAGGCCAGGATGCCTGTGTGCAGGGGAGGGTGTGGGTGAGGCCAGGATGCCTGTGTGCAGGGGAAGAGTGTGGGTGAGGCCAGGATGCCTGTGTGCAGGGGAGGGTGTGGGTGAGGCCAGGATGCCTGTGTGCAGGGGAGGGTGTGGGTGAGGCTGGGACGCCTGTGTGCAGGGGAGGTTGGGGCGCCTGTGTACAGAAGCGTGAATGGGACTGGGCTAGACCCACACAGAACTGCCCGAGTGGCTGAGGCCTTACCTTTGAGGCCGAAGGTGCCCGAGATGGAGGGCTGCTCCCCGGTGAACTTCCTGGGTGTTTTCTGCTTCCTCCCTGATTTGGACAGGGGGACCAGAATCCCAGTCACTGAAGCCATAGCAAAAGTCCCTCCCACACACCAGCCACGGGGTCAGGTCTCCCTTACTGTGTTTGGTGCGCTCAGAGTCCTCCTCGTCCATCAAAGGCCTGCTGCCTGGCCTCAGGGGGCTCTCTCTGGGCTCTGCCACCAGCTGGAAGGTGGTGCACTGGCCAGTGGTGGATGGGCCACACTCGCCATTCTCTGGTCTCACCTGCTTGGGCGGGATGGGGCAGGCGTCCAGGTCCTCGGCAGCCCTGTCAGGAGCAGGCAGGTGAGGCCCAGGAGGACGTGGCTGTGGCCTTGCCCTCCCGCCCCACAGGGAGCCCCGTACCTTTTCTTACCACTGCTCCTCCCCACAGCCCGGGGCGCTCGGTTCTCAGACTTGGTCAGCAACACCATTTTGCAGGATGGAGTGTGTCTGCTGATGGCAATGGGCCTGCTGACTGGCACAGGCTTGGTGACCACAATGGGCCTGCTGACTGGCACGGGCTTGGTAAGTGGCACATGTTTGGAGACCGGCACAAGCTTGGTGACCGGCACGGGCCTGCTGACCGGCATGGGCCTACTGACTGGCACGGGCCTGCTGACCGTGATGGGTTTGCTGACCGGCACGGGCCTGCTGACCGTGACTGGCTTGCTGATGCCAACAGGTTTGCTGCCAGTGACAGGTGGGCTGACCCCCACGGGCCGGCTGACAGGCCCAGGCTTGGGGGCAGGCAAGGGTCGGTCCATGTGGTTCCAGATCCGGTGCTTCTCCAGCTGGGTCTTGGAGGTGAAGGCGGCCTCACAGAAGGGGCAGGGAAAGGCCAACCTGTCCGAGATGGCGCCCTGGGCAGGACGGGCAGGTGTGGGACAGGGCCCCTGTGGCCTCCGCCCGGCTGTATTCCCAGACCCGCAGGCGCTTACCCCTCGACAACGCTGGTAGTGATACTTGAGCCCGTAGATGCTGGGGAACTCCAGCCAGCATCCTGAGTTGGGACATTTCACCCTGGAGTGAGCCTTGAACTCATCCTTCCACTGGTTCATCAGGGACAGCTGGGCACGGGGAAAGGCCAGGCTACCAATCCCTCCCCCGCCCAGGCCTCTGCCCACCCCGGCCCCAGGTTCGGGGCCCTCCTCCAGACTGTAGGACACAGGGAGAGTGCAGCGGCCACAACCAGACCTGTTCTGGGGGCCACACACTCGGTCCACAGGGGCCGCATGGCCACAACCCGGGACCCAGAGCCAATGTGGGTAGCGGCAACCCCAGCCCCGGCCCCTGCCAGGGCCTCAGGGAGCTCACAGGAATATCTCGTAGGGCCTGGTTCTCAGCTTTCGGCCGCCCTTTCTTCTTCCCTTCTGTCCTGTCGCAGGCTGGACTTCCGGGGTCAAAGCAGAGTGAGGCCTGCCCTGGCACTGTCTGTCCCCCACGGGCCACCGGCATCCCTGCAGCACGGGGCACACGCAGGCTAGAGACTGGCACTGGGGGTGGGGGAAGGGAAGGCTTGTCCCCGCAGCAGCATCAAGATCATGGGCAAGCCCCTCACAGCCCTCACCCCTCACTGCCAGCCAGCCAGCCCAGGCCCTCCCTCACCCAGCTTCGGCGGGTCCTGCAACAAGGCCAGCCGGACCTCCTTCTTGCTGCCTTCCTTCCCAGGCCCACTCCTGCTGGACCCGTGTAGCCGCCGGCCACTCCCAATGCAAAAGGGCTCGGTCATCTCTGCAGGGTACATCAGGGGCAGTTCTGTGAGGCTCATGCGACCTACTGGCTGCTGGTTATCCCATGCAGGAGATGGGCTTCTCTGTGGGGGAAGGGTTTCTCAGGGCACACCAGAGCTGGGGCACAGTCAGCCGCCCTGCCCAGGCAATACCCACCGGCAGGCACAGGCAGGAGGGTGTGAGGGCTTGGTGCCAGCCAAGCCCTGCCACCAACCCCTATTCACCCCCACCCCTAGGGAGACTTTACTCCAGGGGCACAGGGCCCCCTGCCCATCAGCTGACTTCAAGTCACACCAGGCCGCTGGCCAGTGACCTGCCCTGGGACACTTCGGGGGGTGGGAGGCAGGGCTGGGAGCCCCGAAAGGCTTAATTCACAAGGGCCCCATGGCAGGGCGAGCGCCGAGGTCAGGCACTGCCCGCAGCCACGGGCGGGGCGAGAGCCCTCTACCCCCCAACTTCTCTCAGGTCTCAGTTGGATGGAGGCCGGCAGACAGCGCCAGCCTGGGTCGCTGAGTCCCCACTGACCCCCCCCAAGTCCCGAGGCGCGGACACGACCGAGGCCCCGCTCGTGTTCTTGGCCCCGAGAGGGTGTCTCAGAGCCCGTCCGACCCTCCCTCCGCCTGGGCCTGGGCGCCGGCAGCGGAAGGGGAAGCCAAGGCCAGCGGCGGCCCAGCGGGGTCGCGGCGCTCCTGGCGACGAGGGCGGCCGCGCCAGCGCGCCGGGGCCGAGCTTGACACCCACCTGTCACCTGCGCGGGCGCGGGCCTCGGCGGTGGCCCCGGAAGGCCCGATGGCGGTGCGGGGGGGTGGGGGGGCGAAGGCAGTGAACCAAAATGGCGACTTTTTCCGAGGAGGAGGAGGCGGGAAGACGGCGCCGGCGTGGGGCGCGGGGCGCGCGCGGGGTCCGGGCGCGGCGGCAGCAGCGGCGGCAGCGCGGCCTGCGGGGCGGGGGCGCCGGCCGGGCCAGGCCGGGCCGAGGGGGGCGGCCGGCGCTTACCTGCGGCTCCCAGCTGGGCCGGGGCCGGGCCGGGGCCGGGGGCGCGGGGCGCGGGGTCCGGGCGGTGCAGGCTGCGCGCCGCGCTGCGCACATGCGCGCTCCGCCCCTCCCACCTTTGACAGTTTTACTGCGGGGGGGGGGGGGAGGGGGCGAACTCTCGCGGTATTCCCGCCACACGCGGAGCCAGGGAGGGGGCAGCTTGGCCGGCCGGCCCTCCGGGAGCCCAGCCCGGGTGTGTGTGTTGGTGGGGGGGATGCGCGGGGATCCACAGCCTCCACCGTGGGGCAGAGGCCGAGCGGTAAACTGAGGCACGCTAGGGTCAGCGCGCACGGATTGAGTTGGGGCTGGTGCGGCAGGAAAGCCGTGCTCCAGGACTACTAGTCACTGGCTCCTGTAGACCCTGGCAGGGTCCTGAGGCTCGGGGTTGGGATCCTTGGCCCCCAACCCAAACCCTCCTGGCGTTGGGGGCTGGGTTCTGCAGATAGAGCTGGGGTCAGCCTAGGGTGAGGGGGCTTGGGAAGGAATGAATCAGAGCGGGGAGGAGGCCCAGCTCCAGAGCCTGTCGCTTTGGGGAAGACCCCTGTGCTGCCCGCCAGGCCCCCAGATGATTGTGTGTGGGGATGTCACTGTTGTGTTAGTGCAAGCCCTTCAGGACTCCATGGAGGTGATGTGGTTTGCAGACAGACCTTGCCCAAGGCTTTGGGGCAGGGCTCACAGTGTCCTTCCATCCCACAGCCCCCGGGGATAAGCTGGGTTTGGGGGAGGAGCCTGTGTGTGACAGTTGGGGTGAATCCCAGGTTAGCTTTCCACCCCCACCCTGTGAGTCCCCCTCCCTGCCCCAGCATGTCCCAGGCTGCATGTCTGCCCAGACTCTTGTGTGCATCTGTGGGTGGGGCCCTGGCCCTGCAGATGAGGCCTTACTTGGAGCCGCATCTTGCTGACTGCCCACTGAGGAGATGGGAGCTGGGACCCTCAGGTGGACACCAGAGGCCACAGGCGGCTAGGAAGGGTCTTCCTGCAGCCCAGGAGGGGGCCGTCCCTCAACCTCCCACTTGCTGAGACCAGGTCTCTGAAACCCCCAGTCCCCTGGACTGCAGCCCCTGGCCCTCCCAGCCTGGGGAACTCCTGGGGTCCCAGGCAGCCCCTGTACAATGTAGCACAGCTGCCCCCTAGTGGCCCACACCCGCTGCTCCCACGGCCGGGCCCAGGCACTGAGAACCGCATTTATTTGTTTTCTTCTCCTCTGTCACAGTATAAAAAGTGAACACAAAGGGGGAGGGCAGGAGAGGGGTGTAGGCAGGACAGGAGGGAGCCAAGCAGAGTCCTGGGGTGAGCGCTGACAGCATGGGTAGTGGGGTGGGGTCTCCCCGTGGGAGGCACAGAATGGAGGTGCCAGGGGACCTGTGGTAGCCAGGCTCACTCCCCGAGGCCAGCTCAGGGCCACAGAGGGGACTGGGTTGGCTGTGGCTGCCACTGTCCCTGAGGGTCCCAGAGGAACATGAGGGTGGGACTGGCTGGGGGAGGGGAGCATGATCCTCCTGGGTCTCTCTGGTAAGACCATGTCACCTTGGGGGAGGATGTGCTGGCTAGAGCCTGGGCGGGAAGGCGCTAAGTGCGAGATTCCCCCCAGGCCCTGGGGAGGGGGCTCCCTGGGCTGGGCGGGGTCCTCTCAGCTTAGAGGCTTTGCCAGTTTGGACTCGGCTGGCCTCAGTTCCCATGAGCAGTCAGAGATGGAGCCTGGGACATGGGCTGGGCCTGTTAGGCCCTAGGCAAGGAGCTAAGGGAGTGGAGATAGTGCATCCCCTGCGGGCAGCAAACAGGCCAGCTTCCTGATGCAGCAGGCACCTGGCCGACCAGGGGCTGTCCAAACCCACCCTGGCCCCAGCCAGTTGCCCCTCAAGTGGTCAGGAGCACTAGGGAGCCAGAGTTCAGGTGCCAGAAGAAGGGGCCCCAGCCCACCCAGAGTCTCCTCCAGTCCACTGAGCATCCTGCAGCGTCCAGGGGGAGCTGAGCCATCCTTGGCCACAGGCCCGGGTCACAGTGCTGGGGTCTGGGGTCCGAGCCTCAGCAGCAGCTAGGACATGTTCCCAAAGGAAGCTGTGGGGCAGATGGGGTGGGGAGGGGCATGGTCGCATTCTCGGGCCCCACCAAGAGGCCGTCCCATGCACCCTGCGCCTAATCACAGCCCGGCCCAGGCCACTGACCTTGGCTGAGAAGCTGCAGGCTCCGTCCCTCCTCGCGCACCTGCAGACGCAGCACCTGCTGCAGCACCTCCTGCCTCTGGGCCTCCTGTGCCAGCCCCATGCGTTGCAGCTTCTCCGCATTCAGCCGCAGCAAGGCCCGGCCTGTGGGGATAGGGTGCCAGCTGAGACATGCGGAGGCCAAGAGAAGTAGAGGTGACAGATGGAGAGTGGGCATGGGAGAGACAGGCTGGGTGTGCGGGCCCTGCCCCTCCCCGTCCCCTTTCCCCACTGTACCAGTGATGGCGTGCTGGGAGAAGGCCTCCACGTAGACGAGGTAGTTATGTGGACAGGACTTCTTGAGCCACTTGCACACCTCTTGCTGACTCCACAGCACCACAGGTCGTGTCAGGCCGCCTGGCAAGGGGCTGGTATGGTACAGGCCGCAGTGGTCCAGGCACAGCTGACCCTGTGTGCAGGAGAGCAGTGAGCAGAGGGGAGGGCATGGCACGCATGGGGGCAGCAGTGGGGGGCGTGGGTACCTGGGGGACCTCTGTGCCAGGTTGCTGTAGGAGCTTGATGGGTCTCTGGCTGCGTGAGTCATGGTGCCACGTGAGGCTGGTGCCTGGTGCCCGAGGCAGGTGGCGGGGGATGCTTTCCGCTGACACCGTGTGGTCCAGGAGGGTCCGGCAGAAGCTGAAGTGCGCAGTGGCTGCACACAGAACACCTGCTCAGGGCAGTCTCAAGTCTCAGGTGCCTCCTGCCTGTCTCCTCTTTACCCCAAGCAAGGGTTCCCGGGTCTTCAGGTAGGAGAGGTGTGAGAGCTGGGCACGGGGCTGTCTGGGTCAGGACCTGACTCTGGCAGACCCTCAGAAAATGCCCTGCCTGCAGCCATCCGAGACATGAGGTCCCTGCTGCCTGGCCTCACATGGCTCTTACTGTCCTTACCAAAGCCTCCAGAACAAGCTGGGCTCAGGACAGCACCCAGTGAAGGGCCCCACTGAGGCATAGCTGCTACCTGAGGCTCTCCTGCCTGCCCCTGCAGGACCCGCTCCCATCTAGGGCAAGAATCAAGGAGCCCCACCCTCACCCACCCACAGGACTATCCCCTGCTCGCCCTGATGAGGGGCCACACTTTGCCCCCAGCCTTCCACTCCTATAAGGTTCCTGAGGTTGTGAACCACACAGACCACAGACTCCATAACGGAGTCCAGGGGAGCCTGCAGTGCGTGGGAATAACCTGCAGACAGGTATCAGGGCCTGGGGCGCTTGGGAGGTGGGGCGGGGCATACTGTGCTTCAGGGAACCAGTCCCACGCTTCTGCCCCTGCCGCACCTGCCCGGGCCCGCCCATTTCCTGCTCACACTCAGCCTCCTGCTAGCCTCAACATCCCCATTCCAGAAGGGAGGGGCCGGGGGATCCTAGCTGTTGCCAGGGTCCCTCTTTCGGCTCCACCGTAAGGGCTGAGACGTGGTTTCCCTTCGCGAAGGAAAGGTGACCCCGAGTGTGGGACTGGAGCGTGCCGGGCGCAACCCAAGCTGCGGGCGTGCTGCGCCCTCGCAGCACAAAGGCCTGGGGGACACGGTCAGGCCAAGGGACCCTCCCCACCCCCCGCTGGCCCGCCTGCCACCAGCGGACCGCACCTCCCGCCTGCCTGCGCCCACGCCGCAGCCCGGCCCCGCCCCGGTCCCGCTCACCGTCCACATCCCGGTGCTCCCCGAAGCCCGCGCGCACAGCCCCGGCGCGGCCTCGCGGGGGGCTTCGCTTGGTCCTCAGCTCGCCGAACATGGGGCCCGCGGCGCCGCCCGCGAACGCCCCTGGCCGCGCAGGCGGCCGGTGTGGCCGGCGGGGAGCGCGCACCGCCCCGCCCCGCCCGGCCGGCCCGCCGAGCCGGTCCGGCCCGCGAGTCTGCGCGGCGAGGCACCTGCCGCGGGCTCTGAGCGCCGCGCGCGCCGGACTCGGAGCTGGGGAGGCGCGCGCGGGTCCGCGTGTGCCTGGAGTGTGTACCAGGGCCACGGGCTCAGAGCGCACCTGGGCAGGCTCCGCGGGCACCGCTGCGTCCCCGGGCCTACTGTGTGTGGAGGGACTGGGGGAGGCCGGTGCACTGTTTCCTGGGTCCGGGCCAGGGGCCGCGGAGCCGCCCTACACTACCTGTGCCTCATGGACTCCTGTCTACCCCGCCCTCAGATGGGCACCTTCTGCCCAGGAAAACTGGCCCGACCCTCCCTTAACTCCAAAACAGCCCCCTCGATCCTCTGCAGCTGTGGGGGTGCCCTGGAATGGGGGATTTTCTTGTTGCAGGATCCCCGGTGGAAGTAAGGGGTATATGGCAGAGGTGGCTGGGGGATACCTGGGCTGGTTGTGAAGACGCAGCCTCCTGCTTAGCCCTCCCTAGGCTTGTGTGGGCTGAGCGGAGCACCTGGACACAGGCACAGGGGGAGGAAGGGCTCCCCACTTGCTGTCCAGCACCAATTCCAGGTTCCTGCTCTTGCAGTGCTGGGGCTTCTGGTGCTTGGATCTTGTGGTTCATGCCACCGGAGGGAGACCCGCTTCCCTGGACTTGGGAACAACAGTAGGCGGGAGCTCGCTCCCTGCCTGTGGGACTGTCTCTTCAAGAAACACATCTGCCCAGCACGGTGGCCTAGCGGCTGAAGTCCTTGCTTTGAACGCTCCGGGATCCCATTTGGGCGCCAGATGTAATCCCAGCGGCTCCACTTCCCATCCAGCTCTCTGCTTGTGGCCCGGGAAAATAGTCGAGGATAGCCCAAAGCCTTGGGACCCTGCACCTGCATGGGAGACCTGGAGGAAGTTCCTTGTTCCTGGCTTTGGATCGGCACAGCACCGGCCATTGTGGTCACTTGGGGAATGAATCTTCAGATGCAAGAGCTTCCTCTCTGTGTATCTGACTTTTCAATAAAAATTAAAAAAGAAAGAAAGAAAGAAAGAAACACATCTTCAGAAGAAGAGAGGACTGGCCCTGGTTCTCGCCCTGGCTGCTCCAGGCTGCCCACCCCCCCGGCCTGGTTGGAGCTCCTGCGACCATCTGGCAGCACTGTCCCTTAGGTCCGTGCTGCTGCCTCCCACCAGATGCGCTCGCTGCGCTTCCCAGACTCTTGGTAAGATGTGTATTATTTGAAAGGTACAGTGACAAAGGAAGCGCCCATTCACCAGTTCAGTTCACTTGGCCACAAGGGCTAGCAACGGGCCCAGAGGGCCCCTCCGGCTGCCTGCCCAGGCCTTTGCGCAGGCGGCGGCTGGGCGGACAGCAGCCCCCGCTCGCTCTCGCGGCTGCCCGGGCTGCCCAGGCACAGCAGGGCTGTGGGGGCCATGGGGGCACAGCGGGACTGGGGCGGCACAGCGGAGACCGTGGGGGGCACAGCGGGGCTTGGGGGGGGGCGAGGCGGTGCGGCTTCCTGGAACGCGCCTGCGCAGCTGCACACCCTCGGGCAGGGCGACTCGCGGCCGCTAGCCCGCCCCGTCGCCAGGGAGCGCACCGGCCGCCTCCGTCGCAGGTGGGCGGGAGCAGCGCGCCCAGTTCTTCCGCCCCGGAGGCCGACGGGCCCCGCTTCCGGCGCCCGGGTGACGCGGCGGCTGCGACTCCTTTTGCAGTGGCGGCCTCCAGGCTCGAACTGCTGCGACTCGGCTTCTCCTTCCCTGAACCCAGGACCGCGGCGCCATGAACAAAAAGAAGAAGCCGTTCCTGGGCATGCCCGCTCCGCTCGGCTACGTGCCAGGGCTGGGCCGCGGGTGAGCCTGGGACACGGGCCTCTTGCGGTGGTGGTCGGTGGTGGGAGCGGTTTTCGGGAGGTGGGCGTGCAGGCTGGGGAGGGTGGGGAGCTGCAGCCGCGCGTGTGGGCTCCCTGCCGAGGCACTCCCGTGCACCACGGGTGCTCCGGCCAGCAGAGCCAGTAACGTGGCCACGGAGAGGGCCTGGGGATGAAGCACCGACAGGAGACCAGTGATGGTGGAAGTCTCTGCCAAGTCTCCCTTTATTGCGCCTTCATCTCTCCTTATATACTGCCCCCGCCCAGTCCTAATTTAGCCAGGGAATTGGATACAGATGAGTCCAATTAGTCTAGGTGTTTTTAAGCCACAAGCCCAGTTCCTGTTCTGCCCAGGCCAGCAAGCACTAATCAACTCCTTAGCCCACAACACATGGGGAGGGTGGGGAGCTGCAGCCGCGCGTGTCCGGCTTCTGGTGGGTGCACCTGCCGTCTCCCCGCGGCATCCCCGTGCAGCACAGGAAGAGCGGGGAGCTGCAGCCTGCAGCACAACTCTGGCTTCCTGCCGAGGGCTCCTTGCGTGCACCGGCTGGTCCCCCGTAGAGGGCTGGGCCGCCCTGGCAGCTCAGCAGCGGCAGGTGACCGGGGTTTGTTGCAGAGCCACGGGCTTCACCACCCGCTCAGACATTGGACCTGCACGGGATGCCAATGACCCCGTGGATGACCGCCACGCGCCGCCTGGCAAGAGGACTGTCGGGGACCAGATGAAGAAGAACCAAGCGGCGGATGACGACGACGAGGACCTCAACGACACCAACTATGATGAGGTGTGTGCATGGGCGCTGGAGTCTGAAGCCTTGTTTGTGTTTGCCCAGTGTTCCTGGCTGAGGGCTTGTTCGAGAACCCCAACACTGGTCACCCTTTTAGTGTGTGCCAGCAAGGCTGCTTCATGACTCCCACACTGTTGGAGGCTGCAGAGCTGAGCACAGTCCCATCCCCTGTCCCCCGTTCCCTGTCCATGGTCCCTCGGAGCAAGATGGAGCACAGGCCCATCTCCTGTCCCTGCCCGTGGTCCTTCAGTCAGGGTTCCTGAGGTCCTTCCTCTGTTCATGGTCAGTCAGGGTCATGATGGGGGTTAATTCAGCAGAAGACAAACACTGTGAGACCTTTGTGGCCCCTCTGAGCCTTGTTTGTGTCGTTTGCTTCCAGTTTAATGGCTATGCTGGCAGCCTTTTCTCCAGTGGACCCTATGAGAAGGACGACGAGGAGGCAGATGCCATCTATGCAGCTCTGGACAAGAGAATGGATGAAAGAAGGAAGGAGAGAAGGTGAGGGCCGTCCACACACCAGGGACCGTGGTCTCCACACTCACTTGAGGCTGGGAGGGCCACGGCAGGAGCAGAGTGGTTCTTCCGTGCCTGGCTGTGGGGAGTGACTGAGGCCCTGGGGCCCCTTGGAGCTGCACAGAATTTGGGATGCTCCTGCACGTCAGCATAACCTCTTGACATGGATATGGCAGTGTTGATGAGCTTGTGTTGAGTTGTGTGAGTGGGGAAGACAGTGGGAGGCAGTTGAGATTTCATGAACAGGGGGCTTAGGGCGGTGATGCTGGGGCGCCAGGCTGGGCTAGCCAGGTGCTCCTGTCCTGTGGAGCTTTCCCTCCACAGAACCATCAACAGGGTGACTGCTTGGTTCTTTTTTAGGCAGATTGGTATAAGGTGAATACATGGTGCTGCTATAAATGGTAAATTATATTGCTGGGGAAAGGTCTGGCTTGTTTGTCACAGAGAAAATGTGTTTGGTGTTTTTTTAATTTATTTTCTTTTATTTTTTAAAGACTTAATTATTTTTATTGCAAAGTCAGATACACAGAGAGGAGGAGAGACAGAGAGGTTTCTTCCATCCAATGATTCACTCCCCAAGTGACCGCAACGGTTGGTGCTGCGCCGATCCAGAGCCAGGAGCTATTCCAGGTCTCCCACATGGGTGCAGGATCCCAAGGCTTTGGGCCGTCCTCGACTGCTTTCCCAGGCCACAAGCAGAGAGCTGGATGGGAAGTGGAGTTGCCGGGATTAGAACCGGCATGCATATGGGATCCTGACGTGTCCAAGGCAAGGACTTTAGCTGCTAGGCCATGGTGCCGGGCCTGAGAAAATGCGTTTTTATCAAAGGATATTAGGAATTGGAGTCAGTGCTGTGGCATAGTAGACCGAGTTTCAGCCTGTGGCACCAGAATTCCATATCGACAATGGCAGTGATTCTAATCCTGGCTGCCCCGCTTCCCATCCAGCCCCCTGCTTGTGGCTTGGGAAAGCAGTGGAAGATGGTCCAAAGCCTTGGTCTGCGGGTCAGCTCAGCTCTGGCCATTGTAGCCATTGGGGAGTGAACCAGCAGATGGAAGATCTCTCTCTCTCTCTCTTTTTGTTTGTGACTCTGCCTTCCAAATTAAAATAAATCTTATAAAACCCAAAATATTGTGAAACTGAAGTTAAGGATAAAAAAGAGAAGGTAACGGTTAACATCCTGGTTTGTTTTCATCCTTGTTTATTTGCAAAGGGTAAGTGAAAGGAAGAGAGGGAAGCCTTCATTGGCTACTTCACCCCCCAGGTTCCCACAGCAGGCGGCTGGGCCAGCAGCCAGGGACTCTATCCGGGTCCTGCCTGTGGGTGGCAGGGGCCCAAGGGCTTGGGTCACATCCTCTATTCCGCCAGGCTCATTTTCACCCAGGATGTGGCCTGGTATTTTCCTGTGTTGTGGCACTGCCCATGGTGGCAGAGACTGCACCATAGGGTCTGCATCTTGGCCGTTGCCTGGGCAGCAGAAGTGACTGCAGCTCTCAGGGGCTGCGAGGCAAACAGCCAGTCTGTTGCAGGGTGCCGCGTTACCTGGGTCTGCTGCTCAGTAAGCTAACTGTATTATTAAGTTAGATCTCTTCAGTTTACAAGAACTTACTGGGACAGAACCCTGCTCTAAGTTGAGAAACATCTGCACATGTAGTAACTTTTTTGGTTGGCTGTTTATTTGAAAAGCAAAGTGACAGAAAAAAATAGACACAGACCTAAAGCTGAATGGTCTACTCCCCAGATGGCCACAAGAACCTGGGTCTGAGCCACGCCAAACCAGGAGCCATGAGCTGCCGCTGGCTGGGCTGGAAGAGGAGCAGTTGGGACTCAGCCAGTGCTCTGCCAGTGTGGAGAACAGTGTCATGGTGCTGGCCCCACCCTCCCTCTGTTCTGTGGGTGTGATCGTTCTGAGAATACGTGTACACTGTTTGTGAGCAAAATGAAAGCAAGTTTAATGGCCTGAAATGTAGACGTGAAAACAACAACAGCAAAAGCCCAGCAAGAGGCAGAAGGCGATTAATAGAGCAGTCCTGTGTGGGAGAGCAGTTGTGAGGAGAACATGAGTGAAGACACAGCACACTTGCTCAGAGTGCAGGCTGACTCTTCCTGGCTCACTGAAACATACAATAAAGCTGTTTTGGTTCACACTGGGTGTGCAGGGATGTCTTGTTGTATTTATTTATTTTTTTAAGACATTTATTTTTATTGCAAAGTCAGATATATACAGAGAGGAGGAGAGACAGAAATATCTTCCGTCTGATGATTCATTCCTCAAGTGACTGCAACGGCTGGTGCTGCGCCGGTCTGGAGCCAGGAGCCCAGATCCTCTTCCGGGTCTCTGACTTGAGTGCAGGGTCCCAAGGCTTTGGGCTGTCCTCGACTGCTTTCCCAGGCCACAAGCAGGGAGCTGGGTGGGAAGTGGGGCTGCCATGATTAGAACCAGCGCCCATATAGGATCCTGGTGTGTTCAAAGCAAGGACTTTAGCCGCTAGGCTACGGTACTGGGCCCATCTTCTTGGATTAAAAACAGGACATATGGCCCAGCGGCATGGCCTAGCGGCTAAAGTCCTCGCCTTGAAAGCCCCGGGATCCCGTATGGGCGCCGGTTCTAATCCCGGCAACTCCACTTCCCATCCAGCTCCCTGCTTGTGGTCTGGGAAAGCAGTTGAGGACGGCCCAATGCATTGGGACCCTGCACCCGTGTGGGAGACCCGGAAGAGGTTCCTGGTTCCCGGCATCGGATCAGTGCGCACCGGCCCGTTGCGGCTCACTTGGGGAGTGAATCATCGGACGGAAGATCTTCCTCTCTGTCTCTCCTCCTCTCTCTGGATATCTGACTTTGTAATAAAAATAAATAAATCTTTAAAAAAAAAAAGGACATAGATGGAGAGAGTTTGCTGCCTAACTCTGGTCTACTCTCCAAAAACTACAGTAAGCCTCTGAGCTGGGAGCCAGGAGCTCTAGCCAGGTCTCCCATGTGGGTGCAGGATCCCAACCATAGGACCTGTCTCCCTGCCTGCAGAGTTTTCATTACTAGGAAACTAGGAGCTGGAGCTGAGGATTGCAACAGGCACTGTGAGATTCCAGTGTTCACAGTGTGGCCACACGTCCACTGCAACATTTGTATTTTTGTTTAATTTTATTTTTATTGATTTTATTTATTTTTAAAAGGTATATCTTTTTTTTTTTTTTTTTTTTTTTTTTTTCTGATTGGAAAGTCAGTTTTACACAGAGGAGAGACAGAAACATCTTACATCTTCCATCCTTTGGTTCACTCCGTGAGTGGCCACAGCGGCCGGAGAGCCAGGACCTTCTTTCAGGTCTCCCCACGAGTTCAGGGTCCTAAGGGGTTTGCCTGTACTCTGCTGCTTTCCCAGGCTGTAGACAGGGAGCAGGATGGAAAGCGGGGCCGCTGGGACACAAACCAGCACTTATAAGGGATCCTGGTGCGTGCAAGGTGAGCAATTTAGCCACTGAGCTACAGCATCAGGCCCTTTTATTGATTTTAAAGGCAGAGTTACAGAAAGAAGGAGAAACCGATTTGGAGAGATCTTCCAGGTGGTAGTTGACTCCCTAAAAGGTTGCAGTGGCCGGGCCTGGGTTAGGTTAGGCCCGGAGCTTGGAGCTTCATCTGGGTCTCCCACGTCATCTTCCATGTCTTTTCCCAGCAGATTAGGAGAAGTTGGATAGGAAGAGGGCAGCCAGGACTCACATCGGCACCCATGCTCTGCGCAATGTCTATGTATATATTTTTTCCCAATGTCTGTATTTCTGACACATGCACTTGTTTTATTTTCTAGGGAACAAAGGGAAAAAGAAGAAATTGAGAAATATCGTATGGAACGCCCAAAAATCCAACAACAGTTCTCAGATCTCAAAGTAAGTAGATAGTGTAGCCTTTGTCACGCAGGCCAGGGACCAGCAAAGCAAGGCCACCTGATGTGCAGCCGTGCAACTCTGCTGCCCACCCTCCGTCGCACTAGAGTTTAATGATGCCTGTGTGTGTGCACACATGTGCTATACACAGGCAGGCATGTGCACAGATGTGCTATGCACAGACAGACGTGCCCACAGATATGCTATGCACAGATAGACATGTATACAGATGTGCTATACACAGACATATGCCCACAGATGTGCTATATACAGGCAGAAGTGTATACAGATGTGCTATACAGACAGACATGTGCCCACAGATGTGCTATGCACAGGTAGGCATGCGGTGTGGGTATGTATTGGATGTGTGTGTGTGTAGCTGGATTGGAAGCAGAGCTGCCAGGACCTGGACTGGCACCTGCATGGGATGTGGCGTCGTAGTCATGGCCCCTGGTTGTCTGCGCAGTCTCCTTCAGGGTGTTCTCTCTGTTTAGATACTGCATTTGATGATATTTGTTTCCTGACTTACACTGTTTCATTTTTTTTTTTTTTTTAATTTCTTTATATTTTATTGGAAAGACAGAGAAAGGAGGAAAGATAAAGATCTTCCATCCAATGCTTCACTCCCAAAATGACTGCAGTGGCCAGAGTTGAGCTGATCCGATGCCAGGAGCCAAGAGCTTCCTCCAGGTCTCTCATGTGGGTTCAGGAGACCTAGGCTTTGGGCCATCCTCCACTGCCCTCCCTGATTATTAGCAGGGAGCTAAATGGGAAGTCCTGTCACTGGGGCTCAATGCAGTGCCTGTATGGGATTCTGGCACTGCAGGCTGAGCTTACTATGCCATAGCTCTGGCCCCCAAACTGAATTTCAGTAACTGCTCCCAGAGAAGACAGCCTGAACATTGATTGTGTCACCCTTGGTACAGTTGACAAAAACGGGGAGATTAATTGATTTTCTGTTTCTGGTTTAGGCCACAAGTAGCTGCAGTGGCTGAGGCAAAGGCCTCTGCTGGCCCATGGGGTGCAAGGTTCGTAGTGCTTGGACTGTTGTCTTCTCCTTTCCCAGGAGAATCATCCGGGATCTGGATTGGAAGTAGAGCAGCCAGGACTTGAATCAACACCTGTCTGAGGTGCTGGTGTCACGGGTGGCGACTTAGCCCCATACACTGCACTGCTGGCCCTTCAAGAGTATTTGAGGCAGAAAGGGAGTGCATGCTGCCTCCCACAGCAGCTGAGGTGTGGTCTGCACTCAGTTCAGGTCTCCCCATGGGTGGAAGCGACAGTTTGAGCCATCACTGTGGTCTCCTAGGGTCTGCCGTGTCGCATACTTGGTGGCTAGGCCAAGGGGCCATCCCATGGGCACCTTGTATCGGCTGTTCTGGGTCGTGCCACGCCGTGAGGCTGTCACTTTTTTTTTTTTAAGGTTTGTTTTATTTGTATTGGAAACTCAGATGTACAAAGAGGAGAGACAGAAAGGAAATCTTCCATCCGTTGATTCACTCCCCAAGTGACCACATCGGCTGGTGCTGTGCCAATCTGAAACCAGAAACCTGGAGCCTCTTCTGGGTCTGCCATGTGGGTTCAGGGTCCCAAGGCTTTGGGCCATCTTCGACTGCTTTCCCAGACCACAAGCAGAGAGCTGGATGGGAAGTGGAGCTGCTAGGATTAGAACTGGTGCTCATATGGATTCCCAATGCATTCAAAGCGATGACCCCAGCCACTAGGCTACCATGCCAGGCCCCTGTGGCTGTTGCTTTGTGGCTGAGTCTGAATGCTGTGAGGAGTGGCTCACTGTGGACCCCATGTGTGCATGGGTGCTAAGGGCTGTGGGAGAGTCTGGGGTCTGGCTGAGAATTCACATCTCCAGCTGGTTTGCAGAGGAAGTTAGCTGAAGTCACAGAAGAAGAGTGGCTGAGCATCCCTGAGGTTGGCGACGCCAGGAACAAGCGTCAGCGGAGCCCGCGCTATGAGAAGCTCACCCCTGTTCCTGACAGCTTCTTTGCCAAGCACCTACAGACTGGAGAGAACCATACTTCAGTGGATCCTCGACAAACCGTGCGTACCCTGGGGTGGGACCTGCAGAGTGCTGGGCTGAGTGCTCCTTCATGGCAACTGTGACTTAGTCACCTTTTCCCACAGCAATTCGGAGGTCTTAACACCCCTTACCCAGGGGGGCTGAACACGCCATACCCTGGCAGCATGACGCCCGGGCTGATGACCCCAGGAACAGGGGAGCTGGACATGAGGAAGATTGGCCAGGCCAGGAACACCCTGATGGACATGAGGCTGAGCCAGGTAAGAGCCTCTATGTGGTGTTGAAGGGTTTTAATTTTCTGATTATTAAGCCAGTGTGTTTTTTTTTTTTTTAAAAAGCTGACAAACTCAGAAACATGAGGGTTCATTCTTGGAATGCGTTGTCATGAGATAAGATCTTTATCATGTGAACAAGTGGTGTTGGTCATGTGTTACATCTTACCTCATGT
Source organism: Ochotona princeps (assembly GCF_030435755.1). Classification (NCBI taxonomy): domain Eukaryota; kingdom Metazoa; phylum Chordata; class Mammalia; order Lagomorpha; family Ochotonidae; genus Ochotona; species Ochotona princeps. Next base: position 145,588 of record NC_080853.1, on the reverse strand, counting down.
GAGCATGTAGCGTTGGTCATGTGTTACGTGTTCTCCCACGGTGGGCCCATTGCAAGGGGGAGTCCTCACTTCCTGCTCTGGGAACAGATCTTCTGCTCTGGACGTTGCTGCCTCTGATACTGCAGACATGCTTAAGCTCACAGCACCAGTTGCCTGACCAGAGTAGAGTGTGTGTGGGATGGGAGGGCTGCTCTCTGTCCCTGCCCCAGGCCTGCACACTGTGGAGGCCTCGCTGGATGGCGTGAGTGTGATGGGGGAGCTCTGTTGAGTTGCTGGGATTGCTTATTTTATTTGACTTGAGAGGCAGAGAGGTCCGTTGCCTGAATCCCTCTTGAAATGCCCACAGCAGTCAGGGCTGGTCCGGGTTCTACCTGGGAGACCCTGAGCCAATGCAGGCCTGCTTCCTCCCAAGTGCCTGTGTGCCAGAAGCTGGGAGTGGGAGTGGCTACCTGGTAAGGGGCGTGGCATCGCCCACAGAGTGTGGCCTGTGCTGTGCACACTATACTGCCTCTGTGATCTGTAAGGAAATCTCCCACAGGTTGGAAGTAGAGAATGCAATGAATTCAGCCACTACCTTTCTAGCAGCACAAAAAAACTTGTGCTATACCTTTGCGGATTGCAGTGAACAGACAGGGCATGTGCTGTTTCCTGGGGGCATGTGTGTCCTATCCACCCTGTCTCGGTCCTGGCCAGGCTGTGCAGGACCTTCCTGCTTTCCTGCTGTTTCTCCCTGACTGATTGCCCACATGGACCCTCAGGCCCTGCCTCAGGATTTCCCAGTAAGCGTTATTAATGCCTCTTGCAGTGGAATGCACCATTTCATGCCTGTTGATGTTTGGTGCGTGTGGCCGTGTGGTCATACCATCCGTGGACACAGCTGTGGCTCCAGCCAGTCTAGAGGCAGACTTGCACTTCCCCTTCCCAACCAGCTTCTGTTTCTTCTGCATTTTAATTCATTTTATTCAAAAGGCAGAGTTAGATCTTCCATCAGCTGGTTCGCTCCCAGGTGGCCACTACAGTTGGGGCTGGTTCAGGCATTCAGGAGCCAGAACTCCATCCAAGGCCCCCATGTAGGTACAGGGGCCCAGCTACTTTTACCATCTTCTGCTTTCCCAGACCATTAACGGGGAGCTAGTTTGGAAGTGGAAGAGCTGGGACTGGAGCTGGTGCCCATATGGGATGCCCGTGCTGCAGGCAGTGGCTTCACACACGGCAGCTCCAGTCCTGTGATTTTTGTGTTAGTCTCTGTACTTTGGGGTTGCAGAGAGGTGTTTAGTTGGGAATGTGTCCATGCAGGCGTGTGGTTTCCCCAATAGACACACTGTCCAGCATGCTGGAGGCCAGCGACTCTGGGGACAGCAGCTGTTGGAAACAGAGATCTGGAAGTGGTGGGTGTCAGGAAGGGGCCCAGGGGGACTGCAATAAGGAGACTTCTGCAGGGCCTCTAGGGTGTCCTCTGTGCTTCGTCAGGAGACCCTTCCTCCAGAGAGCAGTACTGTTCCAGGCAGGATGTCTGCCCAGGTCATCTGCCACCAAATGCTCCCCAGCATGGGCCTTGGTGCTGGCAGGATCCAGAGGAGGGACTGGCTGTCAACTCTGCCCTGTCCCCTGCTCGCCATGCGTCATCTCCCACATGGGACCTCCACCTACCTTCATTGCCACATGTTGGCACCCATGTGAGGCAGCTGGGATTTTGCTAACTGGAACTTCCTGCTTCTTTTTTTGTTCTTGGAATTGCCTTTGAAAGACCTCTCTCTCTCTCTCTTTTTTTTTTTTTCTAAGTAGACTTGTTTAATTTGGGGGGATTTATTTATTTGAAGTACAGAGTTGCAGAGACAGAGAGAGCTTCCACCTGCTGGTTCACTCCAGCTGGGTCTGGACCAGGCCAGAGGTCCTTCCAGGTCTCACATGAGTGCAGGGGCCCAAGGCCTCGGGCCATCTATTGTGCTTTCTCAGGTGCACCAGCAGAAGCTGAAAGGGAAGTGTAGCGGCCGGGACTCAAACCAGCATCTGTGAGGGATGCTGGCAGCTTTACACTTTATGCCACAGCACTGACTCCTACTTTTTTTTTTTTTTTAAGCTTTATTTATTTTTATTGGAAAAGTAGAATTAGAATTACGGAGAGGAAGGAAAAACAAAAAGATCTTCCATCTGCTGGTTCACTCTCCAAGTGGCCGCAGTAGCCAGAGCTGAGCTGATCTGAAGCCAGGAGCTTCTTCTGGGTCTCTCACATGGGTGCAAGGTCCCAGGGTTTTGGGCCGTCTTTGGCTTTCTCAGGTCATAAACAAGGAGCTGGATGGGCAGTGGAACAGCTGGGACTCAAACCGGCACCTATATGGGATTCTGGCACTTCAAAGTGAGAATTTAGCCATTGATCCATCACGCAGGGCCCTATTTGTCTTCAGAGTAGAGACATGTCAAGTTTGGCCCCTTTAAAAAAATTATTTTTATTAAAAAGTCAGACTAGGTCCCAGTGTGGTGGCCTAGTGGCTTAAGTCCTTGCCTTGGATGCTCCGGGATCCCATATGGGTGCAGGTTCTAATCCCGGCAGCCCCACTTCCCATCCAGCTCCCTGCTTGTGGCCTGGGAAAGCAGTTTAAGATGGCCCAAAGCCTTGGAACCCTGCACCTGCGTGGGAGACCCGGAAGAAGTTCCTGGCTCCTGGCTTCTGATTGGTACAGCACCAGCCGATGTGGTCACTTGAGGAGTGAATCATCGAATGAAAAATCTTCTTCTCTGTATCTCCTCTTCTCTGTATATCTGACTTTGCAATTAAAAAAAAAAAAAAAAAGAAGAAAAGAAAAAGTCAGACTTATACAAAGGAGATACAGAGAGGAAGATCTTCCATCCGCTAATTCACTCAAGTGACCACAATGGCCAGAGCTGAACCATCGTCTCCTTTACAGGTGCATGGTCCCAAGGCTTTAGGCTGTCCTCAACTGCTTTCTCAGATTACAAGCAGGGAGCTAGAAGGGAAGTATAGCAGCTGGGACACAAACTGGCACCCATGTGGAATTTCAGTGCATACAGTGTGAGGACTTTAGCTACTAGGCTACCACACCAGGAAGTCTGGCCTGTGTTTTAGTGGTTTTGTTGTTGGTGATGTTTATCATGGTGATTTTTCAAGTCATAACCAGAGTTGGGCTGAGTTTTTGATGCAGCAGTTGGGATGCTCACCTGCATAGTTAGTCTCAGTATGTTAGAGAGAGCAGTTACTCAGTGCTTTGGGAGATACTGATGGAGCTCTGAGTTCCTAGCTTGCACCTGGCCCTGCAGGCCTTTGTGGACATTTGAGGAATGAACCAACAGCTGGTCTTTGTGCTCGATGGTCTTCATGAGCTGGCTGGGAGGTCAGTCACCCAGTTGGTTACCACAGTTGAGAAGGAGGACCTTGCTGGCAGGTGACATCTCCTTCCTCGCTGCTCAGTTCTGCCCCCTCCCCAGGCTGAGTCCTCAGTTGGGGGAGATGACCTCAGGAAGAGTGTGAGCTGTGTTCTCAGCTAACTGAAACGAGGGGCCTTTGGGGGCCTGGCGTGAGGGACTCAGCAAGTACATCTCAGACAGTGGGGACAGGCTCTGGTCCACTTCCCATGAATGTGGGGCTCATGGCTCCTGGCCTCAGCCTGCCCAGGCCCTGGCCGTTGTGGGTGTGGGTATGAGGGGCGGGAGCCAGCAGACAGAAGCCCCTGTGCCTCCCGGGTACATGACAAATACACACGTGAGTAAGGAAGCATCAGTCTTCATGGTTTCCCAGCTCTGTCATTCATGGGCCTTTTATGTTTACACAGACTCTCTCCCGAGTCTCTAGGTTTTTCTGGTTGGTTTAACTTTTGTTTCCACGCAGAAGAAATGTATTTGTTATCATCACAGGCTGGTGCTTAGGCTGAAGTCCAGTTGCTTTCCTGACCACCACGGGTGGGCAGGCTCAGGGGAGGGCCCCTGGGTCCCTGTGAGCTCTCCCGTTGCTTCTCCCCATCACCTCTGGCTGACTCTCGCCTCGGCCTCTCAGGTGTCTGACTCGGTGAGTGGGCAGACTGTCGTCGACCCCAAAGGCTACCTGACAGACTTGAATTCTATGATCCCAACCCATGGTGGTGACATCAAGTGAGTATGTTGAGCTCTTTGGGTCTTGAAGACGTGTGAGGTGTGACATGTGTGTTTGGAGGGGTGTGTAGTGGAGGAGCTTAATTTCTGTCTCAGAGCCTGGCCAGGCTTGGGTAGGCTGAGGGAAGCTGATGCAGGCCGAGGCAGGTCAAGGGAGGCCGAGGGAGGCTGAGGCAGTAGCTGCTACTCCATCAGTCTTGCAGTGGTGCTGAGTGGAATCTTTAGTCCATCAGGATGGACAGTTTGGGTGTCTGTGAAATGGGCCTGACCCTGTGCAATTCTGCAGTGACATCAAGAAGGCCCGGCTCCTGCTCAAATCTGTTCGGGAAACGAACCCTCATCACCCACCAGCCTGGATAGCGTCAGCCCGCCTGGAGGAAGTCACAGGAAAGCTGCAAGTCGCTCGGAATCTGATTATGAAGGGGACTGAGATGTGCCCTAAGGTGAGGTATGCGGGCGTGCCACACAGGGTGCCTGCTGCTACCAGAGCTGCTTGCCTTTTTGTGTTGCGACCGGGAGGCACTCAGGAGAAGTGATCCTTGCCACCTGGAGCTGAGGCCCTCTTCCCTCGTTGGTGGTGGACGACTAGAGCCAAATGAGTGGTCTGTGGAGTGCTTGGCTTCTTGCGGGTGGGTCAGATAGGCTCTGGCATGTGTCAGGAAATTCCCCCCAGTGCTATGTTGTGTGGACGGTAGTGCTGGAGACCACAGAGGATGCCCAGTGAGTAACTCTGCTGCACTGTCTGGCAGAGGTACAGCCTGTGCCCTGTCCCTGCGCCTCTCCCAGAACGTGTATCCTCTCTCGGACTCAGGCAACCATGTTAGTCCCTGTGGCCTGCACAGCTGCCTGCTTTTTTCTTCAGAGTGAAGATGTCTGGCTGGAAGCAGCCCGGCTGCAGCCTGGGGACACGGCCAAGGCTGTGGTGGCCCAGGCCGTCCGCCACCTTCCGCAGTCCGTCAGGATTTACATCAGAGCTGCAGAGCTGGAGACAGACATCCGTGCAAAGAAGCGGGTGCTTCGGAAAGGTGTGCTTCCCCAGGGTGTCCGCTCGTTCTCATGGGGCTGAGAAAGACCCACGGTGGGCTCTGAGATGGGTGGCCTCTGCCCTTGGACCCTTCACAGGAGGAATGCACTGGAAAGCAGTTCCTAGACCTCCTGCCTTTGGCTGGGCTATGTGGCTCTGCATGGGTGGGGCAGTTAGCAGGTCCCATCCTCCTCACCGGCGAACTGGGAAGGGTGGGTTAGGCAACCGGATGGGGGCCTGTGTGGGTCCTTGGCGGATGGGGGCCTGTGTGGGTCCTTGGCGGATGGGGGCCTGTGTGGGTCCTTGGCGGATGGGGGCCTGTGTGGGACTTTGGCGGATGGGGGTCTGTGTGGGTCCTTGGTGGATGGGGGCCTGTGTGGGACTTTGGCGGATGGGGGCCTGTGTGGGTCCTTGGCGGATGGGGGCTGCTTTCTCTGCTATCCAGCCCAGTGTGATATGGCCCTGCTGGCCCGTGGGGGATGCACACTGGACCTCCTCATGCTGGTCAGGCTGTCCTGGTAGCTATCAAGAGGTGACAGTGCCACCCGTCTCTCCCTGGCTGGTAGGTGAAGGGTGTTTGAGGAGATACCGACTCCCCCCCATGGACATGGGGCAGTTGTTTCTTCTTCCTGCAGGATTGTGACAGCAATACTTCTGCTCTCTAGAATGTGTCCTGGGCTCCTGGCTTACTCTTACACGCAGCCTGAGGGAATTGAGAGTGCTTGTGGGAATGTCCCTAATGTGTGTTTGAGGGGCATGTCAGGTAGAGTAAGGCAGAGAATAAGTGCTGGTCAGGGACAGTGGTAAAGGCGGGAAATCCCTTGACTACTTCAGTTTCTGTGTGTTAGAGGTCAGGAGACTTTGGCTTTTGCCCCATATCCTACACTTCCCCTGCCTGTGTGAACACATGTGACTACCGTGTGTGTGTGTGTGTATGTGTGTGTGTGTGTGAGAGAGCGAGAGCAAGTACTGGGGTCTGTGGGAACTGCATCCCCATGGGCTGGGGTCTGTCTGCACAGTGTCCACTCTGTCCTCAGCACTAAGGCTGCCACCTTGCCTCTTGCCATGTGGCCAGCCACGGCTCTCATGCTGGTGAGTGAGGATGTGACTAGATTTGTTCCTGTGTGGGGAGCAGGGTGCTAAAGCCGCTGCTGGGATTGGGAAGGGCCGTTTTAAGATGGCGGGAGGCGGAGTTGGACTCACCAGCAGGTAAACAGGAAGTCACAGGGATAGGCTAATGCCCTCGTTGTGATTACTGGCCTATCACGTAGCGCCAAGTGGACCCACGGGGAGAAGTGATTAGTGGAGAACCATATAAAAGTAGCCGGTAAAAGCTAGGGGACGGATGGAGTGGGACTATGGAGGACGGACGGCTGACGGAGAAAGATGGGACGAGGGAGAAGGAGGACAGGCGGAAGGAAGGGTGCCGGAGAGAAAGTAGAAAAGAGGGATACAGACAGAAATAAACAAGAACGGAGAAATGCAGCAGAAAGTACGAGAAGAAATATGGGAGGAAGGGTGCCGGAGAGAGGAAGCGGGGAGGAAAGCTTAGACCAGTGGGGACAGGAGCAGCGGAGAGAAGGTTTTAAACGCAGCCGCTTTTGGCAGTGAAGGAGTTCGATTGCGGTTCCTGCTTTTCCCGGACCCTCAAGAGTATGCCTTGTCGTTTTAATGTCACTGCTGCTGGGCAGTGGCGGCATTCCTGACTGTGTGTCTGTTGGTTGAGTGAGTGAGCAACTGATGGCATAGCTCTGGGATGTGCTCTGTGAAGCCCTGTGGAGGTCAAGGATTTGATGGAGGGGCCGATAGCCCAGTGTTCAGTAGCTGTTTCTCAGCAGACAAGCTTGCTTCACTCTGGGAACCTGCAGCTGCAATGGGACTCTGCCAGGGTCACTGGACTCATGAGTCAGGACTGGTGGACCTTGAGCAGACTGTTCTGAGGTTCCTAATGTGCTCCTCAAGATGGCCTTTTGTGGCCTACTTTGGTGCCCAAGTTGGTCATCATGACGGATATGGTATCCTGGAACAGACTGTCCTTTCCTCAGATGGGAGGGGATTGCTTCCTCTTGGGAACAGGGGACCATGTCCTGGCTTTGTCCGTCTCCACTGGACAGATGAGGCTGTGTCAAGTTCATGTGAGATATGTGTGAACTGCACATTCTGCAGTGTGAACCCTTAGATCGACTCCCAACAAGGTTGGTCCACAAATTTATGAGAAGTAAGGTCATTATGGGGACAGCTGTTGCTCTGCTGTGTCCACCCTTGTCCCTTGTCACATCTCTCCCTGAAGAGCTCCAGGCTTGTCATGGTCTCTGTTGGTGGTGCTGCTCCACTGCCCACTGTGTGAAGTGGTGTAGGGAGCAGAGGGTGAGCCTGGCTGTGCACCCCTGCTCTGACAGGCACTGACTGTGCTGCTCCCTCCTCACACTGTCTCTCCCCTCTCTGACCTTGCCAACATTTTGTTACTTTGGTTACAGACAGAGCTCATCCATCCTCTGACCTCCTTGTGGCCACGGTGGCCAGAGCTGGGCTGTGCCAAGGCCAGGAGCCTACAGCTCCATCCAGGACTCCCCATGAGTGTTGGGACCCAAGCACTCAGGCCATCCTCCACTTCTCTCCCAGGCACATTAGCAGGAAACTGGATTGGAAGTGTTCTCGAGGGTAGCAGCTGAACTTGCTGTGCCACAGTACCAGCCATTGTGTAGACCTTCGATCCCATGTCCTTGCGCGTGAATACACCCAGTCTCCAAGATACAGAGTATGTCAGTCACTCACCCCAGAGATGTCCTGCTCCTGGGCCTCCCTGTGGGTGTGGCTCCACCACCGCAGGCTCCTGGGTGGGCTCCACAATCTGACCGCTTCCCTGCCTTGGCACAAAGTGTCTCCAGCAAAGCTTCTGGTGTTCTTTCCTTAGCTTAATAAGGAATAGAAAGCCAGCAGTTAGATGAAAGTTTTGTTTGTGAAATGAACAGGTGAACATGAAAAGAAGGCACGCGGGCCAGCACGGTGGCCTAGCAGCTAAAGTCCTTGCCTTGAATGCGCCAGGATCCCATTTGGGCGCCAGATGTAATCCCGGCAGCCCGCTTTCCAGCCAGCTCCCTGCTTGTGGCCTGGGAAAGCAGTTGAGGATGACCTAAAGCCTTGAGATCCTGCACCCGTGTGGGAGACCTGGAGGAATTTCCTGGCTCCTGGCTTTGGATCGGCGCAGTACCAGCCTTTGCGGTCACTTGGGGAGTGAATCATCAGATGGAAGATCTTCCTCTCTGTATCTCCTCCTCTCTCTATATCTGACTTTGCAATAAAAATAAAATAAATCTTAAAAAAAAAAAAAAAAAAAAAAAAGAAGGCAGGGAAAGCACCTCCTGGGAGGAATAGGGAAATGTGTTGTCTCCCAAAAGAGAGACAGACCCTGGGCTTCTGGAAGCATCCCACTTTGTCTGGGTGGGAGCCTGCAGAAGACCATCCCATGGGCAGTCTCTGACCAGTTAGGAAATGGCCAGGCTCTTCCCGTGTTGCCCATCTGAAAGTGGGAATTCCTAGCAAACAGTGTGCTTACGGACATGGGCAGTGAGATACTGGCCAGGGAAAATGGCCCCAGGAGATTTGCCCCACTCCTGACAGAAGGTACCCTGTGTCAGCCATGGGGTGGCAGCTTGCTCAGGCCAGGTGCCTCCCAGTCTATGACCTGCTTTCCGCTGTGACCGTCCACAGCTCTTGAGCATGTGCCAAACTCAGTTCGCTTATGGAAGGCAGCCGTGGAGCTGGAAGAGCCAGAGGATGCCAGGATCATGCTGAGCCGGGCAGTAGAGTGCTGTCCCACGAGCGTGGAGGTGAGCCCGCCAGAGTGCCTTACCAGAGCCCACAGCTTTCCAGGGCCGTGGTTTCTGGCTGGAGAAGCTGGTGTGAGTTACCAGGCTCCATCCCTTAACACTGTGGCTGGGCCAGTGGTCTGCAGCCCTAGTAGTGGGTCCTGCTGTTGAGGGCTGTGTAGCATGATGCTGCTGTGCAAGGCTCCTGGCTGGGTGTGCCTGCCTGGTCAGCCCAGATGGAGGGTGGTACTCTGCTTCTGCTGGCCCCACGTGGGGTCAGCTGTTTGCCTTGAAGCCACTAAGCGGGTGGGATTTCTGCAGTTCCCAGCGTGCTGTGCAGTGGTTTCCTGTTGCCAAGTATGTCTTTCATTAGCCCTAAGGGTTGTTGTGAAATTCTCTGAACAGAATTAATCTTACTTCATTTACATGAGTGAACAGCCCCTGCCCACTTTGGGAGTGCCAGTTGCAGAGTCAGCAGTCTGGGTGGGACACTTGGTAACTGTGGCCTCTCACCTCTCTCCACTGCCTGCTCTTGAGGCTGGCATGCTGCATGCTTTGATCCAGGGTCTGGCACATTTGACCAAGAACCCTGTTGGTGAAGCCGCTGCAGGCCACCTCCAGGGTGGACACTGAGCTGCCCTCTCTTGTTGTGATGTTCCCTCTGCCCAGCTCTGGCTTGCTCTCGCGAGGCTAGAGACCTATGAGAATGCCCGCAAGGTCCTCAACAAGGCGCGTGAGAACATCCCCACAGACCGTCACATCTGGGTCACTGCTGCCAAGCTTGAGGAGGCCAATGGGAACACACAAATGGTGGAGAAGATCATCGACCGAGCCATCACTTCATTGCGGGCCAACGGCGTGGAGATCAACCGTGAGCAGTGGATCCAGGTTGGGCTCCATGTCACCTCTCTCACCAAGCCACCTCCCCCAGGGCCACCAGCCACATCACGGAGTCCACTTCCACCCCAGCTTCCTGCTGAGGCACTCTGGGGGTCTCCATGTCTGTTTTGGAAGGGACGATTGTGTTCCAGGCTCCTGTTGGCCAGCTCTGCCTGTTGCAGGCATGCAAGGGAGTAAAGCAGCAATGGAAGGTCCCTCCCCTCCCTGCTCCCAGCCAACAAATCCACACAGCTCTTCAGGAGTTCATGGAGTCTCTGGGTCAAGTGTGGCTAGTTGGAGTCCGTGCTCTCAGCGGACTTCAGACCCCACCTCTGCTGTGCCCTCCCTTTGCCAGGGCCTCCTGCTGCCACAGTGTAGTGCCCATGACTTCCTCAGCAGCTGCTGCTGGCTGTGTCCTGGTCACAGGGGCTCCCATGCATGGCTCTGCTGCTGCTTCAGTTGTAACTGGGTCCCTGAATTTTCCCCTGGAATGATCTCCAGGTTTATTTTTTGTTATTTGAAAGTCAGAGTTCACAGAGAGAAGTTGAGACAGACAGATCTTATATCTGCTGGTTCATTCCCCAAATAGCCGCCATGGCTGGGGTTTGGCCAATCTAAAGCTGTGAGCCAGGAGCTTCCATGGGTACAGGGTCCCAAGCACTTGAGCCATCCTGCCTTGCCTTCCCAGGGCATTAGCAGGGAAAAGGTAGAATGGTAGTGGATCTGCTGGGACATGAACCAGTGCCCATATGGGATTCTGGTGCCTAAGCAGAGGCTTAGGTCACTATGCACCATGCCAGCTCCCTTTTAGAAGTTTAAGTGACAGAGTGAGAGAGTACTTATCTAGACCCACGGTCAGGAGCTGCTGCCTGCTGCCTCCCACAGTGCCGCTAACAGGAAGTTGGAATGGGAACTGGAGCCAGGCCTTGAGCCTGGGTGCTCTGCTGTGGAATGCAGACGCCCAAGCATGTCTTGGCCGCTGTGCCCAGGCCTGCCCTCACTGCAGTGTCCTGTCACCGGTCTTGGTTTCCTCGTGAGGCCTCGAGTTGTTTCTTGTGCTTTGGGGTTCATTGAACTGCTGGAGTTTGTGGATTTGTGGGTTTCATCAGATTGGATAATTTTGACTGGCATGTGCTCAGATGCCACTGTGCTGGAGGCTGCATGTCGAGTCACTCAAGGTCTCCATACCCCCAGATGCCGTCTGGGCATTTTTAGTCAGTGTGATTGTGCCCCATGGCCCCAAGGTGACACAGCTCGTCATCCCGAAGGAGACCTTTGCCCTGGCTCCTGGCAGTATGTGGCTGCTGTAGCCTCTGGGTCGACGTTTTGTGTCAAAGACCTAAGGGATGTGCTTTCACTTATGTTTTTATTGCTTATTTTTTCTCAAATTGGTATGGTATTTAGGAGATTTGCTCCTATTTTGTGGGCTCCCTTTTTAAAAAAAATTATTTGAAAGGCAGAATTAGGAGGAGGGGGGAAGAGCTTCTGTTTGCCATTTCACTCCTGAGACAGTCACAGTGGCCCAGGCTAAGCCATACCAAAGCCAGGAGCTTCATCTGGGTCTCCCGTGTGGCTGCAGGGGCCGCAACACTCAGGCCATTAATGGAGCTGGATTGACAGCAAGGCAGCCCGGACTTGAACCAGTGCCTGTGCAGAATGCCTGAGCTGCAGGAAATGGCTTAATTTCCTGTGCTACAGCACTACTCCCAGTTTATCTTTGATTTCTTGGTTGTGTAATTTGTAGCACAAACATTTTTAATTTTGTGTATCAAAATTCTGTGTCAAATTTTGTTTCGTTTATCCTGCACTAGGCGTCATACCTGAGAACTCTTTTCTAACTTGGGGACATTCAGGTGTAGTGTTTTCTAAGTTTTTTATTATGTTAACCCACATACGCAAGTGTATAGGTCTAAGGTTCACTCTGAGATCACTGTGTGTGTGAGGGGTCCAGTACTGTGCTGGTCTTCCTTGATTACAGATGGACTCTGAGAGAACCATCTTGGTTCACTCTGCAAGTGCCTACTAACCATGGCTGAACCAGGAATTCCATCTGTTTCCAGGAGGTATGTCAGCAGAAAGCTGGATTGGAGGCTGAGGGGCCAAAACTCCAATCAGGCACTCCCATATGGGATGTGCAGATTAAGGGGGGCTTATTCTGTTCCCACCCTCAGGGCCTTGTTCCATCCCCATCTCCTGGCCTGCCTTACAGGGGCGGTCCTCAGCAGCCTTGCCAGGGCATTGATAAGGAGTGGACTCTGAGACAAAACCACTGGAACTCAAACGCCTACCCCAGAATGGGGTACACTGCCTGCAGTTCAGGTGGTGGCTGCCCCCAGCACTGCAGTGCTGTCCCCAGAGTGTTGCCACCTGCTGTCCTCTGAGGTGTTTGCAATCCATGGGCATTTTTGATTCTAGTGACATGTTTATTTACATCTTGTGCAACATTTCTGTATTGAGTTTTTTTTCTCCTCCTTTCCTTCCTTCCTTCCTTCCTTTTATTTTTATTGGAAGACCAGATTATAGATAGAAGGAGATAGAGACAGACCTTCATCTGTTGGCTCACTCTCCAGTTGGCTGCTATGGTCAGAGCTGAACTGATCCGAAAGCAGGAGACAGAAATTTCTTCCAGGTCTCCCACATGGGTGCAGGGTCCCAAGGCTTTGGGCTGTCTTTGACTGCTTTCCCAGGCCACAAAGCAGGGAGCAGGATGGGAAGTGGGGCCCATATGCGATCCCATGCTGGGTCCTCTATTCATTGTTTCACCGCCTGAGTCTGTGTGACAGGCAGTGTGAGGCCAGGAGCCAGGAACTCTGTTTGGGTCTCCTATGTAACAGGGACTCAGCTGCTTGAACCGTCACTGGCTCTCCCCACATGAGTGTCTTAGGATGTCTTAGGGTGTGCATTAGCAGGGAGCTGGACTGGGTTCCCAAGCACAAAGACCCGTGGTTGCCCCCACACCCACACTGGGGATGCTCCGCTTGTGCTGGGTTGCCCTCTTTGCACCTCCAAATCACAAGTGCTTTCCCGCTGGTTGGTCTGCTTGCTGACACATTCTTGGGGATCCGGGGACTGGCCCTCTAAACTTCATTCTACTCTGTGTGTGAAGAGTGAGTCCCTTTGAGTCGGTTTCAGTCTTGAATTCCAGTCCAGTAAACTCAAGTGTTTGGATGTCAGTTCATATGGAGTAGGAACCCTGTTGCCACTGTGTGTGCAATGACATCTCCTGAGGGAGCTGGCGAGCCCATTGAATTGCACATCTGTGTCCCCCTTCCAGGATGCTGAGGAGTGTGACCGGGCAGGGAGCGTGGCTACCTGCCAGGCAGTCATGCGTGCCGTGATTGGGATCGGGATTGAGGAGGAAGACCGGAAGCACACCTGGATGGAGGACGCTGACAGTGTGAGTCTTCTGTGGGGGGCTCGCCCTACACGCCCAGCTGCGCTGACGGCTCTGTGAGGGCTTGGTGTGGACGTAAGTGTGGGGGGCTCGCCCTACACGCCCAGCTGAGCTGATGGCTCTGTGAGGACTCGGTGTGGACGTAGGTGTGGGGGGCTCGCCCTTCACGCCCAGCTGGGCTGATGGCTCTGTGAGGGCTCGATGTGGACACAGTGAATTTGCTCTGGACAGAAGTGAGATTCAGAGAGCTCCCATATGCTGGTCACTCCCAGAATTCCTTCTCATGCATGTTTCTTCTGCTCAGTGCGTGGCCCACAACGCTCTGGAGTGTGCACGTGCCATCTACGCCTACGCGCTTCAGGTGTTTCCCAGCAAGAAGAGCGTGTGGCTGCGGGCAGCCTACTTTGAGAAGAACCATGGCACGAGGTAAGTGGTAGGACACCCCACACAGGGACCTCATGGCATGCTACCAGATTTGTGCTGGGATGTCCATAACCATCAGTGTACACACCTCCTGCTCTTACACATCAGTGCACACACCACCTGCTCTTACACATCAGTGCACACACCACCTGCTCTTACACATCAGTGTACACGCCACCTGCTCTTACACATTAGTGTACACGCCACCTGCTCTTTTTTTTTTTTTTTAAAGATTTATTATTTTTTTCATTACAAAGTCAGATATACTGAGAGGAGGAGAGATAGAGAGGAAGTGGAGCCGCCGGGATTAGAACCAGCAGCCATATGGGATCAAGGCGAGGACCTTAGCCACTAGGCCACGCTGCCAAGCCCACGACACCTGCTCTTACACATCAGTGCACACGCCACTTGCTCTTACACATCAGTGTACACGCCACCTGCTCTTACACATCAGTGCACACGCCACCTGCTCTTACACATCAGTGCACACGCCACCTGCTCTTACACATCAGTGCACACGCCACCTGCTCTTACACATCAGTGCACACGCCACCTGCTCCCACACACAGCAGTTGCACACCAGCTACTCTCACACACACATTAGTTTACACACCAGCTACTCTCACACATCAGTATGCACAGGTAGAGGCAGAAACTGGCACAGTGAGTGCCTGCACATTGGCAGGGCGATGGCAGGGTCACACCACTTAGCAGCCCTGGTTCTCATTTAGGCCATGCTGGCATGAGTTTTTGCTGGAGCTTGTGCTTGGAGGAGGTCTTGACAATGCTAATTGTCTTTTTAATTGAAAAAACATTTTGGGTCTGCCCTATTGGCTATAACATAGCTTCTGTTGTAAATGTGTGCCTCTCAGACCCACCCCCCCGCCTGTCCCCTCTTTGGTCCTCAGTCCCTGCTCCCTGTGGAGTCGAGATGCTGAACCGCTTTGATTTCTGGCATTGTTTGAATCTTTCTGGGGTCAGTTTCCACTGCTTACTCCCACCAGCTGGCTTGTGATTGGGAGCTCAGGGCACCTGGGACCTCCCTAACCTGAGTGTGCTGCCCTTGTCCCTTGGGTGTGACAGGAAGCCAGCAGCCACCTTGTGCTAATCTGCAGAATGATGTGGGGAGGCAGCGGGCCTGGGGTCTGGGTTATCCTACAGGTGGCACTTGCTGTATCATGGTCTGGTCTGCACCCTTTGTCCTGTTGACAAGCATAGGGCGGGGGAACACTGAGCAAGGCAGGGACTGGCAGGGTTGTACTCACTTGTGTCTGGAGCTGCTTTCTTTCAGGGAGTCTACCTCTTTGGAGACTGGGGCAGCTTGGGGCCGTAATCTTTATCGGAGCATCCAGGGTGCACCCTGGTCCAAGATGAAAAGGCCTCTTCTGTCCCCAGACTGGAGTTATCGCTGGCCCCAGGGCACGCGGCTGTAAACCTGTCCCCTGTGAAGTCTGCCAGGCACTGCTGCTAAACAATGTGCTGCTTTGTGGGCCTGTGGCTTACGTGGAGCTAATGTACAGAGAAAGGTTCCCTCTTGCTCTCCCCATCATAAAGCCTCGTCAATCATTGACATGCCAAACCTTGGAGCAGCAGCTGGCTCATCGAGTCCAGGCCATGCCCTGCGTGCCCAGTGCCCTGTCCGTGGCCCTGTGTGCCTGGTACCCTGTCCATGGCGCTGTGTACCCAGTGTTCTGCTCATGGTGCAATGTGCTTGGTTCCTTGTCCATGGCCCTGTGTACCCAGTGCCCTCTCTGTGACCTTCCATGCCTGGTGCCCTGTTCATGGCCTGGCTTCATCTTGCAGGGAGTCTCTGGAAGCCTTGCTTCAGAGGGCAGTGGCCCACTGTCCCAAGGCAGAGGTGCTGTGGCTCATGGGTGCCAAGTCCAAGTGGCTGGCAGGGGACGTGCCTGCAGCAAGGAGCATCCTGGCTCTGGCCTTCCAGGTGGGTGAAGGGCTGCCCTGATGAGGACTTTGGGAATAAAGACCCACTTTGGCAAGTGGTTGAAGCTGCTAGGGGCCTGTGAGCTGAGGACAGCCCCATGGTGGACGTGGCTCTCGGTCCTCGCCACGTAGTGTGTCAGATAGTTTTCACCCAGTGTCCATCTGTGACCCTGACCCAGGTGAGCACAATGACGCCAGGCAGCAGGCCTGCCTGAGACTTCTGCTCAGGCCCTGGTGACACCACTACCTGCTTCTCAAATCTGGCCCAGCGTCACTGCACATGATCTGCTCTAAGAGACTTAAGGGCAGTGGCCGAGTGTTCTTTGGATTTGCCTGTAGCCAGTCCTGACCTCCAGGGGCCCTTGCTGCAGTGTTGGTGACCCCTGAGCATCCCTGGTTCCTACCCAGGTTCAGGGCCAGCACAGGGTGCAGAGGGTCCATCTGGGGCTTAAACAAAGTGCAGGGTTTGGCAGCCACATCCTTGTTGGGTGCTATGAAGGCCTCTTGTGCCCTGGAGGAGCTGGGGTGTCCCCTGGCCCAGGCACTTCCCGGCTTGCCTTCCAGGCCAACCCCAACAGCGAGGAGATCTGGCTGGCAGCTGTGAAGCTGGAGTCGGAGAATAACGAGTATGAGCGGGCCAGGAGGCTGCTGGCCAAAGCCAGGAGCAGTGCACCCACAGCTCGGGTGAGTGGAGAAGGGGTGGCTGATGTGGGAGGTAGGTGGAGGCCTGGTGCGATCTGCACAGTCTCTATGGTGTGCTGAGGAAGGCAGAGAAAGTGGGGTAGGAAGGGCTTGATCCCTTGTAACTGTGTGCTCCCCACAGGTGTTTATGAAGTCTGTGAAGTTGGAATGGGTGCTGGGGGACACAGCAGCTGCCCAGGAGCTGAGTGAGGAAGCCCTGCGGCACTATGAGGACTTCGCCAAGCTGTGGATGATGACTGGGCAGATGCTGGAGCAGCAGGGGCTGACTGAGAAGGCCCGGGATGCCTACACCCAGGGGGTGAGCACTGCTGGGCCCTCATAGGACCAGGGTTCCTGGCATTGGCCTCCTTGTCCCGCTGGACACTGCAGGGCTGAATCCTGGTGGTCAGTCCTCCCCTGGACTCCAGTAATTGAGCCTTGCTGGGTTTGCCTCCTCTGCAGTTAGGTGCAGAGCTTGGAGCGCCTCAGTGAAGGCTGATGTGAGCATGGCACCCCTCAGCCACACACAGCTGTGCACAGGCACAGAGCACAGCGCCGCTCAGCCCACACACAGCTATGTACAGGAGCAGAGTAGCTCTGTAGGGCCCCAGGGAACTCTGCAAGGGGATACCCGCTGCCTGCTCTGACTCAAGTTTGTTGGTCACAGCTGAAGAAGTGTCCCCACTCCACACCCCTGTGGCTCTTGCTGTCCCGGTTGGAGGAGAAGATTGGGCAACTGACCCGAGCACGCGCCATCTTGGAGAAGTCTCGTCTGAAGAACCCGAAGAACCCTGGTTTGTGGTGAGTTCGGGTGTGGGCCGGCTGAGGGCCGCCCTAGGGTGAGCCGCTGTTTGTGAGGAGACACCACTGTGGCCGTGGGGGCACCCAGGGCCTTCCTGGCCAGTGTCCTGGCCCTGGGTGCCCTCCCTGCTGGACAACTTCAAAATCTGAACAGGCTGCAGGGCACAGCTGTGGCTGTGGGAGGCCACAGGGGCTTGACGCACCTGCGGGCTGTGTCCTCAGGCTGGAGTCAGTGCGGCTGGAGTACCGGGCTGGGCTGAAGAATATTGCCAACACACTGATGGCCAAGGCGCTGCAAGAGTGTCCCAACTCAGGTGAGCGTCTTCCGAGGGCAGGGCGGGTGCAGGCCTAACCCTGTTTACTCTGTGTGTCTCCCCACCCACCCCGGGCCCTCACGGGAATCGAGAGCAGAGCCAGCAGAATGTGGAATGCCACATGGCACCAAGGCTTTCCTTTCCTTTCCTGTCTAGTCTTTTTGAAGATTTTTTATTTTCAGTCTCTATGGTGTGCTGAGGAAGGCAGAGAAAGTGGGGTAGGAAGGGCTCGATCCCATGTGACTTTTCAATTTGTATCGGAAAGGCAGATTTACAGAGAGAAAGATTTTCCGTCTGCTGGTTCACTCTCCAGGTGGTCACAATGGCTGCAGCTGAGCCAATCTGGAGCCAGAAGCTTCCTCTGGGTCTTCTACATGGGTGTAGGTTCCCAAGACTGTGGGCCGTCCTCCACTGCTTTCTCAGGCCACAAGCAGGGAGCTGGAAGGGAAGTGGAATAGTCAGGGCAGGAACCAGCACCCATATGGGGTCGCAGCATGTGCAAGGCGAGGGTTTAACCATTGAGCCACTGTACTGGGCCCCCTGCCCAGTCTGAAAAGCAGGTTTTGGTGAGAATGTTTGGATCTTGGAGAATCTGAGTCTTTCTGTGGCTGCCTGCACGTTTGCCTCCCCACCTGCTTCGCCAGCAGGGACATGATCAGTGTCTTCCTGTTTTTCCTCTGATCTTGTTTTGAGAGAGCCGTCTTCCCATTACAATCTACCAGCATCTTTAAAGATTCATTTATTTACTTATTTATTTGAAATGCTAAATTAGGAAGAGAGAGATTTTTCATCCACTGACTCACTTCCTACATCGTCATAATGGCTGGGGCTGAGCCAGGAGAAAGCCAGGAGCCTGGAGCTCCATCTGGGTCTCACTTGGGCCGTCACGTGCTGTGGTCCTGGGTCAGTCAGTAGGAGCTGGAAACCCATGCTGCATGTGATGTGCCAAATTATGTCCCAGTGAGAGGGCCCCTACCTGGGGGAAGCCTGAAGCCCCGGGCTGTGGTGTGGTTACCCGAGTTGACCCTGGCCGGGGTGCTGGAGGTGGGTTTCCGGGTGAGAGGTTGCAGCAAGGGGCATCATTCCCTGTATTGCAGGTGTGCTGTGGTCTGAAGCCATCTTTCTTGAGGCGAGGCCACAGAGGAAGACCAAGAGCGTGGATGCCCTGAAGAAGTGTGAGCACGACCCACATGTGCTGCTGGCTGTGGCCAAGTGAGTAGGGTCCCAAGGGACTGCAGCCATGATGTGCCGTCCCCACTGCCCGCCTTGCCTGGGCTCACTTGGCTTGATCTGGCCCCAACTACAGGGACTATGGGTGGCAGCTGTTCCTACGGTGACCAGTAGGCAGGCAGTGCAAAGGAGCAGCAAAGCCAGAGCCTGTTGGTGCCACCTCACTGTGTCTGGGGGCTGTAGAGACAGCAGGGAGCAGGGAGGCAGAAGGAGTAGACAGGTCAGCAGATGAGGTCCCTGGAGCCAGCCTGACCCTTGCAGCGTGACAAGGACTGAGGTCAGAAGGGAGGTTGGCAGCTTGGAAAGAACTGCTCCATGTGCCCTACCCCCACCTCTTTCCTTGGGTGGTGCCTCTAAAACTTGGTGCAGCTACCCAGACAGTCTCGTCAAGCCCCTGCCCCCTCCCACTGGCGTGGGGCTCTACAGGGATAGAGCGGTCATAAACCCTCGTAAAAGGCTTTGCTAAAGTCAACAAGTCCCTCCTCACCGTTGTCTGCTATCTGGGTTTGTGTTCTTTAAATCACAGTTTATCTAACACTGGGCAATTAAGGATACCCACAAGGCTTAAAATCCAATCAGGCTATCGGCCTCAGTGATCCCTGGGGTACCTGTAGTGGAGTTGGGGCACAGGTGGCTGAGGATGGAGGTGGTCCTGGCCCCCGGCTCTGGCCTGCTCCTCTAGGCTGACTAAGTGCCGGGCCCCAGGTGGGGATGTGTTCCAGGACCATGTTTGTGCTTACTTGGGTTGGATAGGAGGCTGTGTGCGGCAGAGGGTCCTGACCAAATCCTGGCTTCATGCTCCAGCCACATTCAGTGATATCTCCTTAGTGCTTGTGGAAACTGGAACTCAAGTCTATTTTGGTGCAAAATATTGAGACCCATGGTATCTTTCTTGTAGTGTGCATTTTCTCAAACTTCCTAAAAAACCTGTTCGAGATACCCGCTGAGAGGGCTCCCTGGATGCCCGTGACAGCCGGGTCCTGGCCTGCATCCAAGTCTCCCATATGGGACCCTAACTGAGCCATCCCTGCTGTCCCCAGGGTCTGCACTAGGGGACACTTAGCCATGAGACTGCTGGGTGGAAATGCCACCCCTCTGTGGACTTTGTGCCCCCTTGCATACACGGGTTCTAGAATGTTGTCACCCAAAAGCCAACATCTCTGAGCCCCATTTTCCATGGACTTTGGGGACCCCCTTCCATTTGGTCCAGAGAAGAGTCACCATGTTGAATTTGAAAATGTTGCTGTACCGTGCACCTGAGTTTTCTTCAGCAAAGTTCTGTGGCAGCATTTGGCCCAGAGGCTTGGCTTCCAGTTGAGACCCCCACATCCTATCCCAGAGCATGTGGGTTCAGATCCTGCAGACCCTAACCAGCAGGGTGTGCTGCAGTGGTGGGGCATTGGGGATGAAGCAGACAAGGGACTCTGTCTCACCGCCCCTAGGGTGAGTAAGCAAGGCAGCTTGTGAAAGCACTTGTGAGCAGCTCCAGTGCTGGTCAGGGACAACTCCAGGCTGTGCCTGGCCCGGCTGCTGGCCTAGGTCCCCAGCATGCTTCTTCCCCAACAGACTGTTTTGGAGCGAGCGGAAGATCACCAAGGCCAGAGAGTGGTTCCACCGCACGGTGAAGATCGACTCCGACCTTGGGGACGCCTGGGCCTTCTTCTACAAGTTCGAGCTGCAGCACGGCACCGAGGTGAGGTGACTCTGGGGCTAGGGGTCACAGATAGTTTCAGGGGTGGCCTAGTTCCCCCACCAGGCTTTGGACACACACCCAGACTCAGATGCCTGGTTCGGGTCAGGGGATCTTTGCACACTTTGGTGAATTTAGTTGGGGGAGGGCAGGCATCCACAACCATGAAGGTCACTGTTGATGCCCACTCCCCATTTTGGAGCACCTGGCCTCAAGTCCCAGCTCTGCTTCCAGTTGCTTGCTACTCATGCATCCTGGGATCATCAGCGGACAGATCCAAGGGTGTAACCTGCCACTCACACAGGGTACCCCATCTAAAGAGTGAAGTGCAGATGGAAGGTGTCTCTGTCTCCTTCTGTCTCTGCCTCTGCCCTTCCAGTAAAAGCAAAAAAAAATTTAAGTGTATTTTTATATTATTAATATGTTTTTCTATTGTATATATTTTTATATATAAAAATATTTTCTATTTTTAAAAACATTTACTTATTTGAAAGAGTTACAGCAGAGAAAGAAAGATCTTGGATCCGCTGGTTCACTCCCTGGTTCTCCACATGCCTGAAGCTGAAGCTGAGCTGGTCTGAAGCCAGGGTCCAGGAGTTTCCTCTGGGTCTCCCATGTGACAGAGGGGCCCAAGCAGTTGAGCCATCCTCTGCTGCTTTCCCAGGCCATAAACAAAGAGCTGCATGGGAAGCAGAGCAGTTGGGACTCAAAGTGTACCATTTGGGATGCTGATGCTACAGGCAGAGGCTTAATGTGCTGCGCTGTGGCACTGGTCCCATTACATAAATAGGTTTTTTCAAAAGGAAAGAAACAGGTAGGAGCAGAGCTGGAGTCTGTTGAGGTCTTAGCTTGGTGTGGCTTTCCCAGAGAGCCTGGGCAGCAGCTGCCCTACCAGGTGGCAGCAGAATCATGCTCATGGGGCCAGGGCAGCCTCCCCGCAGGCCGTGGCCAGACCGTATTTGGTGTCAGCTTGTTTCAAGGCCAGGCTGGGGAGACGGGTGTGGAGTCCCAAGGCTTGGCTGATGTGCCCTGTGGCTCCCCTGCCAGGAGCAGCAGGAGGAGGTGAAGAAGCGCTGTGAGAATGCGGAGCCCCGGCACGGTGAGCTGTGGTGTGCTGTGTCCAAGGATATCACCAACTGGCAGAGGAAGATTGGGGAGATTCTGGTGCTGGTGGCCGGCCGGCTCAAGAACACCTTCTGACTGGTGGATGGGGGCAGGGGAGTGGCATTAAAAGCCTCTGTGTGACGCTGCACTGGGCTAGGCTTTTGTGCGTTCCTGCCAACCCTCCCTGGAACCTGGAGCCCAGACCTTCCACAAGACTGCTTGTGAGAGGCCCACCACTGCCCAGTCACAGTGGACAGTGGCAGGGACCCCATGAGCCCCTCCTGCTTTGCTTTCCTCACGGGTATTGGTCATGCGTCTGAGCGTCCATCTGGTCAGCTTCACCCCAAAGCCTTCCTGAGATCTGTCTTGAGGTCTCTACTAGAAGCCTGGCTCCTGGCTCTTGGAGAACCGTCCATCCCAGACAGGTCCCGTGGGTGTGCAGGACTGGAGAGGGGATGGTCCCTTGAGCTGGTGTGGGAGGAGATGTGTCCCCAAGGTGGGGTTGCTGGCTGCTCTGTGTACCCTCAGAACCACCTTAAGCTCACCATTGAGGCTGGCCCCAGCCTTGTTAGCCCCTCCCTCATTAGCTGAGCCCTGCGCTGCCCCCCAGGCACCTCTGCAGCAGCGGGACCCATTGGGACAAACTGGGGACTGGCAGCCACTGGCCTTGTCAGGCTGACAAGATTGTGCAGGGGTGGGGAGAGGGGCAGGGCTGGGGCTGCTGGGCCTCTCTGCTTTCCCTCTCAGCTCCCTCCCTCCCGTGCAGAGGAGCTTCCCGCCTCTGCCTGCCCGCAATCTTTCAGGGCAGCTCTGCCGGTTGCACTGGGCCTGTCCAGTGGAGGACCCTGCGGATCCCAGGTGATGCGCAGGGGCGGCTCGGGGTGAGGGAGGCCAAGACCTGAGAGGCCCATGGTGAGCATCAGGGACCTCGGGGAGGGGATGGACTGGGGTGCGCACATTGGTGATGTGTTTGCCCCACTGGCAAGCCTCCAGGCTGGTTCTGGGGGCCCTGACCCCTCTGGGAAAGCCCTTGTTCCCACTGGGAAGCTGGTCCTGGGAGTCCTGGCCCCTCTGGGGTGAGCCTTTATTCCCACTGGGAAGCTGGTCCTGGGGCCTTGGCCCCTCTGGGGTGAGCCCGTTCTAGGATGAGTCTGAGTGGGTGTTGGGCCCCGGAGGGATAAGAGGTGGCGACAGAGACTCTGGATGTACAGCCCTGTGGCAGCTCCCACAGCCCACCTGTCGCTGTGCCGACCCCATGGACTGGAGGGGCCAGGACCTTCCACAGAGGAGGCCCTGCCCCTTGCTGTACATACAGGCACCGCCCTGAGGTGCAGCTGGAGGTGGCGGTTGGGGCTGCTGGACTGGGAAGCTGCGTCCTGTCTCGCTTGGTTCACTTGATCGAGTTCCCAGCCTGGGACTTCTCCAGAGCCCCTCCCCTCCTTTCGGGTGGGAGTAGGAGCAGCCTGGTGTGATGGCCCCTGACTCCTGTCACGGGGGCGGGGGGGGTGTCTCCAGACCTTGCCTTTCAGTGGTGTTTGACCCTTTTACTGAGGCGGGTTGAGGGCGGGGACACTTTGCCCCAGGCTTCTGTGGGCAGGCGGAGCCCAGATGGGCATCCACTATGGGTGAGTGCAGAGCAAGGCAAGGCTGTACTGGGAAGGACTCCCTGCCGTCTTAGAGGGCAGGGGAGGGGAGCTTCATCTACTGGCATCACTCTGCTCCTTCCTGCGGGTCAGTGACATGTGTCCCCAGCTCCCACCCAACAAGTCTGCGTGGAGCTGTGTGGCTTTGAGGACTGTAACCTGCACCTGGAACTGTGTTCCCTTGCACTACCTCTGCTGGGGTCTCTGGGCTGGGAAGATCCCACAGTGGGCATGAGTCCCAACCTGCTGTCACCTCCAGGTGCGCCCCACACCTGCGCTCTGGGCGCTCCTGCTAGCGCTGCTGGGAGCCAAGCTAGGCCAAGCTCCTCCTCACACCTGCAGTGTGCCTGAGCTGCTGCACCACTACCGGGCCATCATTGCAGAGGACCTACAGGCTGCTGTGAGGAGGGGCGTGGAGCCTGGTACCCGGCGCCCCCATGCCGCTCAGAGAAACCCAGCCTCAAGGCCAGGGCGATCCTGGGCCTCCTGCAGCGACCAGGAGGTATGGAGGCAGCCCTGACCAACACCCATGCTTACTCCTCCCTGTTGCCCCGAGCCGGACTCCCTCTCCTACCTCCCCAGGAGCACAGCATTCTCCTGTCGATTGCTTCTCTGGGCCGGGCCCTGCGCGGAGCTGTGGCCGTGGGTCACCGTGGTACCCTGGAGACAGCAGCATGGACCGTGGCAGTGCGCACGGAAGCCGTGATGAGGCGCCATTGCGGGCTCCTGCGCCAGGTGTGCGTCCTTAAGTGAGCGCCCTCTCGCTGGCCTAGGGGCTGGCTCCAGCCCTTCATGGGGCGGGCGTGGGTGCCCTGCCTAGTCCTCGACCACCTCCTCTTCCGCAGCAGCACCCACGGCCCCAGGTGCGTGTCCCGCGGCGCCGCGGTAGCCAAAGGCAGCTCCTTCTGCGCGCGCTGGATGCCGTCGCCACCTGCTGGGAGAAGCTCTTTGCGCTGCGCGCCGCAGTCTGGCCTACCGGTCCTGCGCCCTGTGGAGGACTAAGGGGTCCGCGACGCAGTCTGGAGCAGCCTTTGGGCCCCTCTCCCAGGCGCCCAGTAAAACCTCATTAAACACAGCTGGGGACCCCACACCTGCGTGCCCAGTTCTAGTCCATTGTAGTTCCCTGCTGATGCGTGCCCTGGGAGGCGGCAAACTGGTTTAGCTCTATGGCTTCTGCCACATGTGTGGAAAACCCCGCGGGGCATTTGCCGTTTCTGGCTCCAGCCTCTGCCAGCCCTGGCTGTGATGGGTATTTGAGTGGTGAACCAACTGCTGGAAGTTCGGTCCATGTGTCATCTAGCATTATTTATTTATATCTAACCCATCATCCATACTGCCTGTCCATATCACCCCTGCATATCTGTCATGTGGGTCCCTCGTCCTTACCCACCCCAGCCTCCTCACTGCTGCGCCCGCAGCTGTCCTGCTCTTCCCGGCAGGGGGCGCGGGCGGCACGAGGGGCGGGAGCAGGGCCGGGCCTGCCCAGTCACACATCCGTCCTGTCCGCTACGGCGTGGGCCGGGGAAGGGGTGGAAATGGGGTGGGGGACGCTGAGTGGATTCTTAGCAAAACAACCGGAAAAAGGAAACGGCCCCGGCTCGAGTTCGGCCGGCCATTTCCTGGTGCCGGAGAGGCCGAAGCCCAGGGGTGGGAATGTGGGGAGCATGGCGCGGGTGGCGCCCACCCCCACCTCCACCTCCACCTCCACCCACACCCATTATCCTGGTTGCCGGTGGTTGCACCCGCAACTGTCAGCCTGGCCGCCATTATCCTGGCAGAGGGGATCCGGATGTGGGGCAGGCCTTGCCCAGGGCCCCAAGAATAGACTCAGAGGCATCCAGTCAGCTCCATTCACACTAGGACGCGACCCTCGCTCCCTGCCCACAGCGTCCCCGGTCCAAATTCCGTGAGGGCCTCCGCCAGTGTGCAACAACCGCTCCCACTTGGAGCTGCTGGCTTCAGGTGGGGCCTGGGAGAGGGAGGCTGCACAGGAGGCGGGGCTGGGGTCCTCACCTTGAGATCCAGTGAGAGGTGGCTGCCAGATGGGGGGGAGGCACCGTCTGGGTGCCAGGTGGGGTGGAGTTCAGGCAAAGAGGGCCTGGTCCAGAGCAGGGACAGCCCCTGTCCCCTGGGTGTGGCTCCCACACTAGTGCCGCCTGGGGGGTGCTGGGCGTGACTGCTCTGGGGATCCCACACCCCTGAGGCCCACTGCAGATGCAGGCAGGACAGGTACTGAACTGGTCCCACACCCGGAACTGGGCCCTGCCCTGACTCCACCATGCCCTCCCCCACCCCAGCTCCTGTGTCTCCAGGGTCAGGAGTTCCCCTGCTGGAAGGCTCTTCATGCATAAAGCAAAGCACCAGGAGCCAGGATCCTCTCACCCCAACTGTGCCCATGCAGGACAGCCTGTGGGCCTTGGCCAACGTTATGCAACTTCCCAAGCAGGAGGCAGCCCAGCGTGGGCAGCGCTGGGGGCAGCATCTTTGAAGGCAGCCCGGGTCCCACGCCCCAGGCGCCTTTGACATGCATCTGGAACCCTGCTGGGCTCACTTGTGTGTTCCCAGTGCCCCGCCCACTCGCCCAGCTTAGGCAGACTCGCTGCCTGGGAGGAAGCACCTGCCTGCCTGAGTGCCCCCAGCTTTGTATGGGGGCCTCAGGTATGCAAGTATGTCCAGTTCTGCACACAAACAAGTCCCCAAACCAGGAAGTTGGGGGGGGGGGCGGCACACAGGTGCTGGGATATTGTCCTGTGTGGGAGGTGGAGAGGCGCCATCTGGCCCCTCCCCAGGAGAACCC
Source organism: Ochotona princeps (assembly GCF_030435755.1). NCBI lineage: Eukaryota > Metazoa > Chordata > Mammalia > Lagomorpha > Ochotonidae > Ochotona > Ochotona princeps. The sequence continues at coordinate 119,754 of NC_080853.1, read as the reverse complement.
AAGGCACTCAGTCCTGGCCCCTGGCGCCGAGACACCCCTCATGTCCCTGCCCATCACCCAGAGAAGCGCGCCTTTGTAGGGGATGCTTAACGGGGCTCCACTCTGTAGGATCGGTCAGGCATCTCCCACTTTGTCCTGGGGGTTCAGGTGTGGATTACGACTCTGCGGATACCCCAGCAGGTGAGTGGCCTGGCCTCAGGCGGCCCTGGCGCCCCTGGCGCCCCTGCCGGGCACTGGGCCAGGGGTCGCGGCTGTGGCCTGAGATAAGCGCGACCGGGCGCTTCCTGCGTTTCCTCCTGTGCCGGCGCTTCCTGTTTTCTCGCGCGGGCGGGTGGGCGGGGGCAGAGCGTGGATGTGGGCGCAGGGCTTGGAGGTGGGATGGGCGTGGGCTCTGGGGTGGGGGCAGAGCCCTGGGTGGTCGTGGTTGGTGGGGTGGGAGCGTGGCTAGCTAGTGGGATACCGTGGCGGGGACGGGCGTGGGGATGGGGGCGGAGCTGTGGGAGTCGGGGCGGGGCTACAGAGTGATGTGGGCCCTGGGCAGGCTGTGAAGGTGGGAGTTGGGCCCAGGTGAAAGGTGAGAATGACTGCACCCCACACTCGAGTTCAGGTCTTGGTCCAGCCACTCTGCCGGAACAACAACCTCGATTCCGTCCAGCCTGGGGTCCAAGTGGCTTGGGGGGCTTGTTTAGGATTCGTGGTCAGCACCCTTCAGCCCCTCCCCTTCAGGGTTCCTCAGCCTGTCGTTGGACATAAATGTATGGAGTTTGTGTTCACAGCTGTGTGTGTGGTGGACACCAGGAACGTGTGTTCACAGAAGTGTGTGTGGTTGACACAGGAACACACATGTTCACAGTAGTGTGTGTGGTGGGCACCAGGAACGTGTGTTCACAGTAGTGTGTGTGTATGTGGTGGACCCAAGAATACACATGTTCATGGCAGTGTATGTGATGAACACAGGAACATGTGTGTTCATGCTAGTGTGTGTGGTGGATACGGGAACACACGTGTTCACAGCAGTGTGTGGTGGACACCAGGAAACGTGTTCACAGAAGTGTTTTACACTAACCCAGAGGTAGGAATAGTCAGCCTGTCAGTTGACTGACAGATAAATGAATTGGAAGGTGCATGTCCCTGGTGTGTGTGTGGAAGGTGTATGTCCTTGGCACCTGCTTGCAGCCCTGGCTTTCCTGAAGTGGGATCGGCTTCATTCGGCATCATCCCAGGCTGGGCTCTGGGCCTGGAAGAGGAGTAGAAGCCTTAATTGGGGGGGAGCTGGGTGTGTGGGAACCTCTCCCCCAGGTCTGCTCCTAACTCAGCAGCAGCAAGGAAAGGGGACCTCACTCCTCAGAGCCTTGTGGTGCAGCCTGGGGCCTGGGAGGGACAGGGCCCGGGGGTGGGATGGGGGGAGGGCCTGGGGGGACCCCATCCCACTCTGGAGCCTGCTATAATTGGACAGAGCCCCTTTCAGGTTGCACCTGCCAGAGGAGAGCACCTGCAGCCTCAGCCCTGCCCCCCCCACTCCCACCCACCTCAGTCAGAACAGGGCTTTTTGCTTCTCCCCTTGAGAATGGCCCTTCTGTGCAGTGAGGGCTTGTGTGTGGATGTTGGGGTGCAGGAGGAAGGTAGCCCCCGAAGAGCTCTCCTGCCTGTGTGTGTGCCCTGGCTGTGCTGCAGGGGTGGGGAGCAGAGACCAGGAGCAGCCCTCCCCCCCACTCTGGTGAGCACAATCCACATCACCCTGCCTGGGAAACAAACCCTTCTCTTGCTGCACCAGGCAACTGGCCATGTGTGAAGGTGGTGGACTCTGTGGATGCTCAGACACCTCCCTGCACACCCAGGGAGATGCCAATTGTCCCATTGGGACTGTGGAAGTTGGACACAATTCCCCCCTGCCAGATGAGGTAAAAAATCCTTCCTACGAGGCCTGGCAGTATGTGTGTGCGGAGAGGGGTGCTTGTGCAGCCGTGTAACCTTTCCCAGGTGAGACCTGAGAAAGGGCTGTGTGGTAACGAGCTGGTGGCAGGGAGAAGCCCCAGGTGGTTCCTGGCCCCTGAAGAGCAGAGGGGGCACAGACCAGAATGCTGATCTTGGGGTGAGTGAACTGTGGGATGGGCAGCCCTGGTGTCAGCCCTGCCAGCCCCAGAGGTGACCTGAGGGCTGGGGCTCAGCCACGAGGTCTGATCCACACTAGGAACCTGCGGGGGTGCAGGGGATGTTTAGGCGCCATGCTTCCCCCAACCCAGCAACCACAGGCTCATGTGCCTTGTCCCAGTGGAGCTCTCCATGCCACTCTAGGAAGGAAGATTCTGAAGTTGAATCCAAAATTAAATAGGCTGTATTAGGTGTGCAGAAGGCAAAGTAAAAAATACAACCCGAGCTGAAGCACTGCGGGAAGGGAGCGCGCCTGCGCCTAAGGAGCTTGAGCAGCAGCCCCTGGGAACCCGCCCGTGCCCCGCGCTGCCCTAGCCTGAGATGCAGGCGCTGTAGTAGACAGCACTGCTGGCGTCCGACAGCGCAGCAATCAGGCCGCTCTCTTCCGGGCAGGACATGGCGCGGGGGCCCAACTTGGCCAGTGCCACGTGGTAAGGAAGCCCGGTGGCGTCGGGCCGAGTCCGGCTGCAGTTGAGGTACTGGTCGAACTCAGTGAGGTCCACATCGGCCCACAGATCGGCTGCGGGGCCCAGCGGCTCGGTGCCCTCCAGCGCCGGCGCCTCGGGCGGCGGCGAGAGCGGCCCGGGGTAGGGGCCGGGTGCGCCCAGGCCTCCGTAGTAAAGGCCAGTGAGAGATGCTCCGGGAGCCGCGGTCCTGAGCGAGTCGGCCAGGGGCGCGGCGTAGCAGGCGCCGGGGTCTCGGGACAGCTCCGCAGGCGCGTAAGGCGCACGAAAGGCTCGCAGCGCACAGTCCTCGGGCGCTGCAGGCGGCGGGAAGAAGGCGGCCTCGCCGGGCTCCAGGCCGTCCAGCGGCGAGCGCTCGGGCGTTGGCAGCCCCAAGCCTTCAAACTCGGCGCCCAGAGGCGGCAGCTCCCGGAAAGCGCGGGTTGAACCGGGGCCCGTGGGGAAGGGCTCCGAAGGCGGCGCCGGCGCCGGCGCCGGAGGTGCGAGCCCCGGGAGCAGGAGGCCCGGCTCCAGCCGCCTGGCCTTGCGCGCCTGTTTCTTGCGGCGCGGCCGGTACTTGTAGTTGGGGTGATCACGCAGGTGCTGCACACGCAGCCGCTCCGCCTCCTCCACGAAAGGTCGCTTCTCGGCGGCGTTCAGCTCCTTCCACGCTTTGCCTGCGGGTGGCGGAAGCCGATCAGCGGGCCCCCGACGGCCACGTCCGGGCTCCAGCTTGCCCAGGCCCCTGCAGCCCTGGCTCATCCCCGCTCCCGCCCCGACCCCGCGACCTGGCCACCGCCCTGGCTCACCCAACATCTTGCTGAGCACCGCGTTGTGCAGGTCCGGGTTCTGCTGCGCCAGCCGCTTGCGCTCGTCCTTGGCCCACACCATGAAGGCGTTCATGGGCCGGCGAATGCGCGACTCGTCGGCCGCCTGGCGATCTGCGCGGCCCGCAGGGCTGAGGCCATAGCGTCCCGACTCGGGGCTGCGCGGCGGGCTGCGCGGCGGGCTGCGGGGCGCGGCAGGGGCGGCGGGGGCGGCGGGGAGGCCGCGCGGCTCGGCGGCGGCCCCGGAGCCCGGGGCCCACGCGCAGTCGCGGCGGGCGGTCGGCTCGTCGTGTGCGCCGAAGCCGGGCGGCGATCTCTGCATTCCAGCTGGGCACGGCCTGTGCGGAACGGAGCGCGGGAGCGCGGCGGCTGTTGCTGCGGGCGCGGACGGCGCGGGCGGCGGGCGGTGGGCAGCGGAGGGGACGGCAGATGGGACGGCGGTGGCCCGCGCCGCTCGCGCGCTCAAATATAGCCACGCGGGGCCAATGGGCGGCGGGGCGGGCGGGCCGGACGGGCTGGGGCCGCCCCCTCCCCGGGGGCTCCCTTTCTTCTCAGGTCCCAGCTTGATTCCGCTGAAATCTCCCTACTCGTAACTCACCCCCACCCCCGCTTCCCCCCCTCAACTCTGAAGGAGACCCCCGAGTGGCAAAGGGCCGCCAGCGGGGGCCGGGCAGGCTTGAAGGAGGGTCCTCGTGGGGCTGCGGGCTGAAAACTTGCTGCTGTCCCACCGCAAAGCCCAGGGACCCAGCTGAGGGGTATGCAGTCTGGGCGGTCCCAGTACTGCCAAGGAGTTGGGAAAAAACCGGGCAGCAGCTCCCCTGGGACTCGGAGCCTGGAGGTCTTTCCGCAGGCAGGGGTAGTTGCACCGAGTGGGGGATCCAGGCAGGTCAGTGCACTGGCTCCTCAGAGCTCTGGGAGCCTGGGGGCTCAGTCTCCTGCAGGCACAGAGGACAATTCTGGCTGGATGTCAACCCCTCACCAGATCCTGAGCTCCCAGGCAGTGTCAGGGTCCTCCCTTCTCTGATGTCCTAGGCTCCTAGGTTCCTAGGCTCCTAGGCTCCTAGGCTGCCAGTGGTGCTAGCTCCTTTGGACCCAGATCTTGGAGTGTGTGTGTGTGGGGGGGGGGCGGGTAGAAAATGGGTCTGAAAGGCCATAGCTGCAGTTTTCTGGGCAGCAGCTGTCCCGAAGCAGAGGACACTTGGGCTCTTGGGAAGGGGCCCTATAGGACCCTTGGTGTAACCCCCACCTTAGGGAAGATTGAGGGTCTTTAGGAGACCTGGCCTCACCCTCTGGGAGCCCAGTCTGTGCACACAGTGGCCAGCAGCATCCGGCATTACTTCATCATCCCTGCTGACCCTCCCGCTGCCAGTCCCCCTGGCGCCGACCAATGGTTCTCCCTCCCTCTTTGATGAGCGTGGGACCCAGGTGTCCAGCTGTCCTGTCCCATCTGCCTGGGCTGATCGGGCAGCTCCTGGGGAGCCCCCCTGCCTGCCTGCTGCTCCTACTGTCCAGATGGGTCTGTGAGCGGGTGGGCACTGCAGACACTCAGGGTGGCCATGACCCTGGAGCTCCAGGCTGGCATGGGTGTGGCTGCTGTGCTGGGGCAGGCATCCATGCCGGTGCCTGTGTGTGGTCTGTGTGTGCCTGTCCCTCTGGTGTGTGTGTGTGAGGTGAGCTGCCTGGACTCTGCCAGCAGGAACAGAATGGGGTGCAGGGGGCTCAAGGACCAGGAAGTTCTACAGTGCTCCACAGGGCAGGATTCCGGAGGCTCCACTTTGCCCACCGGGAGGGCAGTGGCTGAGCCAGGGGGGCTTCTTTGCTTTCTGGCCTGGTCAGGCTGCTCCATGCCATTAGGGAGGGGCCTTGTGAGAAACCCCAACCCCCAGACAGAGAGGTGGAAGGGGCACAAATGTCCCCCAAGCGTGGGGTTGGTGTTGGTGTCCACATCACCCTCCCTGCCCTCTACTCACTCCCCCGCCTCGGCTAGGCTAGGACAGGACCCCTAGCCTTGGGGCCGGGTGGCTGCAAAGGATGCTGGGAGGTCCCCCTTGGTGGCTCTGGGTGGGGGCTTGGCTCAGCTCCACTGGGCGGGGGGGCAGTGGGACCTCCCAGACGCTGCCTGGCGCGGACCTCCCAGGCTCCCTGCAGCCCAGGGTGGTGGCTGTAGGGGCTTCGAGGCTGGGACCAATTACTGCGCCCTGCGGGGCCTGCACCTCCTGCCAGGCGGGGGTGGGGCTTACAATTCCCCAGCTGCCAGACCCTCAGAGCTGACCCCCCTACACTTCCAGGGTCACTGCCCAGGTCTAGTCTGGCCTCAGAGGCCAAGTCCCCCTCAGTTTCTGTGCTGGGGTCATGGCCTCTGGGGAGAGCACTCGACAACCTGACGAGCCAGAACGAAGTGGGCACACACATCTGCACAGTGGCCAGGTCTTGCCTAGGAAGCTGACTATTGACTTCCTGCCATGAGTACTGGGACATGGCACGGTGGATGGTGGCAGGCAGGGACCTAGACAGTGGCATGTAGTGTCTGGACCAGGGTACGGGCTGGATGCAGAGTTGGCTATGGTCCTAAGAATCCAGAGTGGCGGGCGAAGCTGGGCACCAGTGGAGGCACTTGGAGGAGTCAGGCTGGAGAGGTTCAAGGACCTGGGGTTCCCACCTCAGTGGGCGCTGTTGCCCGCCTGGGCCTCCCTAACATCTCTGGCATCCAGGCCCTTGACCCTGGGTACCTTAGGTGGGGATGGGGGGTGTCCATGGCACAGCAATGCGGGTGTGGGGCAGGTGCCTGGTGGTGGCAATGCTCTGTGGCTGCTTCCAGGGTTCTAGCATAGTGAGGTCTCAGAGGCTGTGCCCAAACTCCGGAGGTGCTGGCTGGGAGCTGGGGTGCCAGGCTGTGTGTGCACCCTGGGGGCCGTTGTCTGCCTAATAGTTGTATCTTGGCGGGTGCAACAAGCTGTGTGGGCCTCTCCAGCTGAGCCCTCCATGGGAACCAGCCTGGGGGTGGGGAGGCTGGGCTGGTTTCCACGACAACAGCCAGGCGGGGGCCAGGAAACAGCAGCTCAGGAAGGAAGGCTGACCTGCTGTTGGGCCGAGGAGGGAGTCAGCCTGGGCTGAGCCGGCGCCAGGCCTCTGTCCAGCTGCCCAGCCCCGCTGGCTGTGTGCCTGCCCCAGTTCTGCCGGCCCCAGCCCTGGCCCTGCCTCCTGACTGGGTGCCTCCGTGCAGGTCTCAAGGTCCTGGGCCTGGGTCTGTGGGGACACCGAGGACTGCATGGGGGGCCCTGTGTCTGCATATTTAGGGGTCAGGGTTCTGCCTGATTGTCTTGCCCTGGGCTATCCCAGTCTCTCTGTCACCAGACCTAGGCAGAGAATGAGAGGGAGGCCAGGACAGGGAGGGAGGTGCCCCTCAGGCACCCCCTCCCCCTGCCTGGCCCTGTCAGACAGTGAGGCCAAGCATTCTTGGCTGCCTCACACCTTGGCCTTGGTAACTCAGCCCAGGTGCCAGGCAGCCCCTCCTGCCAGAGGCAGGAGCCTGCACCTGTGTGTTATGTCTAAGGAGAGGGGACCCTGTACCTCCATAGCAGTTAGAGCTTGAGATTGCGGGCCTGGATAGAGAAGCCTGGGTTGGGGCCCCACTGCTTGTCCACTGTTGAGACAACACCCAGAGGGAACCTGTAGGGACGAGGGGATGGGTTGGACATGTGGGGGAGTGCATGGCAGGAGTGAATGTGTCCTGGGTGCTGCCAGGTCCCTGGCAACCACCACCTCAGTGACCTAGGCTGTGTGCCAGGCCTTCAGGCTTTACCCACAGCCCCCTGACCCGATGGCTGCTTGGGGTCCCTGGGGAAGGGGAGGGTGGTGTGGCCGCCAGCCCGGCGGGCTGGGAGGGTAGGGAGGGCAGCATTTCTGGGAATTGTGTGGGGGAAGTGCATTGTTAGCCTAAGCTGGAGCTGCTGCCAGGGCCACCGCTGGCCTCTGGGGGATACCCCCTGTCCCCCTGCCCCCTACCCCCAGCACTGCCCTGGAAGAGGGAGCTGGGCCCAGGCCAGAACTGTGGGTGGGGCTGGGGACTTTCCAGGAGTCACTGCCCAACAGGTGGCTGTCCTCATCCTTGGGACCCCTGTGTCCTCCACTCCTCTCTGGGTTGTGGGCAGGCGATGAGGCCTCCTGCTCAACCCTAACCCTGGTCTCCTCCAGTCCATTGCAGAAGCAGCATGAAGAGACCAGACAGGAAGCTGGGGTCAGCTGAGGTGGAAGGCTGATGGTGTGGGGTCTGGAGGAAGCTGAGCTGCCCCCCCCAGTGCCAGGGGTAGGGCAGGGGCTCCTGGGGCTGTGAGCTCCCTGCCCCTGGGGTTATAGGAAACAAGGGTGGGGGCTCCCAGCATGGCCTTGGCTCAGCCAGAGGGGAAGCATTGATGTGGGCAGCAAGGGTCATGGCCAGTCCAGGAGGGCAGGGCTGGGGACACAGAAGAGTAAAAGGTTTGCATTTCCGATGCTTCCAGATGGAGGGCAGGGGAGGGCAGCCTGCCAGGGGTAGGTCCTGGGTTTTCCTCCTGATCCTCCAGGGCCTTGTCCACCCCATTAGCCCTCTTTACTGGGATGTATCCTACCAGAGCCTCCACAACAGTGTCACCACACATGGGTGCTCAGAGAGGGTGGAGGGAGGGACTCCTGGTCCTGGCTATTTGACTGGGGAGTGGCACCCCCTGGCTTACCCCAGGTACTGGGCTGTTCCTGGGGCTGGGGTGAGGCAGGTACCTGGCTGAAGCCATACCGGGGACTCGACGTGTACACCTCTGCGTATCCACACATGCCTGGGGTGTGTTCGGGGCTCCATGTGTGTGCATGCGTGTAGACGTCCACACATGCCTGGGGCATGTCCAGGACTCCGCGTGTGCACCTGTGGGTGTCTGCACATGCCTGGGGCGTGCCTGGGGCTCCATGTGTGTGCATGTGTACAGATGTCCACACATGCCTGGGACATGTCTGGGTCTCCGCGTGTGCATGCATGCAGGGTCTGCACATGCCTGCGGTGTGTGCGTGGGTGTTCAGGGAGGTTCTTAATGCTGCCTCCCTGTGGTGCAGAGACTGAGGAGTCAGAGATCTGAGTAGGGCTGCAGAAGTCGGGAACCTTTGCAGACCCTAGGAAGCTTCAGAACTGGTCCGTGTTGCAGCCCCCGCCTGTGAAGGCCGGTCCCCTGGGTCACCATGTTACCCTCACTCTGGCTGCATCTGGGCCTATCTGGTGGGCTGAAATTCTTTTTTTTTTTTTTTTTTTTTTTTTTAAAGATTTATTCATTTTATTACAGCCAGATATACACAGAGGAGGAGAGACAGAGAGGAAGATCTTCCGTCCGATGATTCACTCCCCAAGTGAGCTGCAACGGGCCGATGTGCGCCAGTCCGAAGCCGGGAACCTGGAACCTCTTCCGGGTGTCCCACGCGGGTGCAGTGTCCCAATGCATTGGGCCGGCCTCAACTGCTTTCCCAGGCCACAAGCAGGGAGCTGGATGGGAAGTGGAGCTGCCGGGATTAGAACCGGCGCCCATATGGGATCCTGGCGCGTTCAAGGCGAGGACTTTAGCCGCTAGACCACGCCGCCGGGCCCGGGCTGAAATTCTTGTTGGGGGACCAGCAGGACCTCCCTAGCAGCTGGTCTGTGTTCCCAGGCAGGTCCTTGGTTCACGCCTGCCACCTAGAGGCCACCAGCTCCACATCGGCCCACGGGGCAGGGCCAATGTCCCACCCTGGCTTCCATCAGGACCTGGGCCTGCTAGGCAGGGAGGGGGCTCCTGGTTCCGCTTTGTAGTCCCTTACCTTTTCTGCACCCCGCCCTTCCTGTGCTGTCCATTCCTTCCTTCCTCTCAACAACCTCTGCCAGGGGCGAGCCACCACTGTCAGGCCCACTCCTGTCTGGTGGCCAGAGGTCCTTTTCCAGGGCTCCGCTTCTGGTGCCTCCCTGGCCCCCAGGAGCCCCACTTGGCACTGTGGGGACACCCTGGGACCTCTAGCACCAGTGAGAACAGCAGCACATTCCTATGGGGTGGTTGGGCTGGGTGGCTCCTCAGGCTCCTGGTAAAGCTACGGGTCAGCTGTGGGCCCTGCTGGCCAGGACTGGGTCATGTGCTCTCCAGAACTCAGGCCCACATTGCCCACTGGCCAGCCTTGCTCTTTCCGCAACCCTACACTGTGGAGAAGGCCAGGTACCCTCCGCACTCCTGAGGGTGGGCCTTCCTCCCAAAACTCTCCGCTCCCCTGAGGCTGAGGGCTAGTTCCCAGGAGACAAGGACCCAGGTCGCCCCTCTGCAGGGGCAGAATGAGATAGAGAGACAGACTATCGCTGCCCTCCCTCCCTCCCCCCACTTCTGATCCAGCTCCTGCTACTGGGCCCAGGAAGGCGCCAGATGGCTCCTCTCTCAAGGCTCTGCCTCCACGTGTGTCTTGGATCCTGGACTGGGCCTTGTTCAGCTCTGACCTGTGGGGAGTGGACCAGGGGACACAAGATCTCACTGTCTCTCCGTCAGTATTCCACTTTTCAGATCAATACACAGAGAAGTCATTAAGCCAGAAGCTGGATCCAAGATGGTCTTCACACCAGACCCCGCTCTTGCTGGGGTCACACGTGGCAGCCTCAAGGGGACCGGGGAGGGGCGGGGAGGCACCTGCTCCAGGGACGGGTGAGGCCCAGACCCCAACCCTACAACTGGCCTGGCCAAGGAAATGTGCAGGCCGGGCCAGGAGGGTGTCCCCCTCTCTCCCCAGTACCCAGGCCGCCGCGGCCGGACGACCCTCCTCAGCGGAGCGGGCGGGGGCGGGGCCGTGGGCAGGAGGGGCGGAGCCGTGGTTGCACAGGGGCGGGACCGGGGTGGGGCGGCGATCGCGCGGGGCGTGGCGGGGGCGGAGCCGTGGTTGCACGGAGCGAGAGCGGGACTGTGATCGCGCGGGGCGGGGCGGGGCGGGGGCGTTGTTGCGGGGGCGGGGCCGAGATCTCTCGGGGCGGGGCGGGGCCGAGAGCGCGCGCGAACTACGCGTCCCAGGGTGCAGCGCGCGGCGACGGCGCCGGGGGTTTGAGCCGAGGGTCAGCCGGCGGCGGCGGCGGCGGGTGCGGAGGCGGCGGCGGCTGCCGGGGTCCGGTCCGAGCCGGCGCGGGGTGCGGGCGTGGGGTGCCGCCCCGAGGCGATGACGGGCAAGGAGGAGGAGATCGCGCGGATAGCCCGCAGGCTGGAAAAGATGGTGACCAAGAAGAGCGCGGTGAGGGGCGCGGGACCCGGGACCCCCGCCCCGCTCCGAGGGGAAGGACGGCGGCCGGGGCACCGACTTCCCTCAGCTCGCCGCCCTTCCCTCAGCCGCCCGGCCATCGCCCTGCTCGGGCCTGCCCCCCCTGCGGAGCCCGGCCCTCTGCCTTGGCGACTGCACGACCCCGCGGGCGCTTCCCGGGAGACGGGTGGGCGGGGTTCGGGCGTCCCGTTGAGGGGCTCGGCAGACTGGCCCCTGCCCCGCCCCCCGGCTCCGGGGCCAGCGCCCCAGGACGGCTGAGTCATGGGCTTCGGCAGTGGGGGCGGGGGGCGGCATTCAGGCCCCGCCAGGAGGAGTCTGGGTCCTGGGCTGGGGTTGACCGCATGAGTGGGGCTGGCTGGAAGCAGAAAGCAGGAGTGTGGAGAAGCCCTGCGTGGGTGCTGCGGGGCCCTCACTACCTTTGGGGCAGAGATGGGTGGGGAAGTCCCCCAGGTTGGGGCCTTGGGGGAGGGGACCGTGTTTGGGGCTGTGTGCGCACCTGTTGCTGAGCCCACCAAGAGCCACCCCTGGGAGGAGGTCACACAGCCCCTGGACAAGGAGGGGCTGCAGGACCTGGATGATCCCTGCCCCTCCTGTGGACATCTTGGTGTAAGTTTTAAAGGAGCACAGAGCCCTGGCCCAGTGGCAGTGTGGGGCCTTGCAGGGTCCTGCCCCTGTTTGGGTGCAGCATGGCACTCCAGAGGCAGTCATGGAGAGACAGGGTGGGGGAGTGGAGAAAGGGGCCATGGTGGCAGGCTACCCTGCTGCGCAGAGGTCATGGGCCCCTTGGGTGTTGGGGGTGGCTGCAGTGGGAGGGTGGAGTGCAGGGAGGCTGCAGGCATCTTTTTTTTTTTTTTAAAGATTTATTTATTTTATTACAAAGTCAGATATACAGAGAGGAGAGACAGAGAGGAAGATCTTCCATCCGATGTGAGCCGCAACGGCCGGTGCGCGCCGGTCTGAAGCCGGGAACCAGGAACCTCTTCCGGGTGTCCCACGCGGGTGCAGTGTCCCAATGCATTGGGCCGGCCTCAACTGCTTTCCCAGGCCACAAGCAGGGAGCTGGATGGGAAGTGGAGCTGCCGGGATTAGAACCGGCGCCCATATGGGATCCTGGCGCGTTCAAGGCGAGGACTTTAGCCGGTAGGCCACGCTGCTAGGCTTCAGCGCCGCCGGGCCCTGCAGGCATCTTCTACAGTAGGCACAGACCAGACTCCTGACCTACACAGAGGTGACCTCTCCTGTGGTTAGGGAAGTGATGTCACGTGACCTGCAGTGATGGCCTGTTGTCCTGCCCCATCCTGTGGGCAGGAGGAGGTGGGATTGTCCACTGAGCATGGAATCCTTCAGGGAGGATCTCTTCTCCTTCCAGGAGGGCGCTGTGGACCTGCTGAAGGAGCTGAAGGGCTTGCCTGTCACCCTGCACCTGCTGCAGGTAGGGCCCTGCCTGCCCCAGGCTGGGGCACTTCTTGGGTAGGGTACCCCGGGCCCTGGTTGGCATTGGCCTGCTCCTGGCTTGGCTGGATAGGGGAGAAGTTGAGGTGTCCTAGCCCGTCCCCTGCCATTGGGGAGCCATCAGGGGTCTGACTCTAGTGAGGGTCCCCACCACCCGACTCAGGTGGCTTGCCTCCTAGGCCACTCGTGTTGGGATGTCTGTCAACGCCTTGCGGAAGCAGAGCTCGGATGTGGAGGTCATCACGCTGGCCAAGTCCCTCATCAAATCCTGGAAGAAGCTCCTGGGTGCGGGTCAGGCAGTGAGGCCCAATGCTTGGCTGGGGGTGCCCAGGAAACGCTGGCCTCTTGCTGGGCAACACAGTACTACCCCCAGCTGGGTCACCTGGGAATGGCAGGGACAAACATGGACCTAGAACCACCTTGCTTAGGGCTGGAAGTCAGGGGTGTCCATCAGTCGGTCAGGGGTTTGTGCTGACGGGGGGCACTGAAGGTGGCCAGGAGGCTATAGGACCCTCATGGGCAGGGGAAGGTCACATGAGACAAGGGTAAAGCCAAGGTACCCAGGAAGCTGCTGACCGGGGCCTGGAACGGGGGCAGGGTTGGGGCAGCAGCAGGATCTTGCTGCTGCTTCTGGGAGACTGGTGTGATGGGCACCTCCACAGCCACCTGTTAGACTGTCCCAGGCTCCATCCTCACCTGTGCGAGAGCCACGTGGTCTGGGCACAGGGCAGGCATTGCTAGCCCTGCCTAAAGCTTGGGGTTCAGGAGGGTGGACTGCAAAGAGTTGGGGGATAGGATCTGGGGATGGGCCCCAGTCCCTCCTCTGATTGCCCATCCTCTTTGGAAACTGTAGATGCTTCTGACGGCAAAGCCAGGGATCGGGGGAGGGGCCCGCCTCTGCCTGCCTCATCCTCCAGGGATGCCTCCGAGGCTGTGGATCCCAGGTAGAACCGCTGGGAGGTGGATCACCTGGGAAGTGGATTGTCTGGGAGGCAGGTACTGCTGCATCTGACCCTGGCGTGCTCAGAGGCATCCTCTCCTGGTCACTGCTAGCTCTCCCTAGGACCTGTCCTGGCCAGCCTACTCTGGCAGTCCTGGGGCCTATGTCCCTCCTGCCAGACCCTGTGACACAGAGCCTGGAGGTGTCTTAGTGATGAATGGGCAGGGCTTGGGTCACAATCAGCTGCTTTGATCTGTGGTATGCACCTCTCTAGAAAGCTACTGGCTCCCACTGATGCCTGTATAGCCCGAGCCTGACCTGGGACAACACCGACTCACCTCCCCTATAGTGGTTCCAGAGGGTGGGCACCCTTGCCACTGGGCAGACACCACAGCAGTGCCAGGCTGGATGGGCTTATGGAGTGTGGGTGGGGCCATCTGCACAGCCGCAGGAGGCCAGAGATGCCCAGGACACCATCCACCCCGAGGATCACCACATTCCCGCCGGTGCCCATCACCTGTGACGCTGTGCGCACCAAGTGCCGTGAGATGCTGACCGCTGCCCTGCAGTCGGACAGTGAGTCTGCTGGCTCTGCTTTGGGGAGGCAGCCCCATCTTCTGTCCACTACCCAGACCTCGGTGGGGCAGAAGCCTCTCCAGTGGCTGTGGCTACCTGGGTACTTGTTGCAGGTGACCACGTGGCCACAGGGACAGACTGCGAGCACCTGTCAGCACAGATTGAAGAGTATATCCTTTTGCACCCCAGGTTTCTGGCAGTTAGGACAACCTGGGCACCCCAAGGTTCCTTTATCTAGCTGCCCATTGCTCCCTGTGTAACCACAGGTCCTTTTGTTCTAGGAATTTATTTATTTTCAAAGTCAGAGTTACAGGGAGAGACAGAACTCTTCCATCGTCTGGTTCATTCCCCCAGTGTTGGGCTAGTTCAAAGCCAGGAGCCAGTTCCAGGTCTCCCACATGGGTGCAGGTCCCAAGGGTTTGCACTGTCCTCTGCTGCTTTCCCAGGCCATTAGCAGGGACCGGGACTGGAAGCAGAACAGCCAGGAGCTGAACTGCACCCACACGGAATGCTGCTGTTGTAGGCAGAGACTCGACTTGCCATAGCAGTTATTGGCCTTTACCTGCGTGGTCAGGGAGCCTGTGTGTGGAGGGGTAGACTCTGCCTGCTGGTCCCTTTAGCTCACTCAGGCCCCTGGCTGCCTCCACCACAGATGGGTAGAACATGGCCGTTCTTGCAGGTGGGTGGGGGAAGCATCTGCCTCAGACAGGTCCTTAAGTGCCTGCACGCATCTTCCTGGATGTGGGGAGCACAGACATGAAGTACAAGAACCGTGTGCGCAGCCGCATCTCCAACCTCAGGGATGCCAAGAACCCCGAGCTGCGGCGGAATGTGCTGTGTGGCGCCATCACGCCCCAGCAGATCGCCGTGATGACCTCGGAGGTGAGCCCTAGGGGGTGGGGGCTGCCCTGCGGAGGGGTGGGCTGAGTACCTGGCCCCTCACCCCAGGAGATGGCCAGTGATGAGCTAAAGGAAATGCGCAAGGCCATGACGAAGGAGGCCATCCGCGAGCACCAGATGGCCCGCACAGGCGGCACACAGACGGACCTGTTCACCTGCAGCAAGTGCCGGAAGAAGAACTGCACCTACACACAGGTGAGGTCTGGGCTGGGGACCCTGCCGTGCAGGGAGCCCACCTGCCATGGGCCCCCTCCCATGCAGGCCTAGCTTGGGGCTGAGGCTGTACGGGATCGCTCGCCCACCCCCACAGGTGCAGACCCGCAGCTCTGATGAGCCTATGACCACGTTTGTTGTCTGCAATGAGTGTGGGAACCGCTGGAAGGTAGGCTGCTGAGCCTGGGCCAGGGCCAGCTGGGCTGTGGGTGGCCGGGCCAGTTAGGCCTGGCACACTGCAGGGTGCTTCTTGCTTCTCCCTTACAGTTCTGTTGAGCCTCCAGGTCAAGGTGCTGCTCCCCTGGCCCTGACTGACCTACCCATGTCCTCCCGCCATATGGCTTCAGCCGACCCCAGAGACTACTCCGCCTGCCCTTCCTCTCAGTATTAAATGTTTCTCTTCTCTACCCCAGCTTCTGGTTGTGGCTTATGCACAGGTGTGGGCTGGGCCTCTTGAAGCACTGGGTGGCCCCCAAGATCAGGGCTTTGTGAATTTGGGTGCTGGAGTGGCCCAGCCACACAAGGGGAGGCACTCGTGTTCACTGCCTGCTGGAGGCCGGGCAACTGAAGGCCAGGGCATTACTGTCCATGCTCTCGGCACAGCTGGCCTCCATCCCCTCAGTGGGCCTATGGCCTGCTTTCAGGGCCACCTCTAGCTACCCAGGGACCTGACCATCTCCGGCCAAGGGCCTTAAGCTCTGGGTGAGAGCCTCGGGTGTGAGGTTGGCCCCCCTTCCCAGCCTGGAGTCCCACCCCCAGTGTAGACACAAATGGGGGCCTTGTGCTCTGAGAATGCTTTCGGTGATGTGATCTGATTATGGTGGGCAGAGGCAGAAGTAAAGATCAAGATGTCTCCTTGTTCCCGACCAACAGTAAGGCTGTGCCTTTGGGTTTAAAGTTCATGTACGCCAGACACCAAGTCCCAGTGTAGGCTCCGGGGGCAGTGGGTCATACTAGCTGAGGCGAGGGCTGGCTGTCCAGCAGCAGCCAACCCTCCTCACTGCACAGGAGCCCTGGGTAGGGGTTCCAGGGCTGGGTCTGCAGGGCCCAGTGTGTGCACAGTGTGGTGGCCTAGGCCTCAGAGGAGGGCTGGGGGGCTCCACGCAGCAGCAGAGCGCGGTAGGTGGGGGAGCTGAGGAAACGGGGGTAAGAGTCCCGGTGCATGAGCCGATAGATCTGCAACTGGGCGTCGTCGAAGGTGTGGGCCGATGGCTCCTGCATCCGCTTGTTGATGCCCTCACGTACCCGCGAGTCCAGGCTTACCTGTGGGCCACAGTCAGTCCTGGTAGAAGCCCCACTACACAAAGCAGACAGCCGTGCCTCCCTGGGCATTAGATCCCGTCAGACCTGGCCCTCCGCCCCATCTCCCACACACCTCCTTTGGAGACAAGATGGAGACGTAGTCGGCATAGATGAGCCGTGCCTTCTCGTCCACCACGTGCTGCTCGGCTTCGGCCTTGAGCTCCTCACAGGCCAGCCAGAACAGCATGTTCTCCTCGCTGTACTCGGTGCGCAGGAAGGCACGGAACACGCTGCGGCCAGCCGGGCTGTTCATCAGCTTGTCGAAGGACTGTGCCCAGCTCTGCACCTCCTCTGGGCTTGGGGCAGCACTGTGGGTGGGGCTTGGGCACTTCAGGAAGGGGCCCCAGCCCGGTGACTCCGAGACACACACACACGTGCACATACTGTGCTCACACATGCACTGGGTACAGGCACAGACACAACACATGCACACACGTGTGCACAGGTAACCAACTCACCATGCCTCACAGCTGGGCAGGGGCTGCAGCTTGCTCTCCCGGGAGGCCTGCCAGGCTCGCCGCCGCTGCTGGTTCCTGAGGCAGAGATGAGGGTTGCACTGCGGGGCCGTAGACAAGCAGGTGACACCGAGGACACCCAGGACAGCCTCTCGGGCCTGTGCTGGTTCTTCCACGGCTTGCCAGCTTCTCGGGCACCTGGACCATGTGTACCTCTGAGGTGGGCCAGGCCTGGGGTAGCGAGTGGGATGTGTCCAGGGGCATCTGCCTGTGCCCCATCCTCTGCTTCATGCCTGCTGGGCTCGCTGGCAAGCTGCAGCTGCCTCCCTTCAGGGCCTTGGTGACCATCCAATCCAGCAGCTTCCCTGCCCTGGCTGGAGCCCCCACTCAGGCCTGAGCTCCTGGATCCCCAGCAGCGGTCAGGCATACACAGAGAGCAGATGAGTGTGCCTGCTGCCAAGGGGCCTGTGTGAAGCAGTGGCCCCACTCAGCCCAGCCCGGACACTTACCAGGAACAGCTACAGCAGCAGCACCAGCACAGGCAGCAGGGGTTGCGGCTAGGGGCCACTGCGGAGGCCCCATCGCGGACAGACATGGACGGAGGCTGCGCTGCCTCCTCAGGCCCGGTGTGCTGGGGACAGGGGCAGACAAAGGGGCTACATCAAGCCTCATGCTGGACCCTGTGACCCTTAAGCACACAGCCCGGGTACCCAGGGGCTCCCATCACCCCCGGCAGACCCTCCACCCAGGGGCCAAGGTACCTGCTTCTCAGCCTCATGTGGGGTGGGCATGGGTGGAGGACACCGGCTGCCCGGGCTCCGAGACACCAGCTCCGAGGCCCTCACCACAGCCTGGGGGCCTGGGAAGAGGGGTCCAGGTCCTTAGCCAAACTTGGGACCCTGGGCTGGTCCTGTGGCCTGCACCCCAGGTGGCGAGGGGCCCCAGAGGTGGGCCCCGGATGAGGCCCCCGCAGGTGGTTCTGGGACGCCCTGTTGGCTGGGGCCTTGGGAAGCCGGAAGCCTGCGTTCCTCTTTCTTGGTTTCCGGCTCCTGGGCCCCTCCCAAGGGGGCTGGTGCAAGGGGGTGGCAACACTCAGCATGGCTCCCCCTGCCCTTGTCCACCCAAGGTGCAGAGGTGAGGGCTGATCCTTGCCACAGTCAGGTAGCCATGCCTGGGAGTGGGCAAGGCTGAAGGCTGAGGAGTAGTGAAGTCCGGCCACACCCCACTGGCACCTTGGTTCCCCTGCTCCTAGCCCAGCACGTCCAGGCTGAGAGACCACTGTGCACAGGGCCAGCCAGGCGGTGGGGGCCGCTGTAGGGAAGGTGACCCCTGCAGACCCTCCGCAGAGCCACCTTCCACCAGGTGGGCCCCTCTGGCTTCCGGCTGCAAGGATGTGACCAAGAGGCAGGATCTGCTTTTGATTTTTCTGGTTTTTCACACTAAATCCCTCCTCCCTCTAGCCGTGTCTACTCCTGGTTCGCACCACAGGAGCTGGGAGTGGTGCTCAGGCGGGACGCAGTCCAAGGCCTGAAGGAAGTGGAAGGCAGACAGCAGCCTGGGGCCCAGCTTCCCTAGGACTGAAGGCTCCTCCCTGTGCATGCACCTCAGGGGGCCATAATGGGGTGGGGTGTGTGCTGGCCAAAGCTGGGGTCGCCCGTTTTCTCAGTCAGCGGTGGCTGCTTCCCTGTCCTGCAGGAGGGGCCCAGCGCCCCCCTTCCCCTCCCCAGCCAGTCAGCAACTCAGTCCCTAAGGACCAGGCTCCCGCGAGAGCGGCTCCACTGTGCTCCTCAGAAGGAAGAAAAGAGGACGGCTAGAGCCGGACCAGTCCAAAAAAAGAACCAGAAAATGTGACAATTTCGGCAGAGCCCAGTGCTGGGAGGGGGTGCACAGGCATTCGGCTCGACCACTGCCCTCCCCACGGCGCTGCACCCGCCACTCCTGCCCCGCCAGGAGTAGGAGGGGCGAGTCGTCCCCTCTCATCACCGGGAAGGTCCCGCGGGGAGGCGGGGGTGGGTGGTTGCAGACCCCGTGTCCTCCAGACTCCGCCACCCCGCCCCGGCACCCCACTCACCACGACCCCAGAAGGGCTGGGGGCGGCGGGGGCCCGGTTTGAGTGGCCCCACCCTGGAGACTGAAGGGGCGTGCCCCGCAGCGGCGGCTGCGCTCCGGCTGGGCGGCCAAGGTCCCCTGCAGCGGTCCCGAGGGCGGCCGTCACCGCCGGGAGCGCAGCGCCTCCCGCCCGACTCGCGGTAAGACCGGGTGGGGCCGCTCCCCCCCGGGGCAGCCTGGGTCCTTCCGCCCCCGCCTTGAGGCAATCGCTCCCTGGCCTGCGAGCTGCACAAAAAGGGAACCCGCAGCAGCGCCCCTCCCCCAGACGCGGGGCGGGTTCCCGTCCCGCCGCGGCCCGGGGTCCACGTGGACCCGTGGCTGTGGCGCCCCAGGCGCGGGTCCCGTGGCCGGCTGCGGTGGATCGACCGCGCGCTGCCGGCCCGGGCCGGAGGGCAGGGCCACCGTCCCCGGCGCCGCGCGCACACTCACCGGCCGCGCTCCCGAGCCGCCAGCGCCGCCGCCTTGCGCGCTCCGAGGTCCGGCCCCGGCGGCGGGGAGGGGCGCGGGCGCAGCGCGCAGGCGCGGGCCGGACTTCCCCAAAGCGCGGGCCGGGACTTCCTCGCGCCGTCCGCCCCGCCCCGCGCCCCCCGAGCTGGCCCGGTGGCCCCGGGAGATGGCGCTGTGGCGTGCGGGGATGTGCCCACTGGCCCTGCGCTGCGAGGTGGTGTGGTCCCCGCTTCGCGATGCGCGTGGGCAACGGGCTCTGGCCCGCGTACAGCCCGGTCTTCTCGGAGGAGGGCGGCCGCCGGCAGAGCGTCGGGGCAGCAGAGGCGCTCCCCGGTCCAGGGCGCTTCCAGGCAGCAGACGCTGACTTTCTCGAGCCCGGAGTCGCGTGGACCTGTCCGTGGGGGGGCGGTCCGAGTTCCCGGTGGCTCCTGCAGGGACCCCAGTGTGAAACCACGAATGCCCAGGCTTTGACTCAGTGTAGGGGTGAGCCCGATCCTGCTCTGGAAGTGGTTAGTAGTGTCTGCTGCCCACCGGAGCCACCTGCGGGCTGCTTCTGTCGGCCTCCGCATGACCTGGCCGGCTCTGGGCGTCTACTTCCTTCCCACAGACGTTTTCCACCCGCACCGTTGCTCCCAGCACGTTTCCTGCAGGCCGCGGGAGCTGCCCACCCTCCTCGGCCACCGTCCAACCAGTCCAGCAGCAAGGCAGACTGACCACCTGAACCGCCAGAGCCAGAATTGGACCAGACGAGAGGCCGGGAGCGGCAGGGAGAGACTGCCCAAGTGCAGCTCTGCCAAAGCGCAGGAGTCCAGGCAGGTTCTTGCTCTGCATAGGATACTGGCTGCCACTTCCCTGGCCTTGAGATCAGCACTGTGAGGTGCGATAGATGAGGACAGGAGGCTGGGCAAAGGCTGGTCAGTACCGGCTGAGGACACACAGCCACCAGTCTGTAGCGCTTGATACAACAGCGGCAAGCTTTCCCTTCCCCCTTGGGTCACTTGGCGTCCAGCCCCCACTGCCCACCTCCCATCCTTTGGCCTCTCAGGCTGCGCACCACTCCTTTGAATTCTCAGGCAGACCTGGTGAGCAGGGCAGAGGATGGTGGGCCTGGACCTGAACAGTCCCTTACCTCCCCCCAGTTTCCCTAGTGGCCAATCTCTCCTTGGCCAGGGACAAAGGGGACCCTGGTGCCAAGTAGACCCCTGACGCAACCACCCTGGCCACCTCTTGCTGGCCTCCAGATTCCAGAGTGGTGGGTCCTGGGTACTCATGGGTGGGTGGGAGGCACTGCCCCAGACCTTGTCTTATAGAGAAGTAATGGTAATGAGCAGTTGATTGACTGGCACGTAGCAGTCCCCAGAGCGGAAGTTGGTGTTCAGATTGCAGCAGCTTGTCTGAGGGGAGGGACCAGCCTACCCTACCACCATGTCTCCTACTACCCAAGCCCATACCCTCCGTGTCTACTCCTCTCCTCTCTTCCCCAGCTCAGTCCAGCAGAGGTTCAAAGGGGGTGGGGTGGTTCAGGGACCTCTGAGGAGTGGGCACTAGCTAACTAGAGAGCGATGCCTAAGTCCCATGTCCCGTGCCCCCTGCTGAGTGTGTGCGGGGGTGCTTCCCTGCCTGGAATACCTGCCCCGCCACGGGCCGTGTGGCTGCTGGGGAAGTGACCCTTTCTGGGGGCTAGGATCATGGGGCTGCACTGCCCCTGCCCCACGTCTCCTTTCTCCATAAGGGGCCACTCTGGGAACCTTGGGCTGCGAAGGTCCCGTGCATGCGGGGTTCTGGGGCGCAGCAGAAGGACCGGACCATGCACGAAGAAGAAAACTTTACATGCGGGGTGTGCGAAGGGGTCACCGCAGGAAGTTGCCGCCCTCGGCCCTGTCCTCCAGGATGGTCTCCACGCGCCGCCGCTGTGGGGACAGAGGTTGGGGTCGCATGTGCAGACGGGTGGGGCCCCCTTCGCCTTCCCCTGGGCTCACGGGCACCTCCTGCCGGTGCAGCGGGTCCGGGATCCGCGTGGGCTTCAGCTGCGGCGGCAGGAACACCTCGAGCCGCATGGCGGCGCGCGCAGACCGCTGGTGCTGGATGAGCAGTAGGATCTCCTCGGTCTGCCGGCGCGGAGGTGGCTGAGCCAGGGTGTGCGGGCCCAGGGTGCAGAGGGAGGGCCGCAAGCAGCGTTCCTCGCCATGGACCCCTGCTCCGCGTCCACCCGCTCCCGCCGTCCCGTTGCCTCACCCGAAGCCGGTTGTAGCGCAGCCGCAGCGCGCGGACGCGTCCGCGGGCCTCTGCCGCCTTGAGGACGCCGATGAGCCGGTCCTGAGGCTCTCCGGGCGGCTCGAGCGGCTGTGTCCAGGCGCGCGGGTCAGGCATACGGTGTGTCACCTCCACCGACTCGCGGGGGAAGATGGAGGGGGCCAGGCCCACGTCGTGCTGCAGGTCGCCAAAGAGCAGGTGGCGGTGGCGCTGTGCGGGGGACATAGCGGCCAAGCTCTCCTGCGTCAAGGACCAGCGCGGCTCGAGGGGTTCCGTCGAGGGCGCCCCCTTGGCGCGCCGTGCTGCCTGTGCGCTCCCTCTGGTGTGTTCCTTTGTACCCTTTTTTCCGGCCTCCTTCGACCACCGCCGCTGCATTGTTCGGCCCTGCAGAGGGGAGCGTAGGCTTCGTGGGTGCCCGGGACGGCCCCAACACTGCCAAGCACCCTGGCAGCGGCCCCAGATCAGCTGCAACCTCACCTGCCGTTCCATCAGCGGTCCCACTTGAGGTCCCACCTGCCGTCCGGATCTCTGTCCCCTCCCTGCCTACCAGCTGTTGTTTGAACTGAGAAACACCTGGTTTCAGGTCAGCCTCAGAGCTGGAGGCCGCTGAGGATCCCTGCAGCACCCTGGCTTCGGTCGGCAGTCTGGCCAGTCCCGGACGCCAGCCTGCAGGGGAGGACGGGGTGGGCTCCACTGTGTGCGCCAGCACGCGGTATGCCCGTGTGGGTTGCACGTTTCCTCGTGTGTACATACGGGCAAGAGCGCTCCCACTCTCTGACCTGAATCTGGGCTGGGCAGATGGAGTGGGAACCACGGGGAGGGGGGGTCAGGAAAACGCGCAGCCGCCAGCCAGCCGACCCCTCCCTTAGAGTCCTCGGCCCCAGACCCTCAGTTTCTGCCCCTGGACTGGGAGCCTCTAAGCTCCTGCGGATTGTGACGTGGTCGCCTGGCAACCGGAAGTCGCGCTCCTGCTGTAACCGGGGGTGGGGCAGAGCCGGGGTCCATTTGGCTAGGGTTGGGGGCGGGGCTGGAGATACGCTTGGTGACCCTCTCAGTCAGGGCATCTCCCCTCGAACACAGGTTTGGGATCTCAGGATTTAGGGGACACCCAAGACCTAGTTCGTGTTTTGCTGAGCTCTGTATCTCTTAACCTGGGATTTGAGTGAGAACTGCGGTCTCCTCTGTGCGTGCCGTTTGGATGGGAGAATCCGGATACAGGGGAGGGACAAGGGGGGTTGTGGCGATTTATTTATTTTTATTGGAAAGGCAGATATACAGAGAGAGGAGAGACAGAGAGTAAGATCTTCCGTCCAACGGCTCACTTTCCAAGCAATTGCAATGGCTGGCGCTGAGCCAGTCCGAAGCCAGGAGCTTCTTCCAGGTCTCCCATGCAGGTGTAAGATCCCAAAGCTTTGGGGCCCTGCGGCGTGGCCTAGTGGCTAAAGTCCTCGCCTTGAATGCGCCAGGATCCCATATGGGCGCCGGTTCTAATCCCGGCAACTCCACTTCCCATCCAGCTCCCTGCTTGTGGCCTGGGAAGGCAGTCGAGGACGGCCCGAAGCTTTGGCACCCTGCACCTGCGTGGGAGACCCTGAGGAGGTTCCAGGTTCCCGGCTTTGGATCGGCGCAGCACCGGCCTGTTGTGGCTCACTTGGGGAGTGAATCATCGGACGGAGGATCTTCCTCTCTGTCTATCCTCCTCTCTCTGTATATCTGACTTTGTAATAAAAATAAATCTTTAAATAAAGATTGTCAACAACAATACAATAAAATGGATTATAAAAAAAATAAATAAATAAATCTTTAAAAAAAAAAAGAAGGAAAAAAAAAAGATCCCAAAGCTTTGGGCCATCCTCGACTGCTTTTCCAGGCCACAGGCAGGGAGCTGGATGGGAAGTGGGGCCACTGGGATTAGAACTGGCGCCCATATGTGATCCAGAACGTTCAAGGCGAGGACTTTAACTGTTACGCTATCGTGCTGGGCCCATGAACTAGGCTTTAATGTCCATTGACTTGTATGAGAGCTGAAAGGGATGTGGGACAGACTGGACCAGTGTTCTGTTCATGGTGACAAGCATGGGAACCAGGGCAGGCGCAGACCTGGTGAGGGTTATTAGGAGTCACCGCAGGTAGGCTACAGCTCCCACTGGTTTACGTGGCCAAGTGTGTAGTGGGCAGGATTGGGATGGGCTCCATCACTCATTGGTTTGTGTAGAAGATGGGGCTGGAGGCAGAACTGACCCAGCAATTGCAACCACCAACATATGCATAGGCTGATGGGGCGATGGACTGTGGCGGATCCTGTACTGGCAAGCATACACAAGAATCTGGTCTGGGATCACTTCAAACAAAGTTTCTTTGGGGATAACCCCAATCAAACTGCTGGACTCAGAACCTCAACCATGAAGAGAATTGCAGGTTCTGTGCTCACTTCGGCAGCACATATACTAAAATTGGAATGAGAATTGCAGGTTCCATGGTCTGACCATGGAGTGCATGTATCAAATCTGAGCCTCCTCAGTGGCTCAGAGTGAGCAGTGGACAACATATCCAGGTGCACACTGAGGATATGGTAGTACATTGGAGCCTGCAGAAGATACCTGGTACCACAACAGAGGACAGAACAAACTGACCAACAACCCTAGCCAAGTGTTGGCAGTGAAAAACTGGGCAAGTGTAGACGCTAAGGTGGACTATGTCAGCCAGTGGATTCTGAAGAGATTTCATCGTGCTTGGAATGGCGGGGTTGGCAGCAATTCAGAATTGTTGAACTATCAAAAACACTTAAGCAGTGCCCTCAGAGCATGCACTACACTGGGGACCTTGGGATGGTTGGGAGGGTGGGTATGGCTTCTTCCTTTGTCTTTCCCCTTCCCCCAGATACAGGAAGGAAAAAAGAGAATGTGGGGAAAAAAGAGGAAATATGCTGTGAGTGCTGGTGTGTGCCGTTGGTGCTGACATGTGCTATGGGTGCTGGTGTGTGCCGTTGGTGCTGACATGTGCTGTGGGTGCTGGTGTGTGCCGTTGGTGCTGACATGTGCTGTGGGTGCTGGTGTGTGCCGTTGGTGCTGACATGTGCTGTGGGTGCTGGTGTGTGCCGTTGGTGCTGACATGTGCTGTGGGTGCTGGTGTGTGCGATCGACACTGGCGTGTGGGCCTCATCCTAGGACCATAGAGTCTGTGGGGCCATTTTTGTTGTGTTAAAGTCCTGGAGATAAGCCACA
This sequence comes from Ochotona princeps, assembly GCF_030435755.1. NCBI lineage: Eukaryota > Metazoa > Chordata > Mammalia > Lagomorpha > Ochotonidae > Ochotona > Ochotona princeps. The sequence goes on along the minus strand of NC_080853.1, from coordinate 95,187 downwards.
GAGAGGTGGTCTGGAGGCTCACAACCCCATCTGAGGTGATCTCTCAGGAGTTTCCTGACCAGCAGCCCCCATGACCACCGACGGGGAGAGGCAACAGTGTTTAGCAGCATAAACCACCAGGGACAGTCTGATTGAGCATGTTCATTTATTGTCAAGTAAACGCAATCTTATATAGACTAAGACAGAGGAAGGCAGAAGGGCATCTCCCCACAGTCCTCCCACGCAACAATGGTACTGTAATTGGCTAAAAGGGTCTAACTCTCTGGATCCTCCGATCATATACAACACAGCTGGCAGGTAGGCCGTAGGGTCATGCACACCAGGTAGGCTGGCAGGTAAGGTGGACTGTGCCTGACTACTCAGAGGTGTTTATCAAGGAAGTCTCAGCACAGTTTGTCCAAGAACAGAGAAGAGAGACTGGGATGTAGTCTACCGCTCTCACTTGCATGACTAGTGATCAGGCCAGATTGAGGTCGCAGTCAATCAAAACCATGGTCAGGGGGTTCCCCCGGGGATATGGTGTGCTGTCTGCCTTTGACCTCCCACATAGGCCAAGCAGGCAGGGATCCAGGGGCTATCTCCCACAGGGACAGGATGTGGGGAAGACTATTCCGGGCCTCTTCTGCTGGAGCCTCAGGAGTCGGCCCCGTTCTGCCCAGCAGCCTAATGGACAGGCACCCTGAGGTCTTGCCTCACCCCAGTCCACTTGCTGGGTCTGCACACCAGCATGAGTTTGGAGAGCCCCTTCTTGGCATGTCCCAGGTGCGCAGAGTTCTGTACTAGCCTACTTGGGCTACCTGTAGTGCTCTGGGATGGTTGTGCCATGTGGTGTACACACACGTGCATGTCCCCAGCTGTCTCTTTTGAGTCACATGTCCTGGGTCAGACCCTGGATCCTCTGCTGGACTGGGCGAAAACAGGACTTCCCTTTGTGCCTGACCTGCAGGTCCCAGGACTCCTCCTGGGCGCAGGGCTGGACTCAGGGACCTGGTCCTGGCCTCCTGCACTGGCTGACACACCTGCAAGGTTTTGCCTGGACTCTACTGGGTTGCATTGGACATCCTCATGGCCGGTCTAGGACTGGGACTGGGGCAGGGGAAGAGCAGGTTCCATACCCAGAAAAGGAGCACAGGTGTGTCCTGGGACATCCGTGTTCCGTAGCTGAAAGGGGAACCTGGCATGACAATGCATGCTGGGATGGGGGCACGGGAAGCAACCAGGCCTCACTCCTGGGGGCTAGCAAGGGTAGGCAGTGCTCACAGCCACAGGGACCGGGCAAGAGTGGGCAGTGCTCACAGCCACAGGGACCGGGCAGGGGTGGGCAGTGCTCACAGCCACAGGGACCGCGCAGGGGTGGGCAGTGCTCACAGCCACAGGGACCGGGCAGGGGTGGGCAGTGCTCACAGCCACAGGGACTGGGCAGTTGTGGGCAGTGCTCACAGCCACAGGGACCGGGCAAGAGTGGGCAGTGCTCACAGCCACAGGGACTGGGCAGGGGTGGGCAGTGCTCACAGGCACAAGGACCAGGGTTGTGTTGTTGGCTGATCTGACTGCATTGGCTACCCCTCCCCTCTGCTTCCTGTCCCTCCCTCCCCATAATCCTTCCCCCTTTTCCCTCTCCACCCTGGGCTCAAGGTCTCACTCTGTCTGCCCTTGTGGTGCCAGCAGGGCCTTCTCTGGGCTGGAGGAAGCAGATGGCCATAAGCATGAAGACTGGTGTCGGTCCTGTCCCCCAAGGCATCCCCTCATTCCCAGCGTACTTTGTGCCTGCTGTGCCTGCTGTGGCCTATGTGTTCTGCTTCCCTGTGTGTGGGGGTGAGTTTTTAGACTGCCGTGGCTGCAGGGAGGATGCTGAGTAGCTGATGAGAGCAGCTGGGGCCTGAACCCTGAACCTTACTTGATTCACCAAGTATCCTAGTGACACAGCTTCCCATTGCCTGGCAACCGCACCCCTCTAAGGAGGCTGTGGGTCTTCTGGGGTGGGGCGGGTCTGAGCTGCACCTACGTGCAGGCAGGGAGGACAATCTTGTTGCACTTGAGCATTGCCCATGTGGTCTTGGCTTGTGTCCTCTGCTCTGAGTGACCACTGCCAGTGACCATGGTTCAGGGTGTGAAGGATTGTGGTATCTGTGAAGCCCAGCTCTGGGGGAGATGCCCTCTTGTCAGTCATCTGGATGGGCAGTGTCATGCCTCTGAATGTGATCCTGTCACTTAGGAGGTGTGTGTGTCCTGTGTCCTGTGTGTGCTGTATTTGCACTGTGCATGTCCTGTGTGAGCACTGTGTGTGTGCTGTATGTGTTGTGTGTGCTGCTGCTGTGTATGTCCTGTGTTGCTGTGTGTGCTGTATGTGCTTATACATGTGTGCTGTGCTGTATGCACTGTGCGTCATGTGTGTCATGTGTTTGCTGCATGTGCTTATATATGTGTGTTGTGCTGTTGTGTGTATTCTGTGTGCTCTGTGAGCATGTGCTATGTGTCCTATTGTGTGCTGTGTGTGTCCGGTATGTGTCATGCATGTCTGTCTTGTGTGTTGTATGTGTGCTTGCGTGTGTGTGTGCTGTATATGTCTTGTGTCTGGATCTGTGTCTGCCCCGTCCCGCCCCATGTGACCCACTTTCCCTGGGCCCCCTCTTCCCGCCTGCGCAGCCCCTCCCATCCTGAGCCGTAGCCTACTCCCCTCCCCCACTCCTGGCTGCCGCACTCCTTGCTGCGTCGCAGCGCCTGGCGTCAGCTGAGGAGGAGCCGCCACAGCCGCATCCAGACCCGTTCAGGGACCAGCGAGGAGGGGTCTCCAACCCGTGCGGGGGCCTGTGAGGAAGGGTCTTTGACCCGTGCAGGGGTCCGTGAGGAGGGGGTCTCCTCATCCTAGTTTGCTTCAGAGCTGAGGGGTGGGGTCTGCTTTCCTGGCTCCCAAGGAGGTTGCCAAGGTGAGGGTTCTAGTCGCTGGGAAAGGGGAAGAAGGGCACAGGAGGAGGCTCAGCCTGTGTGTGCTGTGTGTTCATGTGTGTGGGCTATGCCAGGGAACACACGAGCAGCTGTGTGTCCTGTATGTTCACGTGTGTGGGTTATGTCTGGACATGCACCCTGGCATGACTGCACGGGATGCCTGCCTGTCTGCGTCAGCATGTTTCATGTCTGTGCATGGTGTGTGCCGTGGTGTTGGATGGTGCTGGCTGGGCAGACATTTGTACTGTGCCCCAACACAGGTGCCACTGATGGAGTCCCTGTTCCCAGCTCCATTCTGGGAGGAGCTGTATGGCCGCCACCTGCAGGGCAACCTGTCACTGCTGGGTCCCAACCACAGCCTGCCTCCTGCCCACCTGCTGCCCAACGCCAGCCACGGGGCCTTCCTGCCCCTGGGGCTCCAGGCCACCATCGTAGGGCTCTACCTGGCTGTGTGTGTTGGTGGGCTCCTGGGAAACTGCCTCGTCATGTATGTCATCCTCAGGTAGGTTGAGGGGAAGCCCAGCAGGTGGTTGGCTCTGCCTCCCCCCCACCGTGAAGTCCTTTAGGGCCTTGTCCAGAGGGTGGGGTCGCAGCTGATACCTGGTTGCCAACTCCTTGGTTGGGGAGCTTATCAGGAGAGGGGCAGGCCCTGTGCCACTGCATATGATGATAACCTTATTGTGGTGATCCCTGATGTATGCCCAGTGTCCTGGGCACAGAGTTAGGGTGGGGCTTGAATGCCAAATTGGAAGACTTTGTTCTCTAGCCAGTGTGATCCAGGGTGGAAGGAAGGTGACGAGGATGGGAACACCTCACCATTTTGGGTTAAATGCCTGAACTCGGGACTCCTCTTCATGGACCCGGTGGAGGTGTCAGGGTGGGAATTTGGGGAACCAGGACAGAGTTGGAAGTCTTCAAGCCATGCCTCTCTTCTCCACCATCCCATGTGTTCCTGAGCAAATCCTGTTCCCTCCTGAGCCCAGTGGAAAATGACTGAAGGCCACATGGTCACCCTTGTGTGCTGTGTGCACACACTAATGTGAGTGAGTGTGTGAGTGTGTGTGTATGCCCCTTCCAGGGCTGGCCCCCAGTCCATGTGGTGTAACCACTTCTGGCTGCTCTGGATCACACCCTCTTAGAGTCACTTCCTGTGTTTGAAAAGGGAAGGTGCTGGGGCCAATTGGGTGCTCTGAGGCAGAGACAAGTTCAGATCCTGCCGTGCTGGCACCAGAAGTAGTGGTGGGTAGGGGTAGATACCGCAAGAGTGGCAGCGTGTGGTTCGCAAGCCAGGACTGAGCCTTGAGAGCAAATTAGCCCTTGACACAGAGCCTCATCCTCTACTTCCACCTCCTCTTCCACATCCTCCTCCATCTCCTCCACCTGCTGCTCCACCACCTCCTCCTCCTTACAGTAATCACCACCCTTAGCACCAGCATTGTCATTCAGTTATTTTATTAGTATTTGCTATGTACAGTTGTCCCAGCCATATTACTGGAGTTTGGATCCACTCAAACCCCTTCTACACACATTCCACCCTGTCACCATTTTCCATCTCCATTGCTAGGTAAGGTGTTGGTGGGGAAGTCCTTGGGCAGTTTAGTGTCTTACCAGGGAGGAAATCAGTTTTTTTCTAGTCAAGGCAGTGTCAGGTGTGCTGGCACCTGTGTCTCCACTGGTCCACCCAGACCAGTCTTGATGCTTGGGACTCTTGTGCTCAGCAGAGCTCCCATGCAGCCACTGTGGTTCTGGTCCCCCACTCCACCCTTGTGGTGCCACCACAGTGGGTGGGGTCCAGGAACCAGCCTTTGGGGGAGGGCTGGTGGGCCACTGTGCTGGGTTGGGGCCAAGGTGGGTGTCTGCCCTTGTCCTAGCAATGCCTGTCTTGCCACCCTGGCCCCTGCAGGCACACCAAGATGAAGACAGCCACCAACATCTATATTTTCAACCTGGCCCTGGCAGACACCCTGGTGCTGCTCACTCTGCCTTTCCAGGGCACCGACATTCTGCTGGGCTTCTGGCCATTCGGCAACGCCGTGTGCAAGGCCGTCATTGCCATTGACTACTACAACATGTTTACTAGCACCTTCACCCTGACTGCCATGAGTGTCGACCGCTATGTGGCTATCTGCCACCCCATCCGGGCCCTGGATGTTCGCACCTCCAGCAAAGCCCAGGCTGTGAATGTGGCCATCTGGGCCTTGGCCTCTGTGGTTGGTGTCCCAGTTGCCATCATGGGCTCGGCACAGGTGGAGGATGAAGGTCAGCGGGGTGCCCTGGGCCTAGCACCCAGTTGCTGGGTCGCTCGGGGGAGGGGGGAGGTGTGGGGGTTCCCCCTCTGACCCCACCTCTCTCTGGCAGAGATCGAGTGTCTGGTGGACATTCCTGCCCCTCAGGACTACTGGGGCCCAGTGTTTGCTGTCTGCATCTTCCTCTTCTCCTTCGTCATCCCCGTGCTCATCATCTCTGTCTGCTACAGCCTCATGATCCGGAGGCTGCGAGGTGTGCGCCTGCTCTCCGGCTCGCGGGAGAAGGACCGGAACCTGCGCCGCATCACACGGCTGGTGCTGGTGGTGGTGGCCGTGTTTGTGGGCTGCTGGACACCGGTGCAGGTGTTTGTGCTGGTGCAGGGGCTGGGCGTGCAGCCGGGTAGCGAGGCTGCCGTGGCTGCCCTGCGCTTCTGCACAGCCCTGGGCTATGTCAACAGCTGCCTCAACCCTGTGCTCTATGCCTTCCTGGATGAGAACTTCAAAGCCTGCTTCCGCAGGTTCTGCTGCGCTTCTGCCCTGCGCCGTGAGATGCAGTTGTCAGACCGCGTGCGAAGTGTTGCCAGGGATGTGGCCCTGGCTTGCAAGACACCGGACACAGTGCCACGGCCTGCATGACTAGGCGTGGACCTGCCCATGGGGCCCATCAGTCCCCAGAGCCCATCCACACCCAACACAGAGCTCACACAGGTCACTGCTCTCTAGGTTAACTCCTGAGCTGCTGATGGGCTTCACCTTGGGCCCAGGCACTTTGCAGCACCATGGGACAGTGTTGAGGCTGCCACTGCGACCCCATTGGACCAAGCTGCCATCCTGGAGCAGAGAGCTCTGCAGTGTATATGCGCATGCTCCCAGCTCCGTGTTACTGTGGTGGCCAAGTGCTGCACAGGCACATGCCTGCACTGGAATAGCCCCTTCACAGTCGTGTGCTCCACGTGTCGTGAACTGTCTACCAGCTGTCAGCTTTGTGGCCTCTCCTCTGGACTGCTGAACAGACCCCATGCAGGCACTCCTCTGAGCTTGACCATCTGGCTGCACCCACACTACTGGCACCCTGGGAGGATGTTTGCAGGGGTTGCCAGCCATGGCAAGAAGCTTCTTCTGACCTGTGCAGGCTGCTGTTCCCTGTGCACCCCCACCTGTGGCTCAGTCCAGGGTCCCAAGACCACCTGTCCTCTGGAGCCTGACTGGTGACTCCTCAGTGGGCCTCTCCCCTGGGACGTGCTACACGCAGGAAAAGGCAGGGCTGATCCAGCAGGTGGAGGCCTGGAGCTGCGCGTCAGGGCAGGATGGCACAGCAGCCTCTGGCTCAGGGCAGGATGGCACAGCAGCCTCCATGCGGTTCTCTGTTGTCAACTGCCTCAGCCCCAGGCCCTGGGGTGTTCTGGGTAAAGCCTGAGCTTCCTGCTGACCAGCGGCCTTGGGAAAGATGTGCTCCAGCTGAACTTTGGGGGTCCTTTTCCCTGGGGCAGCAGTCGCTGACCGTGCAGAAGCTTCTCTGTGGATGAGGCACTGACCCCTGCAACCTGGGAAGGACCTCGACCATCAATGGAACCTTGGCCAGGTGACCTCAGGTCCCTGGAAAGATCAGGAAGGACTGGCTATGCCTCAGCTGCAGATCCTGGGCATGGTGCTTGCCCACGCTATCTTCTGTGTGCCTGTGGTGCCGTCTGTGTCTTGCCCCGTTCATGCATGCAGCATGCAGCCAGCTTTGGCTCTCCGGGCAGGAGAAGGGCCTCAGTAAACCTCCCTTGCAGGGACTGCTCTCCTTTTCACAGGCGTTTCTGACTGTCCCTGGGGGCCCCTCTACCGCCTCAGCTCAGTCCAGGTGTTGACTGGTCATGTCAGAGGGCTGGGTGGGCCCCCCCAGGCTGGAAGCTTCTGAGCCCTGCCCACGATGGGGTCCCATCACGTGAGGCTCCACCCATGCCTGAGGCTCCATTCCCACGTCCGATGCTCCACCCACGCCCGAGGCTTCACCCCATGACCCAGGCTCCACCCACGGGTTAGGCAGCAACCACGCGTTAGGCTCCACCCACACTTGAGGCTCCACCCCACACCCAGGCTCCACCCACACCTCGAACCCCCGAAGACCACAGGGCAGCAGCTCAAGCAGAGAGGACCCTGGTGAGAACAGCACCCGACCTTCGTGACACCGGAGGCTTCCAGGCCTCAGGCTGTGTCCACTCCCGACTCTCCGCTGCGTCCCAGGTTCTTGCCATCCCGCCCGGCCAGGTGGGCAGGCGCCTCCTGAGGGGCAGCGGATCCGGGTCTGTAGGGCAGGCCTCAGTGGCGCTTCTTTGCTGGCTGCACAGGGCAAAGGCACCCGTGGGTGCGCGGCCCTTGCGCAGCCCAGGTAGCCCCTCACACTCCTCATTTCACCCCGCGGACCACCTCTTCACTTCACCCAGCCCTGCTCGCTCAGTCCCTCACCCGACCCTCACTCTCCACACCTCAACCCTCCCCCGTCCCTCAAGCTCCACACTTCACTCCCGCCCCTCACTCCTCACTCTCCACACCTCAACCCTCCCCCTCTCTTCATGCTCCATCCCTCACCCCCCACCCCTCACCCCGCCCCTCATGCTCCACACTTCACTCCCGCCCCTCACTCCTCACTCTCCACCCCTCACCCCGCCCCTCATGCTCTACACCTCACTCTGCTCCTCTCCACACCTTACCCCCACTCCTCACCCCTCATGCTCCACGCCTCACACCCAGGGCTCTCCTCCTTGCTCTACACCTCACACCTGGCATGCTCAGCCTTTCGACTGGGTAATTAGGCTGCTCCAGTGAAGGTGTAACAGCGGGGAGCCAGGCTGGAACATCACGTTCTGCCGGCCCAGGTGTGGGAGTGGGGGCTGGCAGCCCTCTGGACCCTGAGCTGCGGCAGACCTGGAGGTGGAGCCAGGGTGGCCGGTGCCCTGTGGGACCCTTTCTCCTGCCACTCCAGACAGCTTGGTTTGGGAGACTTGATCCCCCCATGCGGTGTCCACGTACCCAGCTGTTCAGGCTTCTGCGGACACCATGAGATCCTGCAGGCCCCTGTCAGACCCCCAGATGACCAGAGCTTCGGTCCACAGCCGGGCTGAGCCTGCACCATCCCAGGAGCCACTCGGGGGTAGAAGGGGCTGTGGTGGGAAGATGACTCCCAGAGGGCTGGTGGGTAGGGGCAACTCTGGGCTGACAAGCTGGGGTGTGTGGGCTGGGCACCCTCCTTGTGTGTCAGGCTGACCACAGTCTGGGCTGCTGACAGGCTGAGGGATGCAGCTGGGAAGCCAGATGTGGCCAGAGGGTCCTGCTCCTCCCAGCTGGCAACTGATGGTCTCTGGCTTGGGCCCAGGAGCCTTGTCTAACCTGAGCCTAGCAGCAGTTCCTGCCAGCTGGGGCCAGGGGTTCTGGCCTCTGCAGACTCTTGGCTGCTGCCCAAGGTGCCCAGCATCATGCTCTCCCTACATGGTTCTTGGTGGTAGAGCCCAACGTAGCCCTCCAGAGGTCCCTGCTTCTGTGACAGGGCAGATGGGGTCTATTGGCATCGCTCTGTGCATTTCTGGCCTGATTCAGGTGCCTGTTGTATCAGCTTCTCCTGCGGGGCCTCAGTTGTTGCTGCTGTCCTCCCAGGGGCTGTCCAGGAGACAGGCATGGCAGAGGCCGAGCCTGTGGCAGCCAGCTGCTGGAGGACCTCAGGTCTCTGGAGCAGGGTTGGAGCCGGCCTTATGAGGTGAGTCCCAGCTGCTCCATATTCCACCCAGCTCCCTGTGATGTGCCTGGGAGGGCAGTGGACAGAGGTCCATAGCCTTGGGCTCTGGCACGCCCTGACATGGGTCACCCGGATGGAGCTCCTGGTTCCTATTTTTAACCTGGCTCAGAGCTGATTGCTGTGGCCTTTGAGGAGGGTACCAGCAGGTGGATACACTCCCTGTCTTTCCAGTAAAATAAACACGTGCATTTACTTGGAAAAGGGAATGGGAACAGTGGGATGTGAGGAGGCAGAATGCTCCCCTGGCAGCGTGGACACTACTGGGGGGACAGGAAGCAGCCAGGAGCTCAGGCCCTCCAGCAAGGGGATAGGACATGAAAGCCCCTGGGAAAGTTGTCATCCAGGAATATGTAGAGGAAGGGGTTGAGGCAGGAGTTGGCATAGCTGAGGCTGGCTGATGACCAGGGTGGCCTGCGGCACCCTGTGATGAGAGCCACGACTGAGGCCAGGTGGAAAGGCATCCAGCAGAGGAGGGAGGCAGCCAACACAGCAAAGACCAGGATGATGACCCTGTGCTTGGCCTTGCCCAGCGCCTTGGCAGCTGAGTAGAGCTGCATGGCCCACAGCCAGCACAGCAGGTTAGCGTATAGCGCACATACTGTGCACACAGGCAGCAAGAAGCCCAGCACCAGTGTGAAGACGTGGCTGTCCTTGAACCAGGCCCACTCAGGCTGTGGGAAGCTCAGGCCACAGCTCGTTGCTATAGATGCTGGCGAAGGAGAAGAAAGGCAGCACCAAGAAGGCCACGGCCAGCCAAACGCACAGGCTGGCTACCTTGGCATCATGGTGGGTATGGCATGGTGGGCCACAGGAGTGCACCGTGGCCAGCACCACCAGGTAGTGGTCAACGCTCATGGCAGCCATGAAATAGACGCTGGAGAAGATGCTGCAGAGGTCGATGGCCAGCACCAGCTTGCACAGCAGCTGCCCAAAAGGCCAGCGCTGCAGCAGGTATTCAGCAGTGTTCACAGGCAGCACCAGTGTGAAGAGTCCGTTGGCCACGGCCAGGTTCAGGAGGAACACATTGGTCATGGTCTTCATCCTGGGTGCTCTTAAGATCACATAGATGATGGCTGTGTTGCCCATCAGCCCCATAGTGCAGATCACCAAGTAAACAGCAGGCAGCAGCACATACAGATCTGGCAGAGGCTAGGGGGAGGTGGCATTGGGTCTGGTGCTGTTGTCCTAAGGAGGCCAGCCAGGGACCCGGGGTCTTGGGGGGCCTGCATGGTGAAGTGTGACCTGGGAAAGGACACTGGGAAACAGGACAGAGAGCCATGGAGTATGGCTAGAGGGGTCCTGTAGAGGGGGGCAGCTCCCTGCCAAGCCAGGGATACCTGGGGCCTGGGGCTGCCTATGTCAGCCTTTGCCAGGTTGTGCCACCTGTCAGCTCCCTTCCCATGACCCTTGCTCCAGCAGACAGCTGGCTGCTGCCCCCATTCAGAAAAGCGGGGAACAGATCTGTTGACCCCTGCACCAACCCTGGTCACTCCCAGACATGACCCAAGGGAACCCTTGCTGTTGGTGCTGGCCAGGGGCCTCACCTGCTATGTTCCACACTGGCCGGTGCTCTGACTTGCAGCCCTGGCGCATGGAGAGAGCCTGGGTTCTGGGCAGGGAGTCTCTGCTGCTCTCCATGCTGGGGAAGCTTCCAGGAGCAGCCCAGCCGCTGCTGCCTCTGCAGCTCCCAGTGAGGTGCCTGACTGGTGTGGTGGAGGATGGGTGCGTAGGTGCAGGGCTGATGGGAAGGAGGTGGGGCGTCCTGCTGACGCAGGCAGGGCTGGTGCTGGGGTAGGTGCCCTTGCTATGGTGGCTCTCCCAGGGCCTGCTGCCCTTGCTGTGCACATAGGTGTGTTGAGGGAGGGTGTGCCCAAGCCTGTGGCAGGTTGGAGGGCACTGGTGCCTGTCCAGGGCCACTGCGTTTGTGGGTGTCTTCATGGGGCTTACCCTGAGCCTTGCGTGTGCTTGGTGTGTGCTTGGTGTGTGTGTGTATATGTGTCTTATTGTATCACCTGCTCACAGCAGATGAGCTTTGCCCATGCCTGGGGGGCTCCTGGCCTGAATGTGGGGAGGGGCTGTCATTAGCTGCTATCTGCTCAGGCTGGGAACCACTCTCACCCCTACCTGGATCTGACCCCACTCTCCCTGTGGTCAGGGTAGGAGCTGGGGGCCATGGAGGTCTGGGGGCCCCTGTCCAGGGCCCCTGCTGCTGTGTGAATGTCCCCTTACCCCAGTGAGCTGGGCTGGGCCACAGGGGCCTATGGAGAAAGCAGCTTGGGAGTGGTGGATCCTGGAAGGGGCAGTGGCGGGGCCTGAGTCCCCTGGCATGGGGATGTGCGAGGTGGGGAGAGTAGGTGGGTCCCGGCTTCAAGCTCAGCTGTTACTGCAGCGTGACTGCACACAAACAGGAAGGAGGCAGCCTCACATGGGGAGGTGTGCCATCTGCAGGCACAGGGCATGGGCCACCTGCTCTCTGGCCCAGGCCTCCACCCCGCAGCTCAGTCCCAGGGGGCTTCCTGGAGGAAGTGCTGGTCTTGAGCACATCCTGGGTGGTAGTCAGTGAGGTTGATTTACAGGGGGATGTGGGAGTCTTACCCTGTCTAGCCACTGGCAGAAAGGCTGCGAGATAGGGAGGGGAAGACCCTAACTCGCTAAGTATTGGGAGTATGAAGGGGGTGTGCCAGCTGTGATGGGAGGGGAGTGTGGACAACCATGTGCCAGCTCCTGGGGGTCTGGCTGTCCCAGTTAGGATTTTCATGCTCAGATCCCAGGCCAGGGTATGGATGTGGCTTCAGGAGATCTCCGGTTGGTTCTGAGATCAGGAGATCTCAAGTTGGTTCTGCCTATAGACATGGGTAGAGGGAGTGGAGCAGGAAAGGTTCTGGAGGATTTAGGGTGAGCAGGACTCAATCTTCCAGATCCTCTCTTCGTGGAAGCATCCACATCGGCTGGCAGCAACTTGTAGATCCCAGCCCCCCAGGTCCCCATGCAGCCACATGTACCCTGGCCTGTGTCCCACTGCACTCGTGTGTGAACGCATGTGCTCCTAGCCAGTTCATGGCATCTCGCCCACACAGGCCATGCTGAAACTCCTTTCCCCAGCTGGCTGTTGTGTCTACACATAGCCGCTTCCCTTCCCTTGGGTTTGCAGACAGCCACCACTTGCCCCTCTCCTGGCTGCCCACTCAGGTATGGTCAGGTGAAGTGTGCAGTGGCCTGCCTAGGGCTCAAGTGTCCTTGCTTGTGACCCCAGCTCCACAATGGTCTGCTGTCCTCTGTGTTTGGGGCACAGATGTATATGGTAAGTTGGGTTATGTGGTGTCCAAAGGGCCGGGATGAGGTTTAAAAACAGAACTGGCATCTCAGGATATGGGGCATCTCAGTTTTCCTAATCTTAACCCTTACCAAGTCAGCTCTATCCTGGACAGGCAGGGCCCAGGCAGCTCAGAGGCCCTGCAATCCTGCCCTTCTCCACCAGCACAGTTGGGGGTCGGGGGCGGGGCATGATGCCTTGCCTTGAGTGCCCCTTGCTGGCCACCTGGCAGGCAGTGCCAGTCCCATTGCAGCTTCCTTTCAGCTTCTGGGATTTCAGCCCAGGGCTGGGCCCTGGGAGCGAAGGGCCCTCCAGATTCAGATGAACCCTGTGGGAACCGCCCTGGGCCTGGAATAGAGCGCATATTGTCATCATGACTGTGGGCCCAAGTTTTGTGTCACCTATCTGCCTTTGGGCCTCCTTACATGCACAACCACCTGCTGTCCTGTGCTGGGCACCTGTGCTGTTGTGGCCTGCACAGGCCAGTAGCTACTTTGTGTTTTGCCGTGTGACTTAAGGCAAGTTACTCAAGCTCTCTGAGCTCCCATGTCCTCCCTGGCTGGAATGTGGAAAAGATTAGAGCAAAGTGAGGCTAGTTAGGAGTTGGTCAGTGTGTGGTCAGGTCAGCTGTGGGTAGGACAGGAGGCAGGCCAGAGGACTTCTTGGGTTGGGGTGTGGGACTCCCAGGGGTGGGGTTCCTTAGCTAGATTGCCTCAGGCTGAGCAGGCTCTGAGTGACTGCCTCCACACTGTTGTCAGTTCTGAGTGGGGATGGTTGGATTCAGGTCCTGGTTGTTCCTCCCAGGGTCACCTGCTTGGTAACTAGCTTTGGTCCCTGAGGCTGTGGACAGATCCAGATCCAACTCTGGCCTCAGCCAGCACTGGTTGGCCCCAGACCTGAGGGGTTCAGGGCAGTTTCCTGGAGAGGGGGCAACCTGAGGGGAGCCTCTGAGGGTAAGATGAGGGGCATGCAGGACCCTGGGAGAAGGGTGTGGGGACCTAAGTTATCCTGGCTGCAGGAGAGGAGGTGGCCAGAGCACCTGAGCGGCTGACACCCCCACACCCCCAGCCTGGCTGTGAGAGGGCTGGGCCGGGCTGCTCCCAGGAAGCTGGCATCACAGGTGCATTTTTTTCTTTTTTTTAAAGATTTATTTATTTTTATTACAAAGTCAGATATACAGAGAGGAGAGACAGAGAGGAAGATCTTCTATCCGATGATTTACTCCCCAAGTGAGTGCAACAGCCAGTGCTGTGCCGATCCGAAGCCGGGAACCTGGAACCTCCTCCGGGTCTCCCATGCGGGTGCAGGGTCCCAAAGCTTTGGGCCATCCTCGACTGCTTTCCCAGGCCACAAGCAGGGAGCTGGATGGGAAGTGGAGCTGCCGGGATAGAACCGGTGCCCATATGGGGTCCCGGCGTGTTCAAGGCGAGGACTTTAGCCGGTAGGCCACGCTGCTGGGCCCCAGAGGGCATTTCTAACATGGGGAGACCTTGGCTGGAAGCGCACCTGTACCACCGCCACCTTCTGGCTGCACGAACCTGAGCAGTTTTACACTTGTGCATGTCTGAAAATGTCTTTATCATCTTGGTGTCATGTCCTGGGATATGAGAAGGAATATCCACCCACTCCATCCACACATCTCTCATCCATCCCTCATCCATCGCCCATCCATCCCTCATCCATCCCTCATCCATCTGTCATCATCCCTCATCCATCACTCACCCATCCACCCATCTGCCATCAACAATCTCCGATGTCTCATCCACTCATCACCCAACTCCAACTACCCATTTACCCACCCCTATCACTGCAACACCCACTCAATCATCCAGGTGATGTCACCTGGAACACCACCCTCCTTGGGCCCTGGCTCTTTTCCTGTTCCTGTTTCCACTGTAGGGACCCAAGAGGATCTTCCTCATTGTAGTTCCAGACTGATGAAGCCTGCCCCAGTGTGCCCACCTAATCCTGCGTGGAAATTGAGTTTAGCACACGGAACAGTCACAAGTTCTGTGGAGAGGATATGCGGACTGTGAAGTCATCAGAGGAGGAAGGCAGAGAGCTTTGTGCAAGCAGGTGGGAACAAAGCAAGGAGACAGCACTGGCTGGCAGGATGACTGCCAAGGAAGAGGGCCAAGGGCAGGGACAGCTGCAGGGGCACGATGACCTCAGAATGCAAAGTAGCAGTCTGTTCTCAACACGCCAGCAGTTTATGAGGCCTGAGTTTCTGTTCAGAGCAAATTAAACCTGTGGTAAGTGTGTGTATACAAATCACACACCAGACAAAAGTGAAACTGGTATTATGGTTCTGTGCTGGTTTCAGAGGAGCTTTGTGGCTCTCTGTCTTGGGCACACAGTAGGACTACTCTGGGATCCCTGTCCTGGGTGCATAGCAGGACCACTGTGAAGTGACTGTCTTGGGCCCATAGTAGGACCACTCTGGGGTCTCTGTCCTGGGTGCACAGTAGGACCACTCTGGGGTCTCTTTCCTGGGCACACAGTAGAACCACTGTGAGATCTCTGTCCTGGGTGCACAGAAGCCAGGCAGAGGGCTAGGCAGCAGCTTATGTTGAGTCCCGCTGCAGCCCATGAGTCCAGGTGCTCCTCTGTCCATGCCTGACTTCCCCACAGTGCCCACCCTTGTGACAGGGGTGGTGCCTGAGGTCCCAGGCAGGCTGGGTGGGGGTGCCTGCCTCTTAAAATGCAAGGCTATGCAAATACCTGGTAAGTTCCCATGTGGGGGTCTGCAGACTGTGTAGCCTGCGTCCTCGAGAAGTGTCTGTGTCACACAGTGGGAGAGTGAACCCTGAGATCTGACGTTTTCTCAGGGCTCCGCTCACCAGGAGCTATCTCCTGGAGTCACCCCCAGCCTCCACAAGTAGAATGTGCTAGTCATGTCCAGCAGAGGGCGCCAGGAGGTCTTGGGCCGGGCGTGGAGTCTGCAAGTTCTAGTTAGGAGTGCCCAGGAATCTGAAACAGTCCCAGGGGTACAAGGTGGGACTTGGGGCTCCTACTGGAGGCTGGGACCCAGGCTGTGCTCTTGGCCAGTGCTGTGTCCCTCAGTGTTTGGGTGGAATGGGGTGTGTGAGTTGGGGAACCCAGGGTTCTGTCTAGCCTTGCCCTCTCCTGGTCCCGCCCCAGTGCCTGCCCAACACAGCCTTGTCCTCCAGGCCAAGATCTCCCTCAGGCCACTGTGCTCAGGGGTGTAGTCTGCAGACCAAGGTGGCACAGAGGCCCCAGAACCAGTGGATTCAATGGATTAGGACCTGCTGCATCTAGGTCCTAAGGGATAAGCTCTCTGTGGGTAAGGTTGGGGTAGTGAGAGGCTTGCTGGGCCAGGTAAGTCCATTCTGTCATTTATTTCTTCATTTTTTCATTCAATCTGTTACTCGTTCATCTTGCATGTGTGGTGAGGAGCCCTTGTGAAAAGGCTAGTGATATTCCTTGAAGTAAAATCCGGCATAAACCATTTTCTGAGCCAAATCCAGTACCTGCTGATGTTTTCGTCAATAGCCGTGGGGACACTTCTGTGTTATATTCCTCTTCTTCTTCTTCTTCCTTTTTTTTTTTTTTTTTTTTTTTTTAACAAATTTCTTTGTTGGTGGATTTGGAAGGTAGAGTTACAGAGAGAGAGACAGAGAGAGAGAGAGATTCCATCTTTCCATCCACTGGTTCACCCCTCCACATGGCCACGACAACCAGAGCTGGGCTGGTCTCAACCAGGAACCAGAATCTCGATCTTAGTCTCCTGTGAGGTGCAAAGGCCCAGGGATTTGGGCATCTTCTCCTGCTTTCCCAAGTCATTACTAAGAAGCTGGGTTGGAAGTGAGCTAACCAGCTGGAATTCGAATCAGTACCCACACTGGGAGCTGGCACTGTGCAGTCCAAGCTGACCCATGCTGTCCATCTGTGGCCCCTACTGAAGCTGTGGACCCTGCTGGTCACCTTGTGTCTTGCTTCCACATGCTGCCCTGGCCAGCCTGAGAAGGACAGATGGCGCTCCCCAACACATGACCAGAAGCTTTGCCCCCTGAGACAGGCTTTCTGTTGTCCATGTGGGTGTCCCAGTCTCTTGACCCCGACACTGAGATGGTCTCCTGGATCATCCCGTGTCTACCTCCTCTGCCTTCAAATGTCCCTACTGTTGGACTGGCCTTCGGTGGGCTGGAGTTGGAAGATTTTCTGGACAGAAGGGAGCTCCGCCCGTCACAGTGAGCGGGACAGAGGTGTGGTTGATGGTCATGAACATGTAGCTGTTTTCGTGACCACATGTGTGCATGCAAGTGGCATGTTCAGGCTCACCTTGGTGTTGTGTGTGTTGTAGCAATGAGGTCATGTGTATACCTGTGAGGAATACACCCCAAGCATGCATGTTTTATGGGCTAGTGCACCTACATGTGTGTGCATATGGTATGTGGCAGTGATATGTGTGCATTTACACATGTGCAGGTAGTGTGCGTGAACATATGTGTTTACATTACATGTAAGTGCATTGTGTGTGGTACAACACACAGAAGCCTGCACTGTGTGTTGCTGAGCTCTGTGTGGGTGGCCACCCCAGGACCTCTGACTGGTCAGAAAGCTGCACCGGTCAGGAGGTGGACACGGGATGAAGGGGGTGGGAGAGGCTGTGTGCCTAGCCCTTTGTGCACACCAGCCCCACAGGGTCCTGTCCTGGGAGGCCAGAGTTGTGCCTTCTCCTGCAGCACACACCAGCCCCAACCTTGGCTCTGGTGGGGGCTGCGCTAGTGGCTGAAGGCGGCTCCCCCCGCTGTCCTCTTTCCTGTGCCCTGCTTCCAGGCTTTAGCCCTGCCTTGGGGTCTGCTAGGGTTGGTGTGGGCTGCTGGCTGTGGGACCCTAACCCCCCTCAAACTAGCTGATGAATGCAACTTTAAAGCAATTAGGGCAAGTGGCAGGCTGCAGAGGCAGATGCTGGAGGCACTTAGGCGCTAGTCCCACCCCTCATGCCCCTCCCCCAGTGGGGCAGCAGCTGCTCGGAACACAGGCATTGGCCACCTCTGCCGCCTTCTTCCTCCAGAGCCAGCTTCAGATCTCACCTTCTCCCAGGGTCTGCTGAGGGCAGCAGGGAGAGACTCAAGCATAGGGAGGGCCCAAGAAAGTGAGTAGAGGAGCTGGGAGCCAGTCTCTCCCCAGGGTGAGCTGGTGCTGGCAAATTTGACCTTTGGGCAGTGCTGTGGGCTCAGCTTGGCCTGCACCTGGCAGAAGCCTCAGAGCGTACACACACACATGCGTGTGCTTCCCCGAGTCCCCTGGAGCTGCTCCGAAGGGGGCTCCAGGTGCCTGGGCAGGTGCAGGCTGGTCTCACAGACGGGGCCTTTGTGTGGGGTCTCCATCTTCCGGCCTGGCCCCTCCCCACTCAGCTGCTGTCAAAAGAGTGCTGTTCTGAGCTCAGCTTCCCCAGACGCGTGGGCATCAGCGTCCTCCTGCCTGCCTTGTCTACACTGGTCCAGTGCTTCCTGAGGGCTGTCTCTGGGGCAGTGCGGCAGAGCCTATCAGTCCCTGGCTGGTGAAGTTCATTACAGTGTGACAAGGGCTGAAGAAGGGGGCGGGAGGTATGGGGTTAGGCTTAGGATTGCTATCTGCATCCTGTGTTCCTCATGTCTGTGCCCAGGGCTGCAACATGGGGCTTTTGGCTCTGAGGGCTCTATGAGCTTTGGTGGGAACAGCCCCAGAGAACCCTGGACGTGAGCCCTGGTTGCTGAGGTCAGCACAGAGCCTGATTGGGGCTCCACCTGTGGTCTGCAGCTGCCCTTGCCACTTTCCCCACTTAGGTTGCTGGAGGTGGAGACTCTAGGGGGCCCTGCACCCCCACTTGGGGTGGAGCTGGGTATCTGTTTGCCTTTGTGGGAGCTGTGGCTCAGAGGGTTTTCTATCTTTTGGCAACCCTTGCAGCGACCTTGGGATGAGGGTGCACCTGCTCCCCTGGAGGACGGCTCTGCGGTCTGAGCAGAGGGCATAGGGCAGGGCTGGGGCCTCTCTGGGCAGCAGATGGGCCTGGTCCATGTGCTGTTGCATGGCTTAAGGGCTGACCTGAGGTTTTGTGCCTCCCCAGGCCCAGCCCCTTCACAGAGGCCAGAGCAGTGCATACACTCAGAGGTGCTCTCACACACAGGCAGGTACGCAGCCACAAGCACACACCTACATGCACAGACACACAGACATGCATACAGATGTGTGTACACACTTGTATATAGAGGTGGATGTATTGGTAGCAGGTGGTGTCTGTGACTGAGGAGCCAATGTGTTCCCCATAGCCAAATGTCTTCCTTGGCCACTGGGTTAGGCGACCATGTCTGCAACTGTGACAGATAGCCTCACTTTGACCTCTGGTTGAGGTATCTGGAGCTGGGGTTGGGCTTAGCTGACCTAAGTTGGTCTTCCTGTAGTATCTCATGTATCCATGTGTCCTTGTGCACAGATGCGTAGGCATGTGGGTGTATGCATGATGGAGCTGTTGCCCCCCGGGGAGAGGGGTTGAACTGGGGTGACCAAGGTGCTTTTATGTGTATACCCATGTGTGCGTGTGTGCATGGGTGTATCTGTATAGGTATGTATGTGTGTATCTGGGGGCAGAGAGCAGTTGTGTGTGTATCTGTGAAAGCACCTGGAGCTTGGGTTAAGCTGTTGTCTGTGAAAGGTGTGGTTGGAGCCTTGTGCTGAGCCGAGAGGCCCTGCTACATTCAGGGCCCTGGTTGGCTAGGTAATTGCAGGTAGACTGTGGGGCTTTTGGCTGGTGCACATTCTTCAGACTTCTGCCCAGGGTCTGCCTGCCCAGCTTCTCTGGCTCATCCAGGGCTGGCTCTGTGCTGGCTCCCTTGCTGGCTGTGTGCTGTCTTAGGGCCCAATCTGCACCTGTCTCTGTCAGAAGGCACCCACACTCAGTGTGGAAGATACCCTTGAGTCCTCCAGCTGGGCTGCCTTGCTGGAGTCTGGTCACTCACCAGGGTTTGGGTGAGTTTTCTGGGGTGAGGGAGCTGGTAGTGAGACCTGTTCCCTGGCCTGTGCTGGCCCCAGCTGCCCACTATTGGTGTGGGAGGGTCCTGGGTTCAGACCCTATTCCTGCTCCAGGGCTGAGGTGTGGCTGCGTCCTCTTCACATTCTGGGGAAGCTGCCCTCTACCCCCACAACATGGCACTGGCCTTGTGCTGGCTCTTGGGGTCCAGGCCTTGGTGTGGTTGGGTCAGCCATTGCGCAGGGATCTCCTGACCCTGGGCCTGCGACACTGACTCAGTCTCTGCCTTCCCCTCATGGCTCTGTTGTGGCGCCCCTCCCTCTGCTGATGGGCGGCCTAGGCCAGCCCTGCTTGTCATGGCAACCACCCAGCGGCTTTATCTCCGTGGCCATCTGTTCCTGGAGCACAGTTCCAAAGCCAAGGAAATAGAGCCCAGGGCAGGACAAGTCCTGTGCCCCCGCACGTGCACACACACTTGTGTATATACATGCACTAATGCTCAGGAACATGGTGAACACACATAGGCTTGCACAGGCATGCATACCCGGCCTGACTTCAGCAGTGCTGAAGACAGTGACAGGTTTGTCAGAAGACCCCTGCTGCATTGCTTGTCCTACCAGGCCTGCTTCCCATCCCTTGGTGTCCCTCCACTCTCCCTGCCTCGCTACCCACCTGCTGTTGCCACTGTTTCTGTCTGCCCTGCACCCTGTTCCCTGCTCTGTCTGCGACCATGTCTGTCTTAGCCCATGTGCTCTCAGTCAGGGGTCAGCTCCTGCTTTCAGGTGTGGGGTGTGTGGCTGGGGGCTGCTCTCTGCCCTCACTTCCTACTTGGCACCCCTGATTCAGGAAGCCAGATGGGCCCTGAGTCAGCTTCCCTGCTGTCCAGGTGCCCTTGCTCAAACCCAGTTCCTCTTTCTAGGCTCTCGCTCCCACTGCCCTCCAGTGAATGTGTTCCCCAGCCAGCAGCCTTTGGGCTCTGGCTGCTGGGGTGCTGCCTCTGCCCCCCTTCTAGTCAGCTCCCTGAGAGCCCTTGGCTGCTTGGGCTGACGCTGGTCAACAGTTCCTGTCTGCAGCAGGGACAGAGATGGGGAATCCTCTCGCTTCCCAGGTATGATCCAGGCCATCCTTCCTGGCTGTGCCTCCATCCTCTTGCCCTCTGCTGACCTGTTGCTGAGTCTGCTGTGAGCCATCCTAGGGCTCACAGGCCTGGGTACTCAGTGGTTCATCCCAGGGTCCACACCCTCTGTACTGGTGATAACTGGACTGTCTATGGCCTAGGGGCCTGTGAGGCAGAGAGGAAAGGGATGATGTTGGGCTAGGGGTTCAGAGAGGCCTTAGGTAGGCTCTAGGTTGAGGTGTGTGTTGGGGGGCAGATGGAGGAGCCGCACGGCTGATCAGAAGGACTTCGTGGGGCCCGTGTTGGGGATCTTACCAGGTCAGACACAGGCCCTACTTCATGAGAGTGACAGAGAGGTACCATGGAGGCCAGAGCCCGACAGGGATCCTGGAGTGACCACTGCCCTGCATAGCCAGAGCCGGTGGCCTGAGCCCAGTGTGCCCTGCATAGCCACAGTCGGTGGCCTGAGCCCACAGTGTGCCCTGAACCAGACACAAAGTGCACAGGTGTTGGCAGGCTCTGATGGAGGAGGTGGTGATGTCCCTGGCTTTGAGCAGAATATGCTCTGAGTTCATTCAGGAGACTCTGTGGAGGAACAAGTGCAGCTATGGGGGCAGCTCAGCCCTGGCCAAGCTGCAGTGAGTGTAGGCTGGCTGGAGATGCCTCAGGTACACCCGGGCCTCCATTGGAGCAGGCCCCGAGGGAGTCAGGGTCCTGGACAAGAGTGAGTAGGAGCTGGTGCCCCTGCACCCGCTATGCCCCCTACGTTGCCCCTCTCCTTTCACCTTTTGCCTTCTCCACAGCTCACAGGAGTCCTTGCTGCTCACAGCCTGATCCTAACCTGGGGATGTCGACCTTATGTGTTTGTGGGGAGGGGATTGTTGAACAGTTAGAGGAAGAGTTCCCTCCTGCCCTTTTCGTTCTGTTAGTGAGGGGAGGGTTTGTCTGCCTCCCCCACCCCTCCCTAGCCCTGCTGGACTGCTAGTGTCTGGGGCCTGAGCCTGCTGTGTGGGCTGGGAAACTTTGCTGTGGCCATTGGGTTCCTGGTCAGTCTCGGGTGCAGACAGCCAGGACACAGTGCCTCTGGGACACATAGCCTCAGTCCTAACTCTCCCACCATTGAGTGACATGCACCCCTCAGGAGGCTCTGCCTGCCCCTGGTGAGGCTTGGCTGTGGGAGCTTATTGAGTCCCACCACCCCTCCCTGGCCTGCTTACTCGTTTCTGCCAAGCAACCAATTAGCCATGCCTGCCTGCCCCCATCAGCACTTGAGATCTTTTCTGAGCAACCGATGAGGTGACAGACACGAGCCTCCCGCTGAACGACCACTGGGGCCGCTTCCAGCAGCCTCAACAAGGGCTGGAGGGAAGTGGGGGCAGGGCATGTGCAGGCATCAGCCCCATTTCCTATTCACCTTCCTGTCCCCATTCACACTTCCTGGTCCATCTCCCTGACCAAAACACATACACTTCCTGCTCATCTCCCTGTCCCCACTCACACTTCCCTAACTCACACTTCCTGCTCATCTCCCTGTCCCCACTCCTGGTCCATCTCCCTGACCAACACCTTACTTCCTGCTCATCTATCTGACCCTCAGTTCTGCCCAGTGGGCTAAGGACATCCGGTGTGGGTCAGGAGCACCCCTCTTGCTGAGGCAGAGAGGCTGGGTCAGGAGCAGACAGCAGGAGTGCGTGTGCCTTTGGCGTCCCCCTGTGTGACAGATGTCCCTAGGATGCTCAGTAACCAGTGGGTTCTGGCCAGGGCCATGGCAGCCTGTGTGGTGACTGTGAGTGCATATTGGCTGTATCTCACACGCTGGTGCCAAGTGTGTGTGGAGTTTTGTGAGTGTGAGGTGGCACGCGGCAGCCTGGGTGTGGGTGAGAGTGGCCGAGGTTTTGTTTGCTCCATCTGCCAGGCCTGCCTGGGGCAGTGCCCCTAGCCCTCAGCTGCTCCATACAATATTAATGCTGACCACCGCGCTCTGCTCACAACAGCCCTAATTGTCGTCAGCACGTGAAGCAGGCGCCCATCTGCAGGAGCTTTCAGAGGGGAATAAGGGGACGCTCACCCCCAGCTGGTCACTGGAGAAGGTGGTGCCAATTACATAGGCAGAAAGTTTAGGCTGAAATCACTTGAAAGAGTTTTTATGAAGCAAATGGCTTGACGTGTGCATGTCTGTGCACAGTAATTGGGCATCTTTGGAAACGACCTTGCTGGCCGCCCTCCTGCCCCTCAGCATCGCAGCCCACACAAAACTCTTTCTAGGCGGGGAGAGGTCTGAAGCCCAAGCTTCATCCTCACTGGCCAGAGCTGTCATGTAGAAATAAGGAAACCCTTGGTGACTGGGGAGTCTGGCAGGCATGTCCTCCTCCTGGCCATGCTCTGTGTGTTCCAGGATGGGACTGCCGGGCGCTGTCCAAAGTGCTGACCAGGCTGTGCTGCAATCCTCCGCCAATTTGTGGGTTTGCACTCTCCCGAGGCTAGAGGAGGGGGTGGCCCGCTTTCCCATCCTGCTCGTTTTCTGTGACGCTGCTCACAGTTGAGTTTGAACTTTGGCTCCGCAACCCCCTCCTTGGAAGCCGCTTGGAGTGGGAGACCCGTGGGTCCCTGAATCACGTCCCCAAACACCCAGTTGGGGTGGAGCTGCCAAAGGACCTGGGAGGCTCTGAGCCTGGTTACCTGGATGGTGGCAGGTCTCTCTCTGTGCTGTCATCTCTGCTCCAGGCGCGGCTGTTGTTGGGGAACAGACTGACTCAGCTCCGCCTCCCTTGGATCCTGTCTTCTCTGGGAACAATGGCAGCTGGGCTGCCCTGTGCCTGCGGCTGCTGATAAGAGCTTCTTAGTATTTTTGAGCCTGAGGTTTGAGGTGTGAGCCTGGAAGAGATGGATGTGGCCTCCACAGGGTGGGGGGGAGCTGCAGCTCCTGGATATGAGTCTGGGGGAGGATGAGAACTGGGGGGTCGCAGTTGTCCCCTGGTTGGTCAGCATCTTGTCCTCTGTGTGACCTGGACTGCCCAGTGTGCTCCACTTTCTCTCTGTCGCAGCTACCGTGGGCGTTATGTGACATGTTGTGCCTGAGTACCTGACCTACTTGTGCTGAGCAGAATTTACAAGTGTATGTGCAGAGCCTGAGCTGCCCGTGACAATGACCACCATCCTCCCAGTTGTTCTGGAACCTGCTTCCTGGGGCCTCAGTGGCACTGACTGAGAAGTATGCTGAGCTCAGACCCAGTCAGACTGCAGTGGGTTCCCCTCGCACCACCTGGCATGCTTTCTGAGGTCTTGCTGATGATGAAGACTGTGCAGGAAGCTCCTGCACAGTCTGTGTGTCCCCCCGGGGGTGAGCACAGACATGTGCCAGGAACCGCTGCCCTCCGCTTCTCTTGGGTGGCATGTCCCAGACAGTTGGGTGTGCACCTGAGCACGGCTGCTCTGACTGGGGAAAGCTGGGTGATTTCAGGGGGCAGTGCCTTGGGCTGTTTTATTATCAAAGTGGGGAGCATGACCCACTCCCCGTGTGTGACTTTGCTTTCCTAGACTGTGGCAGAGGTGGGTTTTACAGCTGTGAGCCACGCAGATGAGCCCGCGTGGGCTCAGCCTGCTGAGCCATGAATTCTGCAGCTCTTCGCAATGGGAGGGTGTCCTCCTAACCACCAATAAATATTGTGCAGCACTTTCGCTGTGGCCCTGCTCACCCGGGCATCTGTCATGCGCTGGTGCTATTAGGAATTATTGGACTGAACCACTGGCAAGGGAGGCGGGGGTGGTGGTGGTGGTGTGGTGCTTAGAGGCGCCCCGCCTGTTTGCGTGTTCTGCATTGAAAGATCTGCAGTTGAGCCCGTGTGGATCATGGTTCAGCATGGGCACACAGTGATCCCCTCTGTGGGTGGGGACTGAGGGCAGGCCTGGGTGCCCCTCTGGCTCCGCGCACCCCCACCCCAGTTCTGCAGGTCCATCTTTCTGATGCTATACTGTAAATTTATTTCACCTCGGAGAGTAAACAGATATATTGGAGCCCCAAGGGTTCATGGGTAGCGTATTTACAAAGGAGCCTCCTCCGCCAGCCCGTGCCACCGCCGCTAATGAGAGCGGTCATTAAGGAAATGAGACGGCGCCTTTCGCCGGCTTAGGAGTTCGCACTGGAAGGGGAGAAGACATTAATTGAAGCCCGCACGCCGGCTTCCCCACAGCTGCCTTCCCCTCCTCCCCCAGCCACCCGGCACCCCCATGTAAATTTCATGATTGCTTTCCGTGATGTCATTTTGAAAGCGGACAGACAATAGCCGGGAAGGTAAGTCAACGCCACCTTCTCGGGCTGACAAAGACAGGCTCCGGCACCAGCTTCCCCCCGGGGAGAGGCAGAGAGGGCAGGCGGTGTCGGCCCCAAGCCATTGGGAGGGAGGACGGGGCGCTCTCCTCCTGTTCCTCCTGCCGCGGCTGCTGTGGACTTACTGTGTGGCTGGCAGTGAAGGTGCCGGGGGAGGGGAAGCGTCTGTCAGGACAAACTTTCTGGGAGAGGAGCAATGCAATACGAGCGGCCAGGACCCTGCAGTTCGGGCTCCCTTGAGTGGGAACCCCGATCCCAGGGCAGCTGTGGTGCGGCCACCACCCCAGGTACCGAGGGGTTGCTGTGGGGGGGGGGGTGCATCTGGGGCGAGTGTTGGGGACCCCGCGCCTCCCCTACTGTGTGGTGGTGGCCAGGGCATGCACCAGGACTTGGGAAGCATCGGACTCCGTGGGCTGGGCAGGAACACCAGGAGCCAGTGCCTGTGGGTCATGTCTTGGCTGTCTTCTGAGTTCACTTCCACCCCTGTAGGCCGTCATGGCAGGTGGGCCCGTTTTCAGGGGCGGGAGCCTCTTGCCTGCTCTGGAGTCCTGGGCTCTCGGCATCTGAGATGTGGGCTTGCTGAGGTCACTGCACTGTCGCAATGACAACCAGGGTTGATGGTCTCTGGGGATAAGGGGTGAGCGATTCTGTCTATTGCAGGGCAGCCTAGGGATAAGTGAACAAAAGGCAGAAAGGCTGGAGTGAGGGCCGAGCCCTTCTGGAGCGGTGTCCACCCTGTGCTGGCTGAGCAGGCAGCAGGACCGGCTGGGACAGGCACCTGGGCCCCAGGCTTCTGGCCACGGGGCTCCCTTCCCATTCGTCCTGAACCATAATGACCACCCCCTTCCATATGGCCCCTTTAATTAATGGTAAACAAAGGAGGAGGGCACAGGACTTAGTGTCTTGTGATGCTGGACACTGATGCTGGGAAGAGGCCGCTGGTGGCAGGGCAGGGCGGAGGTTATTTGTTCTCACAGAGAAGCAGGCAGCGCCTAGAACTCCTTCATCTCTTGGAGCTGGAGCTGGAGGCCCCCAGCAGGGCTCCAGCCCCAGACCCTGGGGCAGTGTGGGACAAGGCAGGGACTGGGCTGGGGCCGCTGAGTTGAAACAAGTGGGCTTTCTGCTTGGGAGGCTCTGAGCTCTGAGTGCGTTGGGATTGGCATCAGTCTGGGGTGGCTGTTCTGTTCCTTGTGTCACTCTGGTGTTGCCAGAGTGTCCCGTGTGTCTGGACATATCTCCAGCCCTTTGTGGAAGATTCCTGCCAGCGCAGCAGTCACCTTGTCCTGATAACCCTGGTCCTGGTGGGGAGCTTCCTTGAGCTGGGCCTTAAGCCCATGGAGGTAGAAGCTCTCCTGCTTCTCCTTGGAAATCTCATTTGTGCCCAGAGCCTCAGGGGAGGCTGGCAGGGGGCAGACAGCAAGAGATGCACATGCAGAGTCCATCATAGTGCTGAGTGCTAGGTATTGAGTGTTGAGTCCTGGGCCTGAGTACTGGTCCCAAGTCCCAAGTGCTGAGTGCTAGTCTTGAGTGCTGTCTGCAGCTTTTGTCTGTGGCCTGGCTCCATGGCACACTTCCTGGTGCTGCCTGGAACCCGTTCTCCTCCTTCCTTTTACCTCAGTGGGGCAAGTGAGGCTATGAGGGCCATGGGGCTAGTAGGGGCCAACAACAACCATGTCAGGGCTCAGCCGACCATGTGACCAGTGCTGCCCAGGCTGGCCATGGCTGGACTTTGTGGGATTCTGATTTGTAGGGTCCAGGGCTTAGGTGAAGGCAGCAGGAGTGGAATCTTGGATGACCTTAGCAGCTGTGTGGGGACTGAGCTTGTCCTGGGTGGGCAGCTCACCCATCCTCCTTGTGTAGATAGATGTGGGAGACTCCAGGAGTTACTGGAAGACTTGGGTCAGCACTGGACTGGTATGAGCAGGGGCTAGGAACCATCCCAGCCAGCTGGGCCCAGAGGGGCTGTGCAGGGGTCCCAATGGTCACCTGACTCCTTGCAAGCTGAACACTGGACAGCCAGCCAGCTGAGCCTGGATACCCCAGGCTCTCAGAGGCCTGGGGCCCTGCTGGCACCCTTGCAGAGCTGACAGGGGGTTCCTCTCCTTTTGAGCCCCTGGTAGTGTGATACTGTCCACGTGGTCTTCATGGGGATCTTGTGCATTGGCCCCAGCTACACCAGGGCTTCCAAGGGGCTGCCAAAGACTCAGGCCCCACTGCCTGGGCTGTGGGCTCACAGTGCATTTTCTCTCTCACGAAGGGCAGAATTTCCCCAAATGCCACTTTATTTTTCATTAAAGATTTATGTGTTCATTTGAAAGGTTGAGTTACAGAAAGAGGGAGAGACAGGTGTGTGTGTGTGTGTGTGTGTATGTGTGTAGGGGGTGGAGTGGGGCAGGGTGGGAGAGAGAGGGGAAGAGAGATAGATCTTCTATTTTCTGGTTCAATCCCCAGATGGCTGCATCAGCCAGGCTAGGCCAGGCTGAAGCCAGGAGCTGGAGCTCTGTCCTTGTGTTGCATGTGGGTGGCAGGGGCTCCAGGAAGTGGGCCAGCCTCTGCTGCTCCAGGAGCATTAGCAGAGGGCTGGATTGAAAGAGGAGCAGGGCCCGGCGACGTAGCCTAGCGGCTAAAGTCCTTGCCTTGAATGTGCTGGGACCCCATATGGGCACCGGTTCTAATCCCGGCGGCTCCACTTCCCATCCAGTTCCCTGCTTGTGGCCTGGGAAAGCAGTCGAGGATGGCCCAAAGTCTTGGGACCCTGCACCCGCATGGGAGACCTGGAGGAGCTCCTGGCTCCTGGCTTTGGATTGGCTGTTGCAGTCACTTGGGGAGTGAATTATCGGACGGAAGATCTTCCTCTCTGTCTCTCCTCCTCTCTGAATATCTGACTTTGTAATGAAAATAAAAATAAATCTTAAAAAAAAAAAAAAGAGGAGCAGCCAGGACTTGAACCCAGCCTGTCAGGTGTGCCACAGCCCCCTCCCTACTTCTCACCCACCCGGCCCCCTGCCAAGCCTTGCAGAGAATGGAAAGTAGTGTGAGGCCCTCTCATCTCCCCTCCTCTCCCCACATGTCTCACTAGCCCTCCAGGTTTGCCCACCACTGAACCGCTCCCTGGCACTGCCCTCTTGAGAGTGCCAATGTCCTTGTATCCCTGTGTATAGTAATTTAGAGCCCTGGTCCCAGCTCCAGCACTGGGGGCTTGGGGGTGGCAGGGGAGTGCAGTCTGGCCTGAGAGGTTCCCTGTGCCCCGCTGATGTGGGAGGAGAGGCTGGGTGCAAGCCTACCCCACCCCCACTTTTTTTTCTGTCCACCTCAACAGGATGAGATCAGTCTGTGCATGGAGGAGTTGTGCCCATCCTTGCTCCAAATCTCTCACTCAACCCCATCTCCCATAGCTCATGGCCTCTCTCTCCCAGGGGCACTGTGGCCGAGGGCCCGAGGGAAGACCCTCACTCCTGCGTGTGCCTGGTCAGAGCACTGGGGCCTGAAACCCAGAGGCATGTCACATGGTGGATGTGGCATTTGATGAAGCTCCTGCACCTGTGTGGGGGACCTGGAAAAGAAGCTCCCGGCTTCAATCTGGCCATCTCTGGCTGTTGTGGCCATCTGGGGCGTGAGCCTTTCAATAAATAAGTATAAGTTTAAAAATGCCACCATCTCAGAGCATGTCAGGATATTCCTGCCTAACGGGGCAGGACTGGGCCCTGGAGGCCCTTCTTCTGAGCTTCAAGTGACACTCGGTGTGACCTGGACTGAAAGGTACCAAGCCTTAGTTACTCAGCTGCAAGGGAGGAGCAGCAACTCCCTGAGCCCAGCCCTGCCCCCTTTCCTTTCCTGCCCCGGAAGGTGGAATAGAACTGGGCTGCTCTGGCCGGGGCTCTCCCACTCCCCTGAGCCGCAGGATTTATGTGGGCTGGTTCATTTGGCCAGTTCCAAGAGGGGTCTCTGGGTGGGCATGGCCAGCAGGGCTGCACGGCTGCCCACCTGTCCTGAGTGGGGCCATCCTGACTGCCCAGCCTGGCTAGCAGGAGAGAAGCTTCCCCGTCCTGCTCAGCATCTTTCCTCCTGGGGCCATCTTTGGCTGCCCACTTTGGGGGTCTTGCCAGCGGCTGGAGGTGGGGTGGTGTTTCAGGCCTGAGGGTGGACAGCACCCCTTGACCTATCTGGATCCTTACCAGGACACAGGTATCCCTTGGCCCCCCTGGGGTGACAACGGGCTTTGGTTTGAGAGCCCTCATTCTCCGCTGAGCTTTGCTTCTCAGCACAGACGAGGTTAAAAGAAGTGAGGATGATAACGTGAGGGAGCCAGCCTCTTACAACGAGCCATTTGCATTTTGAGGGAGCTCTGCTAGGAGGCGGCCTGGGTGAAAGGTCAGTATTTGCATGTGAATGGAGCGGGAAGTGTGTGGTGCTGGAAGTCACATCTGTATTATCTTCTCAGCAGTGAGCTGCCGCGGGGAGATTAGGGACGAGCTTGCATTTGGCAGGGAGAGTGCTTGCGAGGCTGACTTAGAAGCAAAATAGCAAGAAACGTGCCAAGCCCTGCCCCCACCCCATTCCTGTCTCTCGTTTCCACCTAAACTCAGCAAAACCAGGTCCGTCTGCTCCATCAGCAAATCAGCAAATCCTCCCCTTCCCTCTGGGTATCAGTGCCACAGAAGGAGAAAAAAGGAGCAACTCCCACCCCAGCCCTGTTCTTGTCCCCAGTCCGTTCCTTCCCCCAGTCCTATTCCCACCCCCAGCTCCATGCGTGCCTCCAGTCCCGTCCCCTTCCCTCCAGTCGCCAGCATGTTTCTGCCCCATTCCCCCCAGCACATTTGTGCTCCAGCCAAGAGCTGGGGGGAGGAGCATTGTGGTCTCCAGAGGCCGGAGGCTAGAAAGTCTTGGCAGAGGCCAGGAGATGGAAGGAAGGGGTGTGGGTGGGGCCTTGTCCCTGACCAGCTGTTGGCAAAGTCGTGGGCACTCTGTGGGCCTCCTCACATACCCACCTTAGGGGTGTCCTCTTCACTGGGCTCTACTTTCCTGGGCTGGAGTCTGTCTGAGGCCAGAGGGCTTTGGGGTGACCTTTGATGTTGTCTGTGACCCCTGACTGCTTCGCCTAGGCCATGTGAGCTTCAGGTGCCATGTCACCCCCGCTGCAGGCCCGACGGAGCTTGTGCCGCTCTGGGGCCTGCCTGGTGCCACCCCGCAGTAAGGATCACCTGGGGTGGGATTGTCCTACCACCTGCTCTTGTTGTCCCCAGACACACGAGGCCAGCAGAGGAGGACCTGGGACCAGGGAAATGGGCTGGGCTTTGATCTCAGCCATGCACCAGGCCTCCTGCTAACTCTCACTCCTACTCTGGTTCCTCAGCGGGAAAGCAACACAGATCCCAAGGGCTGATGCCTGTCATTGGCCTTGGCCCCTGGGAAGACACATATGTGTGCATGTGTGTACACGCACCCCACACACATGTGTGTACACGCACCCCGCACACATGTGTGTACACGCACCCCACACATGTGTGTACACGCACCCCGCACACATGTGTGTACACGCACCCTGCACACATGCACCACTTGTGGCTCCTCTCAGGGCCAGACCTTTCAGGGTTGTGGAGACCCTTCTCCTCTTGCTGGCTTGTTTTTCCCTGGGAATGGGGTCTTGGGGAACCTGGACCCAGGGGACAGGGGCTCAGGATCACGGGACTATTCCCAGTGGTGGGTGCAGCCTCAGCTTGGGTCTCATGCCTTCATGGCACCACCTTGTCTTTGGAGTGTCCTTATATTTTCTTTCTGCTGGGACTTTCAGACAGCATGTCCCTGGGGCATAGAGGACGTGTACCTAGCTTTGTTTTCCTTCAACCCTACCTGCTGGTGGGGGGGGGTGAAGGAAAAGGGGTATTCCTTTGGAGTTGCTTGGAGTCTTACCTGGTTTCTGCTGCTTTGGCTTTCTCAGGGCCAGGCTTGATGGAACTGTGTCTTTTCCAGTCCCTGGGCTTGGCACTGAATGAGCCTTTTAATCAAAAAATGTAATTTCCCTTATTTCTGAGAAGTTGAAGATGATTAAACTCCTATCTCCCTGTTTCTTTGGTTTCCCTTTCTGGAGCGCGAGCTGGTGCCTACTTGGGATTTGTGCACTGGGCACTGGCCCAGGTGGGAGTCCTGAGGCCCCCTAACTTGTGTCCTCAGACTGGGCAGATGCGGTTGGAGTAGGAGGAGGGTGTTTTATCTACTCACCCCACCCCGCCATTGCCCTCCCCCGTTGCATCCTGGGACATCTCTGCTGGCTAAGGAGCCCAGGGTGGCCAGTCTTGACTTCCCAGAACTTAGTGTGAGAACCCCAGTGTCTGTCTGGCCCCTGGTGTGCTCCCAGGGAGGGTGCCTTATTTCTGAGGTACCTGCCTCTGCCATTTACATTCCCAGGGGTGGATGCTGCAAAGGGCACCCCTTTTTTTCTGTTTAACTCAGAGGGGCATGGAGAAATCCCCCACCTGTTGGGTCACATTCCAAATGGCTGCAGCAGCAGGGGCCGGGCAAGGCCCAAATAGGAGCCAGGAGCCACACCTTGGTCTCACTATGGGTGCAGGGACCCAGAAACGTTATAGGAGTCGGCTTCCGATGAGACAGGGAGGGTGACCTTAGCAGGGATGTGGGTAGGGAGAATAGAGAGCTCTGTGCCAATCCGCAGGCTTGGGAGGAACCTGCACCAGGACACAGCCCAGGCTGGGGCAGGTGAAGTAGAGGTGGTATGTGGCAAGGTGACAGCCAGCCATGGAATGGGACACAGATTGCGGCGTGAGTGGAAAGCCAAGGGGGGAGTTGATATCTGGATATGAGGTGTGAATGAGGAGTCTGTGACCTCCCCAGGGTGGAGATGATGGGGCAGCAGTGGGCAGGAGCCAAGCAGCCAGAAGCTGTGGAGCACATGGGCCAGGGATCGCCTGCCTGACAGCAGAGAGAGAGGAGGAAGCAAGCAAGACACCCCCTGCCTCCTGCCAATTGCAGAGGCCCGTGAGGAACTTCATCCACACGGCCCAGGGCATGGCAGCTGAGTGTGTCAGAACTTCAAGTTGGCCCAGGTGACTGCCCTCTTCATGTTGCTGGGTGCTTGGTGGGTCTTCACTATTCCCCACCCCACAGTGGGCTTCAGAGTCCCTTTTTGTCCAGTGCCCAGCATGAGAGGCACCAGTGTGGGTAGATACCCTGGGTAGAATACCTCAGCTCACCCCTCATCTGTGAATGCTTGGATCACAGGTCAGCCAGGACTAATGCTGGCTCTACAGAGTAGGGGGTACACTGGGTCTTGCCCACTCGTGGAGGTTGGGCTTTGTGCCATCTTGTGGCTGCTAACTGCTTTTCCCTGTGTTTTTGCTCCTGTCCTGGACTGGAGACTGGGAGCATTCATAGGTAATGTGGGCGCTGCAGCCAGGGCCACCAGCCAGCCTGGGCCTGCAGTGGTGGAATTTCAGGGGAACAGTGTTCATGGCCAGGTGTGGGCAAAGGGAGGGGGCAGTGGGCTGGGCCCTCTGCAGCAGTACCCGTTTCCTGTTTTTATTGGGGACCACTTAGTGACATTCCTTTGTAGAAGGCAGGTTGTCATGGGAACGGGATGGATGCCCAGTACATTTCTTTGTCCTGTCCAATGTGTCCATCTCTGCCCGGATGTGTGGGTTTGCATGAGGGATTGAATGTGTTGACTGAGGCTCTGCCCTGCAGAGGCAGAGCCGTGGACAGGGACAAGAGACTGGCTGTGGGCACCAGGAGATGTGGGGCCAGAGTGTCCATGTGGGAGTGCGGGGGGTCCTTGAAGCTTCCCTTCATCATGGGAGTGGGGCTGAGCTGGTGGCTGCTCCCCTGCCAGCTCCTCCCAGCACCCCTGTGGCCACTGGTGCTGGGGTGAAGGGGTTTATGGCTGGAGTGTGGGTGCCAGAAGCTTCTGAGAGATTTCCAGGCAGGAGAGTGTCCATGACTCTCATCTTTGTTCCTTGAGGTTCAGGCAGAGCCAGTCCCTGGATTGGGAGGCAGAAACCATGAGTAGTGTAAGGGTGCATTCTGTGGTGCCATGCAGGTGTCACCCTGAGGCCCAGTTGAGGTCACCCCAGGAGTGCACTTCTCCCTGGGTCTGTGAAAGTTGCTTGGGTCAGGGCCTGCACTTGCTCCTGCAGAGTTGTCAGGGCCACACTGCCCTGATCCTGAGCTAGAATCTTGTTTTTCTTCCACACTGTGGGTTGTCATGTTCTTG
This sequence comes from Ochotona princeps, assembly GCF_030435755.1. Taxonomy (NCBI): domain Eukaryota; kingdom Metazoa; phylum Chordata; class Mammalia; order Lagomorpha; family Ochotonidae; genus Ochotona; species Ochotona princeps. The sequence continues at coordinate 62,266 of NC_080853.1, read as the reverse complement.
TTTATGCCTTGAATGTCGTGCTGTGCCGAGCTTTGTCTGGACCACTGAGCTGTGGTTTCATCCTCAGCCCCCTTTCCCCCTAGTCCTCAGAACTGTGCTGGTACCAGATCTTGTGGACCCAACAGCTATCATGTGTGCAGCTGAGGATCTGGGTAGAACTTCACTCTTGGTGCCTAGCTGCACGCCAAGGTGGGAACACTTTGGTCTAGGTGAGCAGGGTACGCTTTGGGGCCGATAAAGTGCAGCTCCCAGGCCTCAACCAGGGCCTTGCCTGAATCTCCCTGCAACAGCTGCTTGATGACACCCTTGCTTAGGGTCTCTTCCTTCTGTCTTAGGTAGAGAGGTCAGATGAAGTGACCCAGAGAAGGTGGGCCTGCTAAGGCTAAGGAGGCCAGGAAATCAGCCCAGCAAGGGTGAACAGGATGCCACCATGGAAGAGTGTCCTGCAGCTGAGTGGGCAGGACTGGGCTGGGTGCTTTGGAGTTCAGCACCACACGGGTGGACAGCTCAGTGGTTGTGTAGCCTGCTAGTGGAAGTGCTGGCCATGCTAGACCTACAGTGACTGCCTGAGCTCTGGTCCTGCAGAGGACACCCTGGATCCCACATTGTATGTTCAGGGATGGCTGCAGAGTGGCAGAGGCAAAGACAGGGGCAACTGGACTTTCACTTGGCCAGCTCTATTCCCTGCATCTGAGGCCTGAGCAGGGAGAGCTGGGTAGAGGCCCCTGCAAGAGGTGGAGGTGAATGGCTGTGGAATTCTGTCCATTTATACCCAAGTCCACAGGCAGCTATCACTGGGGTCCCTTCTAAAGCATGTGACATGACGGGATGTCCCCCACAGAGGGGAGGTGAGGTTGTTGACTCAGCACATGGGGGGTTGGGAGCACTGAAGGGGGCAGTGGGAGCTGACAGCCCGTGGGACATGGGACTGTGGGGATGGCAGCTTTGCCTCAGATTCTGTGGAAGGAAGTGGGGTGTGCGCTGGCGCCCCTGAGGGGGCAGGATATCGGTGTCCACTTTGTGCCAAGGCACTTGTGGGAGAGGGCTAGGGACCCAGTGAGACATTTGGCAGCTGACCCTGAGTGCTGGGTAGGAGCAGGGACTGCGTGGCTCCTGGGATCAGAGGTCTCCCCCTCCCCTCTGCCTCGCCTAGTGCTCCCTAGCCTTGCAACACTTCTTCCCCTTGTCTCAGGAGCACTTGAGTCAGCAGGGTCTTGTGGACCCTAAATCCATTTTGGGTGTGCAGTTCTTCTGGGTTCTGGGTGCCCCACTCTTGGCTGGGCCCAGGGTCATCCCTGCCCACTGCTCTTTGCCCTCTCACCATGCTTCCACTGCCACATCTGCCCACTGGTTACCCTGAGGGGTGTATCCTGAGGTGGGCACCCTGAAAGCTCCCCCAGACCTTGGATAAGGGAAAGAAGGCTGTGCCGTAGGAAGTGTACTGGCCAGGGCTGGGTTAGTACTCAGCACTGTGGTTGCTGCTGCAGGGTGGAGTAGGTGAATGTGGTGTGTGTGGGGGGCCTTATCCTGTGCATTCTTGGTTCCCGACATCCAGCCGAAGGAGCTGGGTTCTAGTGAGGCTATGCAGGTCTCTGAGCATGTGCCTGGGATGAGCCTGCATGATTCACCCTGACTTGGCAGAAGGGAGCAGAGTAGAGTAGACATGTTTGTTCTCTGTGGCTCTGAGCTGTACCCCAAGACTCACTGGGCTCTGGGACTTGAGGTGGCCAGACAGGGTTCTTTGATGCACGAATTGTCTTCCTCCTGTGGTCTTCCAACACCAGCTTGGGGTCACAAGCCAAGCTCCTGGAGTGGAAGCAGCAGCTGTGGCTGTTGATGGGCCCAGAGCTCAGAGTGAGGTTGAGCATGGGAGACCCTTCCCAGTCAAGGTGCAGACCATTTAGGTGGCCGTGACTGCTCAAGAACAAAGAGTCTACCTGGCTTCAGTTTGCAGCACACAAATATTTTTAGAAAAAGCTTTCCTAAGAACACGGACAGGGTCTCCATGAACTCTTGCATGCATTCTGGCTGGATGCCAAGCCCAATAGTGTGACCTTGGAGGGGACGCACCATGCAGGGCTCCCACCTCCTCCCTATGTGTGAGCCGTGGGCTGTGTGGACTATGGGGACTATGGGTTCACAGGTTCAAGTGCGTGATTGAGCACCTTCTCTGGTTTGGCCTCTGACAGTGGGCAGCCATGGGTGTGCAGGAGCACAGACCACATGTGAGCCAGAAGCAGGAAGAGCAGCTGTGCTGGGAATCATCCTTTCCAGGGCAGCCTCATGCCCCAGGGACCTCCCACCATGGGCCCATTCTCAGTGCCACCAACAGAGAGCTCTGGGCTTAAAGCCCTGAGGGTCTCCAACCAGAGCAGCAGTAGCCCCTCCCAGGGCTCTCCTGGGCCTTCTATGGGCAGCATCCACTGGGGTCAGGTAATCAGGCAGTCAGGCCAACAGGATCCTCGAGGCCTGACTGGAGGTCCTGGCCTGTTGGGGAGAGAACAGTGGCTGAGTGGGAAGAAAGGGTCCTTCGGGGTCTGCAGGATGGCAGGTAAGAGGGGGACAGTGTGTGCTGGGTGGGAGGCAGCTCACCTGTCCTCTGGTGCTGAATCTGCTCAGTGTCTTAGCCTCACCCAACCAGGTGAGTGACAGGTGCTGGTGCAAGGCTCTTGGATTAGGAGATGCCAAGATTCCCAAGGCTTGAGCAGAGTTGTGCCCCTAGCAGTAACAGGGAGAGGGGCCTTGTGAAAGTGGTGGTGGTGACACTGGGGACCCTGTGAGGGCAAGGAAGTACAGGGGGTGCTTGCAGCTCCCCAACCCCCCCTGCTGGCCATCCTGACCCTAACCCTGACCAGACCTTGCTTGTCTCCGTTGCACGGGTCTCAGATTTGGGGCCACCCTGATGGCTCTGGCCTCGGAAGGTGCTGCTTGGCATTGCTGCTGGTCTCACCGCTGTCTTCCTTGCAGATGAGCCTGGAGAATGATGACAAGCGGGCTCGCACGCGCTCCAAGGCTCTCCGAGGTGAGTCTGCGCCAGCCCGGCCCTTGGCTGAGAGAGTGAGGCCCCCCGACCCCCGGCCAGCACCCCCTTCTCCCCCACAGGTGAGGCTAATGGCCTGCTGCTAAGGTCTCCTCACCCCCAGGGCAGAGACGTGGGTGGGTGGGACCTGGCTGTAAAGATTTCCACTGGGCCAGGTTGCAGCAGGACCCTCCCAGCCTATGAACACACACATTGCTCCACTTCTGCTGCCGTCTGGGATACAGCAGCCCAGGTCCTGAACCAGTGCCCATGGGGGGGGGGGACATAGGAGCCCCTGGTAGCCCCTGCTGTGGCAATGGAGAGCCAAGCAGCTAGCACCTTCCCCTCCCTGGAGAGCCTGTGGTGGGTGGAGAGGGGCCATGCCCTCTTCTCCCTTGGGGCTAACCGGGACTCTGGCCAGGGTCTCCCAAGGGAGCAGCTCTGACTTTAGGGACATTCTCTGTCCTGGAGGACTATGCCAATCCCCCCGGGCCCCCTCAGCTGCTCTCTTTTGCTTCTCTCTTCCCAGGACCCCCGGACACAGCAGGCCCAGACCTCAGGTAGGGGCATCTCCTTGTCAGCACTGGGATTGCCCAGGCCCAGGCTATGAGCCAGGAAGCTGCCTCCCCTGGCCCAAGCTCAGCAGCCCCCTCCTTGCTTTTCCCACACTTCACAGCAGGAGCATGTTCATAGTCACTGCTGGCCTGGACAGTCACCTGCGTGCTGGGGCAGTGAGTGTGGATACTCAGGGGTGGCACCCAAGGGGCAGGGGAAGGGGCTTGGGACCCAGGGCTCCAGCCAAGGCCTCAGACATCTGGAGAAGGCACTGCCTCGTGGTGGGTCCTCAGGTCCAAGGCCATGCAACCAGAAGGGCTGAGGCACTATGGGCTTGGGGGTAGCAAGCTTGAAGCCACACCAGCAAGTGGCCTGCATGGGTCCTGGGCTCCTGCTAGTGGTGTCCTCTGTGGTCTTGACCCTGAGGTGAACAAGGAGGCCCCTAGACCTGTCTCTGTGGAGGTCTGGAGGTGGAGGCGGGGCATGGGGACATGTTTTCCTCTCACCAGTGTCTGGGGGCTGTGGGGTCTGCTTAGCTACGACAGGACCTTCACATCACAGGCACGGGCATGTCTGTCCCTGTGGGAATCCTGCCGTGTATGCAGGCCTGTGGCATGACCAGCTGTGGAGTAGGCTCCCTTCCTGCCAGGCTTCCTTACACCCTGTCTTGCACAACTGGGCCCTGAGTGCTCACCTAGGACCTCGGCTGGGGGTGGGCATGAACCTGGTTCCCCCACCCCATGCTCATCCCTGCATCTCTGACCCACAGGGAGCCTGGGGTCCATCCCCTCCCATGATTAAGGGGGGGAGGTTCATGAGTCCTGGATGCCAGAGTTGCGTGCATGGAGTATGTGGAGGGGGTAGAGATCTCCCTGGAGACCCAGATGGGGTGGGGGCTGGGGTCCCTGTGTTGCTGTCCCAGCTGCACAGGCATGGCCCGCTGAGCCTGGGCTGGGGGAGGGGTGGCTGGAGCAGGTGACGTGATGGGGCGGTGCCAGGGCCCCACAGGCCTCCGCAGCAGCTGTCACCTAATTGCCTGATTAACTTGGTGATTAATCGGCTAATTGGGACCTCGCTTCAAGTCTCTAATAACAAGAAGCTGTATTGTGAGAAGTCTCAAAGCCAGTCTGAGAAAGAGAGGGGGAGTCACAGAGACCCAGAGAGCAGCTTGGCCCCCTGGCTTCTCCCTCCCTGTCCTTACCCCTCCTTCTTGACTGGCTGGGCCCTGGACAGAGGTCTTGGTGCCACAGCTCTGTGTGCTGGGGGTCTGGTCCTCACTTGTGAGGTTGGAGGGTGTCTCCTCTGTCCAGGGGTCTGGCCTCTGCTGTTCTACCCCTACCTGACTGTGCCCATGCCTCAGCCGTATGTGACCACAGCAGTGTCCAGGGCTCCCTGCCAGCCTGGGCACATGGGGCAGATGATGGTTGAGTGAAGAGCTGGCTGGGGGCTTTTCTCCACTCCTCTTGCCCCGGGTGGGAATGATGCTGCCTTGAAGAGCTGCCTGGACTCTGGCTGAGATGAGCAGCAACTTTGGGTTCCTGGGATTCCTGCCTCTCTGCCCAGGCTGCAGGTGCCCAAGTGTCCTGTCCCCAGGGGGAGTCCTTCCTGCCTGATGCTAGGCCAGGTAACGCAGAGATCCCTGCCCTCTATGACCCCTGAGCCTCTCCCTTGTGACCCTGGGCTGCCCGAGGGACTCTGGGCTGACCCTGTGACCCTGGGCCACCACCCATGACCCTATGCTGCCTCCCAGTGTGCTCTGGACACCGCTAAGCCTGAGCTCTCTGTGTGGGCAGCATCAGACGCTAGCCAGTCCCTCCAGACATGGTTGCTGACAGCAGGAGGATCTGGCTTAGGAAAGGAAGTTGCAGGTAGTGCAGTGTGAGGAGCCTTGCTCTTGTCACAAAGCTTCCTGCTGGCACATCATGTGCCCTGCAGGGCTGTACGGAGATGCCTGCTCCCAGGTTTGAGGTCCAGGGGGGCGTCAGAGTCACATCCTGCCTCCTGCCTGTCCCTGCAGCTGCCCCACTCCAGGATGCACGGGCTCAGGCCACGTTCGGGGCAAATACTCCAGGCACCGCAGGTAAGAGTTCCAGGAAGGGACCTGGGTCCCTGTTCTAGGTGGGTCACAGACCCTCATTCTCAGTGTGCCCCAGTCCTCTGGGCCGATCACAGTCTGGGGTGTCCTCAAAGCTGTGGGGCAGATGGGGATAGGTAAGTCCCTGTTGGGAGTGGGGCACAGAGCAGGCCTGGGCCACATTTGGGGTCACATGACTGGCCATTGTGGCTCTCAGCATGGCTGTCCCACACAACTTCAGATGACTGAGGGTGAGTGTTGGGGGCCTCGAGAGGCAGAAGGTCCTGTGGTGAGCCCAGGCTAGGGTATGTGGGTGTTGTGGATAGCCTGGTGGGGCCACTGGGCTGTCAGGGCTTGATGGGGTCTTCTGGGAAGCGGAAATGCGACTGGAACACAACCGGGTGTTCTTTGCTCACGAGTGAGCCCTGTTCAGCTCAGCTAAATGCTGGCACTGACCCGGGTGGAGTCAGGCTCAGCTGCGGGCTGCAGGAGAGGGACTCCAGCTTGGTTGCCTCCTTGCCCACTCCTCCCTGCAGCTTGCAGAGCTGCCCTCTGGCCAAGAAGAGGAAGCTGGAGGGCTCTGAGGCTGAGCACCTGGGGTCCAAGAGGAAGTCCCAGCCCCTGGGGCTGGCGCTGGGTGCAGGCGATGGCGCAGACAGCGAGAGCAGCGAGGACCCCGAGGTGAAGGCTGCCTCTGTTTCGGGAGAATCGGACGGAACCCCAGAGGAGGCTGTGGCCAGGCTGCCTGGGCAGGAGCAGATTCATCGTCTGGAGCCAGCTGCAGGTGCTCTGGGCCACTGTTCCCCTAGGATAAAGGCTGCTCAGTGCATCCTGTGCTTGGGGGGGGGGGGGCGAGCAAGAACAAGGCTGCCTTGTTCTGTACTTCTTGGGAGAGAGGCCTGAGAAGGGGCTGTGGAGTGTATGTGAGCATTGTGTGTCTGTGAGCACTGTGTGTGAGTACTATGTGCGAGTGCTGTGTGTGTGAACGCTGTGTGTGATCACTGTGTGAGTGCTGTGTGAGAACACTGTGTATGTGAGTGCTGTGAGTACTGTGTGTGTGAGCACTGTGTGTGAGTACTATGTGTGAGCGCTGTGTGTATGAGTACTGTGTGTGTCAGTGCTGTGTGAGAACGCTGTGTGTGTGAGTGCTCTGTGAGTGTGCTGTGTGAGAGTGCTAAGTGTGTGAGTGCTGTGTGAGAGTGCTAAGTGTGTGAGTGCTTTATGTGTGAGTGCTGTGTGTTAGAACACTGTGTGTGAGCACAGTTCTGGTGTGGCTGCCCATCCTGGCCGTGTCAGAGCCCCTGGCCATGCTGGACTCTGTGGTGGGAGCATTGTGATAATTGAGGTCCCTGGCCGATGAAGGACCCTGGAGACTGACGGGTGCTAAGGATCAGCCTCTGCTGCAGCCCACATTAAGAGGGAGCAGACTTTTTTTGCTGGGGCTGCCCTGAAATCTGGGTTGATTTGATTTTGCTGCCTGGCTGCCTGCCAGGCTGACTCCTTCGGAACAGCCTCAGCACCTGGCACCTTTCAGATTTTGTGCTCAAAAAATTTTAATTGCAATTCTTTGAAAACGTGAGTGCATTTACTCTTTTCCATTATGAAGGCTTTTTTTCTAAAAATCCGATTTGTGGAAAAGGTGAAGCTGCTGTTTGGGAGGCCCACACCCCATCCCGAGTGCCTGCTGAAGTCCTGGGCACTGAGCTTCTGGGCCAGCTCCCAGCTAATGTGTGTGAGGCTGAATGAGCTCCTGGCTTTGGCCTGGCCCAGCCCTGGCTGTTGTGTTCATTTGGGAAGTGAGCCAGCAGGTGGAAGATCTCTCTGTCACTCTGCCTTTCAAATAAAATAAATGAATCTTTAAAAAATAAAAAATCTGATTTTCTCCTTAAGTTACATTTTACCGTATATAAATATAAAAGATTCATTTTATTTATTTGAGAGGCAGAGTTAGAGAGAGAGAGACAGATATCTTCCATCTGGTTGTTCATTCTCAAAATGGTCAGGACAGCCAGGGCTGTCCTACGCCAAAGCCAGGAGCCAGGGTCTCCCTCTTGGGTGCAGGGGCCCAAGCACTGGGCCATCCTCTATTGCTTTTCCTAGGGAACTGGGTCAGAAGTGGAACAGCTGGGATTCAAACCAGTGCTCCGTGGGATGCTAGCACCATAGGGGCAGCTTTACTTCCTATGCCATAGCATGGCCTCCATCAAATGCAGTTTCACCTAATTTGAGAAAGTACTCGTAGTCAGAAGGAATATTACTAAAAGTGTCGAAGCAGTTAGCTGCTCTTCACTGACCCCTAAACAAAGTTCACCGTGGTCTGTGATTCTGCCCTCTGTGGGAGGACAGAGGGGCCAATGGGAGCCTGGGGACTTGGCTGTACCCTCTCTCACGCATCTCTGATTTCCTGCAGGGAGGAGCCCCCTCAAGTCCCATTTTGGACCCAAGCCTGGCAGCAGCCCCCCCAGCTCCTCCAAGGGTGGCTGCAGCAGCTACCAGGGGGTCATCGCAGCATCTCTCCTTACCCTTGGCCAGATCCCGGAGGAGACCTTGGGTGGGGAAGACCCAGGCCTGGGGGCCAGGCAGGGCCCGGCTGTGGCGCGGCTGCTTCAGGAGGGAGCCGACAAGGGACAGAAGGGCCTCTTCGTCCGAGCAGGAGCTGTAGGAGAGGCCCTTGAGGTCAATGATCTGCACAGCCAGGAGCCCCAGCCGCAAGCCCTAGAGGAGGTGACCAGAGAGGTGTCCAGCCAGCAGAAGGGTCCCCAGGAAGAGGATGAGGATGACGATGAAGACGAGGATGAGGAGGAGGAGGAGGAGGAGGAAGATGGCATGGAGGAGGAAGAGGAAGAAGAGGATTTAGAGGAAGAGGAGGAAGAGGATGAGGAGGCAGCGACAGCCTCTGATGTGATATTTGAGGATGCCACTTCCTGCACCTCTGCCCAGAAGGGCCTGGAACCAGCCAGCCCTAAGCCGGAATATTCTGTCCTGGTGGAGGTCCGCTCGGATGATGACAAGGATGAGGATGCACGCTCCCCACGGTCGGCTGTCACGGATGAGTCTGAGCTATATGATGTGCTGACCCGTGGGAACCTGGGCCTCCTGGAGCAGGCCATCGCCCTGAAAGCCGAGCAGGTGCACGAGCCAGGCAGTCCCCGTTCTGAACAGGGTCCCCCGGGACCGGGAGAGGCAGGAAAGGCAGCCAAGTCCCTGGATGCCATGCGCAAGAGCTACTATAATAAAGGTAGGGGGTGGCCTGGTCCCACACACCCCTCACTTTGGGAAGAGCCTGTGGGAGGGCAGGGGTGTGGCCAAGATGCATCTCTGGGGTTACCCTGGAGCCCCTGCACATAGGTCCCCCACCCAGGCCCTCCTCACATCCCTTCGTGAAGAGTCCCTGGGCTTGGCTGCACAGTCAACCAATGCCAGCCAGTTTCTCCAGGACATCTTCCTGTCCTGGCCTGTGCAGCCCTGGTCCCTCCCAACTTCCTGGCCAGAGGAGGGGTATCCAACTGTCTCCTCCCCACCGTGTGCTGGCTCTAAGGGTGGTGTCTCCATGTTTTAGATCCTTCGAGAGCTGAGAAGCGGGAGATCAAGTGCCCAACACCCGGCTGTGACGGCACTGGGCACGTGACGGGGCTGTACCCGCACCACCGCAGCTTGTCTGGCTGCCCCCACAAGGACAGGATCCCCCCGGAGAGTGAGTTGCTCCGAGGCAGTTGGTCCTAGCTCTGAGGCCCTGGGCAAGCCCAGAGGCTCATTGGGGCCAACCGGAAATGGCCACAGGCACAGCCATGGGAGGGCCAGGCTGGTGTGAGCTGAGCTGGGGAGTCAGAGGCCAACTCAGGCCACAGTCAGCCCCCATCAGTGGCTGCGGCAGTCCTCGATGTTAGAGCTGAGTCCAGGGCCCTCAGCCAGCCTGAGGTGGGACTGGTGTGGGCAGGGTCTGGGCCTGGAGCTGCTCTGGTGCCCGCTCCAGGCGGCCATCCCCGGTCAACTTACAAAACCATGAATGAAGACTTTGGACAGGACTCCTGCCCCTCCTCAGCCAGCCCCCACAGGGACATCCCTGCACTGACCCCCTCCCCCTCCCTCGTTCTCTGCAGTCCTGGCCATGCATGAGAATGTGCTGAAGTGCCCGACCCCTGGCTGCACAGGTCAAGGCCATGTGAACAGCAACCGCAACACACACAGGAGGTATGTGGGTGGGGCGGGAGATTGGGGTGCAGCTGAACCGGTTCCCAGCCACTTCCCCAGGACTACACTCTCAAATCACCCACAGTGCCATGGGTGGCCATGGCCTTGAGAGGAAACACTCAGCAGGAAGAATGGCTGGACCTTGGAGGTCACTCTGAAAAGAGGCCCAGTTCCTGAGCCCTGTGGTCACATCTATTCTCAGGCCAGCCTTTGGCAAAGCTGCTGCCCCATGTCTTGGCGCTCATGTCCTCGGGATGGGCCTGTGTCCCCCAAGGGTGGCTTTGGGTGTGGTCGTTTGAATCAGTGGCAGAATCAGAGTCTAGCCCTGGCGCAGGAGCTGGAGGGGAAGAGTGAGGGTCACTTGGGTTTACTCGGGGGAGGCATTCACGAGTGCAGCTCAGAGTCTCCCCAGATGGGTGCTGGTGAGGGCCAGGGCGGGGTGGGAGGCCTGCCCCACAGGAGGCTCAGAAGTGACTGTGCGTTTCCTAGCTTGTCTGGCTGTCCTATTGCCGCTGCGGAAAAGTTAGCCAAAACCCACGAGAAGCCGCCACCGCAGCCGGGAGAGTCCCCCAAGAGCGGCTCCAGCTCTGATCGGATCCTCAGGTAGCTAACGGCCAGGTCCAAGGGGCTGCCCCGGCTCTGTCTTCCCCAAGCCGTGGGGGTGGGGGGTAAAGGGTGCCCATGGCTCCTAGAGGCTCCTGGCCCCTGTCCTCTCTGGGCTGACTGACAGCAGGCCCTTCTGTGCCCAGTCCTGGGCCATGTCCTTGTCTTGACTCCTCTGAGAGCCTGTTCTCCTTAAGGAGGGGACAGCAAAGCCAGGTCCTGCCTTTGTGAAGGCCGGGCCCCCTTCCTGGGCTGTGCCTCTCTGTTGGGCTTCTGTCTGGATAGAGGTGTGTCCTGGGTCAGAGCAGGAAGCTTACCCCAGGGGAACCTGCTCCCCATCCACCATGGAGCCCCCAGGCTCTGAGGTCAGCAGCTGGTGCTGCTGGTTCCAGGCTGGTTGCTCCTAGCCCTACCCCCTGCCCCCAACCAGCCCCAGATCACAGCCTGTTCCCCGAGAGCTCCTAGCTCTGGGAACTGGAATTTGACCCAAGAACAGTTGCAGAATAAGGGGTGGGGGTAGTCGTGTACCTGACTGGGTTGGAGTCTGGTCCTCATAGGCCCTCCATCTGTCCTGCCCCCAGGCCCATGTGCTTTGTGAAGCAGCTTGAAGTCCCTCCATACGGGAGCTACCGGCCCAGCATGGCCCCCGCCACCCCAAGAGCCAACCTGGCCAAGGAGCTGGAGAAGCTCTCCAAGGTTACCTTTGACTACGCAAGTTTCGATGCTCAGGTTTTTGGCAAACGTGTGCTTGCCCCAAAGATTCAGACCAGTGAAACCTCACCCAAAGCCTTTCAATGTGAGTTGAGAAGAGCAGGTTTGTCTCTTCTGGGTAGCTTCCCTGGGAGGGCCATGTAGGAGGGGCCTCGGGATGCGTCCATAGGAGGCCCAGATGCAGACCTGAGACCTAAGCTACACACTGGGCACCTGACGCACGTTCACCATGAGCCCTACGTCAGCTCCTAACTGCTGTCAGCGAGGTCGGACTTGGATTCTCACAGGGCTGACTGTCCAAAGATTTAGGGATAACTGATACCTGGAGGAAGCCCCCTGCCCTAACTTTCTGCTAACATTCCCTGCCCTGCTGGGGTGCCTCTGGAGAGGGATCCTGCCTGGGACTATCTTACAGGGCATGCGGCATTGATCCTCCTTGCATCTTGGGGGTCAGCCCTCCAGTCCAGTCGTGTCACTTGCCACACTAGTGTGAGGGCTGTGAGCCCACAGGTCATGGAAGTGCATATGCATGGAGCTGGTGTCCCTCACGCCCATGTGGCAAGGATGGATGCTGTGCAGCTTCCCGCCCTGGGGAGGCTGCGTCCCCTGTGCACACCTGCCTAACAGTATTGTACAAAAGGCAACTCTTTGCATTGATGCACAAATATTTCTGGAATGTGCCCACAGTCTTGTGAAATGTCCATCATGCCATGCTAGAAAAGTTAACATTTCATGCCTGGCTGGCTGTTTGTTGGAAAAACGGTGCTGCTCCAGCATTGGCATGAATGATACTCTACTGATCTTGGTACTTGAGGGTTGTCCGTCCCAAGACCCTTTACACAGCCCTGAGATGTCCTGAGAGCATCTGGGGAGTTGTTGGAAGTGTTTCTTCTTCCTCTGAAACTTGAGGCTGTGACTTTGGGACCCAAAATAGGGGCAGCAGGTAGTGGGATGGCCGGTGGAGCCCCTGGAGGGCGGGGGGCAGTGAGAAGGCTAGCAGAACCCCTGGCCTGTCTGGATATGGCTGCATTTGGCCATCCCAGGTCCCCTACCCCCTGTCACGCCTGCCGCTGCTGCTTTGATTGTACATCAGCTGATGTTGTTGCTTTTGCAGCCAAACCCTTACCAACGGCCTCCTCCCCAGGGCACAGCCCATCCAGCAGCTGTGCAAGGACCACCTCATCCTCTTCCACAGGCTTCGACTACTCGCATGACGCTGAGGCTGCGCACATGGCTGCCACCGCTATCTTAAACCTCTCCACCCGCTGCTGGGAGATGCCCGAGAACCTCAGCATGAAACCCCAGGACCTGCCCGGCAAGGTGGGGACCCTGGCTGGACCTCAGCACGGAGACCTGTGTGTGCCCTGAGCAGATGCCCCAAACTGAGATGGGAGCTTGTGTGCCTTGGGCTCACATTGCTTGCTCCTGGCCTCGAGGAGCAAGGCTGTTGGAGAGACCTTGGTCCAGGCCCCTGTTGTCTAGAGCTGCAGGCGAGCTCCCTGGGCTCCAGTCCTGCCCATGTCTGTACTGTGTCTTGAGTGTGTGGCTCTGTGCTCCCGGGAAGCTGGAAGGCCAGGTGGCCTCCACTGGCAGCCAGTCTCTTCACATGAGAATCGTTGCTGTGGGCCCTGATCTGGCTGGCATATCCATGGGGGTGGGCAGACCAGCACGTGATTCCCTTTTGCAGGCTGGAGACATCGAGGTGGATGAGAATGGGACTCTGGACCTGAGCATGAATAAGCACCGGAGACGTGAGCACGCTGTCCCCAGCAGCAGTAGCAGCAGCAGCAGCCCCGGTGTCCGATCGCCTGATGTTGGCCAGCGTCCGGGCAGCACAATGACCTCACCCCTGTCTGGCCAGGCCTCCCGCCAGGATGAATGGGACCGGCCCCTGGACTACACCAAGCCCAGCCGCCCGCGGGAGGAGGAACCAGAGGAGGTATGTCCCGTGGGGCCGGCGAGTGTTTTATGTGGCTGCTGCTGCAACTGTAGGTCCTGACATGACCTCTGGTCCCATCCGTTCCCATTCAGTCACCACCCTCAAGTTAGCTGAGGGCTTCCATCTGTTGTCCCCAGTCTGCTCACAGCCAGAGGCCACACCCCTGTCCACCCCCAGTGAAGGGTTCATAGCCCCAACTACCCACAGTGAAGGGATCACAGCCCCGTCCACCCACAGGCGGGGGTCACATCCCTGCCCACCCACAATTAAGGGGTCACTCCTCAGGCTGCAGTGGACAGCAACTGTCTGGAAGCCCTAGGGCATGGTGGGAGGAGAACCTCATCTATGCCAAGGGACTGTTTCTGGTATGTGTCAGGACAGGCCTTGGTCACCCACCTCCTTGGGCTCAGAAGCCCCGCGGTGAATGATGCAGAGCAGCCGTGGTCTGTGAGGTGGTGGAGTGAGAGCTTTGTTCTTTCAAGAGCAGAGTGCATTGGCTTGTAGAAGGGGTTCCCTGGTACAGTCCAGAGAGGGATGGAGAAGGCGGAGCTGGCCACTGAGGAGAGTGGGGGCAGGAGGGCCAGGATCCCTCACCAGCCCTCACTCCATCTTGCAGAGGTGTAGAGGAGTGGCACTCGGATCAACAGCTGGGTGCCAGGAGTTAGCAAAAAGCTGCCCAGGCTGAGCTGTGATCTGAGGCCACATCTGGAGCCAGGTGTCTTTGAGAGCTAGCTGCCAGCAGGGCCTAGAAATTTGTGCTGTGTGTGTCCTCCCTAAGGCCCGGGAGCTTCTGTTGCCCCTTGGTGCTGGGCTAGGCTTCCTGCTGTCTCCATCCCTGGCGTTTCCGGCTTGTGCCTTTGTCTGCTGTGTGGGAGCTGTACGAGGTTCAGCACTCCTGGGATTCAGCTGCTGCAGCCACAGGCCTCAGCTTGCCCCACTCACCCTCTCCTCCCATCCCTCTCCTGGGCTTAGTACCCCCAGAAAACACCTCCCAGGCAGGCCTCCCAGAGCCCTGACTAGCCTGCACTTGAACAGCAGTCTAGCCTTAGTACTCAGGGACCCCTGAGACACCCCACACATGGCAACCTGCCTTCCTGGGAAGCTTCCTCCTATTATTTATTTATTTGTTTGTTTGAAAGTGAGATATATAAAGAGGAAGAGAGACAGAGAGAAAGATCCATTTTTTAAAGATTCATTCATTTATTGGAAAGTCAGGGTCACACACACACACACACACACACCCCTTCTGTCTTCTGGTACTGGTTCACTCCTACATGGCAGCAATAACCAGGCTGGGCCAGGCCTAAGCCAGCAGTTGGGAACTCCAGCCAGGTCTCCCCTGTAGGTTCAGGGGCCCAAGCACTTGGGTCACCCTCGGCTGCTTTCTCAGACACATTAGCAGGGAACTGGATGGGAAATGGAGCCATTGGGACTTGAACTAGCGCCCATGTGAGATGCTGGCATCACAGGTGGCAGCTTTCCTTCCTGCACCTTGGCGCTGACTCCCAGAAACCTCCTATATCTGCTTGGAGAGATGAAATTGAAGGTTAACTTCAGGGGGCCTGGCGCATGGCTCAATGGCTAAACCCTCACCTTGCAAGTGTCAGGATCCCATGTAGGTGTTGATGTGTGTCTCGGCTGCTCCACTTCCCGCCCAGCTCCCTGCTTGTGACCTGGGTAAGCAGTAGAGGATGGCCCAAAGCCTGGGAACCCTGCATCCATGTGGGAGAGCAGGCAGAAGCTCCTGGCTCAGGTTTGAATTGGCTCAGCTTGGGCAGTTGCAGTTACTGGGAGAGTGAATCGATGGATAGAAGATCTCTTTGTCTCTTCTCTTTGTAAATCTGATCTGCCTCCACCCAAAAAAAAGTTTGGTGCAAAAACATTTTTTCAATTTGTGCATGCACTAGAGGACTTGGAAAAAATTTGAGAAAATATGTTTCATGAAAAAGTATGCTTGGATTTTTGGTCCCATATAACTCATTTTTTAAGTCTGCTTTCCCACAAATTCTTTAAGGTACCCTCTGCCCTCTGGGGAGCTTTGTCGAACTTGCTAAGCTCCTGAACCTGTGCCAGGGGCCCTTGCTGTCCTGGGTGCCCTCTGACAGCCACATCCTTGCTTGGTGACCCCATTTCCTGTGAGAGAGGCCTGGGTCCAGGGGTGGACAGCTCCATGAATGAGTAGCATTGGGTGGGAGCCCCTGGGCCTGTACCCTTGTCTTTCTACCCAGTGTGCATTACACTGGCCCTGTGAGTGAGAGGGCCTGCAGCCGGGGTACAGTGTGCAGTGTGCTGTGTGCAGGGTGGGCACTGGTGGTCTTGAGGTCACTGTGACTATTACAATTTTGTGATGACTCATCTTCATGCTTGCTAATGCCACTTATTACTGCCTACTGCTCCTCACTGCTGGCCCCAGCTCTGTGCCCACTGTCGCTTCATTTCTGTTCACTAACTCTGCTGTCAGCTCTGAGAGCAGCTGTGGCTTTGTTTCTGTCCCCCAGCTCTGTGTCCGCTGTCCCTTCGTTTCTGTCTCCCAGCTCTAAGAGCAGCTGTGACTCAGGTGGGAGGGTTTAGCTCTTCAGGGTTTGTCTTTGGTGTCCCGTGGGGGACTCAAGTCTTCGTCTTTGGTGCAGAAAACTCTAGGAAAGGCCTGACTGGATGCTGCCCTGAAGGGTTCCTCCCCTGCCCACCTGCTTGGGCACCCAGGCCTCCCCACCTCTGGCTAAAACACCTCCCTGCTGGTCTTTTGCAGTCAGAGCCAGCAGCCCATTCTTTTGCTTCTTCTGAAGCAGATGACCAGGAGGTGCCAGAGGAGAGCCTCGAGGAGCGCAAGTACCCGGGAGATGTTACCCTGACCAACTTCAAGCTCAAATTCCTCTCTAAGGACATAAAGAAGGAGCTGCTCACGTAAGTCTCGTGGCAGGAAGGAGCAGGTCCTGGCCTCACCCAGTCCCTGCCACCGCCTGGGTCAGCCTACCTTGGGCCAGGAAGCCACACGGGACTGGGAGCATCCAGTCATCTCCGTCCTCTCAACATGGTTAGGGACCAGGAGTGGCCCCTCAGCCCCCAGAACAGGCACAGAAAGCTCTGGGGGAAAGTACAGGAGTCACTTTGGCTGTAGTGGGCAACTCCTTGCAGGAGTTGGGGAGTGGGACCCTGGGAGCTGCTTGGTTGAGGTGGCTGCAGCAGGCAGGCCCGGGTCACCCATCATTAGACGCCAGTGACCCCAGAGTCAGTCCTGTTAGCCCCCTCTGCTGGAAAGCTGAGCTGAACTCAGGCTGGGCACCTCTTCCTTGGGCAGAGGGTGTCTTGTTGCACCAGGGGCAGCAGAAGGGGATACTGGCATTGCATGTGTGTTTACAGCACATGTGTGGGGCCTGCATGATTCTTCACAGCACTGTGTGGGTACCTGCATGTGCATTCATGGCACACATGTGGGCCCCTGCATGTGTGTTCACAGGCACGTGTGTTGGTGTCTGTATACATGTGTGCCTACACCCGTGTTAATGATGCACACGTGGAGCCTACATGTGTGTTGGCAATACACACGTGGGTGCCTGCATGTATGTTCATGGGATACATGTGGGTACTGGCATGTGTTCAAGTCACACACATGTGCCTACACGTGTGTTCATGACATACATATGGGTACCTGCATGTGTGCCCACAAGGTGCATGTGGGGGCCTGCGTGCTTGTTCATGCAACACATTTGGGTGCCTGCATGTGTGTTCACAGCACACTGTGGGCTCCTGCATGCCTGTTCACAGCACATGTGTGGGCATCTTTGTCACATATGCACAAAGGTGGTTCTTACATCAGGTTCCTTTTCCCTTGATTCTAACCATGGGGCAGATGCTTGTGATGAGAGAGGCCAGTGCCCAGGGCAGAAGCTCTACCAGTCTGCTGTGGCCTCAGCTCTGACACCTCTTTCCCTTGTGCAGCTGTCCCACGCCGGGTTGTGATGGCAGTGGCCACATCACCGGGAACTACGCCTCCCATCGCAGGTTTGTGAGCACTCGGGTTGGAACCCCCACAGCCTCGTGGGGGCTGCCCCTCCCCCTCTGCGCCCCTCATGTCCCTCTCTTCTCTTTCAGCCTCTCTGGTTGCCCTCTTGCTGACAAGAGCCTCAGAAACCTCATGGCTGCCCACTCTGCTGACCTCAAGTATGTTTGCGCTCCCAACTGCCTGTCTCTTCACGAGGCTCCGCCCCTTCGGCCTCCTCTGAGCCTCCCCCCCCCAGCATGGGCGAGGGGTAGGGGCAGGGTTGAGGACGGGCGAGGGGCAGGGCCGAGGAAGGGCCGATCCTGCTTGCTGGGGCAGCTGCCTGTGCCCCCTCTCTCGATTCTGCTGCCTCTGTCTGCTCTTGAGCAGGACCACCCTCTCTGTCTCAGGCTGCAGGCTCATGCATGCTCAGCTGTGCCCCCATGTGGCCTCTGCTTCCAGGACTGCTGTGTCCCCTGCCCTGGTCTGGCTGTGGCTCCTGCTGCATGCCATGGGTGCTGGTGGTGTACCCTCCTGCTGCCCTCCCTGCCTCACCTCAGCTACTGCTTCCCACACTCCTGCTATGCTCTCCTTGCTGCCCACCCCCACCACCTTGCTTGTGCCTCTGCGCCTCCCAGCCCCAGCCCACAGCAGACTAGGCCTATGGGTGCTGGACTTCTGCTTGGCAGCTGCTACACGAGGTTTCCAGGTCTCCGTGTCCTCCTGGGCTGAGTTGGAGGTGGTCACTGTCTTTGGTTCCCCCACGTGGCCCTAAGTTTGGGGCTCAGCTGGGCACCAAGGCAGGGCCATGGAGAAAGGAGCTCTTTCCTGTGCCCTCAGATACCCCTCACTGTCCATTCTTTGTGGGCCACTGGGTTGAGGGGACCTGGAGTCCAGGTCAAGGCGCCTCTGAGGGGAGGAGTTGTAGAGTCTGGAGGGTCCAGGGCACTGACAGTGTGGGGACCCAGGGGCTCCCAGCAGCCAGTGGTGGGTGTATATCAGCCTTGGCCCACACCTGTTAGGGTTGGAGGCGGTCAGACTGTGCTGAGAGAAGGACAGAGGCTTTTAGTCCAGGTGTGCGGTTTTGTTAGGTGAGAGGATCTGATGGACTGCTGCCTGGGGGGGTAGGCCTGGGACCACTTCCACATGGCGGGGTGACTGTGGGAGGGAAGTGGCTACCACAGCATAAGCACTGGGGTTTCATACCTAGGCACAGGGGAAGGGAGAAGGTGGCAGCTCCTCAACTTGCGCATGCGAGCGACCTGGCACTTGTCAGGGTAGACTGAGATAAGACCTAAGTAGTTTCTGTAGGGCACTGAAGCCTTCTTGAGGAGATAAGACCAGGATGATTCATCATGAACTTATTTGCACTCTGCCTCAGGCCAGCATCCTGCTTGGCCCAGTCTAACAACACCAGGGCTGACTCGGCCTCACGGAGGCTGTGTGCAGGCTGCTGAGTCAGCACTTACCTGTGTGCCCCACTCCTGGGCTGACTCAGTGTCTGTGTGCAGGCCCCTGGATGTGGGAGCTGCTGAGTTAGCATTTATTTCTGCCCTCATTCTGTCCCTGCATCTGGCTCCAAATCCAAAGCTGACTTGTTCCTGAAGCCTGAGAACTCCTACCCCGCTCCCCTCTCTTCCTTCTTCCATTTTTCCAATTTTGTTTTCCAATTTTGTTTCTCTTTAAACTGTGATTGGTGTTGGTAGTTTTCAATGTATGGGCTAGAACGAAGTTAAAGCTGACTGTGTCACTGCTGCCCCTTTATCTGTCCAGCCTATGCTCAGGCCAGGATGGAGTCTGGGCATTTCGGAGTCAGTGCTGTTTAAAGCTAAGCCAGGGAAGACCTTTAATTCAGAAATCCCACCAGGAGCCCCCAGGTGAAGAGGAGCCTGCTCAGCCTCTGAAGGTTGGACTGCTGGCAGAACACTCTAAGCTTCAGGTCAGCCTCTCACACACCTAGACGTCAGCCTGCACCTCTGCCTGTGGGGGCAGCAGTGCTCCCTGGCTGAGGAAACACACACTGGGCTGGCCAGCTGTCCTGGCCACTTGGCTCCTTGTGCCAGTGGGAGTTAGGGTGCGGCTGCACCTTCATCATAGTCATGAGCACACACAGGACTATGCTCAGTGGGGAGGCCTGCAGGCCCTTGAGAACTCCAGCCCTCAGACAGATCCTTCTTTCCACTCAGACCAGGTGAGAGGGACAGGTGGCTCAGGGGCCACAGCTGATCCCGTGGGTCTGTGGTATTGTGATTACTGGTGAAGGCAGCTGTTCTGGCCACAGGAATGTTCTCCCTGGGACCTCCATGAGACACCCAGGACACCCCTGCCCTGATCAGAAAACTACCCTCATGCTGGATTCCCCCCATGAGTGCCCTCATCCTGGATTCACCGTGGGTAGCCTTACTGTATACCATCCCCAGAGGTGTCCTCACCATAGACCCTCCCCACAGGTGCCCTCACGTTAGACCAACCCCATGGGCACCCTCACCTTAGACCCTCCCCACATGTGTCATCATCATAGGCCCTCCCCAGAGATGCCCTCACCTTAGACCTTCTCCCCACGGGCACCCTTGCCCAAGACCCTCCCCACAGGCGCCCTCACACTAGACTCTCCCCACAGATGCCCTCACCTTAGACCGTCTCCCCACAGGCGCCCTCACTCTAGACCCTCCCCACAGGCACCCTTACCCTAGAACCTCCCCACAGGCACCCTCACCCTAGAACCTCCCCATGGGTGCTCTCATCCAGGTACCCCTATGGATGCTGTGGAACCTGTGCCTTCTCGGGGTATTCCATGACCCATGGCTGTGCTCAGTGCCCTCAGAACTGGCACACTGTCCTTGTTGTCCTTGCTGCCTGAGGGACTGGCAAGCTCTGTGCTGGACCTGATTTGGCCAGACACTGTCCTGATGTTGGAGCAAAGTCCAGGAGCTTAACTGAGCACTGCCACCTGGGAGGCAAGTTGCCCATCTTGAGTTCTCTGGGTGTGTCTTCCCCGATGGAGACCTCTGCCCAAGTAGAAGGGCCGGGTGCCCATGGCACCATCCTGTGAGGACTGGGCAGTGATGTGACCAGCTAGGTGTCTGACTGGCCAGCAAAGCATCTGATGTGCAAGTCCCTGGGTAGGAATGAGGGAAGCCAGACCCAGGGACCAGAGCGCAGGAAGTATGACTGCCAGGCTGTGCCAGCTTCTGTCTTCCCTGTGAGGAGGCTGCTGGTACTAGTGGACGATGGCCACTAGGGCACCAACAGAGGGTCCCTGGACAAGCCCAACTCTCGCCTGGGGCAGGCCCACAGGTGTGGCTGGCACAGAATTCTGTCTCCTGCCCCTCGCCCTGAACACAGTAGGGACTCACACATATTCTCGGGTGGACATTTGGGAGAAAATGACATAAGAGGGTCCAGGCTAGGGGCCCAGCGGCGTGGCCTAGTGGCTAAAGTCCTCGCCTTGAATGCGCCAGGATCCCATATGGGCGCCGGTTCTAATCCCGGCAGCTCCACTTCCCATCCAGCTCCCTGCTTGTGGCCTGGGAAAGCAGTCGAGGACAGCCCAAAGCTTTGGGACCCTGCACCCGCGTGGGAGACCCGGAGGAGGTTCCAGGCACCTGGCTTCGGATTGGCACAGCACCGGCCGTTGCGGCTCACTTGGGGAGTGAATCATCGGACGGAAGATCTTCCTCTCTGTCTCTCCTCCTCTCTGTATATCTGACTTTGTAATAAAATATATAAATCTTAAAAAAAGAAAAAAGAGGAAAAAAAGAAGAGGGTCCAGGCTAACAGGAAGCAGTCTTTGCTGCTTCCTGCTTGTCAGATGCTCTGGGTGCAGAACCTGCCTCCCTCCCCTCTTCAGCCTCTGCTGGCACCACTGCCCACAGACTCAGAATTTTGCACACAGAACAGGACCTGGCCTGCAGCAGCCGGTGCTCATAGTTCAGGGCGCAGGGTCAGGGGTCAGCTTGTCTTCCTGAGACCTCAGGTTCAAGGTCAGGGTTTTGAGATGTTCCAGAATCTTCCAGTCCAGCCTGAAACCCCACAAAAGGCTATGCTGGGATTTGCTGTGTCCCTTGCTGAGATGGGCCTAGAAGCGTAGCTATGGTTCTCAGGCCTGGCCAGGTTTCAGGCTGTTTTCTCCTTCATCTGCCTGCCGGCCCCTTAACCGGCGCAGCTGGGGGTGGCACCATAGCCCGGAGTGACACCTGACGCTGGCTGCTGACATAGGTAGGTAGGTGTGGGCATGTGTTGGTGACCTGTCTCAGTGGAAGGTGCCTAGGAGGGCTGCTAGAGCCCCCAGTGGGGAAGCTGGGATGCCTCACATGGGAACCAACATCAGGGCCTCCCCCCCGGGGGCTGCAGGGCCCTGCCTGGGCCGGGGCTGACACGTCCATGGGCCCAGTGCAAGCTCCATTTCTCTCTACAGGTGCCCCACACCTGGTTGTGATGGCTCTGGCCACATCACAGGGAACTATGCGTCACATCGGAGGTGAGTGTCACAGATGGGGTTGGCAGAACCTGACTGCTGGGGTCCATGATCCTCTCCTCTATGTGTGATTAGGTGGTCCCTACAGCAAGGTAAGCCACACAGGGTCACGGCTAGGGCTGAGTGAGTGTAGGTAGTGTGTGGGTTTCATTCCTGACACTGAGTCCTGGACCCTGGGGTGGGCTGGGCAGCTACAGTCACTTTCTAGACTGATCTTTCCATCTTCCCCTCTTGTCTCCAGCCTGTCTGGCTGCCCTCGTGCCAAGAAGAGCGGAGTGAAGGTGGTACCCAGCAAGGATGATAAGGAGGACCCTGAGCTGATGAAGTAGGTTGGGCCGTCAGGGCCGGGCTTCCCTGTATCCTCACAGTCCCTTTTGCACATGCACATGCTCGAGTTCACGCTGTGGGGCCTGACTCAGAGGGCACAGGTATTGCTCCTTCTGGCCTCCACTCAGTGTGTCTGAGGTCTGGAGGCTCTGAGTCCAGCTGCCTGAGCCCAGGGCCTTGCGATGCCTCGTGCTGCTGGGCAGGAGTCCGACAGAGAGGATGCCTTTGCACAGTTAGCTGTGTGCAATGAAGGCCTGAAAGCGTGAGGCCCATCAGGCTTTGGGAGTGCGGGGTGAACTCTGACACTGTGAGCAGGACAGGGTAGCTGGGACAAGGAGTCCTAGAGGCAGCATAGCTTGGGGAGGTGGCCCTTGGAGGAGCCAGAGTGCCTTAGGCTGCCTCTTCAGTCCAATGCTTTCCCCCACCCCAACTTGGGGTCCGCCAGAGAGGGGCTGGACCAGGGCCTTCCACTGCACGTTGTGCCTAGAGCATTTGTTGTTTCCAAACCTCTCCCTGTGCCAGAGCATAGGGAACTGCCTGCTCTGGTTGGTGTGGCTACAGCCTTTGCTTATCTTTTCTGGGCCTTTGTGCTGTCTACAACCCGACCTAGTCAGCCTGGAGGCTAAGGCATGCAGCCTGACTCCTGTCTCATCTCCCTTCTGTGGTTGGCTGGCATCTAGTTGTCTGGATAAAGGGTGGGGTGGGCAGTGACCTCTGGAGTTCATCCCCAGGGTGTGGCTCCCAGGCTTGGGCTGGGGGATGCTATGGCGCCCTCTTGCCTAGCTGTTCTCTGCACTTACCTTGCTTCCTGGTTCCCAGGTGCCCAGTGCCTGGCTGTGTGGGACTTGGTCACATCAGTGGTAAATATGCCTCCCACCGGAGCGCGTCTGGCTGTCCACTGGCCGCACGGAGGCAGAAGGAGGGCGCCCTCAATGGCTCGTCCTTCTCCTGGAAGTCGCTGAAGAATGAGGGGCCAACTTGCCCCACACCGGGTTGCGATGGCTCCGGCCATGCCAACGGGAGCTTCCTTACCCACCGGAGGTAACTGTCCCCACACCCAGGCTCTCTGTGCGCAGACAGGGCTTGCCCTCTTGAGCCCATAAGTCTCTAGATGTGGACAAGCTGTGGCTGACATGGAAACATTGGCTGCTGTGCTGGTGGGTTCCTGTGAGGTGTGGGTCTACCTACCAGGAGTTCTAACTCCATCCTCGTGGGTCCCTAGGGACAGACACAGGCACTGTCCATCTGCCCCTCCTACCCCTTGGCCTCTCTGCAGGGGTCCCTTGACCCCACCCCCTCATCCACCCTCCCATACTCTGTGGGTTAGCCCCACGCCTCTCTGGGCTGCACAGTGTGGTTATTGCCTAGAGCTGAGAGCCAGCAGCAAGTCCCCACCTCTCTGTCATCTGTCTCCCTCCCCTCCCTGTTTCAGTTTGTCTCCTCTTGCCTCTCTCCCCCCTCCCTCCCCTCCCATCCTCGCTCCCTCCCTCTCTCTCTCTGTGGCGTTAACTTACCCAACAGCAGCATTTGCTGACCTCAGAGGTCGAACAGAGAGCCAAAGAGTAGGTGGCCCCTGTACTGTGGGACATGGCATGCTGGCAGGTGGTGCTGGCTGGGGGCAAATCCACAAGGAAAATCCCTGGAGTTTGCTCTGGGAGAGCCTCAGGAAGGTGGTGGGAGCAGTTCAATGCTGGGCCGGGAGGAGGGGCTGGATGGTGGAGGCAGAAGGAGGCGAGACAGAGCTTGGGCTTGGTGTCCCTGGATGGCCTGCAGGGAGGACGTAGGGGAAGGTACAGCCTCCCTGAGGCTGTGTTGAGATCTACACAGAAATGAACTGTGGAATCATCCATGAATGTGGCTACCATGCAGCCCAGAGGGTGCCCAGGGCATGTGGTTGCTGGGGGCCAGAGCCGCAGAGTGCCAAAAGGTGGGCTGGACAGGACTCAGCCTGAGAGTGGCTCTGGGGTCCACTGTGCCCACAGCACCCCCAGGCCCAGGAGTGGCAACGTCAGGCAGAAGGGATCTGGGATCTCTCTGGTCTTTGCCCTGACAACAGCTGCTCCTCTCTGAGCTGGTCAGATGAGATGGGGAAGGCTCTGCCATGGGGAGACCATTGGTAGTCATCTGAGTAGAACAGGCCTTGACTGGCCCACCTAAGACCTGGGCGGCCATGGGGTGTGAGCCTGTACTGGTCAGTGACCTATGATTTCTGCCTCCAGCTTGTCCGGCTGTCCCAGGGCAAGCTTTGCTGGAAAGAAGGGAAAACTCTCAGGGGACGAGGTTCTCAATCCAAAGTTCAAAACCAGTGATGGTAAGGATGCTCTGTGACATGTGCTGTGGCCCACGGGCCAGGGGGAGTGTGGGTGCCCATGGACAGTAGACAGAGCAGGGCCCCCGAGACAATGGTGGACACCCCTGGTGCCCAGACCTCAGCCTTGCCCTCACCGAGTTGGACCTGCTCCAACCTGGGGCTCCCTGGCAGTGCCTTAGGCTGTTTTGGAGTTTTTTTTTGCCAGGAGTTTTGGTTCAGGCCCCTGAGCACTGGCTGATCTTAGCCATCGGCCTGCCAGGGGACAGCCAGGGGCAGAGCCGCGGTCTCCACAGAGCTTCCCAGTGAGGGTCCTGAGTTCAGGAGCCTGGTGGAGGCCCCACCCACACAGCTTGTTCCCGGGCAGTGCTGGACAATGATGACGAGATCAAGCAGCTGAACCAGGAGATCCGGGACCTGAACGAGTCCAATTCGGAGATGGAGGCCGCCATGGTGCAGCTGCAGTCCCAGGTGTGTGCCTTCTCTCCACCCCCTCCCCGCTTTCACACTCCCTCCCACCACCAATGTCTCCCGCCCTCCCCGACCACCATTCTCTATCTCCAGCACTTCGCCCCCTCCGCCATTCTCACCTTCACTGATGTCCAGCTCCTCGTTTCCCCTACCTTCCCTTCCTAGGTGTCTGTGTGGGGATCAGGGCTGGCAGGGACAGCCACCCGTCTGCCTGGAGGTGGCATTTGTGAGGTCCTCCTTGAGTTTGGGGTCAGTCAGTTGCCATGGAGTCAGCAGTGCTATGGCTAGGGGCCCCCAGGAGGAGCCGTGTTGTGGGGGGTCACTGGTCCTGGTGCTCCCATGGGTGGGGGCCTGGAGCCTGGTTCAGGTTGGTCTGCCCAGCAATCCTATTCCAGCTGAAGGGGTGAAGAAGTCCTGCCCCTTTGTTCTCCATGCACTCTCCCTGGGTGCCACTCCTTGTAGCTGCTGTCCCATGGGGGTTTCTGTGAGGAGAGCTGAGGGGGCTCCACGTGTCTGAGATTCAGAGCCCCTCTCCCATCAAAAGAAATGGGGAGGGTGCATCGCTCTCTGCTGCCCATGGGGCTGGTGCGGCCACTCTGTATAGGTGAGAGGTCATAGGTCAGGATCCAGAGGACAGAAAAGTGGCTCGGGACACAGGGGAGGAGACATATGGGACAGTGGTGACCCCATGGACAGCTTCTGTCCTCAACCCGTGGGCTCAGCTGTCCGTTCATACAACAGCCCCTGAAACAGCGGCTCCACTGGGGCACACCTGTGTCTGGGCAAGCAACCTCTCAGTCCCAGACAGTATCAATGGAGGAATGACAATGATTGGCATGGATGAGGGAGGAGCAACAATGATGGACAGGGCCTCAGCCCCTCTTCTTTGGAGCCTCGGGGCCATCCATTTTCAGGGTCTTTCCTGAACTGCATCTCAGTGTCTGTGCCCCTCTGAAACTGCCTTTGAGAAAGTCCCTTTGGGGGCCCTGGGTACGCAATGCCCTCTCTCGTTACAAGGTCCCACTACACTCTTGCAAGGCCCATACACCACAGTCTGTGTGAGCTCGGCTTCCTCCAGTGGTCACCTGTGCCAGTGTTGGATTGGGGCTGATCCTGGGGGCGGCCAGAAGCTGAGCTTGGGGGATCTGGGGGAGCCATTCCTCAGCGGCTTTTGATGGGGAAAGACCCAAAGACATCCTAATAAGGCAGCCAGGTGGATGCTGCAGGACCACCTTACAGAGGGTGGCACAAGGCCGAGTCTAACTCTCTTCCAGGACGCAGCCCCTAACTTGGATGTGTGGGTCCCTCCTAACATCCAGAGGGGGCTGTGACTTTCCCTCCTCCCTCTAGAGAGCAGGACGCCTCCAGCCCTTCCACTGAGGCAGGGATCCCAGCAACTGGCAGGAGGGGCTGTGGCTAGGATGGTCTGGGGAGGGCCAGCCGCAGTAGGCAGCAGGCCCCCTATCTCTGGCACAGATCTGCTCCATGGAGAAGAGCCTGCGGACCATCGAGGAGGAGAACAAGCTCATTGAGGAGCAGAATGAAGCCCTCTTCCTGGAGCTGTCTGGCCTGAGCCAGGCCCTTATCCAGAGTCTCGCCAACATCCGCCTCCCGCACATGGTAGGCTGCTGCCATGTGCCTGTGTTCTGTACTGTGCTAGGCTGGGGGTTCCTTGGTCTGTGGGTCCCTCACTCCCTAGGCTGGGGGTCCCTCACTCCCTGTGCTGGGATGGGGGTCTGTCACTTCCTAGGCTGGGCTGGGGTCCATCACTTCCTGTGCTGTGCTGTGCTGTGCTGGGCTGGACGTCCCTTACTCCCTGTGCTGTGCTATGCTGGGCTGGGTGTCCCTCACTACCTGTGCTGGGCTGGGCTGGGCTGGGCTGGGCTGGGTTGGGCTGGCCTGGGGGTGTCCCTCACTGTCTGGGCTGGGCCAGTGGTTCCTCACTCCCTGTGCTGGGCTGGGGCTTCCTCATGCCCTGGGTTGGGGGTCCTCACTCCCTGGGCTGTGTTGGGCTGGGAGTCCTCACTTCTTGGGCTGGGCTAGGGGGTCTGTTGGCTTCTGTGATGGACTGGGGGTTGCTCAGTCCCTGTTCTGGGCTGGGATTTCCTTGCTGCTGCTGTCTTTGGGATTAGCTTTCTGCTCCCAGTGGCCCAGACTGGAGTCCTCTGAGAGCTTCATGTCCAAAATGCAGTGGTGATTCTGATGGCTGTGAGGCTGACTCCGGTTGCCTGCAGGCAATGACCCCCTGGCTGCTAGCTGGGGCACAGGGCTGCCCCTGGTTGGGGTGGGCTCCTCTTGACTTGTGCGATACTTAGGCAGGGCTTGCTAATGATTTCTCTTCTCCAGGAGCCAATATGTGAACAGAACTTCGATGCCTATGTGAACACTCTCACGGACATGTACTCCAACCAGGAGTGCTACCAGAGCCCCGAGGACAAGCACCTCCTGGAGAGCATCAAGCAAGCCGTGAGGGGCATCCAGGTCTAAGCCCCCCAAGTGCAGAGGAACTGAGCAGCAGCCCCGGTGCCTGATGGCCTCCCTGTCCCACTCCTGCTGGGGTGGCAAGCAGCCCCAGCCCCCAGCGGCCTCCCTGTCCCACTCCTCCTGGGGCGGCAAGCAGCCCTTCATGGGGTTCATCCCCAGGGCTGCCTGGAATCAGGGTCCCCCAGGATGCCCTGACAGGCTGGGGAGTCAAGATCCCTGCACACCCAGGCACGGGGACACGGAAGTCTTATAAAGTGATTTATTTTTGTTTTCTGAACAAAGTCTAAAGCGCAGCTCAAGTCTCCAGTGGAAGCTCACAGACCAGGTTCTCAGGGAAGTTTCAGAGTGTGCAACCACAGCATTCCTCTGTCTGTTGAGGTTGGGTGGGCGTGGCAGGCGGCGTCTCAACCTGGTGGCTACGTGTCTGTGCTTGGTGAGGGCCTGTGTGGCCAGCGTGCTTTTTGCTTTCATTTAATTCAGTTTTGTGTTAGAGGCAGAACACAGCTCTGTTCTGGAGGAAAAGGTAGGGATGGGCATTCCAGACTCCTGGCGACCTGGCCCGTGCTCGGTCACTCATCATCCACCTGGGTCCTGATGCCATGCAGACCCCACTTCCTCTGGGGGCTGCAGCCCAGGACCCCACGTCTGGGCTTCAGACTTGTGCTGGGTCTGCCTCGGCCACGCTACCTGAGTTCTGTCCAGGCCTGACCCAGGTCGACAGGTCAGGGAGGTGGAAGTGAGCTCTCACTGGGGGGCCATTATGGTCTAACTGCTTTCTAAATCCACTCAAGGGTTGAAAAACGTGAATTCTAATGTAATGTGTTGAAAACACAATGTTTGTACCGTGTAAATAGAGCCCAAGTCAACAGCGAGTTAGCATTGAACAGTAGACACTGCTCTTCTCAGAAGAAATTAAGTGGTAGTTTAGTTAATTATGTAAATTGTTTCAGTTTGTCAAGATGTATTTATATTCACAACCTCATATGTTCATGTTTGTTATTTATTTAACATTTTTATTAATTTATTAATTTTATACTATTTCAGCTCAACCCCATACTAGGGCACCGTAAGAGGGAACTAAGAAATCAAAGCAAAAATAACTATTTGACTATAAGCCACAAAAAATCTTGATAGAACTTCTAGTTATAATTTTGATGCAACCAAGTTATTTTTTATACATTTTGTTATTTATTCTTTTAATAATAGAATTTTTAAAAAAGTATTTTGTAACTGAAGGATTTTGATAATTTGGGGATATTCCCCCCTTGGTCCAGTGGAGAGAAAGAGATTTTGTTTTTCTTTTTCCCTTTCTTTTTCCAGCACAGATAAAGCAGGTAGAATTCTGTATTTATTATTATTATTTAATGTAGCGCAAGTGTGTGCTCTGGCGTGTTTCTCGTGTTGCATTGTGTGTTGGTTGCCATGGCTGAGTCACGTGCTGTGAGTGGCACAGGGTTGTCACGTTTGTGTGTCGGTTGTCACGGCTGAGTCTCATGCTGCAGGTGGCGCTGTCCCAGGCAGCCTGTCTCACCCACCCCGACAGCCCCAATGCTGTGACCCTCCTTCCTCAGGAAATGCATTTGACCCGCAGCACTTGGTAGTGTGTCTGTAGGGGATTTCCTAATAAAAGTCTGTTCTGACTGGGGGCCTGTGCCGTGGTCTCTGGGCGATCGCCTGGGAGGGAGGAGTGGCGTTTTCTAACACAGAAGTGGGATTTCCCAGCCAGAATCTCTTGTTGCAATGTCCTTACCCCTGGGCCCATCCCACACCATCAGGCATGCGCAGAATTGAATGTCTTTCTGTTCACTTAGAGTTGGGCTGCCCAAGGGCATCTTTGTTTTGGCTCCAAGAGGGAAGCCGCCTGTATTTGCAGAGAGTTCAGGGGGAAATGTGAGAAGATGGGGGAGGAAGAGTGCCCTTGGGAGCGCCTGGGTCCAGCCACACCTGAAGGCAGAATACCCTTGGCCTGCCCAGGTTTGTTGCTTACTTAAGATAATGAAGGAGAAAAACAAAAAAGACAATGAAGGGACCTGTGCCCGCCCTGGTGGCACCCCACTGGGCATCCCACTGGGTGCCCCAGTTCCCTTCCAGCTCCCTGCCTATGACCCAGGAAAACAGTCAAGGATGGCCCAAAACCTTGTAACCCGGAAGAAGATCCTGGCTCCTGGCTTTCGATTGGCTTCAATCTGGCTGTTGCAGCCACTTGGGAAGTGAATCAGCCGATGGAAGAGCTTTCTCTGTGTGTATCTGACTCTCCAATAAAAAACAAAATAAAAAATAAATAAATAAAAAGATAATGCAGTTGGCTTTTTTGGTCTTGCAGGAGTGTGTGATGTCAGCTTTGTGTGAGGTGGAATCTTATCCCCCTCCCCCCAAAAACAACCTGTTGTCTATGGAGGGGGTTCCTCTGCCAGATAATGATATCAGTAAATCTGAACCAGGCTGCGCCCAGCTACAGCTTCTGGGGAATAATGGCTGTTGAAAATATATGCTGTGGGGGCCCGGCGGTGTGGCCTAGCGGCTAAAGTCCTCGCCTTGAACGCGCTGGGATCCCATATGGGCACCAGTTCTAATCCTGGCAGCTCCACTTCCCATCCAGCTCCCTGCTTGTGGCCTGGGAAAGCAGTCGAGGACTGCCCAAAGCTTTGGGACCCTGCACCCTGCACATGGGAGACCCGGAAGAGGTTCCTGGTTCCCAGCTTCGGATCGGCGCAGCACCGGCCGTTGCGGCTCACTTGGGGAGTAAATCATCGGATGGAAGATCTTCCTCTCTGTCTCTCCTCCTCTCTGTATATCCGGCTTTTCAATAATAATAAATCTTTAAAAAAAAAAAAAGAGGAAAATATATGTGTAAGGAGTTATTCCAATACCCGTCGCCATTCCTTCTTCCTCACAGCTCATGAAGTTCGCGCCGGCCTAGCTACCCACCAATCAGATGTAACCTGGCATTCCACCTGAGAATCCCACCCCAATCTTCCAGCCCCCTCCAACTCCGCCCACTTGCCAATCATCCCTAGGCATTCGCCTGCAGGCGCCAATCCCCTGGGGGCCTGCCCTCAATCCCTCCCAATCCCCACCCCCTATACCTGGCCGACAAAAAGGCTCCCCCAGGTGCGGCTCGCTCTCTTATCCCGGCTCTTATCCCTCCCGCTCTTACCCCTCGCTTCTCTCTCTTCTCTCTCTTGTTTTTCTTTGCTCTCCCGTCTTCCTCCGGCCTCCCTTCCCCCCTCCCCTTCCCCTTCCCCTCCATCCTGTTCCTGCCTCGTTGGAATAAACCTCCTAAGATACCTCGTTGCGTCTGGTGTTTCAGCTCACGGTAAAGAACCAGGTTGTGGGAATTAGCTGCGCGTAATAATATCGTAATATCCTATGAACTAGAACTCTACAATCTTTTTAAATAACTAACAATATGCTGTAGGTTTTATATTAGCAAACAGATCTTGGAGTGAAGCTGTTGGGGTCTTTTCCCATCACTACCGCTTTCTTCAAGTTTTGCACAACTATTTCAAAGTTATATTTTGCTGTAATTTGAAAACTTGTAAAAGAGCCATTGAACCACAGGGCTTAGGGTACTGTGAGTTGGAGGTGACAGCACAACGTCCTTTCCCTGATTCTTGTACCTTAGCTCAGGCTCTTCCTCTTAGGTAACCACCAGTGGACCAGTGTGGGAAGCACAGGTCTGGGAGACTCAGTTCACCAGTCCTCCTGTGCTCACCACCCAGCCCTGCCATTCAAGGGGAAGCCAGCTCACCAGGGGAGCACAGGTGCCAAGGCCTTTGAACAACCAGCACTGAACCAAGTGGGTCAGGGTCTTGCTGTGAGGGGCTGCTGTTGGTTAGGGTTACGGTCAGGGTCAGGGCCAGGTTAGGGGTTAGGGTCAGGGTCAGGGTTAGGATTGTAAGGCCCCCCAACAAGGAACACCTTACCATCTATCTCGAGAGAGTTTCCCCAATGACCACCGAAGACGAGGCTTGATGCAAAAGCAAGAGGCTATATTCGATCACCAGCGCGCTGGGGCCAGAGCCAGTACCTCACGCAGGAGGCTAGACACACTGACTCCGAATCATGGTATAGCATACTTTTTAAAGGCTAAACCAAGGCTAAAATCATAAAACCACAAAACCATAACCAAAAGCAGGGAGAACAAAACCATAAACATAAACAGGGAGGGGGAACCATTAACATAAACAGGGAGGGGAACCATTAACATAAACAGGGAGGGGCCGCTCAGTTAGGGGTGGAGGCCAGTTGCAGGTGCCCCTTATCTCTCAGGCTCCCAGGCTCTATCAAAACCTAATCATGAAATGTTCCTTCAGTTATTCACTGTCCTTTACCGCAAGCAAAATACAGAAAGCAAATTAAATCCTTCTGTCCTTCCAATCCCAAATGTTTCCTTCATGGTCAGGGTCAGGGTTGGGGTTGTTAGGGTTAGGGTCAGGGTCAGGGTTGGGGTTGTTAGGGTCAGGGTCAGGGTCAGGGTTGGGTTTGTTAGGGTTAGGGTCAGGGTCAGGGTTGGGTTTGTTAGGGTTAGGGTCAGGGTCAGGATTAGGTTTGTTAGGGTTAGGGTTAGGGTCAGGGTCAGGGTTGGGGTTGTTAGGGTTAGGGTCAGGGTCAGGGTTGGGTTTGTTAGGGTAAGGGTCAGGGTTAGGTTTGTTAGGGTTACGGTCAGGGTTAGGTTTGTTAGGGTCAGGGTCAGGGTTGGGGTTGTTAGGGTCAGGGTCAGGGTTAGGTTTGTTAGGGTCAGGGTCAGGGTTGGGGTTGTTAGGGTCAGGGTCAGGGTTAGGGTTAGGTTTGTTAGGGTTAGGGTCAGGGTCAGGGTTGGGGTTGTTAGGGTTACGGTCAGGGTCAGGGTCAGGGCCAGGTTAGGGGTTAGGGTCAGGGTTGGGGTTGTTAGGGTCAGGGTCAGGGTCAGGGTTAGGTTTGTTAGGGTCAGGGTCAGGGTTAGGGTTAGGCTTGTTAGGGTTAGGGTTAGGGTCAGGGTCAGGTTAGGGTCAGGGTCAGGGTTAGGTTTGTTAGGGTCAGGGTCAGGTTTGGTTTGTTAGGGTCAGGGTCAGGGTTAGGTTTGTTAGGGTTAGGGTCAGGGTCAGGGTAAAGGTTAGGGTCAGGGTCAGGGTCAGGGTTAGGTGTAAGGAGTTATTCCAATATCCTTCCTTGGACCCGGTGCCATTCCTTCTTCCTCACAGCTCATGAAGTTCGCGCCGGCCTCGCTATCCACCAATCGGATGTAACCTGGCACTCCACCTGAATCCCACCTCCCAATCTTCCAGCCCCCTCCCCAACTCCGCCCACTCGTCAATCATCCCTAGGCATTCACCTGCAGGCGCCATGCACCATGCAGCCCTGCTGCCCAGCACATCTGATGATGGCCGGCGAGCCACCAAGGCCCGCACAAGGGAGGGCTTTCAGGGCCTGTGCTGCCTGCACACGACAGGGTGCACAAAGCTGCCCTTTCTACCTCTAGCTAGCACTTGAGGGGTCAGCCATCCCTGTCATGTGCTTTGGAGGCAGGAATTTGGCCTCACAGCCTCCAGCCAGATGCTGCTGCCCTCTTGTTCACCAGGGAGTACTTCACCCTCCTCCAGGGATCCTTCTGGATTCAAGACTCTTTCTCCTGCTGGTCAGCTGTGGACCGTTGGCCGCCGCTGATGTGCCACCTTCCACAAGACATCCCAACAGCTGACATCTGTTTTTCACGGAGGTCCTTCTCCCCAGGACAGGTAGAGTCGCAACATGCCTGGATCTCTCGTCTGTAGCGGCTGCTCTCACAGCACGCAACGGCATAAGTTGTGCAAGCCAGGGGGACAGGCACCTTCAGCAGCCTGGTGAAGGAGCTGCTGAAGGGTCCAGCAAGGGTTGGTGTGGTGTGGTGTGGTGTGGTGTGGTGTTGTGTGGTGTGTTGGTGCGGGGTATTGTCCGAATGGGTCAAGCCTCAGCCTGAGAGGCGGATGGCCTGTATGGATACTGCTTTGAATCCTGGGTGCTTGCCCTGCAGTCCAGCTGCTTGCCGATCCTCCTGGGAGAGCAGCGGAGGATGCTGCCAGGGCTTGTGCCCCTTTGCCGCTGTACCCCTAAGGCCCTGTGGTCCTGTGGGAGATCTGGAGGAAGCTCCTGGTTCCTGGGCTTGTCCTGACCCAGCCACAGCTGTCTCTGGTGGTGGTCCTTGGGGAAGTGAGCCAGCAGATGCCAGAAAGCTTGCTGTCTCTCCCTCTCTGTTCCTGTGTGCTTGCAAGAAAAGAGGGCAGAGGGAGGCCGGAGGGAGGAAGGAAAAGACAGAAAGCTGCCGGCCTCCTGCGAGGGAGCATGCTGTGTGCTGTGTGCTGTGTGCTGTGCTGTGGCTCTAGACTGCTTTTGTCTGTCAATGCAGACCGCCAGGGTGTGCGTAGGGCTTCTGGTCATGGGTCTTGTGTGCAAGCTCTAAAAAGAGTGTCCTTGAGAGCGAATGCCTCTCTGAGCTGGAGCTGGGCTGCTTCCCTTGATTTGGCAGGAGAGCCTGGGATGAGCGTCCTGCAGTGAGTGCTGGTGGCCACGAGAGGGCGCGCAAAGCTGCCCTTTTTTTTTTTTTTTTTTTTTAGCAGATTTATTTATTTCATTACAAAGTCAGATATACAGAGAGGAGAAGAGACAGAGAGGAAGATCTTCCATCTGATGATTCACTCCCCAACGGAGCCGCAACGGCCGGTGGGCGCCGATCCAAAGCCGGGAACCTGGAACTTCTTCTGGGTCTCCCACAAGGGTGCAGGGTCCCAAAGCTTTGGGCCGTCCTCGACTGCTTTCCCAGGCCACAAGCAGGGAGCTGGATGGGAAGTGGAGCTGCCGGGAGTAGAACCGGTGCCCATATGGGATCCCAGTGCGTTCAAGGTGAGGACTTTAGCCGCTAGGCTACGGCGCCGGGCCCCAAGCTGCCCTTTCTACCCCTGGTCGGCTCAGGCCCTCTGAGCTCTAGACAGCCCAACCCGAGCCATCCTAGCGTCGTGTGGGGGTCCCGGACAGTATTCCGGGGCACGTGTTGTTGGAAGATCAGGGCTCCAATGCTGAACAGCCCACATACCAAGGCCTGGGAGGGGAGGAGGTAGATTGGGGCCTAGCATCAGCGTGGGCCTGTGAGATAGGAAGTGTCAGGGTGCCTTTAATAGCAGGGTACTTAAAGAAGCCTGGGCGGTGGAATACCACGTCAGCGTGCCCACAGGCCCTCTGGGAGCTGGAGTCCTACGTCAACATCCCCAGAGGCCCTCTGGGAGTTGGAGTCCTACGTCAGCGTCCCCAGAGGCCCTCTGGGAGTTGGAGTCCTCCGTGAATGTCCCCAGAGGCCCTCTGGGAGTTGGAGTCCTTCGTCAACGTACCCAGAGGTCCTCTGGGAGTTGGAGTCCCACGCCTGCGTCCCCACAGGCCCTCTGGGAGCTGGTGTTACACAAGCCGACTGGGGTTGTAATTTGCCAGATCAGGTCCCGGGAAACCTTACCGCCACCCCCATTCCTCGAAGAGCATCCTGAGATGCAAGCTCCGGGAGTTCTTTGGCAAGTGGAGCAGCTCCCCGATGGGCTGCAAAGAGGGCTTCATGGATTTTTTTTTTTTTTAATTCAAAGTCAGATATACAGAGAGGAGGAGAAACAGAGAGGAAGATCTTCCATCTGATGATTCACTCCCCAACTGAGCCGCAACGGCCGGTGGGCGCCGATCCAAAGCCGGGAACCTGGAAACTCTTCTGGGTCTCCCACGAGGGTGCAGGGTCCCAAAGCTTTGGGCCGTCCTCGACTGCTTTCCCAGGCTACTAGCGTCGTGTGGGGGTCCCGGACAGTATTCCGGGGCACGTGTTGTTGGGAGATCAGGGCTCCAAGGCCGAACAGCCGCTAGGCCATG
Organism: Ochotona princeps; assembly: GCF_030435755.1. Lineage (NCBI taxonomy): Eukaryota > Metazoa > Chordata > Mammalia > Lagomorpha > Ochotonidae > Ochotona > Ochotona princeps. The sequence goes on along the minus strand of NC_080853.1, from coordinate 27,271 downwards.
CTGATGGGCCCCGGCTCCATGTATTTTTGCATGTGTGGGGTGGCGGTTAGGGTGATGTGATACACTACTCGGCCTTCCTCGGCCTAGCTGGGTGGTGTCTGGGCATGTGGGCTCCTAAGCCAGGAGCAGGTGGATGGAGAAGTAGGCACCAGAGGTCAGCAGCCATCTGCAATAGGAAGTCCCAGGCCCCAGCTGCTGCGGAGAGCACCCTGCAACATGCAGCCCTGCTGCCCAGCACATCTGATGATGGCTGACGAGCCACCAAGGCCCGCACAAGGGAGGGCTTTCAGGGCCTGTGCTGCCTGCACACGACAGGGTGCACAAAGCTGCCCTTTCTACCTCCAGCTAGCACTTGAGGGGTCAGCCATCCCTGTCATGTGCTTTGGAGGCAGGAATTTGGCCTCACAGCCTCCAGCCAGATGCTGCTGCCCTCTTGTTCACCAGGGAGTGCTTCACCCTCCTCCAGGGATCCTTCTGGATTCAAGACTCTTTCTCCTGCTGGTCAGCTGTGGACCGTCGGCTGCCGCTGATGTGCCACCTTCCACAAGACATCCCAACAGCTGACGTCTGTTTTTCACAGAGGTCCTTCTCCCCAGGACAGGTAGAGTCGCAACATGCCTGGATCCCTCCTCTGTAGCGGCCGCCCTCACAGCACGCAACGGCATAAGTTGTGCAAGCCAGGGGGACAGGCACCTTCAGCAGCCTGGTGAAGGAGCTGCTGAAGGGTCCAGCAAGGGTTGGTGTGGTGTGGTGTGGTGTGGTGTGGTGTGGTGTTGTGTGGTGTGTTGGTGCGGGGTATTGTCCGAATGGGTCAAGCCTCAGCCTGCCAGGCGGATGGCCTGTATGGGTACTGCTTTGAATCCTGGGTGCTTCCCCTGCAGTCCAGCTGCTTGCCGATCCTCCTGGGAGAGCAGCGGAGGATGCTGCCAGGGCTTGTGCCCCTTTGCCGCTTTACCCCTGTGGCCCTGTGGCCCTGTGGGAGATCTGGAGGAAGCTCCTGGTTCCTGGGCTTGTCCTGACCCAGCCACAGCTGTCTCTGGTGGTGGTCCTTGGGGAAGTGAGCCAGCAGATGCCAGAAAGCTTGCTGTCTCTCCCTCTCTGTTCCTGTGTGCTTCCAAGCAAAGGGGGCAGAGGGAGGCCGGAGGGAGGAAGGAAAAGACAGAAAGCTGCCGGCCTCCTGCGAGGGAGCATGCTGTGTGCTGTGTGCTGTGCTGTGGCTCTAGACTGCTTTTGTCTGTCAATGCAGACCGCCAGGGCGTGCGTAGGGCTTCCGGTCATGGGTCTTGTGTGCAAGCTCTAAAAAGAGTGTCCTTGAGAGCGAATGCCTCTCTGAGCTGGAGCTGGGCTGCTTCCCTTGATTTGGCAGGAGAGCCTGGGATGAGCGTCCTGCAGTGAGTGCTGGTGGCCACGAGAGGGCGCGCAAAGCTGCCCTTTTTTTTTTTTTAGCAGATTTATTTATTTCATTACAAAGTCAGATATACAGAGAGGAGAAGAGACAGAGAGGAAGATCTTCCATCTGATGATTCACTCCCCAACGGAGCCGCAACGGCCGGTGGGCGCCGATCCAAAGCCGGGAACCTGGAACCTCTTCTGGGTCTCCCACGAGGGTGCAGGGTCCCAAAGCTTTGGGCCGTCCTCGACTGCTTTCCCAGGCCACAAGCAGGGAGCTGGATGGGAAGTGGAGCCGCCGCCGGCATTAGAACCAGTGCCCATAAGGGATCCCAGTGCGTTCAAGGTGAGGACTTTAGCCGCTAGGCTACGGCGCCGGGCCCCAAGCTGCCCTTTCTACCCCTGGTCGGCTCAGGCCCTCTGAGCTCTAGACAGCCCAACCCGAGCCATCCTAGCGTCGTGTGGGGGTCCCGGACAGTATTCCGGGGCACGTGTTGTTGGGAGATCAGGGCTCCAATGCTGAACAGCCCACATACCAAGGCCTGGGAGGGGAGGAGGTAGATTGGGGCCTAGCATCAGCGCGGGCCTGTGAGATAGGAAGTGTCAGGGTGCCTTTAATAGCAGGGTACTTAAAGAAGCCTGGGAGGTGGAATACCACGTCAGCGTGCCCACAGGCCCTCTGGGAGCTGGAGTCCTAAGTCAGCGTGCCCACAGGCCCTCTGGGCTCTGGCTTCCTACGTCAGTGTGCCCCAGAGGCCCTCTGGGAGTTGGAGTCCTACGTCAGCGTCCCCAGAGGCCCTCTGGGAGTTGGAGTCCTACGTCAACATCCCCAGAGGCCCTCTGGGAGTTGGAGTCCTACGTCAACGTACCCAGAGGCCCTCTGGGAGCTGGAGTTACACAAGCCGACTGGGGTTGTACTTTGCCAGATCAGGTCCCGGGAAACCTTACCGCCACCCCCATTCCTCGAAGAGCACCCTGAGATGCAGGCTCCGGGAGTTCTTTGGCAAGTGGAGCAGCTCCCCGAAGGGCTGCCAAGAGGGCTTCATGGATTTTTTTTTTATTTCAAAGTCAGATATATAGAGAGGAGGAGAAACAGAGAGGAAGATCTTCCATCTGATGATTCACTCCCCAACTGAGCCGCAACGGCCGGTGGGCGCCGATCCAAAGCCGGGAACCTGGAACCTCTTCTGGGTCTCCCACGAGGGTGCAGGGTCCCAAAGCTTTGGGCCGTCCTCGACTGCTTTCCCAGGCTACAAGCAGGGAGCTGGATGGGAAGTGGAGCCGCCGCCGGCATTAGAACCGGTGCCCATAAGGGATCCTGGCGCGTTCAAAGCGAAAACTTTAGCCGCTAGGCTACGGCGCCGGGTCCCAAGCTGCCCTTTCTACCCCTGGTCGGCTCAGGCCTTCTGAGCTCTAGACAGCCCAACCCGAGCCATCCTAGCGTCGTGTGGGGGTCCCGGACAGTATTCCGGGGCACGTGTTGTTGGGAGATCAGGGCTCCAAGGCCGAACAGCCGCTAGGCCACGCTGATGGGCCCCGGCTCCATGTATTTTTGCATGTGTGGGGTGGCGGTTAGGGTGATGTGATACACTACTCGGCCTTCCTCGGCCTAGCTGGGTGGTGTTTGGGCATGTGGGCTCCTAAGCCAGGAGCAGGTGGATGGAGAAGTAGGCACCAGAGGTCAGCAGCCATCTGCAATAGGAAGTCCCAGGCCCCAGCTGCTGCGGAGAGCACCCTGCACCATGCAGCCCTGCTGCCCAGCACATCTGATGATGGCCGGCGAGCCACCAAGGCCCGCACAAGGGAGGGCTTTCAGGGCCTGTGCTGCCTGCACACGACAGGGTGCACAAAGCTGCCCTTTCTACCTCCAGCTAGCACTTGAGGGGTCAGCCATCCCTGTCATGTGCTTTGGAGGCAGGAATTTGGCCTCACAGCCTCCAGCCAGATGCTGCTGCCCTCTTGTTCACCAGGGAGTACTTCACCCTCCTCCAGGGATCCTTCTGGATTCAAGACTCTTTCTCCTGCTGGTCAGCTGTGGACTGTCGGCTGCCGCTGATGTGCCACCTTCCACAAGACATCGCAACAGCTGACGTCTGTTTTTCACAGAGGTCCTTCTCCCCAGGACAGGTAGAGTAGCAACATGCCTGGATCCCTCCTCTGTAGCGGCCGCCCTCACAGCACGCAACGGCATAAGTTGTGCAAGCCAGGGGGACAGGCACCTTCAGCAGCCTGGTGAAGGAGCTGCTGAAGGGTCCAGCAAGGGTTGGTGTGGTGTGGTGTGGTGTGGTGTGGTGTTGTGTGGTGTGTTGGTGCGGGGTATTGTCCGAATGGGTCAAGCCTCAGCCTGAGAGGCGGATGGCCTGTATGGGTACTGCTTCAAATCCTGGGTGCTTCCCCTGCAGTCCAGCTCCCTGCCGATCCTCCTGGGAGAGCAGCGGAGGATGCTGCCAGGGCTTGTGCCCCTTTGCCGCTGTACTCCTGTGGCCCTGTGGCCCTGTGGGAGATCTGGAGGAAGCTCCTGGTTCCTGGGCTTGTCCTGACCCAGCCACAGCTGTCTCTGGTGGTGGTCCTTGGGGAAGTGAGCCAGCAGATGCCAGAAAGCTTGCTGTCTCTCCCTCTCTGTTCCTGTGTGCTTCCAAGCAAAGGGGGCAGAGGGAGGCAGGAGGGAGGAAGGAAAAGACAGAAAGCTGCCGGCCTCCTGCGAGGGAGCATGCTGTGTGCTGTGTGCTGTGCTGTGTGCTGTGCTGTGGCTCTAGACTGCTTTTGTCTGTCAATGCAGACCGCCAGGGCGTGCGTAGGGCTTCCGGTCATGGGTCTCGTGTGCAAGCTCTAAAAAGAGTGTCCTTGAGAGCGAATGCCTCTCTGAGCTGGAGCTGGGCTGCCTCCCTTGATTTGGCAGGAGAGCCTGGGATGAGCGTCCTGCAGTGAGTGCTGGTGGCCACGAGAGGGCGCACAGAGCTGCTTTTTTTTTTTTTTACCAAATTTATTTATTTTATTACAAAGTCAGATATACAGAGAGGAGAAGAGACAGAGAGGAAGATCTTCCATCTGATGATTCACTCCCCAACGGAGCTGCAACGGCCGGTGGGCGCCGATCCAAAGCCGGGAACCTGGAACCTCTTCTGGGTCTCCCACGAGGGTGCAGGGTCCCAAAGCTTTGGGCCGTCCTCGACTGCTTTCCCAGGCTACAAGCAGGGAGCTGGATGGGAAGTGGAGCCGCCGCCGGCATTAGAACCGGTGCCCATAAGGGATCCTGGCGCGTTCAAAGCGAAGACTTTAGCCGCTAGGCTACGGCGCCGGGTCCCAAGCTGCCCTTTCTACCCCTGGTCGGCTCAGGCCTTCTGAGCTCTAGACAGCCCAACCCGAGCCATCCTAGCGTCGTGTGGGGGTCCCGGACAGTATTCCGGGGCACGTGTTGTTGGGAGATCAGGGCTCCAAGGCCGAACAGCCGCTAGGCCACGCTGATGGGCCCCGGCTCCATGTATTTTTGCATGTGTGGGGTGGCGGTTAGGGTGATGTGATACACTACTCGGCCTTCCTCGGCCTAGCTGGGTGGTGTTTGGGCATGTGGGCTCCTAAGCCAGGAGCAGGTGGATGGAGAAGTAGGCACCAGAGGTCAGCAGCCATCTGCAATAGGAAGTCCCAGGCCCCAGCTGCTGTGGAGAGCACCCTGCACCATGCAGCCCTGCTGCCCAGCACATCTGATGATGGCCGGCGAGCCACCAAGGCCCGCACAAGGGAGGGCTTTCAGGGCCTGTGCTGCCTGCACACGACAGGGTGCACAAAGCTGCCCTTTCTACCTCTAGCTAGCACTTGAGGGGTCAGCCATCCCTGTCATGTGCTTTGGAGGCAGGAATTTGGCCTCACAGCCTCCAGCCAGATGCTGCTGCCCTCTTGTTCACCAGGGAGTGCTTCACCCTCCTCCAGGGATCCTTCTGGATTCAAGACTCTTTCTCCTGCTGGTCAGCTGTGGACTGTCGGCTGCCGCTGATGTGCCACCTTCCACAAGACATCCCAACAGCTGACGTCTGTTTTTCACAGAGGTCCTTCTCCCCAGGACAGGTAGAGTAGCAACATGCCTGGATCCCTCCTCTGTAGCGGCTGCCCTCACAGCACGCAACGGCATAAGTTGTGCAAGCCAGGGGGACAGGCACCTTCAGCAGCCTGGTGAAGGAGCTGCTGAAGGGTCCAGCAAGGGTTGGTGTGGTGTGGTGTGGTGTGGTGTGGTGTGGTGTGGTGTGTTGGTGCGGGGTATTGTCCGAATGGGTCAAGCCTCAGCCTGAGAGGCGGATGGCCTGTATGGATACTGCTTTGAATCCTGGGTGCTTCCCCTGCAGTCCAGCTGCTTGCCGATCCTCCTGGGAGAGCAGCGGAGGATGCTGCCAGGGCTTGTGCCCCTTTGCCGCTGTACCCCTAAGGCCCTGTGGTCCTGTGGGAGATCTGGAGGAAGCTCCTGGTTCCTGGGCTTGTCCTGACCCAGCCACAGCTGTCTCTGGTGGTGGTCCTTGGGGAAGTGAGCCAGCAGATGCCAGAAAGCTTGCTGTCTCTCCCTCTCTGTTCCTGTGTGCTTCCAAGCAAAGGGGGCAGAGGGAGGCCGGAGGGAGGAAGGAAAAGACAGAAAGCTGCCGGCCTCCTGCGAGGGAGCATGCTGTGTGCTGTGTGCTGTGTGCTGTGTGCTGTGCTGTGGCTCTAGACTGCTTTTGTCTGTCAATGCAGACCGCCAGGGTGTGCGTAGGGCTTCCGGTCATGGGTCTTGTGTGCAAGCTCTAAAAAGAGTGTCCTTGAGAGCGAATGCCTCTCTGAGCTGGAGCTGGGCTGCTTCCCTTGATTTGGCAGGAGAGCCTGGGATGAGCGTCCTGCAGTGAGTGCTGGTGGCCACGAGAGGGCGCGCAAAGCTGCCCTTTTTTTTTTTTTTTTTTTTTTAGCAGATTTATTTATTTCATTACAAAGTCAGATATACAGAGAGGAGAAGAGACAGAGAGGAAGATCTTCCATCTGATGATTCACTCCCCAACGGAGCCGCAACGGCCGGTGGGCGCCGATCCAAAGCCGGGAACCTGGAACTTCTTCTGGGTCTCCCACAAGGGTGCAGGGTCCCAAAGCTTTGGGCCGTCCTCGACTGCTTTCCCAGGCCACAAGCAGGGAGCTGGATGGGAAGTGGAGCTGCCGGGAGTAGAACCGGTGCCCATATGGGATCCCAGTGCGTTCAAGGTGAGGACTTTAGCCGCTAGGCTACGGCGCCGGGCCCCAAGCTGCCCTTTCTACCCCTGGTCGGCTCAGGCCCTCTGAGCTCTAGACAGCCCAACCCGAGCCATCCTAGCGTCGTGTGGGGGTCCCGGACAGTATTCCGGGGCACGTGTTGTTGGAAGATCAGGGCTCCAATGCTGAACAGCCCACATACCAAGGCCTGGGAGGGGAGGAGGTAGATTGGGGCCTAGCATCAGCGTGGGCCTGTGAGATAGGAAGTGTCAGGGTGCCTTTAATAGCAGGGTACTTAAAGAAGCCTGGGCGGTGGAATACCACGTCAGCGTGCCCACAGGCCCTCTGGGAGCTGGAGTCCTACGTCAACATCCCCAGAGGCCCTCTGGGAGTTGGAGTCCTACGTCAGCGTCCCCAGAGGCCCTCTGGGAGTTGGAGTCCTCCGTGAATGTCCCCAGAGGCCCTCTGGGAGTTGGAGTCCTTCGTCAACGTACCCAGAGGTCCTCTGGGAGTTGGAGTCCCACGCCTGCGTCCCCACAGGCCCTCTGGGAGCTGGTGTTACACAAGCCGACTGGGGTTGTAATTTGCCAGATCAGGTCCCGGGAAACCTTACCGCCACCCCCATTCCTCGAAGAGCATCCTGAGATGCAAGCTCCGGGAGTTCTTTGGCAAGTGGAGCAGCTCCCCGATGGGCTGCAAAGAGGGCTTCATGGATTTTTTTTTTTTTAATTCAAAGTCAGATATACAGAGAGGAGGAGAAACAGAGAGGAAGATCTTCCATCTGATGATTCACTCCCCAACTGAGCCGCAACGGCCGGTGGGCGCCGATCCAAAGCCGGGAACCTGGAAACTCTTCTGGGTCTCCCACGAGGGTGCAGGGTCCCAAAGCTTTGGGCCGTCCTCGACTGCTTTGCCAGGCTACTAGCGTCGTGTGGGGGTCCCGGACAGTATTCCGGGGCACGTGTTGTTGGGAGATCAGGGCTCCAAGGCCGAACAGCCGCTAGGCCATGCTGATGGGCCCCGGCTCCATGTATTTTTGCATGTGTGGGGTGGCGGTTAGGGTGATGTGATACACTACTCGGCCTTCCTCGGCCTAGCTGGGTGGTGTCTGGGCATGTGGGCTCCTAAGCCAGGAGCAGGTGGATGGAGAAGTAGGCACCAGAGGTCAGCAGCCATCTGCAATAGGAAGTCCCAGGCCCCAGCTGCTGCGGAGAGCACCCTGCAACATGCAGCCCTGCTGCCCAGCACATCTGATGATGGCTGACGAGCCACCAAGGCCCGCACAAGGGAGGGCTTTCAGGGCCTGTGCTGCCTGCACACGACAGGGTGCACAAAGCTGCCCTTTCTACCTCCAGCTAGCACTTGAGGGGTCAGCCATCCCTGTCATGTGCTTTGGAGGCAGGAATTTGGCCTCACAGCCTCCAGCCAGATGCTGCTGCCCTCTTGTTCACCAGGGAGTGCTTCACCCTCCTCCAGGGATCCTTCTGGATTCAAGACTCTTTCTCCTGCTGGTCAGCTGTGGACCGTCGGCTGCCGCTGATGTGCCACCTTCCACAAGACATCCCAACAGCTGACGTCTGTTTTTCACAGAGGTCCTTCTCCCCAGGACAGGTAGAGTCGCAACATGCCTGGATCCCTCCTCTGTAGCGGCCGCCCTCACAGCACGCAACGGCATAAGTTGTGCAAGCCAGGGGGACAGGCACCTTCAGCAGCCTGGTGAAGGAGCTGCTGAAGGGTCCAGCAAGGGTTGGTGTGGTGTGGTGTGGTGTGGTGTGGTGTGGTGTGGTGTGGTGTGTTGGTGCGGGGTATTGTCCGAATGGGTCAAGCCTCAGCCTGCCAGGCGGATGGCCTGTATGGGTACTGCTTTGAATCCTGTGTGCTTGCCCTGCAGTCCAGCTGCTTGCCGATCCTCCTGGGAGAGCAGCGGAGGATGCTGCCAGGGCTTGTGCCCCTTTGCCGCTTTACCCCTGTGGCCCTGTGGCCCTGTGGGAGATCTGGAGGAAGCTCCTGGTTCCTGGGCTTGTCCTGACCCAGCCACAGCTGTCTCTGGTGGTGGTCCTTGGGGAAGTGAGCCAGCAGATGCCAGAAAGCTTGCTGTCTCTCCCTCTCTGTTCCTGTGTGCTTCCAAGCAAAGGGGGCAGAGGGAGGCCGGAGGGAGGAAGGAAAAGACAGAAAGCTGCCGGCCTCCTGCGAGGGAGCATGCTGTGTGCTGTGTGCTGTGTGCTGTGCTGTGGCTCTAGACTGCTTTTGTCTGTCAATGCAGACCGCCAGGGCGTGCGTAGGGCTTCCGGTCATGGGTCTTGTGTGCAAGCTCTAAAAAGAGTGTCCTTGAGAGCGAATGCCTCTCTGAGCTGGAGCTGGGCTGCTTCCCTTGATTTGGCAGGAGAGCCTGGGATGAGCGTCCTGCAGTGAGTGCTGGTGGCCACGAGAGGGCGCGCAAAGCTGCCCTTTTTTTTTTTTTAGCAGATTTATTTATTTCATTACAAAGTCAGATATACAGAGAGGAGAAGAGACAGAGAGGAAGATCTTCCATCTGATGATTCACTCCCCAACGGAGCCGCAACGGCCGGTGGGCGCCGATCCAAAGCTGGGAACCTGGAACCTCTTCTGGGTCTCCCACGAGGGTGCAGGGTCCCAAAGCTTTGGGCCGTCCTCGACTGCTTTCCCAGGCCACAAGCAGGGAGCTGGATGGGAAGTGGAGCCGCCGCCGGCATTAGAACCAGTGCCCATAAGGGATCCCAGTGCGTTCAAGGTGAGGACTTTAGCCGCTAGGCTACGGCGCCGGGCCCCAAGCTGCCCTTTCTACCCCTGGTCGGCTCAGGCCCTCTGAGCTCTAGACAGCCCAACCCGAGCCATCCTAGCGTCGTGTGGGGGTCCCGGACAGTATTCCGGGGCACGTGTTGTTGGGAGATCAGGGCTCCAATGCTGAACAGCCCACATACCAAGGCCTGGGAGGGGAGGAGGTAGATTGGGGCCTAGCATCAGCGCGGGCCTGTGAGATAGGAAGTGTCAGGGTGCCTTTAATAGCAGGGTACTTAAAGAAGCCTGGGAGGTGGAATACCACGTCAGCGTGCCCACAGGCCCTCTGGGAGCTGGAGTCCTAAGTCAGCGTGCCCACAGGCCCTCTGGGCTCTGGCTTCCTACGTCAGTGTGCCCCAGAGGCCCTCTGGGAGTTGGAGTCCTACGTCAGCGTCCCCAGAGGCCCTCTGGGAGTTGGAGTCCTACGTCAACATCCCCAGAGGCCCTCTGGGAGTTGGAGTCCTACGTCAACGTACCCAGAGGCCCTCTGGGAGCTGGAGTTACACAAGCCGACTGGGGTTGTACTTTGCCAGATCAGGTCCCGGGAAACCTTACCGCCACCCCCATTCCTCGAAGAGCACCCTGAGATGCAGGCTCCGGGAGTTCTTTGGCAAGTGGAGCAGCTCCCCGAAGGGCTGCCAAGAGGGCTTCATGGATTTTTTTTTTATTTCAAAGTCAGATATATAGAGAGGAGGAGAAACAGAGAGGAAGATCTTCCATCTGATGATTCACTCCCCAACGGAGCCGCAACGGCCGGTGGGCGCCGATCCAAAGCCGGGAACCTGGAACCTCTTCTGGGTCTCCCACGAGGGTGCAGGGTCCCAAAGCTTTGGGCCGTCCTCGACTGCTTTCCCAGGCTACAAGCAGGGAGCTGGATGGGAAGTGGAGCCGCCGGTGGCATTAGAATCGGTGCCCATAAGGGATCCTGGCGCGTTCAAAGCGAAGACTTTAGCTGCTAGGCTACGGTGCCGGGTCCCAAGCTGCCCTTTCTACCCCTGGTCGGCTCAGGCCTTCTGAGCTCTAGACAGCCCAACCCGAGCCATCCTAGCGTCGTGTGGGGGTCCCGGACAGTATTCCGGGGCACGTGTTGTTGGGAGATCAGGGCTCCAAGGCCGAACAGCCGCTAGGCCACGCTGATGGGCCCCGGCTCCATGTATTTTTGCATGTGTGGGGTGGCGGTTAGGGTGATGTGATACACTACTCGGCCTTCCTCGGCCTAGCTGGGTGGTGTCTGGGCATGTGGGCTCCTAAGCCAGGAGCAGGTGGATGGAGAAGTAGGCACCAGAGGTCAGCAGCCATCTGCAATAGGAAGTCCCAGGCCCTAGCTGCTGCGGAGAGCACCCTGCACCATGCAGCCCTGCTGCCCAGCACATCTGATGATGGCCGGCGAGCCACCAAGGCCCGCACAAGGGAGGGCTTTCAGGGCCTGTGCTGCCTGCACACGACAGGGTGCACAAAGCTGCCCTTTCTACCTCCAGCTAGCACTTGAGGGGTCAGCCATCCCTGTCATGTGCTTTGGAGGCAGGAATTTGGCCTCACAGCCTCCAGCCAGATGCTGCTGCCCTCTTGTTCACCAGGGAGTACTTCACCCTCCTCCAGGGATCCTTCTGGATTCAAGACTCTTTCTCCTGCTGGTCAGCTGTGGACTGTCGGCTGCCGCTGATGTGCCACCTTCCACAAGACATCCCAACAGCTGACGTCTGTTTTTCACAGAGGTCCTTCTCCCCAGGACAGGTAGAGTAGCAACATGCCTGGATCCCTCCTCTGTAGCGGCCGCCCTCACAGCACGCAACGGCATAAGTTGTGCAAGCCAGGGGGACAGGCACCTTCAGCAGCCTGGTGAAGGAGCTGCTGAAGGGTCCAGCAAGGGTTGGTGTGGTGTGGTGTGGTGTGGTGTGTTGGTGCGGGGTATTGTCCGAATGGGTCAAGCCTCAGCCTGAGAGGCGGATGGCCTGTATGGGTACTGCTTCGAATCCTGGGTGCTTCCCCTGCAGTCCAGCTCCCTGCCGATCCTCCTGGGAGAGCAGCGGAGGATGCTGCCAGGGCTTGTGCCCCTTTGCCGCTGTACTCCTGTGGCCCTGTGGCCCTGTGGGAGATCTGGAGGAAGCTCCTGGTTCCTGGGCTTGTCCTGACCCAGCCACAGCTGTCTCTGGTGGTGGTCCTTGGGGAAGTGAGCCAGCAGATGCCAGAAAGCTTGCTGTCTCTCCCTCTCTGTTCCTGTGTGCTTCCAAGCAAAGGGGGCAGAGGGAGGCCGGAGGGAGGAAGGAAAAGACAGAAAGCTGCCGGCCTCCTGCGAGGGAGCATGCTGTGTGCTGTGTGCTGTGTGCTGTGCTGTGGCTCTAGACTGCTTTTGTCTGTCAATGCAGACCGCCAGGGCGTGCGTAGGGCTTCCGGTCATGGGTCTTGTGTGCAAGCTCTAAAAAGAGTGTCCTTGAGAGCGAATGCCTCTCTGAGCTGGAGCTGGGCTGCTTCCCTTGATTTGGCAGGAGAGCCTGGGATGAGCGTCCTGCAGTGAGTGCTGGTGGCCACGAGAGGGCGCGCAAAGCTGCCCTTTTTTTTTTTTTCTAACAGATTTATTTATTTCATTACAAAGTCAGATATACAGAGAGGAGAAGAGACAGAGAGGAAGATCTACCATCCGATGATTCACTTTCCAAATGAGCCCCAACGGCCGGTGGGCGCCGATCCAAAGCCGGGAACCTGGAACCTCTTCTGGGTCTGCCACGAGGGTACAGGGTCCCAAAGCTTTGGGTCGTCCTCGACTGCTTTCCCAGGCCACAAGCAGGGAGCTGGATGGGAAGTGGAGCCGCCGCCGGGATTAGAACTGGTGCCCATATGGGATCCTGCTGTGTTCAAGGTAAGGACTTTAGCTGCTAGGCTATGGCCCCGGGCCCAGGTGCCTGTTCCTGACATCGCACTGTGGCCAGATGGTCTTGACTGTCTCATGTAGGCTTGTGTCCTCAGTGTTGGTTGGTTTTTACACATCATGTGAAAACCCCGTAGCTGGAGCTGTGTGATCTCGACGTGTGTTGTGCAAACCCCGTCCCACTTCGGGGCGTTGCTGTCGGCCCTGTCCTCTGTGATTGGGGGAGGCTCAGGCCGGATGTGGGCAAAGGGCGGTGTGACGGGTCACGGGTGGTGTCAGTGTGTGTGTCTGTGCTGGGCACGCCCAGGGGCGTTGCCACGTCAGCATGAAGTCACCCTGCCTGCAAGGACCTCCGCAAGTTCAAGCCCCACGTTGGCCGACTCGCTGGTGCAAATGGCTGGAGATCCGGGCACATGACAAGGTAAGTGGGTTCTGGGATGGCGAGTTTGGTAATATGTCTGGGTCTTGTTTAGGGTTTTGGTTAGGGTTAGGGGTTCTGGTCTTGGTTTGAGGCTTGTGCCCCTGTGCCCCTGTGCCCCTGTGGCCCTGTGGGAGATCTGGAGGAAGCTCCTGGTTCCTGGGCTTGTCCTGACCCAGCCACAGCTGTCTCTGGTGGTGGTCCTTGGGGAAGTGAGCCAGCAGATGCCAGAAAAATTGCTGTCTCTCCCTCTCTGTTCCTCTGTGCTTCCAAGCAAATAGGACAGAGAGAGACAGGCAGGCAGGTAGGAAGATACAGAAAGAAAGAGAAAGCTGCCGGCCTGCTGGGAGGTAGCGTGCTGTGCGCTGTGTGCTGTGCTGTGCTGTGGCTCTGGACTGCTTTGTCTGCCCATGCAGACCCCCAGGGCGTGGGTACGGTTTCCGTAATGGGACTCGTGTGCAAGCTCTAAATAGTGTGTCCTTGAGAGAGAATGCCTCTCTGGGCCTGGCTGCTTCCCTTGATTTTGAGAGTCTGGTTGAGCGTCCTGCAGTGAGTGCTGGTGGCCACAAGAGGGTGCCACATTTGATGGCTCAAGCCTTTGAGCTCCAGGCAGCCCAGCCCAAGCCTTCCTAAGCTCAGGTGGGGTTCCCGGACAGTGATCCTGGACACATGTGGTTGGAAGATCAGGGCTCCAAGGCCGGACGACCGCATACTAAGGCCTGGGAGGGAAGGAGGGCCCTTGGGACCGAGCATCGGCCTGGGCTTCTGTGATAGGAATTGTCAGGGTGCCTTTAAGAGCAGGGTACAATGTCAGGGAACCGAAAGAACCCTGGGAGTTTAAGTCCCAAGTCAACAGGCCCTCTGGGAGCTGGAGTTACACACCGGATGACTAGCACTGATATTCTGCAGTTGAGGTTCCCGGAAACCTTTCCACTACCCCGTTCCTCACAGAGCAACTGAGGGGCAGGGCCTGGCCTTTGTTTACCCAGTGGAACAGCTCACCCAGTGGAGAGGCCTCCATGTATTTCTGCATGTGTGGGGTGGCAGTTCGTGTGATACAGCACTCGGCCTTCCTCTGCCGTCCTGGGAGGCGTCTGGGCCGGTATACACAGCCGAGCAAAGCCGAGCAGAGACGAGCACAGCCGAGTAGAGACGAGCAGAGACCGAGCAGGGCCAAGCAGAGACGAGTACAGCCGAGCAGAGACGAGCAGAGACAAGCACAGCTGAGCAGAGACGAGCCGAGACCGAGCAGGGCCGAGCAGAGACGAGTACAGCCGAGCAGAGACGAGCAGAGACAAGCACAGCTGAGCAGAGACAAGCAGACGCGAGCAGAGACCCAGCAGGGCCGAGCAGAGACCGAGCAGGGCCGAGCAGAGACTAGCAGAGACAAGCAGAGACCGAGCAGGGCCGAGCAGAGACGAGTACAGCCAAGCAGAGACGAGTACAGCCGAGCAGAGACGAGCAGAGACGAGCACAGCCGAGCAGAGACGAGCAGAGACGAGTACAGCCGAGCAGAGACGAGTACAGCCGAGCAGAGACGAGTACAGCCGAGTACAGCCGAGCAGAGACGAGTACAGCCGAGCAGAGACGAGCAGAGACGAGCACAGCCGAGCACAGCCGAGCACAGCCGAGCTGAGACAAGCAGAGATAAGCAGGCACAGCTGAGCCGGCTGGCAGTGCTATGTCCGTGTTGCAGTGCGAGGAGATGGTCCGGCTTTTGGAGCACACTTGGGAACTTGGGACATTGTACTGCAGGAGGCAGAAGTCATGAGCAGGTAAGACAGAGGCCGGGGAGCCTCTGAGGTGTGTGACGGGGGCCGGGGAGCTTCTGAGGCCCGTGACGGGGGCCGGGGAGCCTCTGAGGTGTGTGACGGGGGCCGGGGAGCTTCTGAGGCCTGTGACGGGGGCCGGGGAGCCTGTAGGCCCGTGACGGGGGCCGGGGAGCCTCTGAGGCCCGTGACGGGGGTTGGGGAGCCTCTGAGGCCCGTGACGGGGGCCGGGGAGCCTGTAGGCCCGTGACGGGGGCCGGGGAGCCTCTGAGGCCCGTGACGGGGGCCAGGGAGCCTGTAGGCCTGTGACGGGGGCCGGGGAGCCTCTGAGGCCTGTGATGGGGGCGCTGGGGAGCCTCTAGGCCTGTGATGGGGGTCGGGGAGCCTCTAGGCCTGGGGTAGCAGGTCCCTTGAATTGGCAGGATTGTGGAGGTCATGGTTGCTCTCCTAGCCTTCCAGTTGCCCTCTTCACCCCCGCAGACTCTGCCTGGCTGCTCTGAGCCCGGGCCTGTGTGCGTTGTTGCTTCTGCTTCACCCGCTTACCCCAGCTCAGGGCCTGGGTTTCCGAAGCTCGCCTCCTGGATCCCGTGTCTCGCCTTTCAAGGGTGCCTGAACAAATTACACGTGTGCACAGCCACGTGGGCTGAGGCTCTTGGCTTGGGAGAGCATTTAGAACCTAGAGAGAAGTTGCAAGGTGAGTAGCAGACCTGGAACGCCACGCCCCAGCCCGAGCTGCAGTTACTGTGTTTCTATGTGTGCTTTTTATGTTTTTTTTTCTCCCCTTGACCTTTTGAGATTGCGAGCTTGCTCCCTCCTGCCCTCTCCCACGACCCTCCGTAGAATTCATCTTAGTTTTTTCCCCTTTCTTTAAGAATGTTGCTCCCCAAGAAAGCTGGGTTGGAAACAGCAGCGATGGCCTCTTTGCAGCACCCCAAACCCGCATCCCCTCCTCAGGCAGAGGGGCGCCAGATGAGGGGCGGGGGAGGCTCCTTTCGCCCAGGGTGGTGAGAACAGGCCTTAGAGGCTCCCCGACTCCCGTCACAGGCCCCGTGGAGCCTCTAGGCCTGTGAGGGAGACCGGGGAGCCTCTAGGCCTGTGACGGGGGTCGGGGAGCCTCTAGGCCTGTGACAGGGGTCGGGGAGCCTCTAGGCCTGTGACAGGGGTCGGGGAGCCTCTAGGCCTGTGACGGGGGTCGGGGAGCCTCTAGGCCTGCGAGGGAGACCGGGGAGCCTCTAGGCCTGCGAGGGAGACCGGGGAGCCTCTAGGCCTGCGAGGGAGACCGGGGAGCCTCTAGGCCTGTGAGGGAGACCGGGGAGCCTCTAGGCCTGTGAGGGAGACCGGGGAGCCTCTAGGCCTGTGACGGGGGTCAGGAGCCTCCTGTCCCCCTGTGCCTTGTCCCGCTTCTGGCCTCCTCGTTTCTGACTCAGCCATCTTTTTCCAGTTCATTTTCTTGTGTTTTGTGATTGACTTATGGCTCGGGCTGAACCTTCATGCCACGTTCCTGTTTTTCTTTTCTTTTTTAAAGATTTATTTATTTTATTACAAAGTCAGATATACAGAGACAAGGAGAGACAGAGAGGAAGATCTTCCATCCGATGATTCACTCCCCAACTGAGCCGCAACAGCTGGACCTGAGCCGATCCGAAGCCAGGAACCAGGAACCTCTTCCAGGTCTCCCTCGAGGGTGCAGGGTCCCAAGGCTTTGGGCCATCCTCGACTGCTTTCCCAGGCCACAGGCAGGGAGCTGGATGGGAAGTGGAGCTGCCAGGATTAGAACTGGTGCCCATATGGAATCCCGGGCATGCAAGGCAAGGACTTTAGCCGCTAGGCTACGGCGCCGGGCCCAGGTGCCTGTTCCTGACATCGCACTGTAGCCAGATGGTCTTGACTGTCTCGTGCAGGGCTGTGTCCTCAGTGTTGGTTGATTTTTACGCATCACATGAAAATCCTGTAGCTGGAGCTGTGTGATCTCGACGGGTGTTGTGCAAACCCCATCCCACTATCGGGGCGTTGCTGTCGGCCCTGTCCTCTGTGATTGGGGGAAGCTGAGGCCGGATGTGGGCAAAGGGCGGTGTGACGGGTCATGGGTGGTGTCAGTGTGTGTCTGTGCTGGGCACGCCCAGGGGCTTTGCCACATGAAGTCACCCTGCCTGCAAGGACCTCCGCAAGTTCAAGCCCCACGTTGGCCGACTCGCTGGTGCAAATGGCTGGAGACCCGGGCACATGACAAGGTAAGTGGGTTCTGGGAAGGCGGGTGGGTGTGCGCTATTTAGGGGTTAGGGTTTAGGTAAGTGTTTTATTGGTTAAATTTTAGTATAGGATTTAGAGTTTGGTAATATGTCTGGGTCTTGTTTAGGATCTTGGTTAGGGTTAGGGGTTCTGGTCTTGGTTAGAGGCTTGTGCCCCTGTGCCCCTGTGCCCCTGTGGCCCTGTGGGAGATCTGGAGGAAGCTCCTGGTTCCTAGGCTTGTCCTGGCCCAGCCACAGCTGGTTCTGGTGGTGGTCCTTGGGGAAGTGAGCCAGCAGATGCCAGAAAAATTGCTGTCTCTCCCTCTCTGTTCCTGTGTGCTTCCAAGCAAATAGGACAGAGAGAGACAGGCAGGCAGGTAGGAAGATACAGAAAGAAAGAGAAAGCTGCCGGCCTGCTGGGAGGTAGCGTGCTGTGCGCTGTGTGCTGTGCTGTGCTGTGGCCTTGGACTGCTTTGTCTGCCCATGCAGACCCCCAGGGCGTGGGTAGGGTTTCTGTAATGGGACTCGTGCGCAAGCTCTAAAAAGTGTGTCCTTGAGAGAGAATGCCTCTCTGGGCCTGGCTGCTTCTCTTGATTTTGAAAGTCTGGTTGAGCGTCCTGCAGTGAGTGCTGGTGGCCACAAGACGGCGCCACCTTTGATGGCTCAGGCCTTTGAGCTCCAGGCAGCCCAGCCCAAGCCTTCCTAAGCTCAGGTGGGGTTCCCGGACAGTGATCCTGGACACATGTGGTTGGAAGATCAGGGCTCCAAGGCCGGATGGCCGCATACTAAGGCCCGGGAGGGAAGGAGGGCCCTTGGGACCGAGCATCGGCTTGGGCTTCTGTGATAGGAATTGTCAGGGTGCCTTTAAGAGCAGGGTACAATGTCAGGGAACCGAAAGAACCCTGGGAGTTTAAGTCCCAAGTCAATATCCCCACAGGCCCTCTGGGAGCTGGAGTTACACACCGGATGACTAGCACTGATATTCTGCAGATGAGGTCTCCGGAAACCTTTCCACTACCCCCGTTCCTCACAGAGCACCTAAGGGGCAGGCCTGGGCTTTGTTTACCCATTGCAGCAGCTCACGGTGGGCTGTGGAGAGGCCTTAGTGTGTTTGTGCTTGTGTGGGATGGCAGTTAGTGTGATACAGCACTCGGCTTTCCTCTGCCGTGCTGGGAGGCATCTGGGCAGGTACGCATAGTCGAGCAGAGCCGAACAGGACCGAGCACGGCCGAGCAGGGCCGAGCAGGGCCGAGCACAGCCGAGCGGAGCCGAGCGGAGCCGAGCGGAGCCGAGCAGGGATAGCTGAGCCAGCTTGCCATGCTTTGTCCGTGTTGCAGTGCGAGGAGATGGTCAGGGCTTTGGAGCACACTTGGGACCTTGGGACCTTGTACTTCAGGAGGCAGAAGTCATGAGCAGGTATGACGGAGGCCAGGGAGCCTCTGAGGCCTGTGAGGGGGTTCGGAGAGTCTGTGGGGCCTGTGAGGGAGGCTGGGGCATCTCTGAGGCCTGTGAGGGAGGCCAGGGAGCCTGTGTGGCCTGTGACTGAGGCTGGGGAGTCTCTGGGCCTGTGACGGAGGCTGGGGAGCCTCTGAGGGCTTCGACGGAGGCCGGGGAGCCTCAGGCCCTGCACAGGAAGAGCTTTCGGGGCCTAAAGTCCCTGCACACGAGCTGGCACAAGCAGCCATCCTCTCTACCCCTGCGCTGGCACTCGAGGGCTCAGGCGCCTTCGTCATTTTAAACAGGTTAGAGTTTTTGTCCGCACAAGGCTGCGATGTAATCTCGCGCTTCTCCTCCCCGCAGGCTCCTTCTTCACCCTGAGCTGAAAACAGAGGGCTCAAAGAGGAAGCTGAGGAGGCTTGTTCCAGCGGGGCAGGAGCGGGGTGTCCTCCTGTCGCCCTGTCCCACTGTCCAATTGTCCCCCTGTCCCCCTGTCCCCCTGTCCCACTGTGCCCCTATCCCCCTGTTACTCTGACCCCCTGTGCCCAGGTCCGCCTGTGTTCCAGTCCCCTGTGCCCCTGTCGCTCTGTGCCCCTGTCCCCCTGTCCCCCTGTCGCCCTGTGCCCCTGTCCCCCTGTCCTTTGTCCCCCTGTCTGCCTGTACTCCTGTCCCTATATCCCTCTGACCACCTGTCCCCTGACACCCTGTGCCCATGTCCCCCTCTGCCCCTATCCCCCTGTCCCCCTGTCCCACTGTCCTGTCCCACTGTCCCCTGTCCCCGTCCCCTTGTCCACTGTCCCCCTGTGCTCCTGTCCCCCTGTCACTCTATCCCCCTGTTCCTCTTATCCCCGTCTCCCTTTCCGACTGTGCCCGTCTCACTGTCCCCCATCCCTCTGACCCCTGTCCCCCGTCCCCCTGTGCCCATGTCCCACTGTGACCGTCCCCGTCCCCCTGTCCCACTGACACCCTGTCTCCCCATCCCCTGTCCCATGGCCCCAGTCCACCTGTGCCCCTGTCCCCTTGTCACTGCCCCCATCCCTCTGAACCCCTGTCCCATGTCCCCTGTCCCCTGTGCTCCTGTCCCCCGTCACTGTCCCCCTGTCCCTCTGTCCCCCTGTGCCCCCTGTTCCCCTGTCCTCTGTCTTGCTGTGCCCGTCTCCCCTGTCCCCCTGTCCCCTGTCCTCCCTTCCCCCTGTCCCCCTTAGCCCCTGTGCCCCTGTCCCCTGGCCTCTGTTCCCTGTCCCGTGTGTCCCTCTTCCCTGTCCCCCGTGCCCCTGTCCCCCTGTCCCATGTCCCCCTGTCCCCCTGTCATTCTTTCCCCCATCCCCCTGTCCCCCGTCCCCTTCCCCCTGTCCCCCGTCCCCCTGTCCCTCTCTGCCCCTGTCGCCCTGTCACTGTTTCCCTGTCATCTGACCCCCTGTCCCCCTGTCCTCTGTCCCCCTGTGATGCTGTGACCCTGTCCCCCTGAGACTTCTCCCCCAGTCCCCATAATCCTGTCCCCCTGTCGCCCTGATTCCCTGACCCTGTCCCCCTGTGCCCCTGTCCCCCTGTCACTCTGTCCCCATGTCCCTCTGACCTCCTGTCCCCTGTCCCCCTGTGCCCCTGCCCCCCCTGCCCCCCTGTCCCCTGACCTCCTGTTTCCTGACCTCCTGTCCCCTGTGCCGCTGTCCCCCTGCCCTTTGTCTCCCCGACCCCCTCTCCCCTGTCCCCTGTCCCCTGTCGCCCTGTCCCATGTCCCCCTCTGCCCCTGTCCCCCAGTCCCCCATCCCCCTGAGCCCCTGTTCCCCTGTCCCAGTCACCCTGTCCCACTGTCCCTCTGACCCGCTGTGCCCCTGTCCCCCTGTGCTCCTGTGCCCCTGACTCTCTGTAAACTGTCCCTCTGTGCCCCTGTCCCTCTGACCCCCTGTCCCCCTGCCTGCTGTCCCCTGTCTTCAGTCCCCCTGTGTCCCTGTCCTCCTGTCACTCTGTCCCCCTGTCCCTCTTACCTCCTTTCTCCCTGAACCCTGTGCCCATGTCCCCCTGTGACCGGTCCCCTTGTGCACTGTCCCCTTGTCCCTGTCTCCCTGTCCCCTTGTCCACTGTGCCCCTGTGCCCATGTCCCCCTGTGCCATTGTGCCCTGTCCCCCTGTCCCCCATCCCCCTGTCCCCCTGTCCTCTCTCCCACTGTCCTTCTGTCCTCTCTCCCACTGTCCTTCTGTCCCCCTGTCCCCAGTACCCTGTGCCCCTGTCCCCTGTCCCCTGTGCCTCTGTCCCCCTGTGCCATCTCCCCCTCACCTCCTGTCCCCCTGTGCCCCTGTCCCCTGTCCCTCTGACCCCCTGTCCCCCTGTCTTGCTGTCTCCTGTCTTCTGTCACCCTATGCCCCCGTCCCCGTCACTCTGTCTCCCTGTCCTTCTTACCTCTGTTCCCCAAGTCCCCCTGTGCCCCTGTCTCTTGTTACCCTGTGCTCTGTCCCCTGTCCCCGTCTCCCTGTCTCACTGTCCCCGTCTCCCTGTCCCACTGTTACCCTGTGCCCGGTCCCCTGTCCCCCATCCCCCTGTCCCCCTCTCCCTCTGACCACCTGTCTCCCTGTTCCCATGTGCCCCTGTGCCCTGTCCCCTGTCCCACTGTGCCCCTGTCCCCTGTCCCACTGTGCCCCTGTCCCCTGTCCCACTGTGACCCTGTGCCCCTGTCCCCTTTCCCCTGTCCCCCATCCCCCTGTTCCCCTGTCCCCTCTCCCCCTCCCCCCTTTTCCCCCTGTGCCCCGTGTCCCCTGTCCCCCGTCCTCCTGTGCCCCTGTCCCCCTGACCCCCTGTACCCTGATCTCCTGTCCTCTGTCCCCATGTTTTCTGTCCCCCTGTCCCCATTTCCTGTCCCCCTATGTCTCCTCTCTCCTGTCCCCCTGTCCCAAGTCCCCCTTTCCCCTGTCCCCCTGTGCCCCTGTCCCCTGCACCCTGTTTCCTGTCCCCCTGTGACCCTGTTCCCTTTTTCCCTGTCCACTGTCCCCTCTCCCTTGTCCCCCTAACCATGTGTCCCCTGTCCCGCTGTCCCATCCCCCGTCACCTCTCTGCTGTCTCCCTGTACCCCTGTGCAACTTTCCCCTGTCCCCCTGTCCCCCTGTCACCCTGTCCCCCTATTTCTCTGTGCCCCTGTGCCCCTGTGCCTTGTCCCCTGTGCCTGTCCCCTATTGCCCTGTCCCCCTGTCAACCTGTGCTCATGTCCCCCTGTCACTCTGTCCCCCTGTGCTCCTGTCCCCCATCCCCTGTCCCGCTTTGCCCCTGTCCCCCTATCTCCCTGTCCCCTTGTCCCTGTCCCCCTGCCCCCGTCCCCTGTCCCCCGTCACTCTATCGCCCTGTCACCCTATTGCCCTGGTCCCCTGTCCCCTGTGCCCCTGTCCATCTGTACCCTGTCCCCCAGACCCCCTGTCCCCCTCTGCCCCTGTCCCCTGTCACCCTGTCCCTAGGACCCCGTCTCCCTGTCCCACTATTCCCCTGTCCCTGTCCCCCTGTGCCCCTGTCCACCTGTCACTGTGTCCCCCTGACCTTCTGACCCCTGTCCCCCTGTCCCTCTGTGCCCCTCTGTGCCCCTGTCCCCCTGAGAACTGTCCCCTGTCCCCCGTCCCCCTGTCCCCAGTCCTCCTGTCACTCTGTCCCTCATCACTCTGTCCCCCTGTCCCCCTGACCTCCTGCCCCCTGTCCCCCTGTGACCTGTCCCCCTGTCGCCTGTCCCCCAGTCCCCTGTCCCCCAGTCCCCTGTCCCCCTATCCCCCTGTACCCCTGACACCCTGTCCCCCTGTGTCCCTGCACCCTGTGCCCCTGTCCCCCTGTCCCCTTTCCCCTGTTCCCCCTGTTCCCTCTCCCCTCTCCCCCTGACTCCCTGTGCCCCTGTCACCCTTACCCCCTGTCTTCTGACCCCCTGTCCCCTGTTCCCATATCCTTGTGTACCCCTGTCCCCCTGACCCCCTGATCCCCTGACCCCCTGTCCCCCTGTCCTACTGACACCCTGTCTCCCCGTCCCCCTGTCCCATGTCCCCCTGTGCCCCTGTCCCCTGACTCCCCTGTCCCCTGACTCCCTGTCCCCTGACCCCTTGTCCCGCGTCCAGCCTCCTCGTTTCTGAATCAGCCATCTTTTCCCAGTTTGTTTTCTTGTGTTTTTTGATTAACTTACGGCTCGGGCTGAACCTGCCTGC